>NC_139458.1:301525000-302125000 GCF_057233095.1 Heloderma suspectum
ATGACATGGGATGTCTGCAGGAGCCTGAAGACATCATGTGGACAGCCCAAATAATCCTTCCAACAAGGCAAGCTGATAGCATGTTAAAAACCCCATCTGGAAAAGCCCCGAGTCTCTAGTGTTCTTTTATCCAGGGGAAACTTAAATGTGCTGTCCTGGGACTTCTAACCACTTGGGAAGTGGGGAGCACACAACAATATTCTTATTAAAGAAGAGCTCAGTAAGTCACAGCGTATTTCTGTACATGTTCATTCAGAAGTAAGCCCCACTGAGCTTTTAAGATCGCAGCGTTGATCTTTTCAGGACTATCAAATGGGACAGACTTGATATACAAACGTTGGTGGGGACTCTGGTGATACGGCTGTGGCATCTCTTCAAAGAAAGTATGCCAAGGTTGACTCCAAACCCAAGCTGTCTTGAAACTGGGCCCCTAAAGCATTGCCATCTGAACTGACTGCTAAGGCCCCATTGAAATGGGGGGGGGGCTTGCTTCTGCTGTTTAGGTTGGCAGGAATGGGGGTAAGAGACATTCTGTCTACCAGATGTTGGAGTGGATCCAAATTTAAGCTAGATCAACTGAGCTGGCAGAAGTGGACTTCCCAGCCTCCTCCTCCCCATGGTACCCCCTCCAGCCCCTTAAAATGATACACAGAGGATCAGGAGACCTTGGTGAATGTGATGAGCTATGGTGTGCAGTGTGTGTGTCTGTGTGTGTGTCTGTATGTGTAATCCCCCAAAATAGGTTGAGGGCTTCCTGCAAGAGAAACCCTTCCTTTCAAGGAAGACAAATCCTTGATCCAACCTATTGGCTGCACCAAAGCAGCAGACACAGCACCAGTGCAGGGACAGGTGTGGTGCCTGTGGACATCAATGCACCTCAGGGCACCTTGCTGGTGCCAGCCAAGGTGCCCAGCCCTCCCACTTTTTAAAATACATTTTCTTATCAGTAGCTGCAACTCCAGTGAAATAGGCATCTGTTGATGCTGAAAACTGGGTTCAAAGGAGTTGCTTGGTGAGTTGCTCAGACCCACCTCTGCCATGTACTGAGTCTTTTGGGTGGGTTACTTGTTCTTTTGCCACACCTCTCATGGGAGCCATTTTGTGGTGATGCTCAGGATAGTTTCTCAAATTGCCAAATGTGCCCATGGACCCCCAAAGTTGCCTCCCCATGCCCTAGAGTATCAATCTGGTAGTACCTTTGCATGTTTTTCATCTCTCTGTAACTTGCTATATTCACTTTTCTGAACCACCATTTCCTTCCTTCCCCTCGATTCTCAAGACTATGAAGATTATTTTTATTTTAGTTCTGTAACTGAGTTCGTAGCAATGAGGAGAACCATAGACTGTCCTTTTTCATTTAAAGGAATAATGTCTGAATTATTATGAATCTTCTTGCAGTTGTCTATGAGTCCTCTAAGTGGAGCTTCAACACTGACTCAGGCAATGATTGTTAGGCTGGGGACTCCACTGCAGTAAAAACCTAAAACAGCTGTCCATGCCAGCGCAATTCTTGCTAGGTGTGGAGGCTAGGGATGGGGGAGAAATCTGTTTAATCCAAATTTTTATATGAACTTACCAAATTTGCCCCTCCCAAACCAAGAAGTCAACCAAAATGCACTTGTGCTCCAAAATTCACACTGCACTGAATTTTGTGATACAGTTCTCCACCCAAGCACTTTGTACAAAAAACGCGTACATTAGCGAAATGTGCACACAAACATGTGGGTATTAGGGGACATTATGTGCAAAGTACGTTCTAGTGAAAATTGCATGCAAAAATGTGTATATTAGGGGGGGAAAGTGGACAAAGAAGTATGTGAATTTTCATGCAGACTTTTTCAAAACAAATTCATACCTTAATGCAGAACTAGGCTGAAATGTGCTTACATTTGAAAATGGCAAACTGAGTACAACCAATAGGTATATTAAGGCTGCAGTTCTATACACATTGACCTGAGAGTAAATCCCATTGAACATAGTGGTTTTTACATCTGGGTAGTCATGCATAGGGTTGTGCTGTAAGAATATTTTGTTCATTGACTTCATTAACAAGTTTGACCGTCTGAGGAGTATGAATAGTTCTTTCCGTATTAGGAAAAGCCTTCCAATGTCAGCAAAGGTATAGAGTTATCAGACTTTGAATCTCCAGCAACTGCTCATATTACATATTCATCTTTAGTGCTCCGGTTATCAAGATGTGTCTAAACAGTCTTCACCTTGTGAGTCACTCATTCAATTTATGAATTTACTGCAATTCATCTTTTTTTCATGTGTACCTGAATGTGTTATAGTACCACCATGGATAGAAAGAAGAAAAATAGACTTAGGCACATAAAATGAATGTTTCAGTTCACCTTTAGTTTATGGTCAATCACTCTCACCTCATCACAACCTTCTCGGTTCACTTCAAACATCTGATGAAGTGGTTGTGGCCTGAAAAAGCTTGTACAAACAGTAAATCAAATGACTGTTAAGAATCTAGATGCTGATATGGGTAAACCAAGATGCTTCTCACATCCTGGTGGCATCTGCTAACATGGAAGAACAGAAATAGGTTCATTAGGCTTCTCTGCTGCTGGCTTTTATCTTGGTTCCTACTACGGTTTTATTCTGTTTTAAATGTATGGTTTTTATATTATGGTTTACTATGTTATTGTATTTTACAGTTTTAAGTTTTGTAAACTGCCCAGAGAGCTTTGGCTAATGGGCAGTATAAAAATGTAATACATAAAAATTCTTCTTTTCACTATATCAGCAACTTGTTCAGAATAGCTTTGACCACTTTACCACATATTTCAATTCAGGTAGGTAAACAATGATTTATGTTCAACACAAACAGGGCCCAAACTGACCTGAAGCCTTTCTCCTGCCCTAGTTTGAGATCCTGTCATGACCCAGCGTACCAATTCCCCCTCCTCAAGAGGAGAACCTCTGATATAGACCTTTCAGACCAGAAGATGATGTGGCCACAGAAACACATATCAATGCCCTTCCTGTCTCAGGGCCCTCAGCCCCAGAAGAGCCCCTTGGACCAGCCCCCCTTGTTTTGGAGGAGTTCACATTGCCATCCTCAGCTTCTGAGGACTCTGGTTCTGACGCCACCATCAGGCCCCACTTGCCTCCATGCCTTCACAGCCAAAGGCTTCAAAAGCAAGTATGGCCCCTTTAAGGGAGTAGGCTCATACATTGTGTGGGAGGAGCTGGCAGCAATAAGAAGACCAAGTCCTATTTAAGGCACAGTTTGAGTCTGCCATTCTTCACTTACATGGGAGGAAATCCCATTTAACCACCATGAAGCCACTTCTTCGGCTGCAAAACGGAAGCCAACAGTTGTTGGAGCAACATGCAAGCTGAACTTGTCTGGGCAGCAGCCCGGGCCCACCTGGGAGTGCTCAGTAATGCTATCCATTCTATGGTTTCTCTAGCTCTTGCTTTGTCTGATCTTGTTTCTGGGCTGTCCTCTGTACTCAACATGATCTGTGGCCTGAAATGATACAGATCCTTTAAATTTGGTTCCTATAGACTTGTATAAAATCTCACTTTTTTTTCAAATGGCTAACATAGGGCAAACTCTTGGGGTGGGGAGAGACTAAATGTCACAATATATTATAGTGTTATGGGGTTTGGGTTGTTCTGAATGACCTTTTAAGGATCCTGTACAGTCCATTGCCTAAGACTAAAAACAGATTCAAGATCCCTGAGAACAACATAATCCTTACGTTGGGGCAATATCGCTTAAGATTAGAAAAGAACAGTTGATAGCTGGTAACATTCCAGTGATGTGTTTCAGCAGGAGCTAGGATGACCAGAGCTACAGCACCCTGCAAAAGATGCCTGTCCATCTTCTGAGTAGACATGTATAGGTTAGCACTGTTAATGGTTATTCTGTCATGACACACAGGCTGCAGAACAATACATAAAACAGGATGATCAGGCTTCCGTTTTGCAGCCGAAGAAGTGGCTTCATGGTGGTTAAATGGGATTTCCTCCCATGTAAGTGAAGAATTGCAGCCTAAAGTATTGATTTCTTGCAGGCTTTGATAAAAAGTAACATCCACAAATGAGATTGCATTTAAGGGGACAGAGTTAAAATCGAGCAAGTACTGAATTTGGAGAAAGATCATGCAAAACAAACTCTTCCCGAAGGCAAAACGGGAAAAAGACAGTATGTTTATGCAAATCCCCTCTTTTAAATCCTGTTATATAATTCTAATTACATTCAGCCCTTGCCAGGCTTTCTGTCTATATTTAGGACAGCCATCTGCAACCTGGAGCCCTCCAGATGTGTTGGACTGCATCTCCCATCATTCCTAGTCAACATGCATGGCCATGCTGGGTGGGAATTATAGGAGTTGCAGTCCTACCCATCTGGAGGTCACTGGGCTGCAGATGGCTGATTCTCTGGGTGATTGTGTCCTCTGTCTGATTTATTCAGCTTGCACCAGACTGCTGAGTTTATGGCTGGAGTGTTGCATTTATTACTAAGACATACAGGCTTCTCTTTGCTCTCCAGTTCTTGCAGTCTGCATGTGGTCCATTGGGTTCGGCCCATATGCTACTTGGTGTTGACCCTCAGCACTGACAAAAATCCATAGCATATTTGTGTGGACCAGCATGTCTCTTGATCTTTATGAACGCTCATTATAATGGGTAGTAGAAGGGAAAGACACACGGCTCCACAGATGCCCGTCAACATTTGACAAAGGTGTTTTTTCTGTTCTCCCCAATGAAGTCTTTTGTTGCATTTATTTAGACTGATAACAGCTGTTGGGATGCTTGTTTCTTGTTGTTATTTGCTGCATTTGTTCCTATTTCCTTTACTGGCTAATCTGTTTTAAAGTATTGTTGATATTCTTTTTGTCATTTTCCCACATTAGTTTGTGGTGTTTTTTTTTAAAGAAAAGCTATTAAAAAGTTGTGTAGAATAATCGATCAAATAACCTACTCTGTGTTTGATGTACTGATAGTGCTATAAAAATTAAAAACAAGGGAGTGCTCCTAAGCTCCCAAGGAGGGCAGCTAAGGAAGGAGCTGTTGCATGCTGCAGACCTCCCTCTCTGTTCACTTCCAGAGGTCTCATGGTGGCAGTAGAAAGTTCTTCCAACATACCCACGGTGACCCCCAAAATAGGGTATATTGGAGGGGTCAGAGGGGGCCATAGATCCGCAGAATCCTACAGCCTCTTGTTCCCCAGGCTCAAGACTCTAAACCAGGGATGCAAAAAGTGACCTGCCGGACCCTCTACATCTGCCATGAAGAAAAATTGTGGCTGCACTGTGGGGTTTCCCTTCCTAGTGCTAGTTAGGAAATTATTTCCCTTTTCTTCAATCTCTGCTGAGAAATTGGAGATAAGGAAATGGTTTCCTTCCTAGTGCTATGCAGTGCCCTCCGGATGTTTTTGGACTGGAACTCCCATCAGCCCCAGCCAGGAGTAATGGGAGATGCAGTCCAAAATTCCATGTTTGAAGCAGGGTGATTGCAGGAAAAACGCCTTGTCTGGAAGCCCCCATGGTCTCTGCAGCTGGACTTGTGGGTGTTTGTGAGGAACTGGTAGGGGTGGGCACATGGTGCCACCTTTGGTGCTCTGGCTTTGAGCTTGTCTAAGTTCCACCCCCTCGTTGATGGGAGATTGCAGTGATGTAGCCAATGCTTAGCCCTTTCCCTGTTGCAACTGTTTGTTCTGCTTCATTCATCTAGGCTGTGATCCTGCAAGGCAAAAATGCTCTTGAGTGTTTGTCCAGTGGTAGTCATGGTTGGAGTGGAGTTCCTTCCAGTTGTCAATGGGAAGCATACCTGAATGTGGGGGTGTATGTCTTAACATTGTGTCTCCTGTTGGGATGGGGAGAGGGACTGCTACTAGCCATTGAGGGGGGTGAGAAGATAGTTTTACCAATGCAGTTCAAGCAAGACACAGTTTTCACATACACCGAGGAGGTGGGGAGAAAGACATGGTGGACAGTTGCAGGAGACCAGCAGTTATACCTTGTAGTATGGATGTGCCCTTCTCTTGCTTGATTGAAGGCAAAAGGAGAAGGGGACGGCAGAGGAAGAGATGGCTAGATAGCATCACCGATGCAATGAATATGGACTTGAGCACATTCCGGGAGAGAGCGCAGGACAGGAAGGCCTGGTGTGCTATGGTCCATGGGGTCACGAAGAGTCGGACACGACTGAACAAGAGCAAGTTTAGAAGAAGTTCAGATCAACTTTATTAGTGCTTTTATACACATCATCGAAGAAGGCTATCTAATACTCTTCAACTACAAGCACCCCCTAAACTGGGTGTGTGGGTGTAAGTAAGCAAAGGCATGAGATATGGTTACTTGCTTCCCTCAGCGAGAGGGCACATGTTGCCTTTTGCAGAGGCAAAGAGGAAAGGGAGGGAGGGAGTAGGAGAAAGGAACCAATCAAGTTACAGGACAACAAGGGTGATGAACAAGACAAGCAGCTGTTGATATAGCAATTTATTGCCCCCCAGTGTCTGGAAGCATGCCGATTTGTTCCTATTATCCAACAGGACATACATACAAAATCCCAATAACATGAATATTTTAAGTCATCAAATATGAAGGGAGGGGCCATAGCTCAGTGGTAGAGGAGCTGCTTTGCATGCAAAAGGTCCCAGATTCAATCCCCAGCATCTCCAGGTTGGGCTAGGAAAGAATCCTGCCTGAAACCCTGGAGAGCTGCTGTCAGTGTTGACGATACTGGACTAGGTGCACCAAGGGTCTGACTCAGTATAAGGCAGCTTCCAGTGTTCCTATGAATCACCAGTAAAAGGTCTGTTTCAGCTATGCATCTTCGTCAAGTTCATACAGATAATTGATGGCTTCTAATTCCTCAGGAGGACTGTCAGATTCCAGCTTGAATCATTAGTAAGCACTAGTCCTCCCAAAATAGTTATATAGGAAGTGCAATTATTCAAACTTGTAGTATCATCCTTTCTAGAAATTACTTCCTTGGGTTTGGGGAGTGATCTTGAGACAGCTTGTAATTTATATAGTAGCACAGTCTGTATCAATTAATTTGAAGTAATTTTCTACAAAGGATGATACTGAAAGTCTGAAAGACTGAGCTTACTATATAATCATTTTGGGAGGACTAGCACTTACTAATTATTCAAGTGGGGTAACTTTCATTTTCATGGTCTTTTTTTAAAAAATGAAACCCTACAATTCATAGATGTGTTTCAACTTTAGCAAGCAAGAGTACAGATTGAGAACCCCTTAACAGTGCAGTTCTATATTACTCAGAAGCAAATCCTATTAAACTTAGTGGTGCTTGCTGGATCAGACCAAAGTCCACAAGTCCAGCATTATTTTAAGAATTATTAAATTATTATTTTAATAATAATTCTTATTATTTTAAGAATCCTAACATTAAGGGATCTATCAAAAACAAGGCAGTGGTTTGCTGTTGGACCACTTCTGCCCACTCCTGACATTGATTAGTTTCTAATAAGGTCTGACATAGAAATTTGCACATCCTTAAACAAAATGGGAGGTCATCTGATAAAAGATGCAGTTTTATCTGTATCCCTATTTTGTGTTTGCCACATGGAAACAAATACCTACACACACTAAAAACCTGAGTTTTCCCCATTTTTCTATATCACGTGAGGCTATGACTTGGCTTGGCTCAAAGCTTATGTTGTGATGTAGAGGTGTGCATACTTCAGTGCCTTATTCAAGCTGCTTGTACTCTTCTGTGTTGAGGAAGACATTGGGAACCAGCCACCTTCAGCCTTGTATCTCGCATATACATGCAGATAAAGATGTGCACTTCAGGAAGGATGCACATTGATGTGACAATTTTGAACAAATTGACTTGTGCTATTCGAGCTAGCCAAGGAATATGTACTAGCACTAGGTCTGAACAAGATTAGAAATAGTTCAGACAATTTTGGGATGACAAGGAAATTACAATGACTGGCAATGCCTTCTTATATAGGGAAATTCCTTAAAATTAAGTGCAATATAAATACTATAAATAAATAAATAAATGCGCCTGTACTAACAAAACCAATATACAGCTGCAATCCTGGGAGTAAGCCCTGTTGAATATAGTGGGACTTAACTTTGAGTAGACATACATAGGATTGTACTCTAAATGAATGATCTTAAGATATCTTGTTTGGAAAATACATATAACTACTTTCCAATCTCCATTTTGAGATTGACAATTTTTATCAATCTTATATCTGAAAGTGTAAATTAAAAACAAGGGAAAAGGCAATAATGTGAGAATTCTTATATGAAAGGTGAATTCTTATATCTTATACTAGCAAACAGATCCGGCTTTGCACAGACTGGGAAGAGCCCTTAGTTTGATACAACGAAGCGAGACACACCTGTCTTCAAACTGTATGAACTGCAAAACTGTGTCCTGGTTAAGAAAGTATGCCATGTAGTGACTGAATATGGTACTGCAGGCTTCAACCTCACAGACACATTTCAAGTAATTATAATTATTGTGTTTTTTTCTTCGTCTCCTGAAGATTGTCTTGCGCTTCCCTCTCTGTCAGCCATGACTCCCTTCTCCACTGTTCCTTTTCTCCACCTCCCACCGCATCAACTGCCAACATTCTTCCTCTGTTACCTGGGCAATTTGCCCCCCCCGCTGTATCTGTCTGATAATATAGGTTGAGTATCTGATAGCAGACAAAATTTTCAGTATGCCCAAAATCGTCCCAGGTAGAGGTACAACAAATTCTGAAAGTTTCATAACAATTGGATTTATGGGTTTTGAGGCCGTCGAGGACATACAAACACTTCCATTTATACACTTCCAACAGAGATGACTTAGTGGATTAAGTAGCAGTTAACAGGAACTCTTGGGGAAAGTGACCATGTTATACTTGAGTTCTTGGTTCTAAAGGAAGCAAAAGCCGAGTGTAGCCAAACGCGTACCCTGGATTTTAGGAAAGCCGATTTTAATACATCCAGAATAATGATAAGTCAGGTCCCATGGCAAGCAACTCTTAACAAGAAAAGGAGACCAAGATGAGTGGGAGTTTTTAAAAAAAGGGAATTCTCAAGGCAGAATTACAAAGCATTCCAACAAGAAAAAAAGGTGGAAGTCAATAGAAGAAGCCAATGTGACTTCACAAAAAGCTTAGAGATGACCTGAAAACAAAAAAGCACACATATAGGAAGTGGAAGGAAGGCCAAGCAACAAAGGAAGAGTACAGGCAGGTAGCACAGAATTGCAGGGATGGTGTCAGGAAGGCTAAAGCTGAGAACAAGTTGAGGTTAGCGAGGGATGCTAAAAGCAACAAAACTTTTTTCAGCTATGTGCATAGTAAAAGACAGAGGAAAGAAATGGTGGTTCAGCTATAAAACAAGGGTGGCAAAATGATAACAGATGACAAAGAAAAGGCAGAAGTGCTCAATTCCTACTTTGGCTCAGTCTTCTACCAAAAGAGGGTCTATGACCCCACTGGCAATGGCGAAGTACAGGCTGCAGGGGCAGGATTGCACCATGAGATCAATAGGCATATGGTCAAGGAACACCTAATTACTTTGAATGAGTTCAAATCTCCAGGGCCAGATGAACTGCACCCTAGAGTAATAAAGGAACTGGCAGAAGAACTCTCAGAACCACTGTCTATTCTCTTTGAGAAATCATGGAGGTGGGTGAAGTACCACATGACTGGAGGAGGGCTAATGTTTTCCCTATCTTCCAAAAGGGCAAAAAGGAGGAACCTGGGAACTACATACCAGTCAGCCTGACATCAATCCCTGGGAAAATTCTGGAGCAGATTATAAAGCAATCCATCTGTAAGCACCTTGAAAACAACGCAGTGATTATCGACGCCAACATGGATTTGTCAAGAACAAATCCTGCCAGACTAATTTGATCTCATTTTTGGATCAAGTGACCTCCCTTATGGACTGTGGGAATAGTGTAGACATAATATACCTCGACTTCAGCAAAGTTTTCAACAAAATGCCCCATGATATCCTGATGAGCCAACTAGCTCAAAGTGGGCTAGATGAAACAACGATCCGGTGGATCCACAGTTGGCTACAGAATTGGACTCAAAGAGTGCTTATCAATAGGATCTTCTCAAACTGGGGAGAGGTAACGAGAGGGGTACCGCAGGGCTCAGTCCTGGGCCCGGTGCTCTTCAACATTTTTATTAATGACTTGGAGGAGGACGTGCAGGGAATGCTGATCAAATCTGCAGATGACACAAAATTGGGTGGGATAGCTAATACCCTGGAGGACAGAAACAAAATTCAAAGTGATCTGGATAGGCTGGAGCACTGGACAGAAAGCAACAGAATGACATTTAATAGGGATAAATGCCAAGTTCTGCACCTAGGAAAAGAAACCAAATGCACAGTTACAAGATGGGGGATACGTGTCTCAACAACACGACAAGCGAGAAGGATCTTGGAATTGTTGTCGATCACAAGCTGAATATGAGCCAACAATGTGATATGGCTGCAAAAAAGGCCAATGTTATTTTGGGCTGCATTAATAGAGCATAGCTTCCAAATCCCGGGAAGTACTAGTTCCCCTCTACTCAGCACTGGTTAGGCCTCATCTGGAGTACTGTGTCCAGTTCTGGGCACTGCACTTTAAGAAGGATGCAGACAAGCTGGAGAGGGTTCAGAGGAGGGCAACAAAGATGATCAGGGGACTGGAAACAAAGCCCTATGAAGAGAGACTGAAAGAACTGGGCGTGTTTAGCTTTGAGAAGAGAAGACTGAGACAGGGATTTCCGGTAGGAGCCATGTCACCCTGGCAAGCGTCCTGCGGAGGCTCTGCAGGTCACCTCCTCAAACAGCTTTTAAAAGTTTGAAAAACCTTTTCATCTTCCCCTTGAGTTAAAAGGGGAAGCTAGAGTACTATCTGGATAAGATCTTGGAAGAACAACTCTTTTTGCAGAGCAGCAGAAGAGCTGGACTCTAAGGTCAGTTTTCTGGAGCGTCATCTACTCAAAGCTGTTTTGAAATTCCTATGCAATTAGGAGACTTCAGGGCTGACGAGCTCCAAAGGTATTTATGAATTAAAAATACCACCAATATCTGAGGACCTGCAAAATCTGTTGAAGTGACTGTTTGTTTGTAATTATACTTACTTGCTTTCTTTACCGAAGAGGAGGATGGCAGCATCAAGGGGAAGGAAAAAAAGCCGCGGGACCACTGCCAACTCCCCCAACCCCTCCCTTGGCAAAGGTTTCTAGAGATGCCGGAGATGTAGAGGAGTTGCTGGCTCTGATAAAAACTTTGTCTTCTCAATTAGCAGAACAGGCTAAGAGGCTGGATACAATCCAAGATTATATTACTAACCTTCAAGGGGCTGTGGATTTAATTAATAGGTCTTTGCAAAAGATGGAATTGAAGGTTAATGCTCTCCCAAGACCAGATGTCTGCACAAGAGACAGTTATGCATGCCTCCCATAATATCCGGTCTGCGAGAATTTCCCAACTGGAGGCATATACTCGTAGAGCGAATCTGCGTATCCTTGGTATTAAAGATCTGCCTGCTGATATAAGTCTGTCTAAATTCTTGGATAAATTTCTGCATGAGCTACTCGCTCTGCCATCTGATTATTTACTCGATATTGAGCATGCATACCATGTTCCAGGTCCAGTTCATGGCATCAAAGGGACTGCCTATACTGTTATAGTTCAATTTGCAAGAGTTTCTACAAAAAATCATATTTTGCGCTTGGAAAGAGAAGTGGGATAACTTTTGGGGGGGCAACATGAGACAAAGTTATGTTATTTCCAGATTACACTAAAGAAATCGCTGACAAAAGAAGGCGATTTACCAAGGCGAGAAATCAGGCAAGACAAATGAATCTGCAATATCATATCAAATATCCTGCTATATTTTGCATTATTTTTGAAGGCCAGATGAAAAAGTTTTTAAATCATGAAATGGCGGAGGCTTGGCTAGCTGGCGTTCAAAGTAAGGCATGGGAGACATCTTGCCCAGCCTCATGAGTTGGGAACTTTTCAATTATTATTGTACTTCGGATTTGTTTGGGTTATAAGGTCCGGGCAGTATTCCAGTCCAGAGGACTGTTTACATACATCCCACTTTTTCTCTCTCTCTTTTTTTCTTACTTCCTCTTTTTTTTACATTAGACATGATATACTGTATAATAAAATTCCTGTTTGTGTGTGTATAGATATGTATACATTCATATATAGATTTAGAAATGACACTATCTAAAATATAGATAGCATAAAATTTGTTAGTGATTTGTTATTACTTATCCTTTTTAATTTCCTTCCTTTTTTATTATTACTATCATTATTATGAGACTTTGATTAGTAATATTTTTGGCTGGTTAAATTGTTAAGCTTTACTATTATATGTTAACTGAAGGGCAATATGTGGTTATTGGAAATGAATTGGAGGCTTGCTCCCTTGCTATAAGACTGAAGATACGATATGAAATGTAAGGTTGATTATGCTATACTGAATTTAATATTGGCAATGTTATAGGTATAACTGTTAAGTAGAATGATACTTGAAGTTTGTGTTTAATGGAGTTTAAATTCTTTTAAGTAACTTTTTATATTTTTTCTTTTTCTTACTTGCTTTCTTCTTTCTTTTCCTTCTTCTTCCCCCCCCCCCCTTTTCATTATTGCTGTGTCCTCCTAAGAATACTGTATTGTTGGAAACTGTAGATAATGACTAGGTTGTTGGTATTGTTTATTTCATTTATAAAGATAAAAAATAGAATAAAAATATTTTCAAAAAAAGAGAAGACTGAGGGGAGATATGACAGCGCTCTTCAAGTACTTGAAAGGATGTCACAGAGAGGAAGGCCAGGATCTCTTCTCGATCATCCCAGAATGCAGGACACGGAGTAATGGGCTCAAGTTACAGGAAGCCAGATTCCGGCTGAACATCAGGAGAAACTTCCTGACTGTTGGAGTAATATGACAATGGAACCAATTATCAAGGGAGGCGGTGGGCTCTCCCACACTGGAGGCGTTCAAGACGAGGCTGGACAGCCATCTGTCAGGGATGCTTGACTTGGATTCCTGCATTGAGCAGGGGGTTGGACTCGATGGCCTTGTAGGCCCCTTCCAACCCTACTAGTCTATGAGTCTATGATATATATTATAATAATAAATAGAAGATAGTTAATGTGAGAATTGGTATATGCAAGGAATGTGCACAGTGGACGCTGGTGGTTCCAATTTTGGTGGGACTGTGAATCCATTCTGGGTTTCAGTCAGAACCAGCTGGAACTCTAAAGAAGCTATCCAAGGTGTGAAACCTATTATGGGGGATGGGGTTCAGCACCTTGGATAGCTCCTTAAGAATTCTGGCTGGTTCTGACCGAAACCCAGAATGGATTTACAGCCCCACTGAAATCGGAGCCACGTTGTTATAAAATATTTTGCTGCAATAGACTAATAGGGCTACCTTTTGGAAATAATTACACCCCGTTTGTTTTCTTATTTGTTCCTTTGGTTTGTTTTTGCAATAATTTGATATTCTTTGCGTGTTGAAATGGCGAAACAGTGGCTGAACATATAAGCGTCTTTCTCTGGTTTTAAATTTGACCAAGAAAATAAATAAAGGGGGGGGGGGGTTGTTATGGTCTTCCCGTTCCATTCAATGGCAGAACTTGCCCAGGACTTCATTTCCCAGGCTCCGCCGCGCGCACCTCCACCCCGCCCCCCTCTCCCCCGTTTGCTGTTATCTGCCAAATCCTGCCGCCTGCCAGAACTCGAGCCCAGCTTATCCGCGCGCGCCGGGGCGGAACTCGGGCTTGTGCGAGCGAGCGAGGAGGAAGGGGGCGAGCGCCGGGTGCCCGCGGGTCTCGCTGCAGCCGCGCTGGGAGGCGCGCTCTGGCTGCCGCCGAGCCCTGCCTGGAAGCCGCAGGAGCGAGCGGTCCGCGGGCGCCTCTTCGCCCCGGCCGAAGGGGGCGCTGCGGGGCGAATGTAGCGAGGGAGGCAGGAAGCATGGTCGTCCGCGTCTTCGTCGCGTCCTCCTCGGGTTCCGTGGCGGTGAGTAGGGAAGGAGGGAAGCCGGAGGCGGGGAGGCGAGGCGAGGCGAATGGACGCGGGAGCCGGAGGCAGGGTCCGGTGTGAAGGCAGCGGGGCTTGCCTCTGAGGAAACGGGCTGGTAGCCAGTGTCAGCCCTACTCGGAGCCGACCCATTGAAATGAATGGGACGTAGGCGAGTCGTGGCTAACCTTGGCCCCATTCATTTCAACGGGCCGACTCCAAGTAGGGCTGACACCGGATGCTGCCCATGCGTAGGGCGATGGGTCAGATCTAAACCAAAACCCAGACGCCTCACTGGACGCGCCGTTCGCCTTCTGAAGGGCTTCCATGCGCAGGCAAGGAGAGGAAAAATAATCGTGACTGAGAACAACTCGTTTGCCCGTCCCGGATCGGCAAATGAAGCCTCTGGAGCAGGAGAGCTTGCTCCGCGGAGGGACGTTCGGCAGCAACGGCTTGGCTTGGAGCAAACGCATCTCCGCCGTTTCCCACGGAGGGCTGTACCGGGGGCTCATATCGGGCCGTGTTATCTTGTCATCTCCGTGCGTAAACTCTTGGGTAGGGCTGGAATGCGGTTTACTCCTCCCATGCTGCTGCTGCTAGTACTACAGATTCGTGGTGCTGAGCTCTCTACCTCCGACCCACATCCTTTCACTCAGAAAGCAGGGGAAGCCTCATGAGCATTACGATCTACGTTTGGCGTTTTAACAAAATTAAGGCTTAGAAGAATAGGTGGTTTTCTTATTGGTTTTCTTAAGAAATGAGAGTGACTCGGGCTCCTCAGAATCAACACAGAGTCATTAAAAATGCTCTATTTACGTAAAAAGAATCAGACATCCATATGCTCGAATGGCTTGGGGGACTATTGGATGTGCTCAAATAATCACACATTTAGGCAGCAGACCTATGTGCATGGACTTGGGTATCAATAGAATTAAACTCATTGTGATGTACTTCTGAGTCAACATGTATAGAACTGGGATGTGCATCAATGCAAATTCGATTAAGGGCTTGGCATTATACTATGGAAGACGTGAGTCCATGGAAAAGGAAAAAATCTGTAAGAAAGAATTGGACTAAAAAGTACACACTGAAATATAATTTAAACCAACACATATAGATCTTTGAATAAAAACTTGTCATCTTACCTGGTGTACAAATAAACCGTAAGCACCATATAATATAGAATGTGTAATTCAAAGAAGAATAGCAAAGATTGAAGATCTGAGTCTTTTTGGTCCTAACAATACTTATACTGATATATTTCATTTATAATACTGGAAACAAATAAATAAATCTGCTGTTTGAATTAAGGCTATCTACTGACAAGGAAATTATAGGTGATGGATTAATAAGGAGCTTTTTTACCTGGTTAATCAATTACATTTTAAATAACATTGCGTATTGCCAAAACCTCAACAAAAGTATGTTTGAGATATTGAACGACGTGTAAGATGACTTGCAATGCAATAAACAAAATTTACCACTCATATGGAAGGAAAGACCAGGCTTAATATTTTAATTCCAATTACAGTAGTAGTAAAATAGCCTCAAATAATATAACAGTTATTAACTGGCACACTCATTAATATAAAATGGTCCCCACTGACACAGGCTATTTTATGTATATGTACTTGGGAACAAGTGCTATTTAACTAACTGGGGCTTCCTGAATAAATATGCTTAGGATGTGGATGCATAGCTTTTCCTGATTGATCTACCAATCAGAGTTTTTAGCACTAGTTTGTATAGGTCCCCATGATAGGCAGGAAGTATGAATAACTAAGGTTTCCATAATAGAGTACACTCACACCATGTTAAAATAGTAATTGATTGGCATTCTTGCAACAACACTAGGCTGGTATTTGCTTTATATTTTAAAGGCCCTAGGGCAGCCTTCCCCAACCTGATGCCCTCCAGATGTTTTGAACTGCAACTCTCATCAGCCCTAGCCAGCATTGCCAATGGTGAGGGATGCTGGGAGTTGTAGTCCAAAATATCTGGAGGGCACCAGGTTGGGGAAGGCTTCCCTAGTGCAGGCAAATGGTGGCACACTAAAAAGTGTAAATTAAAAGTGGGTCCTACAACAAAATGTTGCAGAGCCAACCTTTCCCTGTTCATGATTCCAGCCACTTCATCCCACCCCTTTCTCTCTCTCTCTCTCTCTCTCTCTCTCTCTCACACACACACACACACACACACACACACAGTTTTCCATTTTTCCCTCCCCCACAGACATAGTCAGCGTTCCATGGGTAGTGGGCATGCTACTCCATCCTCACTGTATTGTGCTAGTTCCTTTGTTCTCCCACTTGCTTTATTTATAAATATTTTTATACTTCTGCATACTTTGGGGTACCCCCAAGTCTGCTGACACCTCCTCTTGTGCAGGGGTGGTGCAGTTTTGGCTACGTAAGAACCAGCAGTCAGAGAATTAAGATGTTGATCACAGTCTTGTAAAACAAGTAAAATCAGAAATAATTTTTATTGTATTTTCTTCAGGTATGACATACATATTTCTTCACACTTTGTGCTGGTAGTTAAAACTGCCTATCGCCTTCTGGTGATACAACTCATTTTGCACGTGAGATCTCTCGCCGTATCCACTTGAATTGGTCATTCATATTTCTTAAGGTATATCAATATTTACACTCAGATTACATGTACTCTAAATGAGAGTTAGTGGAGGGTTTCTCAGTAATGGTAACTGCTTATGCTTCGGGAACGCTGGTGCTGAACTTTGTATTCTGTACACACACACATGACCTCTGTGGACTTTCCCTTCCCACTGGAAGATTCGCTGGAAACCCTTTGGCTGTGTAATATCTGTGTTCAGTTCATTTGCACGATGAAAGGTGGAGCTCCTGATACAACTTGGCATGAAGCATATGCAGTGTTCAGTAGTTGTATACTAATGGCCAATAACAACTAATTATCTATTTCAGGAGCCTGCTGAGTAAATACAGATTTTTTTCAGAACTTGTGTAATGCACAGTCATTGAACACTCATAGTAGAAGCCTTCCCTTCCATTGTAACTGTCAGCCCGTTGTTATAACTGTCAGCCCGTTGTTATAACTGTCAGCCCGTTGTTATAACTGTCAGCCCGTTCTTGGCAGTTGATTTCTATTGCAGTAATGCAACACCAAAATCTTTCATACTTGTCACATATTTAAAAACAAAGTTGTTGTTAAAAACAAACTCTCTGTGCCTGCCCTTGATAATAGGTAACGAACTATGATGGGCGACTTAAGCTGCATCCTATGCGCATGTATGTATTTATTTATTTTTAGCATTTATTAGTCATTGTGTAGCTAATAGGAGTAATTTCCTGGGAGTAATTCCCATTGAACTCAGTGGGGCTTACTTCTGAGTAGACATGTATGGGCTTCCACTGTGCATCTGTGATCCTACACAGATTTGTACAGAAGTTAGTTCCACTGAAGTCAGTGGGACTTAGTGTTCCTTTCTTTCTCACAGGTATCCTGAGCCCCATATGTGCTCTGTTGTATGCATGCATTGTTGAGCGTTTGAGTTATCTCATTCACTGAACTGGAGAGAGCAGATCTGTAACAAATCACAGAGTTGGGTCAATTTCTTCTAGATAGTACTTCACCTGTGGAAAGTGAGGGTGTTTTCTAATCTGCAGAATAAACCTATCCAAGCAGAGGCCCGCCGTGTATCCCTGGGGTGCGTGAGTTACCTGAGCCTGAGGTGGGGTTGGGAAAATGAACATTGGCATTATAGGCAGGGAGGCCTGCTCTGACTTGGGTCTTACTTCATGTACAACTTCATTTTGTTTTTGAACAGTCAAAAAGCGGCCAGTCTGTGTGCAAGACCCAAACTACGCATTAAGCTAATCATGTAGCATGCAGCAGACGCTTGTCTTTTTGTTTTTTACTCTATTGTATATACGCATGGTCCTGATTCAGATTGGGGCCACTGCTCTCTGCAAAGGGAGCGTTAAACCTTCCTGCCCCCTACTGTTTGGTCATGAAACTACCCCCCCCCCCCACTGCCCCTGGATTCTTTTAAAAAAGGAAGTTTTCATTATTGTCAATGGAGACTTTTTTCTCTTTTCTCCCCCCCCCCCGCCCCAATTTTTGGGGGGGAAATGGTGGGCAGAGGAAGTCAATTTAGCCCCAGGCTTCTACATACAATTGAATGCTACATATGGCCTGGGAGGTTTCAAGGGGCAATTTAAGTAGATTGACTTTTGCTGCACCCTGAGAGGTATGGAGACTTTTTGACTGAGAATCCAAACCAGCCTCACCTCTGACCTGCAATATTAGCAGTGGACTCCATTGCAGGACTGCTATAAGCTACTCTCTATCAGCATAGTCTGCTAACTTGGAATAATGAGCTGCTACTCTCTCAGCCCAACCTGCAGTGTGGGGATAAAAGGGTTCTTGTCCTCTCTCAGCTTAAGCCCAACCTGCAATAAGGGTCTAATACTGCAGGACAGCACTACAGGGTTGTTGTAAATCATTCAGAATCTGTCCTGTAGTACTGAGTGTGAATTATACTGCAGGGCTGACATAAACCATTCTCTCCTAGCCCCTTCCAACCTGCAATATAGAGACTGAACTACCTTTGCTTTGAAATTTGAACTAGTATGGTATATGTTTTTTAAACATGATTCACACTAAATAAGAACCAAGTTAGAAAGAACAGAAACTCTTCGTTTTAATTCCCTAGGTTTTTTTAAGAGTGGGGAGAACACACTGGTACCCAGTCTCAGCTACATGAGAATCTTGGATTTCTCCATTAATTTCTATGTGCAGATTTCATTTCTGTCCTTGCAACATTTAAAAATTGCTACTAACTGTGAACCAGGAAATGACTTATCCACACTGTGGGCCAGTTCACACAACACAGCCAGGTCATCGTGGCTTAGTTAACCCACGATGAACTGCGGTGCATGCCGGGTACACGTAGCTACTATCGGGGCGATTGGGTGTTGCGCCATGTCATGTGAACCTATCCATCACGGGTTGAGGGTTAAAAAGCCTTTCATAACCCTACTACTAAACAAAGGTTATGTGAGGGTTGTTTAATCCTTGAATAACCCACAATGGCCAGGTTTGCAGGACATGGCACAACCCCCCAATTAGGGGCTGTATATTCCAAACAGCAGCTACACATGCCTGGCATACACTGTGGCTCACTGTGGGTTATTTAACCCATGATAACCTGCCATGTCATGTGAACTGGGTCAGTGAGATAGTTCTTTCCATCCTTTTTATATCTGTCTCTTCCTCTCTCCTCCTTTTGTACCTGTTCCATTCTATTTTGCCTCCCATCTGGTCCCCTGCCTTTTGTTTTTCTCCCAACAATCAATATGCTGTGACCACTGAGTGTGCTCAGTCCTCACTGGACTGTTTTTTTGTGGTTCTCCCCCCGTGGGGGGGGGGGAGTTGTCTATTTTTTTTTCTATTTCTGCAAACCTCCGGGTTTTTTGAAACCTGCCTGTAGCTGCTTGTTGTGCATAGATGCTGTCATTTTGGCTACAGATGCTCGAAGAATCCAAAAGGTATTAAAATATAACATAATGAGTTCAAGTAATGCAATGATTGCACATCCTCCGCACAACCTCATCACGCCCATGCAGCTGTTGGCATCCCTGAGGCTCAAAGTGTTTCTGTAGAAGCAGCATACTTTGGTAACTTACTGTAGATTAGAAGCCTCATTCAATAATTAAGGAAGTGTGATATATTAAACACTTCGGGTATGCAGTGTTTATTTTTGTAGAACATGTGCAGGACTGTGGTTGAGACTGCACAGTAGGTTACGCACGTTGACCTGGTTCACATATAATGCTATAGTTTATTTAACCCATGGTTTGTTGCCTTATGCAGTGCTTGTCTGGGAAATGACTGAACAAACTGTGGTTTGTTTTCCAATCCCTGAGTTGTTTGTTTTCCTCCTCCTTCTCCCGCTGCCTCCCTGTATCCCTTTGTAGTAGTACTGGTATGTAGATCAGCTGGTCTTTTTGACCACTCTTGCCTGTCACCTCCCAACCCAAGAACAACCCATGGTTCTGAGCTCACAAATAACAACCCATGGTTTAAACAACATAGAGTTCACAACCCAACAATAAAGGGTTCTCTTTCTGGGTTGTTCGTGGTTAACAAATCATGGTTTCTCAGCGCAGCTGGTTTCACACATCACAACAACCCAGAATTCAACAACCCGTGTGTGAAATAAACCATAGGTTAGCATTATGTGCGAACCAGGTTGGTGTCTCTGATTTGGTATCTGCACAAAAAAATAACCAGAAGTTCATTGTCACCAGGACCTCCCTCCCCTAAGGGGCAGGGTCCTGCTCCTCTCTGAAGCCCTATGCCTGGACCTGGGAAGGGGGACCAAAAACAAAGCCCTGTTCTGTGCCGGATAGGTGTTCTGAGCTTGGAGACTTTGGAGGTGGGGGTGGATTGCCACTGGAAGAGTAGGTTGCTAGGGTGAACCACGTGCAATAGAAGAGCAAGTAGGTGCTATGACTTTCTCATTTGTACTCAATCATCACCCCTAATGAGCACCTGATTTCCAGAACTATATGTTGCAGCAGATTCCCATAATTCATCTCCATTCCTGTGGTTTCTCTTGTCTGTCTACAGGCAAGCAGTTAGCTGTTCATGACATAGAGAGCTAAGGACATTCCTGACTATCAGGCTACTGATAGCCTTCTCCTCCATGCATTTGTCCAATCTTTTAAAGCCATCCAGATTTGTGGCCATGAGCCCTGTGAGAACAGAGAGGTTGGCAACTCCTATTTCTCTGATCCTTTCAGAAGGAAGAACACAGCATGGGCTGGAAGCTACACAGGCTCCGTCATGGGACTTTCTCTTGTGGCTTTGTGGTCAAGAGTGTTGCTTTATGGAGCAGGAGTCCTGGATTCTCCTGGACTCTCCCTTTCTCCATCTGAACTTATTGCCAGAAGGACAATCCCCTACCCCTGCCCAAAGGTAGGCCATGCCAGATGTTTTGGCCTACAGTGCTGTGGATTACAGTTCCAAGCCCTCTTGCTACTTGCTGTGCAATCCACAAACACTTCTATTCAATTAATAGTACTTCTTCACACCTAAAGGGACTACAAAGCCTGGGAGTTGTCTTCAGGGCTTAATTAGCTAAATGGCACTTTCATTAAGAAAGGTATTGAAAGCAAGGCAGTTGCCTTTTCAACTGTGGGCAGGTTTCCTGCTGTGCCGGGCTGGCTTTTTCTGAGCTCCTGCCTTCAGGGAGGATCTTCCTGATCCATCTTCTGATGGGCAGCCAATCTGGTATGACACCTCCCACCTCCTCCTCTCAACTCCGCCCACTGAACTTAGTGGCGAGTTCTGGCATCTGTCAAACTCCCTGCCCCTCTGACAGAGCCTGGGTTCCCACAGGGAGGGGAGATGATGGTCTCTGAGCCTGGCCCTCCTCCTCAATAAGCCCCTGGGAAGGTTCTCTGCTGGCTCCTGGGGAGTCTTGGGGAATTTTCTCCCCCACACCCTGTCTCTGCTGGGCTTCTTCTAACTCTGAATCTGAATCAGAGTCCAAAACCAAAACAGAAGGCCTGGGCTTCATCATGACATACAGCTCCCATCAGCATAGCCAATGGTGAGGAATCATGGGAGTTGTAGGCTAAAACATATGGAGGGCCACAAGTTTCTCACCCATGGTGTAGAAGCATTGTTCTCAAAGCAAAACACGAGCCATTCTGCTGTGAACCCTGTGGCTTCTCCATCTGGGCCTCTAACTGCAGCGCTACTGGAGCTTGTGGGTGCTAGTCCTTCTGGCTGCTTTGTTCCATGTATGTCATGGGTTGGCTATCTCCACACTTTGGTGCCTTCCACGCATGTGTAATGTAGATGGTACACGTGAGCAACCTAGTGATTGGTGGTGATGTTGGGTGTCTGTCAGTGTGGCTAAGGGCGCAATCCTATGCATGTTTAGACAGAAGAAATTCCTACAGCTTCTAACATTCCCCAGCCAGCCATGCTGGCTAGGGAACGCTAGGAGTTGTAGAACTTTTTACTTTCTAAACATGCAAAGGATTGCCTTCTAAATTGACTTTTGCTTCTGTGGCTGCTGTGAATGCATAGGACCACGACTGGCATTGGTCCTAGTGTAGCAACTTCCTGACATAGCAGGACCATAGGGTTAATCCATTGATTTATTACTTCAGAAGTCAGTGCAGGGCAAACTGTTAAACAGAATGAATACAACATACAGCAGATGGGAAATGTATAACGCAGGAGATGGGAGAAGCTCCTGTGGTCATCTTGGCTTGTGAATAGGTGTTACAAAGTTTCTCTGTTTTCACCTGCAAGACGTTAGCATGTAAATATATTGCAGGAAATCTATGCTGTGGAGATGATGATGACAACAGCGACAAGGATGGTTACACTTTATTTTTGGAGCCTATTACTGCTACTGTTTGTGAAGGGCTTAGTCACTTCTCATAACTAATTAGTATTTGGCTAGCTTTATTTTCTCCTAGCAGTGTTTTGCCAGTACTTTAATTGGAAGATTTATCACACTTGCCGCCATCCCACCACCATCACTGCCACAGCACACTCATACTTTTTAAAGCTTAATGTCAAATCTGGACTGAATTAGTTTGTGGCAGCCTTCCCCAACCTGGTGTACTCAAAATGTGTTGGACTACAACTCCTAGAATGCCCCAGGCAGGTGTGTATATCTCATGGGCTGTTGTAGGGTTATTTGAGGGTTGTTTCCCCTTCAAACAAGCCATGCTGCCTTGGTTTGAATGACATGACAAGCTGTGCCCAGGCGGGTAGTGAGAGAAATGACGCCTGGTATATCCCAGCACACACTGGGCATTAAAACAAGCCATGGTGGCTTATTTAAACCACGGTGGCTTGTTTTGATTGTGCAAACCAGGTCAATATCAAACAATTCAAATGCTTTCCCTGGCTTCTGATCGCACAATGTTAATTTATATCGGGAAGCCATCTTTTACCTCCCCTCTCATATATTTGAAGTTCTAGATTTCCTGATGTTTCACTTAATAAAACTAGTTGTACTGAAATTCAAAGCCCATCACTTTCTTGAAAGCATGAAGGAAATAATGCAAATGGTCTTGGCAGTGCACAGCTGGAAATTTTCTGTCTTAACTTGCCCATTTTGTATCCTTCTAAGCTGCTTAATGTTGATATTTGTTTAGCCAACTCTTGTTAACTATCTGCTGATTGTGCTTTCAGACTAAGCTCTTGAATAAATTTGCTCAGGCATGCAGAAAGACTAGTCATGTGTTTTCTACCAGTTGATGAGCTAATTGTTACTGTTGAACAGGGCTGTGCTTGAGAAATGGCTGACAGCAATTAGCATGTTTTGGAGATTTTTGCATTCTTTCGCTTTGTTCTGAAGCTCTCACAATTTCATTGAGGTGAGCTTGTGCCGTTCACAATCAAAATATGTTTGTTAACAAGTGTAAACCTTTGCCTTCCACCTTATTCTCATATTGGAAGGCTGGAATGGTGAGCTTAAGTTTTAATAATTTTGTTCTCTAAAGGCACTGGGACAGAAAATGCGCATAATATATTGCTTCACTTTGTAGATTCACTAGATGTCTGCAAAGCACCAGTATTTGACTGGGTAGTTCAACTTAATATGTGATATTCAGCCTGGCCAATGTCTGTGTGGCTTTTCTGCGTCCTTGGTTCCCTGTTCTACAGTTGACCAGTCTTCAAAGCACCTATACCTCTGCATTCCCTTCCTGCAAGCAACATAGCCCCTCTGTTCTTAGGTACCCTGCCCCAGGGCTGGCGTCTAGGGTAGGCATGGTTGGGCACCTGCTGAGAGCCCACACCCCAGCAGTGGTGACCAGAGTAACCTCAACTTGCCCCTCCTCTTCCCCATTTTGACCTGTTTGTTCACCTGCCTCTTGCTCTGGCCCAGACAACTGTGGTAGTGAGAAGGAGGAGCAGGAGATGCTCAGTAGTTTTCTGGCTGCCAAGGTAGCAAGTGGTAGCAAAGATGAGAAAGAGGAGCAATAACAGCTGGTGACAGTGGTGGTGAGACAGGGTAGACTCACCAAAGGAGGGGTCCCACTGAGGGGATCTTGCCCACTGAGGGGATCTTGCCCTCCAAAACCTGGAGCTGGCTCTGCCCTGCCCCTGGGATCTCTTACTTGCAATGTTTGTGGCAGATCCATTCTTTGATCTTGGCCAGGATTCCAGACTGCCCTGGGCTAAGCACAGAGAGTCCACCCCAGGATTTATATTTGCAGCCAGTCTGCCTTTGTATGGCTGTATGCAGAGAAAGAACTGTAAAATAAACTCTACATCTTCTAAGCTTTATGAATCCAGTTTCTTATTTCCAAGAGTCACAGGCCTGTGAACACAACATCACACTTTAGGGCTGCTTAGGCTTTCTAGATTAAGAGTAGATGCTGTCACATTTGAAACAATTACATGAATTCCTTTCACTAGACATTGTGTACACATCAGCAGGGAGCTGTGGTTGGCTCCATCTTTGTATTCAACAGATAGTGGAATAGATTTGTGTAGCCTCTTTTTGATTGTGATGATGTGCACACAGAATGAATTTGTAAACTTCCAAGTCCTCACTGCCTCCCTCCACTTGCTCACTGTCTCTGGCTCCCTGTCCTGCCTACATCTCTTCTCCACATATGGCAGGAGTGATGATTAGCAACATCTCCGTGGTATACTATTGTATTTTATTATTTTAAATATTTGTATTGTATTTTGTATTTTAACTGTGTTTTAAAATGCCATTTTAGTTTTTAACTGGTTGTACCCCCAGAGAACTTTGGGTGGATTAGACATGTACCAAATCAATCAATCAATCAATCACATAAATCTAAGCGTGACATGGATGGACTATGAAAAAAATGCATGTAGTGTTTTCAGATGTCATAGTATGCGTCTTTATTTATTTATTACATTTATTACTCGCCCATCTGGCTGGTCACTCAGCCACTCTGGGCAACGTACAACAAGAATAATTTAAAACAATAAAAAACCACATTAAAAACATCACATTTCTAAAAATACCCTAACCCACCCCAAATGCCTGCCTGAACAACCATGTTTTTAATGCATGGCAGAAGCTCATTAAAGAGGGGGCATGGCGGAGTTCCCTAGGGAGAGAGTTCCACAGAGTGGGGGCCACCACAGAGAAGGCCCTCTCCCTTGTCCTCACCAGCCTAGCTGTCCTGCCTGGTGGGACAGAGAGAAGGCCATCCGAGGCTGATCTTGTTGAGCGGCCTGTCTGGTGTTGCTGGAGGCACTCGTTGAGGTAGGCTGGGCCGGAACCGTATAGGGTTTTAAAGGTCAAAACCAACACGTTGAATTTGGCCCGGAAAACAACTGGTAACCAGTGCAACTCCTTTAACAATGGAGTGATGTGATCTCGCTGGCGGCTGCCTTTAATCAGGCGAGCTGCCGCGTTCTGTACCAGCTGCAGCTTCCGAACTGTCTTCAAGGGTAACCCCACGTAGAGCGCATTACAGTAGTCTAGATGAGAGGAGACCAGGGCATGTACTACCAATGGGAGCAGATGTTCGGGAAGGTAGGGGCACAGCCGCCATATCAGATGGAGTTGGTACAGCACTGTCTGGCTCACAGCTGACACCTGAGCCTCCATGGACAGCTAGGAGTTTAAAATGACTCCCAGGCTGTGGACCTGGTCTTTCAAGGGTAGCCGTACCGCATTCAACACCAGGTCAACATCCTCCAACCTCCTCTTGTCTCCCACCAAAAGTACCTCAGTCTTGTCAGGGTTCAGCTTCAGCTTATTCCTCCCCATCCAGCCACTCACCACCTCCAGACATTTGGACAGGGATTCTACAGCCAACCTTGGTGAAGATTTGAACGAGAGGTAGAGCTGCGTGTCATCCGCATATTGATGACACCGTACCCCATACCTCCTGATGATAGCCCCCAGTGGCTTCACATAGATGTTAAACAGCATTGGGGAGAGGATGTAACCCTGTAGCACAAATGAGCGGCCACAGGTCTGAAACCTCCTCTCCCAGAGCTACCCTCTGGTACCTGCCAGAGAGGAAGGACCGGAACCACCGTAATACGGTGTCTCCTATGTGAGATTATGCTTCCCAGTCACAGCTGCACAGCTTGTCATCACTTCATCACAGAACCGTTCCCCTTAGCATCTAGGATGTTTTATAAACAATCCCATGATGTCAGAGGCCATGAATGGCAGCTTGGTAGGTGATGGGCAAGAGCCAATTTTCCTTTTTAGCTCATTCATGGACCACTTTCCTCAACAGCCAGTGCTGTAGCCTGATAACCCATTCACAAGACTCCCATCTCACTATTTTGGAATTCTTGGACTAGAGGACAAGTCTCATTAAATGAGATTGTGCTAATTAGTGGGAAAAGGCATTGTATTTTATTATGTGTATACATTGTTGTTGTTATTCAGTCGTTAAGTCGTGTCCGACTCTTCGTGACCCCATGGACCATAGCACGCCAGGCCTTCCTGTCCTCCGCTCTCTCCCGGAGTGTGCTCAAGTTCATATTCATTGCATCGGTGATGCTGTCTAGCCATCTCATCCTCCGCTGTCCCCTTCTCTTTTTGCCTTCAATCTTTCCCAGCATCAGGGTCTTTTCCAGGGAGTTTTCTCTTCGCATTAGGAGGCCAAAATATTTGAGCTTCAGCTTCAGTATCTGTCCTTCCAATGAGCACTCAGGGTTGATTTCCTGTAGGATGGACTGATTTGACCTCCTTGCAGTCCAGGGGACTCGTAAGAGTCTTCTCCAGCACCACAGTTCGAAAGCATCAATTCTTCGGCGCTCAGCCTTCCTTATAGTCCAGCTCTCACAGCCATACATTACTACGGGGAAAACCATAGCTTTGATTATACGAACCTTTGTTGGTAAGGTGATGTCTCTGCTTCTTACTATGCTGTCTAGGTTTGCCATAGCTTTCCTCCCAAGGAGCAAGCGTGTTTTAATTTCATGGCTACATTCACCGTCTGCAGTGATTTTGAAACCCAAGAAAATAAAATCTGTCACTGCGTCCATTTCTTCCCCTTCTATATGCCAGGAAGTGATGGGGCCAGATGCCATGATGTTAGTTTTTTTAATGTTGAGTTTCAAACTAGCTTTTGCACTCTCCACTTTCACCCTCAACAAGAGGCTCTTCAGATCCTCTTCGCTTTCTGCCATTAGGGTGGTATCGTCTGTGTATCTGAGGTTGCTGCTAATTCTCCCGGCAATCTTAATTCCGACCTGTGATTCATCCAACCCGGCGTTTCTCATGATGTACTCTGCATATAAGTTAAATAAGCAGGGCGACAATATGCAGCCTTGTCGTACTCCTTTCCCAATTTTGAACCAATCGGTTGTTCCATCTCTGGTTCTTGCTGTTGCTTCTTGACCCTCGTACAGGTTTCTCAGGAGACAGGTAAGGTGGTCTGGTACTCCCATCTCTTTAAGAATTTGCCACAGTTTGTTGTGATCCACACAATCAAAGGCTTTAGCGTAGTCAATGAAGCAGAAATAGACGTTTTTCTGGAATTCTCTTGCTTTCTCCATGATCCAGTGAATGTTGGCGATTTGATCTCTAGTTCCTCTGCCTCTTCGAAACCCAGCTTGTACTTCCGGTAGTTCTCGGTTCACATGTTGCTGAAGTGTAGCTTGTAGGATTTTGAGCATAACCTTGCTGGCATGTGAAATGAGCGCAATTGTACGGTGGTTTGAACACTCTTTGGCATTGCCCTTCTTTGGAGTTGGAATGTAAACTGACCTTTTCCAGTCTTGTGGCCACTGTTGAGCGATCCAAATTTGTTGGCATATTGAGTACAGCACTTTAACAGCATCATCTTTTAGGATTTTAAATAGCTCAGCTGGAATACTGTCATCTCCGCTAGCTTTGTTGTTACTAATGCTTCCTAAGGCCCACTTGACTTCACTCTCTAGGATGTCCGGCTCAAGGTCAGTGACCACACTATCATGGCTATCAGGGACATTAAGATCTTTCCTGTATAGTTCTTCTGTGTATTCTTTCCACCTCTTCTTAATCTCATTTGCTTCTGTTAGGTCCCTGCCTTCTTTGTCCTTTATCATGCGCGTCTTTGCACAAAACCTTCCCCTGATATCTCCCATTTGCTTGAAAAGATCTCTAGTCTTTCCCATTCTATTGTTTTCCTCAATTTCTTTGCATTGTTCATTTAAGAAGGCCTTCTTGTCTCTCCTTGCTATTCTCTGGAACTCTGCATTCAGTTGGGTATATCTTCCCCTTTCTCCCTTGCTTTTTGCTTCCCTTCTTCCCTCAGCTACTTCTAAAGCCTCATCAGACAGCTACTTGGTTTTCTTGCATTTCTTTTTCTTTGGGATGGATTTAGTTGCTGCCTCCTGAACAATGTTACGGGCCTCCGTCCATAGTTCCCCAGGCATTCTGTCTATCAGGTCTAATCCCTGAAGTCTATTCCTCACCTCCACTGTATATTCATAAGGGATATGATTGAGGTCATACCTGAATGGTTTAGTGGTTTTCCCTACGTTCTTCAATTTAAGCCAAAATTTTGCAAGAAGCAGCTCATGATCTGAGCCACAGTCAGCTCCAGGTCTTCTTTTTACTGACTGTATAGAGCTTCTCCATCTTTGGCTGCAAAGGACATAATCCATCTGATTTCGATACTGACCATCTGGTGATGTCCATGTGTAGAGTCGCCTCTTGTGCTGTTGGAAAAGAGTGTTTGCTACGATCAGTGTGTTCTCTTGGCAAAACTCTATTAGCCTTTGTCCTGCTTCATTTTGTACACCAAGGCCATGCTTGCCTGTTATCCCGTTGATTTCTTGACTTCCTACTTTAGCATTCCAATCTCCTATGATGAAGAGGACATCTTTTTTTGGTGTTAGTTCTAGATGGTGTTGTAGGTCTTCATAGAACCGGTCAACCTCAGCTTCTTCAGCCTCAGTGGTTGGGGCATAGACTTGAATTACTGTGATGTTGAATGGTTTGCCTTGGATTCGTACTGAGATCATTCTATCGTTTTTGAGATTGTACCCCAGTACTGCTTTTCCCACCCTTTTGTTGACAACATCTTTTTTTGGTGTTAGTTCTAGAAGGTGTTGTAGGTCTTTATAGAACCGCTGAACCTCAGCTTCTTCGGCCTCAGTGGTTGGGGCATGTGATGTTGAATGGTTTACCTTGGATTCGTACTGAGATCATTCTATCGTTTTTAAGATTGTACCCCAGTACTGCTTTTCTCACCCTTTTGTTGTCTATGAGTGCTACTCCATTTCTTCTAAGGGATTCTTGCCCACAGTAGTAGATAGAATGGTCACCTGAATTAACTTCGCCCATGCTTGTCCATTTTACTTTGCTGATTCCCAAGATGTCAATGTTCAATCTTGCCATCTCATGTTTGACCACCTCCAGCTTACCTTGATTCATTGATCTTACATTCCAGGTTCCTAAACAATATTGTTCATTACAGCATCGGACTTTCTTTTCTCCACCTGACACATCCACAGCTCAGTGTCCTTTCGGGTTTGGTCCAGCCGCTTCACTCTTTCTGGCGCTACTTGGAAATTCCCTCTGCTCTTCCCCAGTAGTATATTGGACACCTTCCGACCTGAGGGGCTCATCTTCTGGCGTCATCTCTTTTAGCCTTGTGATACGTTCCATGGGGTTTTCTTGGCAAGAATACTGGAGTGGGTTGCCAATTCCTTCTCCAGTGGACCACATTTTGTCAGAACTCTCTGCAATGACCTGTCCGTCTTTGTTGGCCCTGCATGGCATAGCTTATGGCTTCACTGAGTTACGCAAGCCCCTTCACCACAACAAGGCAGTGATCCATGAAGGGGATATGTATACATACCCATAACATAATCATACATATAATATATGTATACACATAGTATACACACAATATGATATAATCATAGTATACGCAGAATATGATAAACACAAAATATGATTTGTTATGATATAATCCCTTTCTCCACTTGTTAGCTCCATTGCCTTTCATGAGAGTTGTCCTCTAGTTTAGCCATTCTCTCAAGTTTAGGCTTTATTGGCTGAAAGTACAAGTTTAATCATGGAAAACTTCACCTTGTTCAGCTATTCCAGCCTCCCCCAAACTGATGCCCTCTAGATGTTGCAGACTACAATTCTCATCACTGCCAACCAGAATGGCCATTGGCAGTGATGGGAATTGTAGTCCAGCTGAACTGGAGAGCACCAGGTTGAGGAAAGCTGAGCTATGCCATTTTGACAAAGCAGGTCATTAGGTAAAGGAGTTAATTTGAGTATGCTAAATAAAACATTCTGGATAACATCTGATAAATATGAAAATATTTGGAATTGAGAAACAGCACTTTCTCCTCTAGAGTATTTTTGAGACTGACCTAAAGACTTGTTGGATTGAAAACAAAATACAAATTCATACCAGTAACTAAATGGTAGTAATGAGTGTGTTCTCTAAATGAATAGGTAATACACTTTAAGGACTCTTAGACTGCAATCCTATCCTGGGAGTAAGGCCCATTGAATTCAATGGAACTTGATTTCTGAGTAAACATATAGGATAGATTCTAGCACACACTTTATTTTGGTTCTATCTTTGCGGCACTTCTAACTGAAGATGTATATTTTGAACTCACATATGCACACACACACATCCCAGCTTGTGCTTTATGGATGCCTTGCTGTGAATAAAACCATCTCTTACTCTCGATCTTGTGTCTTTTAACAGTCATGCCTATGTACATTCTTAGACATGTTCTTCATGAATTGTTAAATGGAAATTATTTTATATATATAATTCAAAGTTGGGAGTTAGTTGGTCATCCCTTTTTGACTGCCTTCCCGTTGCCCGCTCCGCATGACTGATTCTGCGGAGCTTCATTGGCAAGCTCTTGACATGCAGATTCCATGAATAACAACAGTTTACACTGCAATTCAAAGTTGAGAGTTGATTTTATGTCCCTTTAAAAAAAATTAGGCTATCTTCTATATCAATGTACTATAAACTTTTATTTTTAATATCAAAAAGTCTAGTATAATTAAACAACAATTATTAATTGCAACTTGGAGCAAAATGAAATATGAACACACAAAAAGTTTCTGTACACCTTTATAAACAGAGGTGCAGGCCAAAGTACAATGATATGCTAGTAACATATGGCCTGTAAACAAATCATGAAGGGAATAAGAGACACCTACAGTTAAAAGTAATCCAGTCAAAGTTTAGTTATTGCTCAGAAAGGAAGTCTCTAGCTGATAAATATAACAAAATAACATTTAAAACTTTCTGAAAACCATTATAAACAGAGGTGCAGGCCAAAGTACAATGATATGCCAGTAACGTATGGCCTGCAAACAAATCATGAAGGGAATAAGAGACACCTACAGTTAAAAGTAACCCAGTCAAAGTTTAGTTATTGCTCAGAAAGGAAGTCTCTAGCTGATAAATTTAACAAAATAACATTTAAAAGTCTCTGCCCACCTTTATAAACACAGGTGCAGGCCAAAGTACAATGATATGCCAGTAACATGCAGCCTATAAACAAATCGTGAAGGGCCATGAGTTGCCATGAGTTGTGCGCACTCAAGATTCAAGTTGTCAGTGGACCAGAACAAGGATGTTACAGTGGCTGCCCTGGAGTTTACATCAAGAACACTGTATTTAAGGAGGTTTTGTAAAGATAAAAGATGTAACACTTTGAATGTTTCAATAAACACAGATTTGATTTTTCTCCACGAACTGTGTTCATGGGTAACCAACTGGTTTGTTTATTATTACATTTTCTTCTCCTCTTGCAAGGAACCCAAGGCGGTATACAAGATCCTCCTCCTCTCTATTTTATCCTCACAACAACCCTGTGAGGTAGGTTAGGTTGAGAGTCAGTGACTGGCCCAGTGAGCTTCATGACCAAGCGGGGACTAGAACCCACATCTCCCACGTTCCAGTCCAACACTCTAACCACTACTTTACACTGGCTCTCCAAATTCCTTTGGTAAAGATAACAGTGAAGAGTGTAAAAAAATGTTTACAAGGTGTGTAAGGGGTGCTCAAAAAGACTTGCCCAGAGGCCTCATTGGTCAGTTCTTAAAAGGCAAAAGCAGTGCACTATTTTAATAAGAACTGGGCAAGGTTGTGCAGACCTGATCAGAGGGCAGCACTCCAAACAGCGATCTTTTCTTTTCGGTAAAATCCCTCTTTTTAAAGATCCAGATATTTCTAGATGATGTCTGCATATGGCTGCCTTTGTGTGGGAAATGCTTTTAATTTGTTAACAAAATAACCTCCAAATGCTGACAAAAAAAAATGTTTAGAAACTGGAGAGCATATTGCCTGATGCATTCCCTGTCCTTCTGATGTACCAAATGTGTAGTGCCTTCCAAACTAATTGAACATCTGCCTTGTGAAGTCATCATCACAAGAGAGATGCTCATAATGAAGCAGTTGCTATGGTAAATAGCCACTCAGTCACTGTTTTTGCTTTTTGCTTTTCTCAGGCCTTTGGAGGAGCCTTCTTAACAAGGAGTGTTGCTCTGACGATCCAGGCATATGTTTCAGTTGAGTAAACAACATACTGCTTTTATGGCCTATTGCCTCATTTCGATACATGACACCAACTCTCTTCCCTGCATTCAAGTTAAAAAAATAAAATAAAATATCCCCCTTTCAGGTGAGGCTTCAAAAGAAGTGTATCAGTAGTGTTTTTATCATTCTAGAATGAGAGAGGGAGATTAGAAAAATACTTCAAAAGGCCATCTAGCCCAACCTATGTCTTTTTTAAAAAAAGAGTAATCCAGAGTAAAATAGCACTGGATTACTCTTTGGAGGGAGCAATCCTATGGGCACTAGTCAGCAGCTAGACAGCCATAGGATATGTGGTTTTCCGGGTACCGACCTCGGAGCCCGTGCTCCGAGGTTGGTTCCCAGAGAACCCACCTCCCTCGCCTACGCTGCCTTGCAGGCAGCATGGAACAGCCCCGCGCTCCCTGTTTGGAAGAGGAGCGCGGAGCGGCTGAAATGGGGTGTTCTGGGGCAGGGAAGGCAGAAATGCTGGCACGACACATCCTATGTGTCATCCAGCAGCTTCCTACCCCACTCTGACCTCCCGCAGCTAGACGGCCGAAATCGGCTGTCTAGCTGTAAATGCAGGGCAGGAGAACTTGCTAAACACTCCAGGAAGGAATTGTTTAGCATATTGTTCGAACTCGGGATCCTGGCTTGCTGCGCTCTTTTCAGTCCAGGATCACAAACCATGATTTGTTATTGGTTTAAAAATCCTGGCTCATTTGGGAGCAAAAAGTCAGGTTCCCATATTTAGACGACATGCTAAACAAACCCTTCCTGGCCTGTTTATCCAGTTGCACTAGCCTGAGGAACTAAGCCCATACAAACAGGCTGTGTATGTGAGCACATAGCTCATTGATGATATAAGCCAGGATTCTCCAGAATCCTGGTTTATCCTACTGTGCCAGTATGTTAAGAAATTATATAGATTCATAGAACAATAAGGTCTTCTGGTGTAGCCTGCTGGAAGTACCTCCAGCCTCTGCTAAGGCATTCTTCACTTTCCAGTGCAACTAGAGATAAAGTCTGCATATCTTTCACCCTACTTTGTGCTTTTTCAGACATCCTGTTTATTCAGTTTTAGCAGAATACAACACTCTTGCATATCAAACATATGGCTTAATAGTATCTATTGCACAGAAAAAAACAGATATCAAACAAAACTGAATGACCAAAGATAAGCTAATTGTAAATAAAATCACATAACCAAAAAAACAAATAAACTATGTATCATATACAGAAGAAGCAAGTGTGGTGTAGTATTAAGATGGCGTACAATATAAAACAATACAAAGCTATGTAGAATACAATAGGAAACCAATAATTAAATATTTGATAAAATACTAATTCCTTGAATCACAGCTTCAAGCACAGCAGCAAAAGCAAAATGCAAGAGTGACATATAAAGATTTAATTATGTTCTTGCTGGTGACAGCTTGCAGGGTAATAGCTAAAAGTTGGAAAGCTGCAGAACTTTTAACACTGAAATTCTGGCGCATGGAGCTGTAGCAAATACCCATGGCAGAAAAACTGACATTATTAACGTAAATTAGCTAAAGGCAGAGCTAAAATGTCTGATTTTTATGCAAAATGGCATGATTTTATTTCACATACAAATCAGGGACCTACACAGCAACATCTAGCAAAGCCTTTAGTCAGATTATGTAAAAGAGACAATGTATATTTAGGCAGGAAAAAGTCCTACAACTCCCAGCCATGGTGAATTCTGGGAGTTCTAGGACTTTTTAATTTCTAAACACGCATAGGATTGTTCACTAAACATAATTTCCTATTATAAAGAGCCACAAAGAAAATCTACAAGCAGCCAGTGGATCCTATTCATTTTTTTGCATATAAAGTAAAATAAAAAGTATCTAGACTTAAAGTTGATGTATTTTTTTTGGATGTTGGTCTACCTTTGTATTTGGAAAATTAATATAGTTTTAAAAAGGAAAATAACATTGGGATTTACAGTTGAGCCACAGAAAGGGAAAGCTGCATCTTTGGACTATGATACTATACCCATCAACACCTCAAACAGTTGGAGACATACATAAATAAGGAAATCTTTGCCTCCAATTCTACTATTGTGGATTTGTGATGAGGAAATGCAGTGCAGGGCATCCATCAGGATAAAGTCTATGGGTGCTGCTCCTAGAGAAGAATCGTACTACCTGTGATCAAAGTAACTCTTGATTTGATCATTTATGTTAAATGCCATGGTTTAACATAATTGTCTTAGCTTCCTCCGGAGTTTCCTCCTGAGCTGATTCCATCCTCGTTTTGGTTTTTCTTTCTCCCAGATAAAGAAGAGGCAGCAAGACATTGTGCGATTTCTGGAAGCCAACAAGATTGGCTTTGAAGAAGTGGATATCACCATGTCGGAGCAGCAAAGGCGATGGATGTATAAAAATATTCCTCAAGACAAGCTGCCTGCACAAGGAAACCCACTGCCTCCCCAAATTTTCAGCGATGACCAGTACTGTGGAGTAAGTAACCTTTGACACCTCTGTTCTAATCTGTGTGAACTGCAAAGGCATCCATTGTTTTTCATGACAGCATAATAACCAAGAGAGTGAATGGTTATGGTGTTATTTTTATTGTTCCCATCTTAAGCTGATAGATGAGCATTCAAACATAGAACACAATATGCAGAATGGCCAAGCAACTTAATTCTCAACCTTTGGCCTTTCTTTTGCTATTTCCTAAAATAAATAATTCTGCACTTGGATCCTAAACATTTCATAGCCTGTGCCTTTGTGACACTTGCATGCTGCTTTGGGAGGCTGCTAAGATCACCTCGCTGACTAATTCCTTTATACAGTGCCATAATTAGTAGTGTGCTGAAATTTTCAATCTTTTTTTTTTTTCTCAACCATTCGAGCGGGGTGGGTGGGGGTGGATGGGTGTCGAAAAGAAATCATATATAAAAATTGTGGGAAAGTGTGAGGATTTGGGGGAGAAATTTTCAGGGTGTGCGGTTTGACACTTACATTACTACTAGGAGCTGATTGAGAGGTGCGTGTATGTGTGTTTTCTTCCTTTTGATACCCTGTGCTTGCAAAGGCTCCTCTCCTGTGTAGGGCAGGGAGACGGTTGCTGCTGCTTCCCTCTGAGGGTGAATAGTGCAAAGTGTTTTGCAAGGAGAGGGTGTCATCTCTCCCTTCTTGGGCAGGGAGACAGTTGCTGCCCGTTTCCTCCCGAGTAGAAAGAGTAATTTGCAAGTGTGGGTATGCTGGCTATCAGCTGGTGCCCCTCTGCTTGGAAAAGCTCTTCTCTCCCTGCTTGGGAGGAAAGTGGCTGCAACTTGGTTGAGGAGAATGTTTTGCCAGCTCAGTCATGTTAGCTATAGGAGCCCCCCCCCCCCCCCCCGCGCTTTCTTACACACAACCATTCCCCTCTTTGCAACTCAAGTCACAAACTACCACTGCTCTGGAGAGCAAGGAGAGAAAGGCAAGCAACACTTGCTCTCCAGAGCACTGGTAGTTTGTGACTTGAGTTGGGAAGAGGGGAATGGTGTTTTTGTGTAAGAAGGGGGGGGCTCCCTCACACTGAGCTTTTATCCTGTGAGAGAAGTTTTGCGAGCTTTTTACATGAATGCCATTATCATTCAAGGCTGCACTAAATGCCCTTTGTTCCGTTTTTAAATAGATCGCAGATAATGAGCTATCAAATTACCCCACTGTGTTCTGCTTCAGTTTCCTCATGAAAAGAGTAAAAGTGGAAGAAGAGGAACGAGATCAAAGAAAGATAATGGAAGACTCTGATACAGGGAGAAGGAAGGGGAAGGGGGAAAAGGAAGCTGGTGAAAAAGGGAGTCCTTGTGATCCGGCATTTAAAACGGAAGCAGAAAGCCCTGTTTTAAATGCTGGATTTTAGGGTGGTGTAGACTCAAAGAGTCTTTGCATGAAGTTCTTGAAATAAGTTATAATTGTGTGCGTGTGTTTATGTGTTTATGTCATACCATGTATTAGCATCCTTGCCTGACAGGTAAAAATAGGTGAAATGGAAACTGGTGGGTTTCTAATGCTGCAAACAAGAGTTTCCAATGTTGCAAGCAGGAATGGGAGATTTCTAAAGTTTTAAGAGCTTTAAAACGAGTCCCATTCCTGCTTGCAGCAACTCATGCTCTTCACCATCAGCTTTCAATGCAGCAGCAGTTCCTGGAGTGGCCATGTGACCTTGACATTCCAGGAACTGCTGTTGAGCTGAAAGCCAGTTGTGAAGAGCCCTGTTATGTTGTGAGTCGGGGGGGGGGGAATATTTCAAACATTTACAGGATAGGTAAATGTCTCCTGAGCCACCTTGTACACTGAATAAGGTTGACCGAACCCCTGCCTTCCCACTCCCATTAGAACATTTTTCAAAATTCTCCCCTTCCCTGAGAAAGAGGCAGAAAAAACAATGCCTCATTCTCAGAGAGGGAAGAATTTCGCAAAAGTAGCAGGCAAGGTTCAGCACAGCACTAGCCATAACCAGAAAAGCCCATCCTTCCCTTTCAAGAATATCACATTCATATAGTAAAATTACTATGAGGTTTTTGCATCCAGAAGCCCTGGGTTACATTCCAATCCATTGCTTATTGAGTTAAGCAAGTCTGCACATTTAATTCCTAGTCGTTTTTTGAAGGTGTTTTCAGTCAGAGGTTCCAAAAGTCTGCAGTAGAGATCTAGGCCCAGCCAAATAGTGTCACAAACTAAGCTTTCGAGTTCTCCAAAGCTCTTCAACAGCCTGGATGTAGAACGAAGTGGATTGGCGGGGAAAAAAAACCAGACTTGGTGTTGAAGCCATAAAACAGGGTGGAGAACCTCAGGACCGGGGCCCAAATCTGACTCTCCTGGGGCCCCAGAAGCCATCCAGGCTTTCCCAGATAGCCACTCCCTTTCCACCAACCACTGATCTTTTGGTGTTTACCTGGCTTTTTGTGAAGTTTTTCCTCTGTTCTCAAAGGTTGAAATGCCTCTTGTAAGGCTAGCTACCGGCAGTAAGAGCTTTAAGCTAAAATAGGTTGGTATGTTTCTATTTTTGCCCCACCCCCTTTGCCTTTGGCCACACCCATTCCTCATGTCCCCGCCCACTGCTGGAATGTGGCCCTCAAGACTTTCTCCAAAATTGAATTCGGCCCACAGGCTGAAAGAGGTTCCCCGCCCCTGTCATAAAATCAGCCCTGGCCCAGCATATCTTACTGCTTCAAGCTGGGCAGCAGTGCTGCTGCAATCTCCCGCGGCCACACTGCAACCCACCTCCGGTGGCGGCAGCAGTTGCTGCTGCTTGCCAGCTGCTCACTCACTTGCTGTTGCCAGCCACTCCTGCCTTCGGCCTCTCACCAGCTGCATGGCAGGGCAGGGCTCCTGCGAACGGCCAACTGCACTATCGCAAGAGGTCGGTCAAGCTGTCACGATAGTTAAGCTGCCCTTGCGTGAGGGCTCCGCTCCACAGCTACAAGCCCCCGCACCTGTGGCAAGGAGAAGCAGCAGTGCACCCAGCAGGTTGCTCACGGGAGTCCTGGCAGCGGCGGGGCCTCCTGGCGACAGTGGGGGTGAGAACAGTGCGCTTCACCGCCTTTCCTGCTCCACTGCCTGATGCGGGTGCATGAGCCTGCAGAATGGTAGGGCTGACCCTGCATAAAATCCATATTGGTCACTGCCCCATTTTTGATCTAACGGCTATCTTGATCTGTTTCCAGCCTTTTGCAAATCACTTGTTAGGTGGAGAACAGCAGTAAATAGAAACATGGCAGTTTTATGTTAGCAAAGCTGGAGATTAATTTTAGGCAGGTAGAAAAAGTTCATAGAAATCGGATTGGGTAGCATTACCTAGTGGTTGCAGGGAATACACCCTCAAAGAAAAATGTCCCATCTACAGGTGGAAGAAAATCCTCTTCTTTCAGTTTTAGGATCTCAGTGGAGAATGCCTAAATTTGGTATTCTCCAAGGCATTCCAAGCTGTGGCCCTGAAGTGTTTTCATTCTTGGGTAAATGTTTGAACACTTACACTGTATGATCCCACCCACAACCTGTTTGCTGAGTATGAACATGTCTCACTCGCTAGCTCTTCAGGGTCCTTGTGTTTGCTCATTAGTACCTGCAGTAATTGAGCTAAACTACGCTTATTTGGATAATGGAAATATCTGACCCTGTAATCCAGCCCCACTAAGGGGCTGGAATTGTGGCATCGAGGAGACCTAGCATTCAAATAATTCCAATAAAGCCCAGTTTACCCATTATGTGAGGGGTGCCATTTCAGCTTTCTTTGTACATGTTTGGAGGGGGGCAATATTCTCAGATTCCTCGGAAAGATTTCAAAGCCCAGTGTTAGAAATACTGAACAATGAAATAACAACAGCAACCCCAAATCCACTGTATATGTTAGCTGCTTTTTGTTATTCTTGGGGGTTGAAACTACTTTCACTCATGTTTATGTAGCAGGGCCTGGGGTGATAGGAATTTTAGTCCAACACATCTGGAGGGCACCAAGGAAGACTGTTGTAGCAATTGCTTTCCTTCACTGGATCATCAACCATCAGAACCGTTGGCCACTGGCTTGTAGTTTCCAGGCATGCTTGGATGCCCGCAAAAGAATCATGATTGTTGGACTGAGCCAACATCTGGAAGTACCCTATTACTTAATGCCAGCAGCTGACTAAATATTATGCCATGACAATCCTGTTAACGTATCTGAATGCCTGATATCTGCTTTAATCCTTTTATGGTTACTTGGCTATCTTGTATTTGCAGTTAAATGTAATAAGTAGCTCAGTTTTGAAAGCTGATAGATGACAGTGGGAGATCCCAAGTCTTGTGATGGTTGAGGTCACAGGTGATCCAAATCTGATTTACAAAGTATTTCTGGGTTCTCTAACTGCCTTGGGAAAGCAGCCATGCTCTACCCTTTCTATAACTAAAGTGCTGTTTTATGTGCAATGAAATCCACACTTGGCAAGCCTCCTAGTAGGTATTTGTACAATGAGGACATAGTTCTTTGCCTTAGATTCCCCTTTCCATATGTTTTCAAGCATTGTCGAGAAGGGTGAAGCAAATATCTTTGCAGGTTTTCTCATGGTTGGGCAGGAACCTAGAAAAGGGATCTTCCGCTGGTATATAAACACACCAGCCTACCGTGTTCATGATAAGCTGCCCACACACCCTCCAAATCTCCTCTGGAGGTTTGGGGGATGTGGAGTGAGGCAGCAGCGGGGGAAGCGAGTAAGGGGAAGTCTCCTTTGCATGAGCAGAGGTGCACCTGCATGACATTAGATTTACCCATTGGCTTTTACTTCACTCTGTGCGTGTGTGTTTAAATATAATTTAGTAAGCATTTTATATTTTAGTAAAAGTGTAGATGTCTTGCTGTGATACTAAGCACGAAGGAGACAGAATGTCGTTATTGATAATCTAATGTAATATGAATGTATTAATGATAATATTTATGCAGTTTCCACAAAATGCATAAGGCATGATTAATCCTTTCAGAGTGGTTTAAACAGGCCAACGATCTGTCTGCAGACGTATACTTAATTTGTCAGGGATGCTTCTTGTGTGATATTTTAAAAACAGCAGGCATGCTCATGAGCCACCTCCAAGTCTGCAAATGTGTGTAAATGTCCTGTGAAAATGAAAATACACAAGATATTTCTCTGCAAGCTCCAGAACACACTAAGCTTGGTTTCTGTAGTTGAGCACTACTGGGGAAGAGCCAGGGTTCTGCCATTAACACTGCCCATGAAGGAATTTTCACTTCCGTATGAACATATACCAGATTGCTCATCCATGGATGTTTCTTGTTCTTTTAACTGAAGGTGGGAGTCTCTACAATTATTTCATTGTGGGAGGCTTAATCGTTTTCCTTGTCAGCTTTCTGCTCAAAATAAAACACCTGCAGCTACTCCCCCACTCACAGTGGAGTTCCAGATGCATGCTTACAAGAGTAAATACTGCAACACTCTCAGAGTGTGGCTGCCTTTGAAGACAACTCCGAAGCTTCAGCTAGTGCAGAACACAGCTGCTTGAGTTCTTGTTGGGGCTAGACGGACAGATCATATTACTCCAGTTCTGTTCTAGCTGCCGTGGTTGCCAGAGTGCTTCCAGTCCCAATTCAGAGTGCTGGTTTTTATTTTAAAGAGTTTGGGTCCAGGTATCTGAAGAACCACCAATACCCTTAAGTTCATCACTATGTATTAAGTTCATCGTTGGAAGCCCTACTTGCTGAGCCACCATTATAATATGTAAGGTTGGTGGGCACTAGAGCTAGGGTGTTCTCACTGTTTGCCCCCACCCTAAAGAATTCTCTTCTGAGAGATATTTGTTGATATCCTGGGAGATATTTGTTGCTGTTTTTAAAGAAGATTTTTAAAATGTGTTTTTCTTTGGCTTTTAACGGAAAGGTTTTTATTATATACAATGGCTGGGTTTCACACAACATGACAGCCCACACTCAAGGCGGAGAATGGCTTGTTGCTGAAACATCGGTTGTTGTGTTGTGTGAACCCAGCCATGCTAAAAAATCATGGCTTGTTAACCACAAACAACCCACAAAGAAAACCTATGGCTTGTTGTTGGGTTGTGAACTGTGGGTTGTTTGTGGTTAACAAACCCTGGTTTGTTATCATGGTTGGGCTCACACAACACAACAGTGCATGGTTCAACAGCAACCCACAGTTCAACGAGAACCCACATTCAACCCATACTCAGCCTTGAGTGCGGGTTGTTCTGTTGTGTGAACCCAGTCAATATGTTGCTTTTGTTGTTTTAAGTTTTCGATTTGCCTTATTTTAACTGATTCACTCTTGTTTAAAACTGATTTATGATGTTATGAACTTATTCTATTGACAGTAAATTGTATGTTTTAATATTGTAAACTGCCTTGGGAAGTTTTCAGTCTTGAAAGACAGCTAAGAAACACATTAAGGGTGCAATCGTATGCAAGCTTAGACAGAAAGAAGTCTTACAACTCCCAGCATTCCCCAGCCAGCCATGCTGCCTCGGGAATGCTGGGAGTTGTAGGATTTTTTCTGTCTAAACGTGCATAGGAGTGCGTCCTAAAGAAATACATGTATATTTGAACCCCTGGAAAGCGGGGAGCGGAGGAAAGGGGGAATTATTTTGAGCTGAAAAATTCTGACAGGGAAATGGGTAAGTATCCTCCCTCACTCTGTCACTCCTGCACTCCTGCAGCTGCTGGCCACTTTAAAAACAAAACTCTGGGTTTCGTTAATTCAGTAACAACAACCACCACCTGTCAGGATTCCTTCAATACATGCATTTATTTATTTTTATTTATTCAATTTATATCCCACCTATATACAAAATACTGTAGGTGTCATACAAAGTTAAAAACAAACTAAACAAGAAAATCAACAATAAAAACAATACAGCATAAAAACAGTATATAACGATTAGCGAAAAGGAATAAGAATTTTAAAAATTCTCGCTTAAAAACATGTGAAGAGGTCAGCAGATCCATCTCAACCAGCAAGTCATTCCACAGCTGAGGAGCAGCAAAAGAAAGGTCCTCTCACCACACATCGCACATGGGGTGTGTGGTGAAAATGAAGAGAAAGGGAAATATATATGTGCAACACAAGTTTATTTTAAAACGGTTTCCTTCCAGATAAGAAAAAGTGGTGGTACAGGCATGTGAATACCTGTTAAGACATGCGTTTGTAGGAATAGCCTACCTGGGGTGTTAATGGAGTTGTGTAGCTTACAGGAGAACTCCGGTATGGCACAAGGTTGGAAGCCAACCAATAAATAGGGTACAGGCGGTGTTTTACAATGGCAATAATACACAGCACATATTCCTGTCCAAAATAGTATGTACCTAGCTAGAAGTAAGAGGCTCCCAGAGGTGGGGACCACAGATAATTAGGGGAATGTGCAGGTGACCAGTAAGAAATGATTAGTAAGCAAAATTAAACAGTAGTTGCCCTGTCTTTCACAAATTCTGGAAGAATACTCAAGAAAGTCTCATAGGAGGTAGACTATTTGTGATAAGCGACTATTTGTGTGTAGAGCTACTATTAAACACTAAGAATTATTTATTTATTTATTTATTTATTTATTTATTTATTTATTTATTATAGACAGCTGGACTATATCTAAAAAGATACCTCAAAGCACTTTGTAACATAAATTTTTAAAATACAAAATGTCCACAATTAAAACATTTACAATCAGAAAATAGAAAACATCTCGGTTAAAAACATTTAAAATCAAATGTTAAATCCTCAGTTAAAACCGTTAAAATCAGAGAACAAAGTGTCAACAAACTGGGCAGCATAATCAATCTGGGAAGGCCTGGGTGAAAAGATAGCTCTTTAGCTGGCAGCTAAAACATGTCACATTTGGTGCCTCCTGTATTCCTAGGGGGAGACTATTTCACAAAGTGAAATAGTGAGCCCTACTTCTGAGCAAAGATGTGTAGGCTTGCACTGTAAGTGTTTGCACTGTAAGTAGTGAAGGCAGAGAAATACTCCGCGGACTCCAATGAGGCCGGATTCCAAAGAATCCAATCTCCGGAATCCGCGGTGGAGCAGCTCCACTTACCTCCGGCTCCAGAGGATTTCTGGGTTTCTCCCAGTGATAGACTAATGGCCGCCATCATTACCGTATTGCCTGGTATAGGGAGCCAGAGTGCTGCTCTGCGAAATCTTCCAGACATGGAGCCACTCTGGAGGATTTTGAGGGGCCGCGAGCAGCACGAATGGCCCCCCTGCGACCCACCCCTCAGACCGGAAAGTGGGGGGTTCGTACAACACTGACTGTAAGAGCTAGTGTGCTGTAGTGGTTTGAGTGTTGGACTAGGAGCTGGGAGAACTGGGTTCTAGTCCCCACTCAGCCATGGAAGCTCACTGGGTTGACTTTGGGCCAGTCACAGATTCTCAGCCCAACGTTCCTCACAGGCTGGTTGTTGTGAGGATAAAATGGAGAGGAGGATTATTTATGTACGCTGCTTTGGAGGGGAAAAGGTGCAATATAAATACAGTAAATACAAAAAAAAGTGTGTTGTGTTAGATAAAAATGAATTGGCAAACTCACAAACTCAAAGAAGCATCGTGGCCTTCTCCTGTGATGTGGGATGTTGAACCTTGAGTAAATGTGTGAGCAAGCTGCTGTTTGTGTTGGTTTCCAATATGTTCACTTACCCCACCTTATCTACATTGCACAGTATCTCCTCCGTTCTTTGTTTCTCATCCCAGAGAGTAATCTTTGAAACACACACTATTAACATAAGAGCAGTATCTGTTGGTGTTTAGATAACGCTTTTTCTGAGCACTCTGTGTGTTTTACAAATAGAACAGCCAGATGCAAAATAGTTCAGGGACTGGAGCTCCTGTACCTGTGTAGAAGAGCTTCAGCAGGTGTAGCATTTCTTCAGTGAATTGTAGAACACCACTGTAGCAAATATCTTTTGTACTCCTGGAGAGAAGGCAAATGCATCCCCAAGAAAAATAGGCATATTTTTCATATATTGTCAAAATAACTTGCATGTTCTTTCCATAATCTTTCAAGTAGCAAATAATGTTTGGTGGGCATATTTCATAGTACTTTCCCCAGGCAGTCACTACTGGGTATACACAAATTCATAGTACCTTCTCCAGGCAGTTGTGGGGATTTGCATGTGTGAGGAGAGTCATGTGACAGTCAAGAATTGTCTTCTGTTGTACAAAACTGTCCGTTCCACTATGGAGCTCATTCTCTGCGTTGCCACTCCGTCACAGGGTGGTACGCTTGGGTGTGTCCCTGCCTGCTTTTAAGGCCAAACTAAATATTCTTCAGTGTTTATTTACCTCAGTCTAAGTGTGCATAGCCATGATTTGGATTGGGACTGTGGCGTTCTGGAAGGAGGGGATTTAAGCTTCCCCTCCTGTTTTGGTCCCAAAATTTCACACACACTCCCGCAGGCAGGTTAAAAGAAGAAAGACCATCTCCGCTGCATGATTTGAGGAACATTTAGTTTGGCCCTTAGACAGGTTGTGAAGGCTCTGTTCTACTGAGGCAGCCTTCCCCACCCTGGTGCCCTCCAGACATTTTGAGCTGCAAATCCCAGCATTCCTGACCATCTGGGTCTGATGGGAGTTGAAGTCCAAAACATCTGGAGGGCACCAGGTTGAGGAAAGCTGCACTGAAATTTTTAGAAATCCTGCCTCTTTGAATCATGTTTTTAGTCTTCTACTAAAACATGATTCTGTTTTTATTGTACTATTTGTTGTAAGCTGCCTTGAATGTAGTGTATACAGAATGAGTATAGAAACAAATGTGGAAAGTCCCTGGTGTGGGAACTGGCTGTACAAATGAGCTATCCTGAAAAATCTGTTTAAGATGATTGAATGTGGAGTTCCTGTAAAAATATGCCCCAAAGCAATCACAAGACTGGGTCAACTTGCCAAAAATCCCAGGTCAATTTGGATAGTCCTCCTCACAGAATTATTTGTGTGTGTGTTCAAGCATGCTATCCATATATTCCTTTCAAACACTTTCCTCCTCCCAAGTGATCACTTGTTATACTAATGATTTACTGACATTGTGCCTTTTGCTTAGACAGGAACCTATCAACAGCAGATTCACATAAAAGCCTATTTTGCTGAATGGGTTGCTGCAGGATGGAAAATTTAGCCCAGGTTGTTTGCACATGAACAGTGGATGATGTGTCCTTTGAATCTTTAAGCTCTAATAACAAAGCCCCTATTCAAAGCACAAGACTGTTAGTGGAACAAGAAAGCAATAAATAGATTGCAAACAGAATGAAGAGTGTCTTTAAAACACTCTAAAGGTTTTGTCAAAATATCAACTCTTGAAAGCAGTGCCCAAGAAGAGCTTTCATTTGTAATCCCACAGAACTTCAGCCAGGAAGCTCACCCCATTGTCAACTGGACAGGGTACTAATTATCTGAGAAGCAGGGGGCTTGTCTCAGCTGATTTTTCAAAAGGTGTTATTTCTCTCTCCAACACCCCTGCTTTTTATAATTTGTGCAAGATGATCTGTCTGATACACTGGCTAGCATTTGCATATCTGACTGATAGAGATAGTTTGCCTATAATTTAATAGACTTGCTTGAAATTGTATTCAAGGACACAATGAAAATAAAATCAAATGGAGAGACCTGGGACATTGCCCAGCCAAATGTATTTATTTATAACCCACCTTTTCCTCCAAGGAGCCCCTGTCATGTTATTTTCAGATCAACTCTGTGAAGTAGGGTAGCCCTAAGAGGGCCTAGCTCAAGGTCTCCCAGAGAGCTTCATGGCTGAGTGGGATTTGAACCTGGGTCTCCCCAGTTCTAGTCTACCACTCTGACTACTATTCCACAGCAGCCCTTGTTCAAACAAATTCCTTTTGGTTTGAATGAGAGAGTTCAGAATATGGTTACCTTTCACACTGAAATCAGTGGGATTTAAATGGTGCTTGCTTTTTTGATTGGATCATTCCTATTCTTTAAGACAGGGGTGTGGTATTGGGGCCACATTCCAGGGGTGGGTGGGGTTGAAGACAAAAGGAACAGGGCCAAATATACCAAAAAAAATGTGATCATATTTTAGCATAAAGTGCTTACTGCCAATAATTAAGCCTTAGGGGAAGCATTTCAACTTTGTAGAATGGGGAAAACAGCAGAAAAGCCAGGAAACTGCCAAATGATTGGTGGTTGGGAGAAAAGGGATGGGGCCGAGGGAGTGGGTGTGGTCATCTGCAGAACTGCGGGCAGGCCAGATTTGCCCCTGGGCCTGATGGTCTGCACTAGGCACTGCATACTAATATCAGATCACCTCAGATTTTATAGGTGTTAAACTGAGTATTGCTGCTCTTCAAGCTATGTGAGTGCAGTATAACATACTCCGCAGCCTCTGAAATCATAGCTGGTACAGCAAAGCCTGTGAGGTAGAGCTACAGAATGATGGTAGGTTTGGGGGAGAAGCTTAGGATAGAGCAGTGTTGGGGAACCCGTAGCCCTCCAGATGTTAGTTGACTACAACTCCAGATGTGGGAGTTGGAGTCCCTCATCTGGAGAGCCAGACGTTACCCACCCCTGCGGTAGAACATGCTGAAGAAGACCTGAGTCATAGATAAAAACATTAAGAACTTGTGAAATCAATTGATGGTACAGATTAAGAGCAGATGGAGGATCATTGTTGTCAAGGGGAAGCTTGAAGTCCAATTTCAGGAGCTTGTCTCGGTATGAGCAGGTTTCAGCTTCCACAGAAGCCAAAGTGTTATGAACAAAGAAAGTGGAATTACTGTCAGGAGACAGGAGAAAGCCATCTCACCAATTTTATTCATTGTGTGGAGATAATAAATCAGTTGCAGTGAGCAAACAGTGTGTCTGAATCCAGTATAAAGGGCTGGCTTGGGGGCACTTTTGCAAATGGTGGTAGGAGTGCGTTTTGGTCTGGAAAGCCTCAAGGTGAGATAAAAAGCAGAAGAGCCATTTTAAGACCTGATCTACGTACATGCCAGTGTTGCTTCCCCACCCCACCCCACCCCACCCACACACATTTGATTTACAATGTCAAAAAGAATTAAAGCATCACTACTACCGAAAAACTAGGTTGGACATATTGACGCTGTTGTTTACTTGCCCTGCTCATCACAGCTGGAAAGCACTGCAGAAAATGCACATCCCATCTTGGGCAGCTGGGAAGAGGGCCGTAGCTCAGTGACCGAGCAGCTGCTTTGCATGTGAAAGGTCTCAGGGTCAAACTCCAGAATATCCAGGCAGGGCTGGAAAAACTCCTGCCTGAAACCCTGGAGAGGCATTGCTGCCAGTCAGTGCCGACAATACTGGGCTAGATGGACCCGTGGTCTGACTCAGAGTGAGGCAGCTTCCTATGTTCTCATGTGTGGTCACCTACCAGTAAAGCTGGCTCTGTGTGTATTTCAGGTGGGGCTGTCTAGGGAAAGGGAGCTTACAAAGGTAAGACAGGATCCAGTCACTATTTGCATCCTTTCCAAATGCATTATTCAGACCTTCCTGCTGTTTCTGCTGAACCCACTTCCCCATTAGCAGTCATCTTGCATGGAGAGCTGTGCTTGCTGTGTGTGCCTAATGGTGCAAATGAGGGCCCAGCCATATCAGGCCCCTAGTGTGTTACTAGCATTTGAAATGAGTCTGGGCATACCTCGGACAGATCTGTAAGGCTCTGTAAGAGATTGGGGGGGGGGCTTGTGGCTTGCTGTTGGACTACAACTCCCATTATCCCTCACCATTGGCTGTGCTGGGTAGAGCTGATGGGAATTGTAGTCCAACAACATCTGGGGGGCCACATGTTTCCTACTTCTGTTGTATAATAAGGGTGAATTCATTCTCCCAAGTGCTGATCCTTATGTAGCCAAAACAGTACCATCCACACCCAAGGGTGGAGCGGGGGAGGTACAGTCAGGGCCAGAAATATGGGAACAAGGATAATTGTTTTGGCAGTTGGCCTCTGTACACCACCACATTGAAATTGAAAGGAAACACACCCAGATGGGAGCGAAGTCAGGACTTTCAGCTGTAATTCAAGGGATCTGACATAAGTGGGGCACTAACCATTCAGGCAGCATAGCCAGTGGCATACACACACACCCATCGTTGGTGGCTCATAAGTAATGGAATGAAGGACTGACAAGCAGCTGCATGGCCAGGTGTGGCCTGTTTCCTGGGTATTCCATAACCAATCAAGCAGATTAAAGGCCTGGAGGTGGTTCTGAGTGTTACATTTGCATTTGGTAGCTGTTCACTGGAACTCCCAACATGAGGTCCAAAGTGGTGTCCATGTGAGTGAAGGAGGCTATCATTAGGCTGAGGAAACAACATAAACCCATCAGAGAGGTAGCAAAAACAGTGGGAGTGGCCAAGACAACAGTTTGGAACATCCTGAAAAAGAAGGAATTAACTGGCAAGCTCAGCAACAGCAAAAGGCCTAGAAGACCACGGAAGACAACTAAAGTGGATGACCGCAGAATTCTGCTCATGGTGAAGAGGAACCCTTTCACAACATCTAGCCAGGTCAAGAACGCTCTTGCGGAGGTAGGCATGTCATTGTCAACATCTACAGTCAAGAGACTGCTTTATGAATGTAAATACAGAGGCTTCTCAACAAGGTGCAAACCACTGGTAACGCTCAAGAACAGACAGGCCAGATTAGCCTTTGGCAGCAACACCTAAAAAAGCCTGCCCAGTTCTGGAATAAGATTCTTTGGACTGATGAAACCAAGAGTAACTTGTAGCAGAATGATGGGAAGAGAAAAGTATGGAGAAGGAAAGGAACAGCTCATGATCCAAAGCATACCACATCATCTGTCAAACATGGTGGAGGCAGTGTTATGGCATGGGCATGTATGGCTGCCAATGGAACTGGGTCACTGGGGTTTATTGGTGATCTGACTGCTGATAAAAGCAGCAGGATGAATTCTGAAGTGTATAGGGCTATACTTTCTGCTCAGATTCAGCTGAATGCTGCCAAACTGATAGGATGCCGCTTCATATTGCAGATGGATCATGACCCAAAACATACAGCAAAAGCTACCTGAGTTTCTCCAGGCAAAGAAGTGGGATGTTCTTCAATGGCCAAGTCAGTCACCTGATCTCAGCCCAGTAGAGCCTGCTTTTCACTTACTGAAGGCAGAAAGACCTACAAACAAGCAGCAGCTGAAGGCAGCTGCAGTAAAGGCCTGGCAAAGCATCTTGAGGGAGGAAACTCAGCATTTGGTCATGTCCATGGGTTCCAGACCTCAGGCAATCATTGACTGCAAAGGATTTTCATCCAGGTGTTAAAGGCGACCCTTAAGTTTGAAATGATGTTTGTTTGTTCCATTACTTCTAAGCCACCAACGATGGGGGTGTGTGTATGCCACTGGCTGTCCTTCCTGAATGGTTAGTGCCCCACTTTTGTCACACCCCTTGAATTACAGCTGAAAGTCCTGACTTCGCTCCCATCTGGGTGTGCTTCCTTTCAACTTCAGTGTAGTGGTGTACAGAGGCCAACTGCCAAAACAGTTATCCTTGTTCCAATATTTCTGGCCCTGACTGTATCTGCAGGTTAAGAGAACTCTTGAGGGTTGCAGAAGTGAGGGGGGGAAAGTTAGGAAAAAGTGAATATTTAGCATGCTCAGTGGGCATAGAATACTGACTGACTGTGGGGGAAGGGGTGGAAAATTGAGGGTGGGGGAGGGGGGAAGGGAATGAAAAGAAACAGAGTATTCTGGAGGAGGGCATGGGTGGCTAGGTGGAACCATGGGCAGAATCCAATGGTGCCCATCTGCTAACAGAGCTGGCCACCAACTGTGGTCTGCACACAGCCAGCCCTGCCACTTCCGGGCTTCAGGCACCCCCTACCGTTTATGGGAGACAATTTAGTGCTTCTGGAGGTGAGACCCAAAATGAGTGGAAACACTCATTTCCTGAAGGGGACAGGTTGGTTGAACTACTTTATGTGAGCTCTGCCGACCTGCCCCCTTTCAGAAATGAGCATTTCCGCTAGTTTTGGCTTGCCTCCAGAAGTGCTAAAGTGCCGTTCCGCAAGCAGAAGGGGCTGCTTGCAGACCGGAAATGTCGGGCTGGCCAGGCATGCAAGGGCAGTGTTGGATTCTGCCCATAAACAGGAACCCTCTACAATGGAACTTTTTTTTTTTGCAGGTCCCACTAGTTCATCAGTTATTCCTGAGTCCCTACCCAGCAAATATTTGTTTGTTTCTTTAAAACTTTATATATACCACCCTTCATCCCATCAGGATTTCAGATAGTATGTAGAATTATGTCTATTATTATTTTAAAGACAAAAGGAAGCAATGTGATATGACAGTGGCTCTGGTAAACCAGTGGCTTTGAATTTCAAGTTGCGTTTAGAAATATGCTTTAAGAATGTGCGTCTCTTGCTATACATTTTGGTGCCTCCTTAGGTCAGGCTGCAATCCTATATACCTGGGGGTAAATCTTATTTAACTTAATGGGGCTTAAGTTAAGCCTTCAAAAAGTTTCAATTGTAGGCATTGTTTAGGCATTCGAACCAGAAATGGCAAACATGCTCCCTTTTCCACGTCAGACTTGAATATGGAACCAACAGCAGCGAAAGCTGTGGAACCTATTCTAAGGCGTGGGCTTGAACCAATGTATTCTGATGTTTTTTGGTGAAATGCCAAAGCAGTTTGCTTCTTACAATGAAGATATATAATTATATTGTTGTGAATTAGTAATTGTTTATTTCCACTTCCAGTCAGGTTAGCAGATTAGATGAAGCGATGGCGTGTTTCAGTGTCAAGCAAAATCCTTTGATTTGCTTTGATCTTTTGGGAGAGGGCCTGGGAAATAAAATAAATACTTGACTAATTTATTATCTTGCTTGGTTTTTTTAAACATATCAATAACAAAGCAAAGCCTTGTCAAGTGCTGAGGAAACTGGAATTATCCTTACATATTTAACGATGTTGGGGTTATTTCTTTATATATCACTAGCTTGATTATACTTCACCTCTGACTATAAACATTATAAGTGGGGTGAAGCTTTAAATAGGTTACTTATTGTCTTCTTCTTCCCTTTAATCTCTAGGATTATGACTCATTTTTTGAATCCAAGGAAAGCAACACCGTCCTTACATTTCTTGGCTTGAAACCTAGTTTGGCATCAAAGGTGAATATTTCATGATTTGAAGCACAACGAGATTCAGCTTGTCATTTTCAGTGTGCGTTTTCTTCTGTAAGGGATGGTGCACCCTGTGATCAGAAAAATAAAGAAAGGCGCATGAGGTATTCAGACAGCATCTGAACCTTAAAAAAACACAGTTATCTTATCATTCATAAATGCGTAATATCAAGATGCGCTCAGTTATTTCCAAGTAGCTCAACTGATTTTAATTATGCTCCTTGGGGTTTAACTCTAATAGAACTTCAAAGAAGTTGGCCTTCCTTTCTTGGAACATGCATGATATCCCTTTGAAATTTGTTGCAATCTTATTGGATCCACTAGGAAGCTAGCCAAATCAGGCTGTTTATGTAACACAGTTACACAACCATTTGTAGCTGATTCATTTGGAATCCCCTCTAGGTAAAGCTTGTAGCATGTTCATGTGAGGCAGGACTTGACCTGCTTGACCTTGTATTGACGGTCTTGCCTGCTCTCCCTGAAATGTTTCAATGGCCCCAGAGACAATTTAGCCTCAGCTACATGCATTATGACCCATGAATATGCACCATTGCTTTTAGGGAGGCAATAAATACTAAATGGCTTGGGTCCAGGGTACCTCAAGGATCACCTTCTCCCATATATGCCCCCCCCATGTGGTCCATTCAGTATCCAAGGTCTTGCTCTATGTGCCTTTGCTCAGTGAAGTTTGGTGGATGTCTACTAGGAGCAGGGTGGTGGTACCGACTTTGTAGAATGCTGTCCCCAAGGACCACTGCCAGGCTCCAACATGGTATACCTTCAGATGCCAGGTCAAAGCCTGGCTTTTCAATTCCTTTGTTTTTGGTTTGGGTATGTGTTGGCCTCTGATTTGCTTGATATTGTTTCTGTTATTTTGCGTGTTTAATTCCTGCTGGTGATGTTTTTAATTGAATTTGTTTCTTGCAGTATGCTTGCTGTGATTTTTGTTTAGTTGTGTATTTTGATGTTTTATTAGCCACTTGAAGTTGTTTTTATAATATACAACACTTTACAAGTTTTTAAAATAAATGACTATATAATTATAATATTCTTTTTTAAAAATTATAGGACTCAGAACCTTAGAGAAGTTCCTTGAGGATTCACCAAGCACATTGTCTGGGTGAATGAAATCCTTGATGTTCAGCACACAACAACTCTCCTAGTGGATCACTGTGACACAATCAATATGCACCATCAATATTTTGCTTGACACTAAAGAGGTGACATAAGGCTGTGGATACAAAACGGACTAAGTGATGGAGGTGGTGTTGGGTGCTCTTCCTGCTTTGCAAATATATCTGAAGTTGATGCTGGGAACTATTGTTCTAAGAGGTGATCATGTTCCATTTGAATGATGACTTATATTCTCAAAATGGTAGGTGGGTATTGAAACTAATTGTACATTGGTGTATTTCTGAGCTTCAGATGTGTACTACGTTCTGAGCTGAGATTTATGACAGACATGGCTCTATTATTCTTGAACACAGTTAAACATGATAATAGACAATGTTGAGCTACAACTGTCTCAGTCCAAAACACACACACCCCGCCCCGCAAAGGCAAGATTTCTATTTTTAGAATATCGACTAATTGTGCTATTTGTGCTGAAATGTGCTTAATTGACATACATGTGGCCTGGTGATTCTTCCCACTTGAAAAAATGAAATCAGAAATCTCACATCTCCTGTGGTTGATATGCAGCAGTCAGTTATAAAGCCAAGAACCTTCCTGCATATACACCTAACTTCAGTTCTGATGACTTTGTTTGGACTTGTTACTAAGAATAATCTGAAATGAGATGTTCAACAAAACCTACTTCAACTCTACAAGAGGATACTAGGCATGTCTGTCATTTTGAGCTGTATTACATGCATTTGCCAAATTTTATATTTATAAATGAAAGATATTCTTATACCTTACAAGCAGTTGTATTGCTTATGAACCCTATTACTGTCAATGAGATTAATTTTAGAACAAAGGTTTAAACCTGTAGTGTTCTGTGTACTGTAATCAGAGTCTGTAAGAGCCAGAATTTTAAGCAGATGAATAGTTCTGTCGCCTTAAAGGTGGAGGGTATAGGGAGGGTTCTTAAAAGACAGAAGCATTACTTCCTGCCTGTAAAATGTGTAACTTTCCATGGTTGTGCTGGATGAGATTAGTGTGCTTAGCATCCCAGTTTTGAAACGTAAGTGACAGTAAGGGTAACATATTTTAGCCCAGTTGTATATCTATGATGTATCTAAATGAACAGTGTGGGACTGAACAATGTCCATCATCCTATGCATGTCTACTCAGAAGTAAGAACCATTAAGTTCAGTGGGACTTATTCCCAGGTAAATGTGTATAGGATTGCAGCTTGACTGAGTTTTAAAAAACAGTTTCATTTATCATTTGGAGCTTCAACACCTTGTTAAAAATAGCACCCATTGATCACTGAAATTTTTGCTGAAACTTTCTTGTCAAAGCAATTTTATAATGCTGTTCTTTTTCTGTTTTGGCTTAAATTTCTGGCAGCTCCTGTTTGGGTATTTTTCTGCCATTGCCCATGGCTTCTTTACAAATTGTCTCTGTACTAGAAGACAACTTGGCTTACAGTTGTTCAGCTGACAGCTCACATCCCGCTTCCCAGCATGCTGCCTGTATGCTGGGAAGAACTAAAATGTCAGACTTATGAAGATACAGTCCGAAAGTCTGCTCATTTGCTTTACTGCATTGCAACTGAAAAAATCTACTTTGAGAACATCAGCAGAATTTCTCTCTGTGGATTAGCTTTCTTTTCACTGCCTAGGTTCTGCCGCTACCCAGAATGGGTCCCTAGGAGGAATGAATAATATCTGGATATTCAAGCATATCATTTTATACATAAACACTTGTGTGTCCTTACAGTAAAGCATGGAATGGGGAAGATTTCATTACTAACTTGAAATTTGGATGATCTGATTTAAAGTTCACATTCTATGCTACTGTCCCAAAGACAAATACAAGTCGAAGTTCACAGACAAACGTTAGTTGTGCTTAAACCCCATTAGTGGGACCAGTTAGTTGTATTTAATTTTAAGTCCCATTCATTTTAATGAGATGTAAGCATGACACAGGGCCAAACTACACATTGTGCATATTGCATAGCATGTAGCTGCATCTTGTTAATTACAGGCATGTGGGCAGGGTGATTCTTACTTTGGATCCAGTGTGCACCAAAGGGAGATTCATCTATTCACTCCCCAGTTGCATTCTGACCAAAAAGTGTACCTCCTACACAGCTTGGAGATTTAGAAAAAATAACAATTCCCACTGGCACCAAAATTCCCATTGACTACATTCAAAGTAAGAATGCAGCCCCCAGCCACACCCCTCTGCACAACTTTAATTAATCTAACAACCAAAGATGTAGCTACATGCTACCTAAACAATAAGTGTAACGTGTTTGGGCCTGAGTCTTTGGGGTTGAGGCTAAAGGAGTTTATGAGGTGTTTTGCTGTGACAGCATGTGCTCCCCCACTTGATCGGGCTTTCTTCTTACCTTTGATCAAGATGCCTTCTTTTAGTGCGCTGTGGATCAGAGCAATAAAATAGTTCAGATATTGGTCCTAAAAATACACAATAAAAAAGACAGAAAGTGAAGCCACCCTGAATCAACCATTAAGAAGCTCTAATGGTACAAACACAGGTAATATGAAGTGCTTATATGAGCCCCATATAGTTGTTCAAAGCTCAGGGAAGTTTCAAGTGCAGTTTGTTGTCAGGGCAAGATGGGTTTGCTCTTCCAAGGGGGCACGAAAAGTTTAACAATCCACTGTGCTACCCATTCCACTGTGTGTGTGCAAGCCCTCGAGTGTGATATAGTAGCTCTTTGGATCCTAGCTAACTTTAAAGATATTTGTGATAGGCAAAAGGTGCATCATTTTAAGATGCCTTACATGCGTGTGTGTGGGTTTTGGAGGAAGGAGCATATGCAAGACTAGATCAAAAGGGGTCCAATTTTCATGCCTGTATCAGTTTGCTAAACTCACCGGTGAATACTATTTGATTTTTAATGCAAAGTTTGGCTTTCATTTTTATATTAAATTTTTGTAAAGTGCTTGAATTCTTTTCATTTTATTTTCATTATATCACATCCTTGTTTTGAGTTTTTTCAAGATGTAATTATTACAATGCATCATTTCAGTTTGTTCTCAGAAAAATAGCCTAGTTTCTTTTGTTTACAAACCTCTTAACTAGCCAGTTCTTTGGTGTCCCAGCCCTCTAATGATGTGCTCATTATCAGGAAATAAATAGGTTTGTTAGTCAGATATGGCCAAAAGACTATTTCTGTAGCCTCCTGTACACTTACGGAGCTGTTCCTACGTACTGTGTATGCTGTGGTTAAACTTTATGGAACACTGCAGTTCCTCTTATTTATTTATTTTTAAAATATAGCAGTACCTTAATTTGTAGATGTCATATTTGGTGGTATTTATTTATTTGTAACATTATTTCTGAGTCTCCTTCTGGCCCAGAAAAGCCCCTGAAGGCCACTTGTAATTTAAAACTGTAAGGCAATGAATTTACCAGCTTTGAAACATCACGCATGCCAAAATTAAGAGCAGGAAAAAAATACTAGAAACAGTCAGAGGAGCTATTTAAAGCCACTCAAAGCCAAGCAGAATGAAAAGGTTTTAACCAATCACCAAAAATTCAGCGAAGAAAGGGTCGGCCTAACTTCCTTCGGGAGAGGTAGTATTTGCACAGTTGGGGTGCCCTGTCCCATGTTCCCAACAGCCTATACTGCCTTACTAGAAGGCCAAAGAAAGTTTTGAATTAGGGAATATATACACACATACACTCAGAATGTGCAGGGTTTGCAAATGTGAGGGCAGGGACCGCTTGCAGGTGGCTGGGCAGGGAGTGCTTTATTTTATTTATTTATATCCCACCTTTCCTCCAAGGAGCCCAAGATGCTGCATATGATCCTGCTCTCCATTTTCTCCTCACAACAACCCTATGAGGTAGGTCAGCCCAAAGTCACCTAGTGAGCTTCATGGCAGAGTGGAGCCAAGAACCTGGGTCTCTCCAGTCCCAGGCCAACACACTTAACCGTGCCGCCGCACGTTACTCTTTCCCCGCCTGTAGGTTTCCCTGCAAATGTTCTCCAGACCTCCAGCTGGATCCTGAAAATGGAGCTAAACGTAGGTGCAGGAAAAAACACCGAGGGGGCATTTGCAGGGAAGAATCAAGAGCACAGCCCCTGGGTTCAGCCTGTTTTCATCCCTGGGCACCTGCACTGTCGGGGAATGGACGTAGGCAAAACACAGAATAAAGCAGTCTCTATTGAAATCTCTTCATGGTTCCTATAGTTTGAGACTGGCCTTGATCTGTTTATAAATATCCTCTTCGTGTGATCACCTGATGTTATTATTAGCTCCGGTGAAAGTCTTTTTCACACACAGGAGAAAGCCACATTGGGCAGGGGAAGAAACTGTGCGTTTGTTTGGAGAAGTAGGTCACGTCCTTTTCAAGGTATAAATCAACATTGCCCTGTTGGAGCAAGTGAAGTTATATCTGCTTAAAAGCATCACCATTTATGGGGATATAGCCAAGCTGGAAGTCACTTTGATGTGGAAGAAAAAGAATCAAAGCAATTAGGCAGCTCTGGGACCAGTGTGCCTAGAGCAGCCTTCCTCAACCTGGCTCCCTCCAGATCTTTTGGACTATAATTCCCACCATCTCTGACCTCTGGTCATGCTGGCTGGGGCTGATGGGAGTTGTAGTTGAAAACATCTGGAGGGACACAAGTTGGGGGAAGCTGGCCATAGAGCTTTAACCAAATGGTCCATTTCAGTGGGATAGCACTGATGTGAGGGAAGCAGGGCCTCCCTATCAGGGCAGTGAGACGGGCTGGTGGTGAAGGAGCTATCAAAGGTCTGGGAGAACACAATAGCTGTGGTAGTGACTCTCACAAACAAAAGGTGGCCGTGGGGTTACTCACAGCGTGGAAAGGGAAACAGGAAATGCATGACATTTCAGAGTTGCTGATAAAAGAAAGAAGAAAGGAGAGGTTGAGGAAGAATCCCCTGCCTTGAACTGAAGGGTGAATTGGGGAGCAAAAAGGCAGAGGTCCTGAAGCTACCACAACCCATCTCTGGAACCTGAGAGCAAGACAACAGCAGCCTCCATCTTCCACATGTATCATCTCACACACATGCTTACAGGTCCTATCGTAATGATAACCTCAATGTGAATACGCAGTTGCCAAAAACCGTCAGTAATTTAAAAACACACTGTACAACTCTCGTGCAATTTCAATGATTGTGCAAAGTGCAGGTTGTTTTTTCAATTCCTGGGTTGTTTGATTCTTTCCTTCACCCGCTCCCTCCCTGTATCCCAAATGCCTTTGTGGTGCTGTAGTACTAGCATGTAGAGTAGTTGGGTGTGGTTTTTTTTACCACTCCACTCCCCACCTCTGTAGCATAGTAAAACAACATATGAACAACCCACAGTTCTGGATTTGCGCATAACAACAACCCAGAGTTAAAATAACCGAGAGTTCACAACCCAACAACAAACCATGGGTTCTCTTGCTGGGTTGTTCATGGTTAACGACCCATACTTAATCCATAGTTCCAGATTCACACATAATAACAACACAGGATTCAACAGTCCATACTCTGGGTTGTCACATGTGAACCAGATCAGAAACCGTACTGCATACTCTGCAGCCATTGTCATCTTGGCTACTGAAATCATCTTAAATCTTAAGGCCTGCTTACTCCCACGTGAACCTGACCAAATGTTCAGCCTTTTTGTGGCTCTTTTCCAAGTCCCCCTGCCTTCAGAATTTAGGTGTGTGGTATCCAGGGAAAGGGGCTTTTCATTTGCAATGCTCTGCTTGTGCAACATTGTCCCCAGGGAGGCTTGCTGGGTGCTGACTCTTTTCTTGCTTCATTGCTGAGTAAAGACCTTTCCATGTGTCCAGGCCTTTTAAATCAGTCCCTTCACCCCAGCTGCTGTATATTTTTGCTGATCTGCTCTTATTTATTGTTTGAATCGCCTAATTACAAGCTACCCTAGAAGCAGGGGAGTGGGCATCAACTGTTTTAAATAAATTAGTACAAGTGCGACCTGCAACAAAATGTTGCAGTTGATTCCCTGGTGCTTATATAATGGCTTTGCTAGGCTTTCATCCCACACTCTTTCTCCTCAGCCCTCTTCTATATGCAAGTGAATGCATGCACCATTTGTTTTTCCATATTTGTTATGTGTGTGTGGGGGGGGCTTTCTTTTTAAAAAATGAACTTCTGCAAACCTTGGGCTTCCTCCAAACTTGTGGATACCTCCCTCCTGTGTGTGGGTTGTGCTGTTTTGACTACAAAAGCTGGCATTTGGAGGATTGAAATCATTATTAGTATATATGTCAGGGGTAGGCCACTCGGTGTCTTCCAGATTGTTGGACTACAAGTCACAACAGCCCCAGCCACCATGGCCAATGGTCAGGGATTATGAAAGTTGTAGTCTGAAACATCTAGAGGGGGGAACGCCAGAGTTCTACGCATGCTCTAGTGGGCCCGTGGAGCTCAGTCTATGCGGGTGCCTCCATTCATGCCAACAGATATGGGGAAGGGCTGCAGCTCAGTGACAGAACACTTGCTTTGCATGCAGAAGGGCCCAGATTCATCTCCAGGTGTGATCTGCTGGAACAGATCCCTATCTGAAACCCCAGAGAGCTGCTGCCAGCCAGTGTGGGGGAAACTGGTGGCTCCAATTGTGGTGTGGGTATGAATCCACTCTGGATTGTAGAACTCTCAAGGAGCTATCCAAGGCGCTGAACCCTATCCCCAAAATAGGTTCAGCACCTTAGCTACCTCTCTAGAGATCTGGCTGGTTCTGAAACCAAATGTATGCACAGCCCCACTGAAATAGGAGCCACCAGCCTCCCCTGAGCCAGTTTCCCTGTCATACTTCTTCTCCCACTTTGGAAATGAAGGGTCACTGTTTATGGACCACACCCTCCTCAGCAACTATTCAAAGCGCTTGTGAAAAGTAAAGAGCTGCAATGACTTGCACTGGGCAAAGGAGCCGTTCCTTTATTTCCTTCTCTGTTCAGGTTTGCAAATTCCTCTTGTAATCTGTAAAAGGCTATTTTTAAAGCCCCTGAGGACTCTAACTCTAGACATGCCTGCATCCCAAGGCAGTGAGGAGGATCCTGTTACAAATTATATTTGCTGAAAACCTGTGAGATCCTTAGGTGAACATTCTTTCCTCCCACCTATCAGCTTCTTATCGCTTCTCTTTCTTTGCTCTGGAAATAGTTTTAGATAACTAAGAGGGTGGCTGTCCAGTGTTTCTGTCTCCTAAGAAGTGGTAAAGGTAGCCAGATGCTTTCTTTCCATTATTCGAAGTTACAGGGCCAGCTGCCTCAGAGGTGCAGCCACAAATGACCAAGGGTAGCATCCAACCGAACACTAGTGCTAACATAAATTACATTGCGTTCATGTAAGGGACTTGTAGCGCAACTCCAGTAGCATTAGCTGGCACACCTAATGCTATTGGTGTTGTGCTAAAAGTCTCTTACATTAGCACAATGCATCCCACTGGATACTGACCAGTATTTAAGGTATATTTCCGTACTATTTGCATACTGCATCAGCTGTGAGGGATGTATAGCTGCATCTTTCCTGTCACTGCTCTGTGTGTATTCTAAAGGGGAATGTGGCAAATTACAAACACATGTATTCTTCCCAAACAATGGTACTGACAATGGCATTTTCTGTTCAGGTATCTACCTGCAACCAAAATGAGAAGCCATTCTTGGATGGAGGTTCAGCCCCACCAAGTCAGGTTCCTATCAGCTCTGTTGACTCGTGCATGTTCATCATCAGTGACTGCATTACTCAGTGATGACTTGCATCCATGAAAAAACTGTCACAGAGCACCTACTCCAGGCAGAGTGTTGATATCACCTGACATCACCTCAGACATGATGCTTTTCATATAGGCAGTTTACACCTTCAGCTGTGAGTCACCAAATATTGAGTGATCAAGTGATGTACATGAACCATTCGTACCCATCCCTTCCCGTCTATATGTGGTGTTTGAAATTAGTTCTGTGGCAGTCACAGGCAATGAGTCGTCTATGTCACTTTTACCAGTAGTACTGTGTTTCTGTGATAAAGCTTGGGTTTCACCAGTATACTTAGCATTGAGGCACATCTACATTTTCACTGGCTCCTAGTTCAAGGCACCAACCAAGAGGTCTGGGGAACGCTTCTTGAAAAAGGCAGGTACATCATGGAGAAAGCCAGGCCTGTTGAAGCATAACACCTTGGTTTGTGCAGGTGTTGCAGCATGCATTTGCCCCCATTCTGTGCTCCTTCTGACATGCCCTTGACTGGGCAGACCACTGCAGCTGCATCTTGGGGCATAGGTCACTGGCAGGGATAAAATGCATTGAGTGCATCCAGGCCTTGAAAAACACCACAAGGGCACCTTGTTATGGCTTCTAATGCTAGGCCTAAAGGCCTAATATGCAGCAGGTCCAGTGTCGTGGTGCTGAAATGACAGGAAAGTCTGCTCCTGCCAGACTTTTACCCAACAGCCAGCTGTTAGAGAGGCACATGATGGAACTCCTTCCGGTCAAGAGCTAGCAACCTAGATATGGCTCCTTTGTGTTGATAGAGTTCAGCAAACACAGCTCTTTCCTTAATTTCATTGTGATTGGAGAAGCTGGATGTGACATCTCCCTGCCACACATTTTGCTAAAGGAACTGGAGCCTCCTTTCTGTCAGAAAATAGCAGCCCTTCCAAGTATCAATTCCCTCTTCCTCTTGCCCCAAATACACTTCTATTTTGTGTAAAGGTATGGCACTGAATGAGGTGAAAGGAAGATTCCCTAACCTTCTGTTGTGTAATGTATCAGACAGAATAGAATTCCAGCTTAATGTGTCTCAGGTGTACTGTTGTGTTTAAAAAAATTAATGTTTTATATTTAAAGTTTAAATTGTTGTATTAAACTTACATATAAAGAAGAGAGTGGCTCATACTTGTCTGTTGCATTCTTTGGACATCTACATACTGTCCCTATAGTCAAAATGACATTGCAGTCATTAAATGTAATCCCACAAACCTTTTGTTGGCCTCTCCTGTATATTTTCTGATCTTTTAAATTTGCTGTCTCATGTTAGCAGGAATTACTTGCCACATACTAATCTCGGAGCAAATCTCATTAAACATAGAGGAAATTACGTCTGAGGAGGATTGCATAGGGTTGCACAGCAGGTCTTTGGTTTTTTGTAGAAAATAACCACCTAAACAATCCATTGGAAAAAAAATGCTTAAAACTGGCAAGGAGAGGAATGTGGGTAGGGGAAACCACACTCATTTGGTTTAGTAGGTTGGTACAACTTACCAATGGAAAACAGTTTTCACAAAGCAGTCTAAAATTGGCTACTGTTGATAAAAAAAAAAAGATCCTTCATGTAATTTGCAGATTCCCAGCTTATGCCTTTAATTTATTCGGTGAAGCAAACCTAATATTTGTGAGGAGTGATTCTTTCTTTAAGATATTTCAAAATCTTTCCCCTCTTTTCATTCTTTGTGCTCCTTTGTCCATTATTCTTTCCCTTGAAAGATTTCAAGCCTTTTCAGGTATAACTTTAGCTTTCTCTACCTTTAACTTAAAAGTTGAACATTAAATGCGTGTTCTCTGCATGTGTGTACCAGAGGAGAAATCAATATAAAATATTGCATTAATGCTTTGTTTTGTTAAAGAAAACTATTAAATAATAACTGTGAGATACAGTTCATTTAAGGCGCATGTTTGTGGAAGATATATGAAACTGCTGCCTTTACAGACTGGCATTCAGCAGAAATAGTCATCACACAAAAGGCAGTGGTATAAATCATATCAGGGCAACTTTATCATGACATAAATGAACTTGAGAACTGAAACTCTGTTCTTCTGAAACCTATTCTCACTCCTTAATTGGCTGCTATGACTAAAAGGCTCTTCCTATGGATTGGCACAAGTAGTGTTGAGCGCCACTGCAACACTAAGGTGGCATGCAATGTCAGCAAGTGGGCCAGCTGGAGACATTTAACTCCTTCCTATCTGCTGTAGCCTAGTGGTGGGCAGACTTCCAGGACCTACTTTGCTTTTTAGTATAACCCCAATGTCCACCAGCTGGAGTCAGGTAGTGGCTCAAGGCAGACATACACCTGGTAGAAATAAGGAACAGCTGTGCATGTGGCTCAGACCAAGAACTTGTTTCAATATCAGCTTACAAGTCCTTTCATCCAAAAACCTACTCCTGGTTCCCTCCAAGCTTTCTTCATTTCAGCTGCCCAAGTTAGAGCACTTTTTGTTGTTGCTGTTGCTAAACCGTTGGGAGTCAGAAACCCTTGCAGATCCACTGCAAGTCACCAAGGTATTTCCCAGCAGATCCCAATCTGCCTTCTGCCCTGGTGTAGCTTCACCTTTCTGCAGGGGACATCTGTGCAGGGTTGTGTGCTGCTACTGTGGGGTTCCAGACTGCAAAGCATCCCACAGGGGAGGCGAATAAGGATCAAAACAACACAGGGAATGTAGCTGTGCCAATTGCTGAGTTCAATGGCAAGAGTAGATGCATTTCAATATACTTGGGAAAATATGCTGTTGAGTCATTGAGTGTTGTGTCATAGCTCAAGAATCATGATCAGCACAAAGCTATTGTCTAAAACGTCAAATAATAACATCGGTGATGTTAAAGTGTGTCCGTTAAAGAGGGACATCAGTGTTCAGGGTGTTAATTTTTAAGTGCAGTGAGGAAACTCACAAACCATTCCTCTTGGCATGTGTTTTCTATATAAGGCAGCTGCACAAGCCAAAGTAGTATGGACTCCAAAATAGGGGGTAATGATTAACCCAAAGTCAGCAAGAAACATCTTTGTTAGAACAATGTGCAGAATGTCATCCTCAGTTCAGCTAACTTTGAGCTTTGAAGACATTTTCGTAGTGCAGGTGAAGTCAACATTTGAGCCTCTTAGAAACTGTTTATGCCACATATGGATATATTTTATTAATGGTGGATACAATGCAGGAAAGTAACGAGTTCTCAATGTAGGCTTTACAGTCACATTATAGATGAATTTAAACACAAATCAATTTCAGCCTTGTGTAAAAGTGCCTGTTTTTTGCTTCTAGAAGCTGTCAAACTACATAAACCAGTGGATTGTCAATAAGCTGCTTGAACAAAGATTTCTGTCTAACAAAATATGAATTGCTGCTTCTTCAGTTCAGCACTTTTGGACACAGACAGAAGTTTGCAGCTAATTATAGCATTTTATATGCCATTCAGGAACATAATCCAAAACCTCTAGTCATCAACCCAAATGCCTTTTGCCATGAAGAAGAAGATATATTTGCTTCAAGGAACAATTGTGAAACTTAAGACAGCAATCCTACAGCCACTTACTTCTGAGTAGGCACACAGTTAAGTCTTCACTTACTTGAAGACTTAACTGCCCAGGAGCAAGGACTGGTACCATTGTGCATGACAGTATTTCTCCATGATGTGGAAAGTAGATGGATGTGATGTTTGGGACATACTCTTAAATTTTTGTCATTTGCACAATAACAAATAGGATTCATGACTTCTTGACTCAGGTCACACATAATGACAACTCATGGGTTGTTTAACCCATAGGTTGTTAGGGCTGCAAGGAATGAGCAAGTATGCTGTCTTCCAACCACTCATTGCTTCTGCTTTACATCTGGTTTAGCAAACAACCCAAGAAAACCCTTTCCTGGTTTGTTCACTGTAACTACTGAACCCTGGCGAACAACCCAGGAATGGGGTGTTCATGGGTTGCTTGTGAAACTAGATGCAAAGCGGAAGTGGAGAGTGGGCAGGAGGCAAGGTGTTCGTTTGTGCCTGCACACGTGCCTGCAACCAACCATGGTTGGTCATTACATGCAAACCTGCTCACTGGGTATGGGTTGTATCCAATGATGACTTTGCCTTGGTGAAAAGCACTTTTGCAATTCAGGACAGCTGTTTGGTTAACACCCTTTCCTTACTGCAGCCCTCCCTGCCAGATGCCATTCTTTCCTGCAGGGGGACCCAACTCTCAGGAACAATTGACGGGGCGGGGGGGCTGGCAAAAATCAGGCGCCCCAGCTTGCAGGAGCTGAAGCACTTCCTGCTAGGGCACAGATGGAGAATCTGTGGCCCTTGAACATCCAACAACATTTGGAGGGCCACAGATACTGCACCCCTGTGCTAAAGCAAAGTCACTATTGGATACAACCCTATACAATGCTTGACCTTACAAATCACATGAATTTACCTCTCGTTTTTTCTTTTCTGTAGAAAAGCAGGCTGTAATGCAGTATGTTTGACAGAGGGCTATGGATTCAGTGTAAGAGGTTATGAGTGTAGATTTCAACATATTTCTATTACATTGAGATTTAATTCTAAACAGAATTATCTTTAAATATTTGTATTGTATTTTATATTTTAACTGTTAGTTTGTTTTTGGTTTTTTGACTGTATGTGATCCCCTCAGAGAACATTAGTTATTGGGCAGATTAGAAATGTACTAAATAAATAAATATAAATAAATTACATTGTGATTTAATTTTAAACAGAACTATCTTTAAGAGTCAACGGGAAAAAAACAACCAGTAAGTATTTTAAATTTATTTTTCCACCCTGGTAAGTATGCAAGAATCATTATCCCCACAGTTCAGTTTGTTGTAAGATGAAAGTAGAAGCCAATTGAATTGCACCAGCATATGTAATGTATCAGTTGGCACCTGTATCTATTCATCTGACAGAATTATTGCTTTGTAATTTAAAGCTGTCATAAAAGAACGACCTTGAGACTTCTGCCAAACTGCCAAGCCGTGCTTTCCCTTGAGCTCTGGGAAAGTTAACTGAACAGTCTAGCGTATTTCTTGGGCATGTGGTCTGTGTGGATAGATGATGGAGATTAAGTCTGCATTGCTAAATGTGAACTAAACATTCTTTTGACTCAGAGTAATTTTTGATTAATGTCAAAGCATTAGAGGATAGATGACCAGGATGTCTACATGGGAATCTTATAGGCTTTAGGGGAGGAAAAAAACCAAACAAATCTGAAGTCCAAGGCTAGAATTAAATGTCAAAAAAACAAGAGGGGAGGTTGGATGAAAAGGTGCCCTTCCAGAAGCAGAAGGCCTCTACCAACTTAAAGCAAGGTCTTTGCAGAACTGAAAAGTTAGCCCAGAGAAATACTAACACTGATGCATAGGTGTTCAGGACAAAGGGCTATAAACTTTTTTTTCATGCAGTGAACCTTCTTTATCTGAATTGTCTAGGTGGGGGTGGGGGTTTCTGCATAATAACACTGAAATTTTATCTTCCAAACTGGGGGATCCAGCATTTTCCCCTTTCTTGTTCCCAGCAACCCTAGGGACAGCTCCAGGTCCAAACCTGTAACCAGCACATGACCTGCAGAGCCTAATTTGAATGTCTGTAGACCCCTCCCCACCCACATATCATCTTGGGACTCTGAACATGCAGACATTGTGATCTCAACATCAAAGGTGGGGTTTTTCCCTCCCCATTTCCTTACCCCACCAAACCCTCTTTTTGTAACATCTTGCATGATGAAGAGGTCTGGAGATCTCAAAAACTTTCACTTTTTTGTGATTTTTGGTTGACCCAAATGGACACTAATATGGATTTTGCAATTTTTCTGATGGTCAACAGGGCTACCTTTAGGGTGTGTGTGTGTGTTTTGTTTTGTTTTTTGCATAATCATAGAAGCCTTGATATTTAAGAACATACTGATGTACTATCAGTAAAACAAGACAGTCCCTGCCCACTGGCTTACAGTAGAAAAAGACATAACACACAAGGTAAAAGGAATGGAAAAGGAAGAGGAAAAAAATTAAATAGTTTTTCAGCATGGCTGATGGAATGGCATCACTTCCCCTCTCATCTCTCTCTGTACAGCCTGCTGGAATGCCTGCTCTATACAGATTCCTCTGACTGTCCCTGCCTTTGGGGCAAAAGCAGCTCTGGGCACGCTGGAACACACCCAACTTTTACCATCAGCAGGAGGCCCTGTGTGTCTCCATACCTGGATCAACTGGTTTCTCTGCTCCTCGGGGCTTAGCACACTTGCAAGGTGTCACTTCACAAATAGAATGGAATCTGAAACAGCGACTCTACTGCAGATTTTAATACTAGCGAGAGAAAGCATACAGTAAATGTTGTGAATCCTGTGCAATATCCTGGCATGAAATGGCCTCCTGTAGGCAGGATAGCCTGTTCACCTTTTGAATCACCACAGAAGGGGGATGTGTGCTCAGTGCTGGATAGGGGAAATGTAGCTTAGAATCCTTCTTTTAAAAAAGTGAAGATGGACAAAATGGTTGGATACTGCTGTTAAGAATGGGCAGCCTTGCTGGAGTTTGCCATATGCCCCTCTTTTAAATGGGTGCATGAGTGTTTCTGCAATGGAGTAGTACAGTGGGAATACTCCACCTGTAAGGAAATAACCTGCACGCGCACGCACACGCACACACACTAAAAATCCATAGATTGTAACAAAGACACAGCAGAAGTCTCGTTCATTGTCAGTAGTGTCCCACATATGGGTCATACATTGAGCTGTCTCACACGTGGGATTTTATGGGCCACTTGTGGGCTCATGGCCTGTCAGGGATTGTGTGGGGCCTGTACACATCACTTCTTGTGATCTGTCAAATGGAGGCAGCCTGGCAAAAAGCCACTGTAATCACAAAGAACCTCAGGTCTGGGGGTCAACTCCAGCCCTGCTGGGGTCCCAGTCTGGCCCTCTGGGGTTCCCAAAATGTCCTCACACCCAGTAGTGTAGTGGCAAATTCAGAAGTGCAGGGTCCCTTCTTCACAGCCACAGCCACGCCCCCGTCTAAGACTGTACGATTTTGTAAGATATACAGCCTTCAACCAGGATCCAAAAACAGTGCAGCCGAGAGTAAGGCAGTGGTATTTCAATTGGATGTCTGAGGGAAAAAATGCAGGGGTGTTAATCTTTTTTTTTCATCCACCTACTCAAACACAAACATTTTGGGTTGTCAACATATGATATTCTATGGAAGCCTCACCCTCTCAACTCAGCCCTCGTGGACAGATCCCGCTCATTTAAACAGCCCCCTTGCACACTCCCTTAGCACCCCAACATTACCCATTAGCCTTTCCTAGGCTCCTTCATTATGTCCCTCCCACCCCTCAACAGAAACATCCACACACCCAGCTGGCTTGAACCACACACACACACACACACACACACACACCTTCTTTCTCCTCTCCTCCCAACTGATTTTTTTCTGTTTCCCTCCCCTCCACCAGGGTTTGTTTGCCCAGGTACATGCCAGCCTTGTACCAAAAAGTGTAGCTGACAAGAGCAGGTTGCATTTGGCAATTCTGCTTACTGCAGAAATTAATGTTCAAGAATTAACAGTGCGATCCAATGGGTGTTTATTTCCAGTTAAATTTACAGAGATCTTGGGAAGGCAGCTAAGGCTGCAGTCCTGCACACACTTGCCTGGGAGAAAGCTCAATTGGCGATTGAACAGAGTGGGACTGACATCTGAGTGTACATGCATAGGATTGTGTGATAAACCCTAAAAACTGGCACAAACCAGCCACCTGCCCTGCCCCATAAGTAAATAATGGTGGCGGCGCCCCCCACTGCTGCTGCCACCGTGGCCAGCAGCAGCAGCAGCAGCCCTGAACGGGTGGCCGGTGTTGCAGGAGATGAGGTGCCAGGCGTGCAGGCACGGAGCAGGGACAGGCGGAGAAGCCAGGAGCTGAGGAGGAGAAGGGGGGGCTGGAGAACTCCCTCAGGCTCCCTCTCTCACTCACTCCCTTTGTCTGGCAGGCTCTGCATAGCCAAGAGGCAGCCGCCCGCACTCCGTCTGCTCCTTCCTCCTTCCCTAGCAGACTGCGACCCGGATGGGGGCTGGCTTCAAAAAAAGTGCTGGAGCAAAGCCCTGGCGTGGCCTGCCACCACTACGCCACTCACACTGCTCACACCCTTTTCCCTGACTGCTAACTGGTGGATTCCTGGTTTTTTGCAGAATTCTCTCTCCCATTCTAAAAGGTCGAAATGTCTCCCCTAAAAGGTAAAGGTGTCCCCAACCAGTCGTGTCCGACTCTAGGGTGCGGTGCTCATCCCCGTTTCTAAGCCAAAGAGCCAGCGCTGTCCGAAGACGCTTCCGTGGTCATGTGGCCGGCATGACTGAACACCGAGGTGCACGGAATGCTGCTACCTTTCCCGCTGAAGGGGTACCTATTTATCTGCTTGCAATTTCTTGCTTTCGAACTGCTAGGTTGGCAGGAGCTGGGACTGAAGACGGGAGCTCACTCCGTCACGCGGCACTCGGGTCTTGAACTGCTGACCTTCCAGTCTGCAGTTCAGCGTCTTAACCACTAAGCCACTGCGGTCCCTTACTACAACTTAGTAACTGGCAGTAAGAACTTGAAGCGAAAATCTGTTGGTATTTTTGGCCCCGCCCCTTTTGCCTTCCACCCCACCCACCTTTGGAATGCAGTCCCGAGAACTTCTTGGAAATTGCATCTGGCCCTCAGGCTGAAAGAAGTTCAACACCCCTCCTGTAAAGGCTCTGTGTGACTGCTGGTTCATAAATCCATGCCTCCATGGGACCCCTGCTGAGGAGTGAATGAGCCCACTGTGCTGCCGCCAGTGATCATGTAGGGCACCTCTGGGTCCTTCGCCAGGAGGTGCCCTTGAGCTTGCAGAGCTCTTCAAACTTGCAACAAGATCTACGCTAAATGGCAGGGGTGAAGGTGGATTGTTTCCCTCCCAGAAACAACATATGGCAATCTGAGGGAAAGCGTGATTTCTTTGCAACCAATAGACAGCCCCTGGGAAATAGTTTATTTAAATAATTCAGTAAAAGCTGGATATTTATTGCACAATAAAATGACGGTCAGGTAACCCCGCTCCCCTGTGCCCCCCCCACCAGAGAAAGGCTGGAGAGTTCTATGGCCCCAGGCTGCAGTTCTTTATCTTCTTTGCTACTGACCTACTTTAGGGCTTTGCACATAGGAAGAATGGAAAATCCTCCTCTGATTAGAATATCCTCTCCACAGGGAAGCTAGAAAGGCTCAAAAAGAAGATTGGGCCAAGTGGTTCCTTTCATATCTGTTCCACCTATGGAATGGGATGTAGGTCTCCCTGCACTCTTCTCACTTTCCCATCCCTTGCCCATATTCCATTTGCTTTAGGGCGGTTTCACACATGATGCTTTTCTTACATGAATATCGAGAAATGTACTCCTGCATTGTTGTTGTTGTTCAGTCGTTCAGTCGTGTCCGACTCTTCGTGACCCCATGGACCATAGCACGCCAGGCCTTCCTGTCCTCCGCTCTCTCCCGGAGCGTGCTCAAGTTCATATTCATTGCATCCGTGATGCTATCTAGCCATCTCATCCTCTGCCGTCCCCTTCTCCTTTTGCCTTCAGTCTTTCCCAGCATCAGGGTCTTTTCCAGGGAGTTTTCTCTTCGCATTAGGTGGCCAAAATATTGGAGCTTCAGCTTCATTATCTGTCCTTCCAATGAGCACTCAGGGTTGATTTCCTTTAGGATGGACTGATTGGACCTCCTTGCAGTCCAGGGCACTCGTAAGAGTCTTCTCCAGCACCACAGTTCGAAAGCATCAATTCTTCGGCGCTCAGCCTTCCTTATAGTCCAGCTCTCACAGCCATACATTACTACTGGGAAAACCATAGCTTTGATTAGACGGACCTTTGTCGGCAAGGTGATGTCTCTGCTTCTTACTATGCTGTCTAGGTTGGCCATAGCTTTCCTCCCAAGGAGCAAGCGTCTTTTAATTTCATGGCTACAGTCACCGTCTGCGGTTTCTTGGAGCCCAAGAAAGTAAAATCTGTCACTGCTGCCATTTCTTCCCCTTCTATATGCCAGGAAGTGATGGGGCCAGATGCCATGATCTTAGTTTTTTTAATGTTGAGTTTCAAACCAGCTTTTGCACTCTCCTCTTTCACCCTCAACAAGAGGCTCTTTAGATCCTCTTCACTTTCTGCCATTAGGGTGGTATCGTCTGCATATCGGAGGTTGTTGATAATTCTCCCAGCAATCTTAATTCCGACCTCTGATTCATCCAACCCGGCATTTCTCATGATGTACTCTGCATATAAGTTAAATAAGCAGGGTGACAATATGCAGCCTTGTCGTACTCCTTTCCCAATTTTGAACCAATCGGTTGTTCCATGTCTGGTTCTTACTGTTGCTTCTTGACCCTCATACAGGTTTCTCAGGAGACAGGTAAGGTGGTCTGGTACTCCCATCACTTTAAGAATTTGCCACAGTTTGTTGTGATCCACACAATCAAAGGCTTTAGCGTAGTCAGTGAAGCAGAAATAGACGTTTTTCTGGAATTCTCTTGCTTTCTCCATGATGCAGCGAATGTTGGCGATTTGATCTCTAGTTCCTCTGCCTCTTCTAAACCCAGCTTGTACTTCCGGTAGTTCTCGGTTCGCATACTGCTGAAGCCTAGCTTGTAGGATTTTGAGCATCACCTTGCTGGCATGTGAAATGAGCGCAATTGTGCGGTAGTTTGAACACTCTTTGGCGTTGCCCTTCTTTGGAATTGGAATGTAAACTGACCTTTTCCAGTCTTGTGGCCACTGTTGAGTGTTCCAGATTTGTTGGCATATTGAATGCAGCACTTTAACAGCATCATCTTTTAGGATTTTAAATAGCTCGGCTGGAATACTGTCATCTCCGCTAGCTTTGTTGTTACTAATGCTTCCTAAGGCCCACTTGACTTCACTCTCTAGGATGTCCGGCTCAAGTTCAGTGACCGCACTATCATGGCTATCAGGGACATTCAGATTTTCCTGTATAGTTCTTCTGTGTATTCTTGCCACCTCTTCTTAATCTCATCTGCTTCTGTTAGGTCCCTGCCTTCTTTGTCCTTTATCATGCCCGTCTTTGCACAAAACGTTCCCTTGAGATCTCCAATTTTCTTGAAGAGATCTCTAGTCTTTCCCATTCTGTTGTTTTCCTCGATTTCTTTGCATTGTTCATTTAAGAAGGCCTTCTTGTCTCTCCTTGCTATTCTCTGGAACTCTGCATTCAGTTGGGTATATCTTCCCCTTTCTCCCTTGCTTTTCGCTTCCCTTCTTTCCTCAGCTACTTGTAAAGCCTCATCAGACAGCCACTTGGCTTTCTTGCATTTCTTTTTCTTTGGGATGGATTTCGTTGCTGCCTCCTGAACAATGTTACAGACCTCCGTCCATAGTTCCTCAGGCACTCTGTCTATCAGGTCTAATCCCTGAAATCTATTCCTCACCTCCACTGTATATTCATCAGGGATATGATTTAGGTCATACCTGAACGGTTTAGTGGTTTTCCCGACGTTCTTCAATTTAAGCCGAAATTTTGCAAGAAGCAGCTCATGATCTGAGCCACAGTCAGCTCCAGGTCTTGTTTTTACTGACTGTATGGAGCTTCTCCATCTTTGGCTGCAAAGGACATAATCAATCTGATTTCGATATTGACCATCTGGTGATGTCCATGTGTAGAGTCGCCTCTTGTGCTGTTGGAAAAGAGTGTTTGCTATGATCAGCATGTTCTCTTGGCAAAACTCTATTAGCTTTTGTCCTGCTTCATTTTGTACACCAAGGCCATGCCTGCCTGTTATCCCGGTGATTTCTTGACTTCCTACTTTAGCATTCCAATCCCCTATGATGAAGAGGACATCTTTTTTTGGTGTTAGTTCTAGAAGGTGTTGTAGGTCTTCATAGAACCGATCAACCTCAGCTTCTTCGGCCTCAGTGGTTGGGGCATAGACTTGAATTACTGTGATGTTGAATGGTTTGCCTTGGATTCGTACTGAGATCATTCTATCATTTTTAAGATTGTACCCCAGTATTGCTTTTCCCACCCTTTTGTTGACTATGAGTGCTACTCCATTTCTTCTAAGGGATTCTTGCCCACAATAGTAGATATGATAGTCACCTGAATTAAATTCGCCCATGCCTGTCCATTTTAGTTCGCTGATTCCCAAGATGTCGATGTTCAATCTTGCCATCTCATGTTTGACCACCTCCAGCTTACCTTGATTCATTGATCTGACATTCCAGGTTCCTAAACAATATTGTTCTTTACAGCATCGGATTTTCTTTTCACCACCAGACACATCCACAGCTGAGTGTCCTTTCGGGTTTGGCCCAGCCGCTTCACTCTTTCTGGCGCTACTTGGAAATACCCTCTGCTCTTCCCCAGTAGCATATTGGACACCTTCCGACCTGAGGGGCTCATCTTCCGGCGTCATATCTTTTAGCCTTGTGATACGTTCCATGGGGTTTTCTTGGCAAGAATACTGGAGTGGGTTGCCATTTCCTTCTCCAGTGGACCACAGTGGACCACTCCTGCATACACTTGTATAAAATTTCTGTTATATGTCTACGCACACACTTGGAACCCAACAGAACTGGCTGTAAGTAGTCCAACATGACACAGACTCTACTGCCAACGTGGATTTTCTCGCTGTCCGGTGCATGGTGGCAGTGGAGAAGAAGGAGGATCCCTTCAGATGACTCAGTTCAACTCAGTTTCCACCACTCTGTGACTGCAGAGGGATTACTTGGAGAGGGGAGGGAGGAATGCTTATCTGAACCTATTCTGTAACATGACTGTGTAGAAAAGGACATATCTATGAATGCTTACTCTAAATGTGTAAGCATAGAAATTGCGTAGGTGTACTTTTAAACAAACAAACAAACAAACACTACTGAACTCAACCTTCTTAAGTGTAACCCTGGGTTACACAACCAAGGGCCTTAATTAAACATTATTTTTTCTTTCTCCCCCACACCAGAGTTTGTTTCAGCAGGATGACTTGTGCAATACTGACATCTAGAGGGCTGCAGTGCAACACATAGTAAGGCTGTATTCCACCGTGACATTGTATTCTACTGTAACACGTGTTGCAGTGGAATAGTGTTGAACATGAACACCACGAAGTTTGATGACTAGTGGAAGCTGTCCTAGAGGTCCTATAAAAGCTGCTTCATTTATGATAGGACAGCAAAGATATGTTTGTTACCATGTATACATGCTGCGTGGAGCTGCAGTCAACAGGTCCCAACAATGTATATCTGTATAATAAAAACATTTGCAAACTTGCATTTGTTGTGTACATTTATGTGTACATTCAGATATGTTAACATAAGAAGCAGCCCTTAGTACTGCAACTTCAAACTGTTTTGCTGCAGGCTTTTTCAGAAAGTACGTTTTGGTTCATATTAACATCCCAGATAGAATATAGCAGTTATGACTCAGTGTTCATATGATACAAACATTTTCTTACACTCAATTGTTATTGTGCCACAAATGTAATGTGAAGAAACACTAAACAACCACCAACATAATTTTGCTAAAGAACTATAATTTGAAAAAGGTGACCAGTCACTTAGCTATACTTAGCAATGTTCATTGTTGATCTTTACTTGTACCTTTTACTAAAAGGCATTTTCTCCCCCTTGAAATCCTGAATGAACCTAGAAATGAATTGTTAGTAGTTCTGCCTAATAGTTGATGAACAATCATATATTATGTGGCTGTGTATGTCCAAAATTGGGTGAATATCAACACTCGTATGTGAATGCTGACAATCCCAGATGCCTGAATGCCTGAAAAGGAAGATATATATTTCTCAGTTCATCATAGATACACCAGTAAATGCTGACAATCAATATTTATCTATGTATCTCAGGGTTTTTGGACAGTCACAAAATCTGCCTGGGATTCTCAACATTCAGAAGTCCGTATTCCCAATCACACGACTGTGGACATTCACTACTACATTTATGTTAACTAATTCTAATTGATATGCAGATCAGATGCTATTTTGTGGCAGTTAACATTGTTCTGTAGATGCATAGGTATGCATATGTATGATTTCTTAGGATTGAGGTCTGTATGAAATCTGTATGACTGAGGTCAAAGCATGCAGATTGGATGGAAATCATGCTCCTGCAGAAACCATCCAACAAACAGCAGATGATGTATGAATAGTAGCCACAGGCTGTGTAGGCACCAGCTACAGAAGCAGGGCCAATGTCAGGGATAGCTATGGTTGGGCACCTGCTGAGGGCCCATACTCCGGCAGGGGCCTACTGACAAGGGCCCCTTGGCATTGCTCCTCTTCACCATTGCAGCCTGCTTGTTCAGCTGTGTCTCACTCTGGCCCAGACAACAATACTGGCGAAAAGGGGAGCAGTAGATGCCACTGCGTACCGGCTCTACAAGTGGTAGTAATGATGAGAAAGAAGATGAGGAACAACAGCAGCTGGTGACAATGGTGGCAAGAAGGTGGACTCAGTGAGGGAGAAGGCCCATTTGTGATGTCTTTCCCAAAGGCCCTCAAAAACGCGGAGCCAACCCTGCATGGAAGACTGTGTTGTGCATGCTGGTACAATCACCATAAAGCATTCCACAACCATTCAGAAGTAGGCAGACCAATCCCATAGTCTTATTACATCAGTGGTCTGTAGGCCCGGGCTTGCTTCAACATAACAAGTATGTATTCCTATGCTCCTCCAGGAGCAAAGTCAAAAGGATTAGAATAATACTAGAAGACCAAAGGTAATGTAGCAACTCCCACAGCATCCCTGGCATCCTAGCAACACCCACCAATCCATGTGATGCTTACTGCTGATGCCATGGCTCAGTCATGCATAGAAGATTTTTATGGCTGTTCATCTAGCTAGCTAGCTAGCTAGCTATCCCTGGCCTATACTGTATATCTTTTGCAGGGTGGCAGGGATGAGAGCTGGGGAGTTCTAAGATCTTCTGCCAAAGACCTTCAGTCTGGCTCTAGGAAAAAATAAAAAGAAAGGTGCTTTGGATTTCCCCCAACCCCCAAAGCCCCGAAACACAAAACTCCTGAAAATCCTGGGAAGAGAAGTGGTAGCTTTGTAACCATGCAGTCATATGGGGAAAGGTTTTATCAAGAAATTGCCCCTTAAAAATCAATGCAGCCAAATTTCCAAATATTTAAAAAAGTTATCAGGGAGGGGAGGGGAGGGGAGGGGGAGGAAAAAGCAGGAAAAACAAGGGAAGGCAATGATCACATACATAGAATTCCAAATAAAACCAATAAAGTCATTCTAGTTTAACTAGTAAATACCAGCTAGCATACGATCTTGGCTTTCAGAGCATATGCAGAGTTCATTGCACAGAGGATAATCAGAAAGAGAGCATGGTGGCTTCCTGATTAGATGTTATTAGGAAGATACCAGAGAATGAGCAAATGCTCACTTTTATGGGAATCTGAGTTTTATGGGAATCTGAGTTCAGTCAAAGCCAGCTCCTTAGCAGAGACTGACTGTTGTTTTGCACTACTGGACTGTTGTTTTGTCCAATAGTGCAATACTCACCATTTCTGGTCTAGCCAGCAAATCAGAAAGTTATTCAGCAGAAGCATGCATCTTTCTAATGACCCCTCATTTGAATTATACAAGAGCTGGCCAGGTCCAACTGGCTAAATCATTGTGTGCAAGAACTCAGGTTTTAGATGCATATTAGAGAACAAAAAGGTGAGATTTGGCCTGTTCTGGCTTCCCAACAACTTACCACATGCTCTAGGGGGCACTCTTGAGCTACATCAGGATATAGGGGTTTTGTTTGTCATACGTTGGGATAGTTAGACGTAGTAGATAGCCATCGACCCAGATACCTACTATGTATTATTATCCCTATGTAATGGATAGGAGGTGCCACAGATAGAATCTTTAACTGGGTACCCACAAGCAACTGGGAGTGTGCCATCCAATTCTTTTTCCATTTTCTATGACTCAGCCCATTCTCCCATTGGGTGTGCAATTACCGCGCAGTCCCCCTGCTGTCTATGCTTGAGAATAAGCTCGTTCTTAAGACAACGCTCAGTCATCCAGTATGGAGTTGCACTGGAACTCTGCCTCCAGCTACTGTTTGTTATGCTGCCCCGTGACTTTGCTCTGATCCTGCAAGAAAGAATGAGCCAGAAATGCTTATCAAGAGAAGGAGCATTGGTTGTTCACCGTGACATTGAACTTGAGGTGTGTGGGCAGAAGCCTGCAGGACCCAAGCCAGGACCTGCATGGATGTCTTCCCCTGATTCCAGTCTGCCTTCCCCTGATTCCAGTCAAATACCTCCCGACGTTCCACTATACCTGCTAAATGGTGCAGGACAGTGGAGGCTGGTGGCTCCCATTTCAGTGGGAATCCATTTTGGGTTTCAGTCAGAACCAGTCAGAACTCTAAAAGAGCTATCCAAGGCACGGAACCTATTTGGGGGATACAGTGACAATGTTACCTCCAAAAAGTAGCAACATGGTAGCAGCAGCAAAAAAGGGCCAAAGGAAAATAGTGCTTTTTTGCCATGGCTGAACCACTGAATTTCGACAGGGAACCACCGCACCCCTGATTTTCAGTGACCAGAGGAATAGTGAAGGCCTCAACAAGCCAAGGGGGCTCACATGCAGCCTGCAGGCTGGGTTGCCCACCCCTGCTTTAAGAATCAGCTTGGGAGGGGTAAACTGGATGGAGGGATTCATAAGGCCTCAGCTCACCAGCCTTTGTTAGGGCAAGGTGGTCGTTTGGTCTTTGTATCTGGCATCTTGAGGCAGAGTTCCTCTGAAGCACCTGAGAAGCCATGTGCTTCCTTTCACTTAAGCTTCCCATCACCAAGTTCCCACTTGTGCTTTTGGATACTCACTGTTCTGTGGACATAGGGGCAGAGTGATTTCGCCCCCATGCCACACATCATGATGTGAGAGCTCCCTTGCTGGGACTTATATACTTCTCATGTTCTGCTGTGATTGACTACTAACTACTTAGAAGAATCCGGTGTGGCTGGTGGTTGTAGGGGGAGGCTGTTGGGGCGGTTCTTCACCGACTCCAATGGGAGTGTTTTTTTAGGTGTGATTTTATCTTGGGATGCGGGGGAAGGAGGAGATGCATAGTGCATAGTATTTTAAGTTCTGATATTCCCCACCATACCCCCAGACTCCACCCATACTACCAGTGCAAGATTTCCACCAGTACAGCGTATTGTTCCCAAAATGGTGTTCCTCTGCCAGTGTGAATTCAGACTAACAGGCACCAGAGAACAGGAAACATACTCCCAAAGAAACTAACTGTATTGCTGATGGGAATTCTTTTTCTGCACATAGATAGAACAGACAGACAGACAGCCTTTGAGAGACTCTACAGCCAATGTCATTTCATATGAATTCCAAGGTACAGTGTTTGGGGCCCATCAGAATGATTTGTTCTAACCCGCCCCCCTGAAGTTTCCACTTGTCAGTTTTTACATTTGAAGAGCCTAAACGCAAAGAACGTTGTTAAATTTTTAGAGCAATGGAGCTGATTTGGAAGTACCTCACTGGATTAAATCCAAACTTATAGTCCAAGATCAAATTCTAGAGTTTTCCATAGAAGCCTGCTATGGAAAGCTGCTGGTTAGCAGGTCCCCATGAAGTCACCAAGACATCCTGGATCCTTGGAGTGGTTGTATACTTACAATCGGTAACTGCATAAATGGGTGTGTGTGTGTGTGTGTGTTTGTTTGTTTCTATACTGCCCAATAGCCAAAGCTCTCCGGGCGGTTCACAAAAATTAAAGCCACAAGAGTGCAGCATAAAACAATATAAAATATTTTATTTATTTATTTATTTATTTATTTATTTATTTATTTAGTTCTATATCGCCCAATAGCCGAAGCTCTCTGGGCGGTTCACAAAAATTAAAACCAAACAACACACAATAAAACAATTTAAAATATACAGAACATTAAAAACACAATATTACAATACAACCACAATATGAAAGCTTAAAACCACAATATAACAGTACAACCAGAATGTACTTGTGGCACATTAAAAATAAAACAAGCAGCCAGCCCATCTTACAGTAGGGATGTGACTAAACTTCATAATGGCCTGGTCTGGAAAACAAATGTGGCACAATCAAACGTCCTGGTCAGATATTTGTTACCAAACACATCAACAACTCAGCAGGCATGCACAGGGTTAGCCCCACTCTCTTGATGATGATGCACAGGCAAATTTCCCCCAGCTGACATGTGATTGGCTCAGTCTGAAGGGAGCTGCCTCAACATACGTAGTGCTTCCTCCATGGGGGATGGAAACCATGGCTAATCAGGAAACCCTACATGCCTAAGAGTGGCTCCCTTCATTCTCAGCATGATCACATGACAGATGTCACACTTCTGTAATCCAAGCTGGAGAAGAATTCCTCTCTCCCCCACCCACTTATTTGCCTGACAATGGCAGGAAGAAGGTCTGTCTGTCTGGGTTCAGACAACATGACAATCCACACTCAAGAGTTGAGTATGGATTGAGTGTGGGTTGTTGTTGAACTGTGGGTTATGGTGTTGACTGAACCCATTGGCAATAACTAACCATAGTTTGTTAACCACAAACAACCAAACAACAAACCATGCGTTCTCTTCATGGGTTGTTCATGGTTAACAAACAATGGTTTGTTAGCATGGCTGGGTTCAGACAATATGATAACTCATGTTTCAACAACAACCCACGGTTTGATGACAACCCACACTCAGCCCTTGGGTGTGGATTATTGTGTTGTGTGTACTCACTCACTCTTTCTTCACCTCTTCTCGGTGCTAAGAATACTACTATGACAGCTTCCAAGGACACTGGGAAATGACTTGTTCCTGGGACTCCTAGGAAAACTACATTGCCATCCCCCCCAGCATTGAAAAGCAGTCATAAGAGTGTTACAATCTCTGGGAGGGAAGAAGGGGGAATAGAAAGAGTGGGGAAAAGAGGGAGGAATGGGAAAGAGGGGGGCGGGTGTTGCTATCAATGAGGCCACCACCAATAAGCCAGAAAAGGGGAATTGGATACCCACTGGGTGGCAGCTGGGAGCTGACAGAGGGATCAGGAGAAGAATTTGGACTGCGCCACTTCAGTGTCACTGGGATCATGCTGGGGTCCGAACTGGGCTTGGAATTAACCAACCCGTTGCCCGTTTTTTGTTGTTATATAATCTGAATCTTGAGGGGCAGAGAACAGGCAATCTACTGTTTAATAGGCCTGTCATTTTAAATTGCTATGCCACAAGGAAGCTGGTCTCACACCACAGCTGAGGAACAGTGATGTAGTGGTAAATGTTGACATGCAGGCTCTCCTCATGAGAGATCCCATAGCCATGCCCCCAAGGAGAGTCCAAAAATGCAGGCTTTTCCGTTGATCCCTATCAACAAACCAGTTCTAGCAGTTTTCACCTCCACCAGGTGTGGTCTTAATTGCCCATTCAAAATTAAGCCACCCCCAACATATTTTGCATGACAGCAGGGAACAATATATTGTTTCTGGGATAATTCATTCCCTCCTAGGTACTGTGAGGACTGCAGGGAAGCTCAGACTGAACAAGGAAGGGGGTGGTGGTGGCAGATGATACGGGAGTCCCTGCTAATCAGAAGGCGCCAGCACCGCACACCTGCAAGCCCTGGCTGCACTGCAGCACCACGGAAGGACCCCTTCTTGTCACATATATTGCATTTGTCTTCACTCTCAGGGCCATCTCTCGCATCTGCGTTCATCACTCATTGATCGGGTGGCTACTTATGAATCGCCAAAAAAGATCAATCGCACCACCAAAAATGAGGACAGCCATATGCATAAAATTTGCATATGTCAAATTTGCAAATTTAGAAATTATTATTATAATTTAAATAGAAATAAAATATATCTCACCATAGTGTGGAAGACACCTGTGTGCCTTGCTCAGTCTGCTGTCCAGGTGCTAACTGTGGATGGCCAGCTTCAAGGCCTCACTCTTCCTTCTCATGGTTCTTTGTATTTAAACTGGACTTAGACTGGAGAACCCTGCAAATAGAGGACACCTGCAAAATACAGGACAGTCCTCTTGCATCTCTTCAAACTGAAGACTGTCATCAGAGGACACAAGGCCACCCTGCATTGACTGTCACAGCCTTTCCCAACCTGGTGCCCATCAGATGTGGCTGGGGATGATGGAAGTTGCGAGCCAACACATCTGGAGGGCAGCAGGTTGGGGGAAGGCTAGAATCAAGGGATGTGTAAGTAAGCCATCACAGATTAATCACCAAACCCAGAGTTTTCATATTTCCTGGTATCAACTCACGAACCATTGTTCTGGTCCAGTTTAGTTGATGGCTTGCAGCTACTTGCATATAACCACTAGTGACTAGTGGATGGGAATGTGCATCCCAATCTGCATTAAAAGATGCATTCAGTCAGTTCAATGTTCCAACTGAGTGTTGTAATGTAGATGCACACCCAGATGTACCAGTGAAGTCTGGTTTTGCACATGATCAGGGTGCATACTTTTCAGGGGTGGCAGTTCACACATTGGACCAAGAGTGACCAGAGGTAAGACATGAGGTGCAACTGTGCATCACCTATGTGAGCCAGTGGAAAAACACAGTAGACGAGTATCTGGGTTAGGGAACCAACATGGAGATGTTCAGATACCAGCTTCTGGATGTGGAGTTGCGCGTTTGCAGCTTGAACAGTGGTAAATGCAGTGCAAGGTTCTGAAAAAGTAATAAAGGAAGCACAAGAGGAAGGACTTGCATTAAATGGTTGTCTAAACTTGTCCAAAGGATTAGCTTTACCTAACTTTTCCCATGGTTTCAATTTGGCCTTAAGGGAATACTCATCTTCCTCCAAACTGACTGGTTTAGCTGGTGCATCTTGTCCTTTAGAGCAAGGGTGGGCAGAAGACAGAGCTGGATGTACTCGTAGATCTCTCAGTGATTTGCGGTATATTGGCAAAGAGTTCTGGTTCCCAATTGTTTAACAATTCCCCCACCTCCCAAACCTGTTTTTCTGTAGTGTGTTGCCTGATAAAGAAATCGGCGGGTCTTGAAAGTTTACACATAAGTTGTGATCTTTTGGTTAATATCTTTTGTGTTCACCGCTCTGAAATCTGTTTTAGATATGGAGCGGTATACAAATATTGTAAATAAATAAATAAATAAATAAATAAGGTACTATACTAAGATGAATTTTGGAATTTTCCTTACGGTCAACATGGCTACCTTTGGGGTTACTTTATGATTTGGAGAAAGCCAATGGTAACACCCCTAAAGTTGTATTATTGATCTGTTTTAAGTTATACAGCAAAGAATCTGTCTGTCTGTCTATCTGTATGTCCGTCTGTCCACCCATCCATCCATCCATCCACCCATCCATCCATCTAAATTCCAAATTGGAAAAATTTCAAGTGTCATTTGCAGGGACAGGAGGACTAGGATGGGATAAGTTGTACACAGCCCCGTTGTTATTCCTAATAATGAACCAAAATGTTGCAGTGTATACACCAAAAGACTTAAAGGAGAATTTTTCTAAACCTATTGAACTGATATCCTTTGTGTGCGCATGGCAGTCCATTGTGTGGGAATGGATTGTGTTCCTAATTTACATCTATCCTTATGACTGTAGATATGATGAAAGAATATCTGCAGAGTCCCCAGGAATGGCTCACTGAAATAACTGTGGGAAAAGCCCAAATGAGTTCCTGGACCATAAGAGTGTATAAGAGTGATCAACTCGTCACATAGTGACAACATCTGGGGAATGCAAGTAAAAAAAAATGTAAGAAAATGTATTTGTGTATGTGCAAAAATGGGAAGTCTGCAGTCCCACCAATAAGCTTCTTTTAAAACAAATCTCATTTTTTTCTTTTGGCCATTTTTTCATTTTTTTTTCTTTTGGACTTCATCCAAGAACACATTCAATTTTTCCATAAGCAGACTGGTCAAACTTCTAACTTCTTAAGTTTCCATTAAGCAGTACTTCAGCCAAAACACTTGCTGATGGCAAACGTCTCCCTTTTTAGCTATTAGACTTCCATTAAATCAAGCCCTTCAGTCAAAATACTTGTTCAGCGTATATTCAAACTGTTCCATAACCAAATCGGTCTCTGCTACACATCACTGAGGAAAGAGCATGCTCCTTCCGCAAAAACTGACCCATGTAGGGCAGAACCGAATGTTGGTTGGCCAAGACAAGGGTTCTTGATTCTGTGCTTGCTCCAACATGCAAGATGTAGGCGAGAATGTTTTGCTAGGATGAAGTGGGAGTGCCTGGTTGCTTTCAGTGAGTGCATCAGAGAAAGAGGGAGGAGAAGATATCTGAGTGGTATGGCATTGCTTTGCATGCAGTTGGACCCAAGCTCCATCCCTGGCATCTCTAGGGTGGGGAGGCTGGGAAAGGTCTCTATCTGAAACCAAGCAAGGCCAGTGCCAGTCAGTATACATAGGACCGAGATAGATGGTCTCACTTGGTAGAAGGCTGCCTCCTACCTTCCTGTAGGAGAGATCTGCAGACGGAGAGTTTTCTCATTGGGTGTTCAATGCAAAGTGAGAGTAGTGGTCTTGGGGGCATGAGCCCCCCAGCAATCTTGGGTCCCTGACAGATGCCTCACTTTCTATCTTTTTTTTGTTGAATATATTTTTATTTATTTTATCTTTATAAATGAAATATACAATACCAAACATACCAACAACCTGATCAATACTAGAATTTCCCAACACTAAAATATTCTGATGAGGACACCATAATAACAAAAAGAGAAGGAAAAAGAAAGGGGGGAAAAGGAAAAAAAGACAAAGGGAGGAGGAAAGGAGGTGAAGAAAAAGGAAGAAGATTCTTTCCCCTTCGCCCCTGTCCCTCTCCCTCCCGCTTTAAAAATTAAATTTAAACTCCAATACCACCCAGCCTCCAATGCCATTCTATTATACAACTATATCTATAACCTTAACAAACTTACAGTTTAATAAACAGTCTTAGATTTCAATATCATATCATCAATCTTATATCCAAAAAACAGGTCTACAATTCATTCTCAGTGGCCTAGATTACTACTACTACTACTACTACTAGTACTACTACTCCTTGTTGTTGTTGTTCAGTCGTTAAGTCATGTCCGACTCTTCGTGACCCCATGGACCATAGCACGCCAGGCCTTCCTGCCCTCCGCTCTATCCCGGAGTGTGCTCAAGTTCATCATCATTGTATCGGTGATGCTATCTAGCCATCTCATCCTCTGCTGTCCCCTTCTCCTTTTGCCTTCAATCTTTCCAGCATCAGGGTCTTTTCCAGGGAGTTTTCTCTTCGCATTAGGTGGCCAAAATATTTGAGCTTCAGCTTCAGTATCTGTCCTTCCAATGAGCACTCAGGGTTGATTTCCTTTAGGATGGACTGATTTGAACTCCTTGCAGTCCAGGGGACTCATAAGAGTCTTCTCCAGCACCACAGTTCGAAAGCATCAATTCTTTGGCGCTCAGCCTTCCTTATAGTCCAGCTCTCACAGCCATACGTTATGGGAAACCATAGCTTTGATTATACGGACCTTTGTCGGCAAGGTGATGTCTCTGCTTCTTACTATGCTGTCTAGGTTTGCTATAGCTTTCCTCCCAAGGAGTAAGCATCTTTTAATTTCATGGCTACAGTCACCATCTGCGGTGATCTTGGAGCCCAAGAAAGTAAAATCTGTCACTGCTTCCATTTCTTCCAAAAAAGGAATATAGTGTTATATAATAATAAAATTTAAAATAAACCTTCAACAGTCAGTAATATATTTTATATTTTATACTAGATATATAAGTACACATTGTACCCTCAAACAATTAATTTAAATACAGCATACCATATCTATTTTGAAATAAAAAATATCAAGAAAAGCAAGAAAAAACAAAAGATGAAAGAGAATAAACAAATATATCTATAATCATTTATCTTCTGACCTAACCTGGATCATGTAGACTAAACACAAACAGTTAACAAAGCTTGTTTAAACAGATGCCTCACTTTCTTATCCCTCTGAGGCTACCCACAATAATAATTTTAGTTTATCTTTAACTCTGTCCATAAACATTGCCAATTTATTTTTAAAAATAATGAAAGTTGGAAGAAACATACAGATTCCAAGTGCAACCTGATCGTGGGTGGGCATGGGACATCTTGCTCTTCTAGGTTTCCTTTATCAGTGCATAGATGGTTCAGCCACAGGTCTTCCTTACTTGTACACATGCATTTAACTTGGATTCTCTCTAATGGTATGAACACAGATACGAAATATGGAAGGTATGGAAAATGACAGACTGATGTACTGCAACATTTATGAGTTGGAAGGCCATGCTGTCTGATGCTCCCTTGTTAGCCATCTGCTCCATTAGCACACACATTCATTTTCAACACTCTCCCAACAAAACTGCATATATAGCCTGCTAAGTAAACATAGCTGGCGGGAAAACCCTCAAGGGATTTTCTAAAAGGGGAAGAATGGGATCTAGTGGATCTGCAAGTGCATCTGCTCTGTCTCTGGGGCACCCAGTTGGGTGGATTGCAGGCGCTCAACTGGAGTACTGGTTTGTCATCTGGCAAGAATGAAGTAGAGGTGTAAATAACCGTCACTGGACACCGTGATGCTGTTAAACAAACAGTTAGTTTAGAAAAGAGATGATAAAACAGGTACAAAAGACCAACCTAGATGTGGTATTAATTATGTGACTGCAGTGAATGTACTTTTTTTTGTTCTTGAAATACAGCTCATGGGGAGCTGGAGCACTGCCAGAACTGTAGGGAGAGTGTGACCCTTTCTCCTGCTATAGTCCCAAAGGAAATCTCCCCCCTCTCCCGAGCTCCTCTTTGCATCAGGAGGGAAGCCTCCATTGCTGCCAAGGCCCCACCCTGCATTGGCTCAGAAACTGAGGTAGGTCTATTTGATGATTTTCAGGGAGGAACATGACTCAGCCTGCCTCTTCTGAGCCAGGCTGTAGTGCTCCCTTTATACTCTTTAACATCACAATTCCATGCATGTTCTCTCAGAAGTAAGTCTTACAATGTTCAGTGGGGCTTATGTACAGGCGAATGTGCATGGGATAGCAGCCTTAAGGTGGCCCTGTATCCTCTTTTACAGAGGACAGTCGTCTGTTTGAAGGGCGGTCAGAGGGCAGTCCTCTCTTTGAAGGTGTCTTCTATTAAAGGGCTCATAGAATCATAGAACAGTAGGGTTGGAAGGGGCCCACAAGGCCATCGAGTCCAACCCTCTGCTCAAAGCAGGAATCCAAGTCAGAGCATCCCCGACAGATGGCTGTCCAGCCTCATCTTGAACGCCTCCAGTGTGGGAGAGCCCACCACCTCCCTGGGTAATTGGTTCCATTGTCATATTGCCCTAACAGTCAGGAAGATTTCCTGATGTTCATCCAGAATCTGGCTTCCTGTCACTTGAGCCCATTATTCTGTGTCCTGCACTCTGGGATGATCAAGAAGAGATCCTGGCCTTCCTCTCTGTGACAACCTTCCAAGTAGTTGAAGAGCTGTCCAGTCCAAGACTGGATTAACTAGGAAGAACCGTAATAGTGGAGAGCAGGGCCCTTGAAGTTTCCCCGCGACAACAGACTGAGGAGGCACACAGGTCACTTGGCCACAGTCTTTGTCATTATGGTGAAATGTTTTCCCCACAGGGAGAAAAAAAGAAATCTGAATCTAATCTGAAACAAATGCTTTTTAAAAAAAAATATCACAGCTGGATATCCAATATTTATGGAATGCAGAGTGAGCAAGTAGGCAAATGAGCTTGCTTTCCATAGGACCTTAATTCAAAATTTATTCAAGATTTTGAGTTGGTTCTCTTTGACATTTCCTATCATATTAGTCACCCAAAGCACTGTTTTGAAAACAAAAAGGCTCATTTTCACTCTTAATATTTTCTATTATTAATACTGTATGTCTGACATTTGAGGGGAAGTTTGCTAAGAATATATCATATGTTTTAGCTATTTTGAAGTATGCCAAATTAATTTTTTTACATCTGCTTTGTCAGTGCATCAGTTTGTACATTCAAATTATATAAGCAGTTCAAACTGATCTCATTAAACATTAATTTAGCCATTTGTAACTCCTTTCTCAGCAGCTTTGGAGCATACTCATTACCCAAGACTATTGTATTTTATTCTCCCTCCCCGTTCTCTGCCCTCTTTTTCTTTCTCTCCCTTTCCCCCCTAACTCTCATTCAGTATTGTGGTATAGGTCACAAGAGCATGTTATACTTCTGATTATTAGGAAAGAAACCAGTGCTCTTGAATGGTATACAGTGCAATTCTAGGCATATTTACTGTGGCCACTGAGGCTTACTCCCTAGTAAGTATGTTTAGGGTTGCAGCTGTAAATGGGGATGTTTTTCCTCCCCTGTTGATGCACAGTGCATTTGGCACTTTCATGTTTCCAATTAAGTACTTAATGCACCTACATTTGTCATCTTGGCCTATAAATCTGCAAGGTTCTATTAAAGGTGTAACAGTATGGTTGCTACTGTGCTATGAAAAGCCTTCTTTTACATAGCTATTGATACGGTTGTTGTCTATTTCTTTGCCCAGTAACCCAGATCAAGTTTCAACAATGTGCAGTAGAATGAGATTTAGGACAACGGACACAACAATGTTCCCACTTGCCAGTACCGGCCCCACTATTAGGCAGAGTGAAGCAGCTCCCTCAGGCAGTAGATGCTGGGAGACGGCAGCAAGTTACTGGAGGAAAGCGTTCTGTGCCACACGGCCCACCTTGTGCTCCCTAAACTAGCCTGATGCCTTCAGGTGCAGTGGAAAACACTGTCCCATCACCAGTGTTCAAGAAAGATTCAACTGCCAGTTCACTTAGCTGTTGTACATAGAATGTACATAGAATGGGAGAGTGCGCCATCTTGTCCTTTGCCTCAGCCAGCCCTGCCATCCATCCACCCCACCTAAGCTTTATGTTTGGTCTCACTATTTAACAGAGTGAAGTGGCCCTGGCAGTACAAAGTCATCCTAATCCAGGGAACATCACACAGTGTGATTTGCCCCTCTGCACTGAACTGATTCCTCGCCACTCTGCTCCATCAATAAAGCACCACGGTAGAACAGAAAGAGAGGTAAAAGTCTTCCATGTCTGCTGCAGTAAATGCATCCATGGGAGACATTTTTAAAATGTTGGAATGCCTACACATCAGAGTACTTTCCACTTCAGAAAAAAATACTGGACAGGTCACTTTTTGTGTCACACACTACAGTCCACGTCAGTCTTACTAAGAGTCTGTGAGAGCTGAGAGAGAAAATCAGGTAGGTGCAGTGGAGGCAGGGCTCTCAGGGTTGCAGCCCTGGTACTTTTTTATTAGCAGGGACACTGATGTCATCTGCCCCCCCGCCCCAGACTTCCCTGTTTCCTCTGAGCTTAGCTGCGATCCTCACAATAGCAGGGAAAAAATGGATTTTGCCATCAATTATATATTGTTCCATGTTGTACTGCAAACCTTGTTGGAGTGGCTTGGTCTTGAATGGGCAACTAAGACCCATTCACTCTACAAAAAACCTAGCCCTGGTAGAGATGAAAACTGCTAGAATGGGTCTGTTGATACGGATCCACACAGCTGCATTTTGGCCTCTTGTTACAGGCTGGCTGTGGGGACTGTCATGACGAGTGCCTGCACTTCAAAATGTACCACTACACCACTGTAAATAGTTCTCGGGGTTCTGGGCCCTTGGAACACTGCTCCCCAGCCCCTGCTGAAATATTTCTGGAATCCTAACATTAATTCTGTACTTCCTTGGATTTGTATAGATGCCTTGAGATGACATGTAGTGGAAGACTCAAACTGAACAAGTGCACTAGGGAAATCTGGTCTCCCACTCTTTCAATATGACACTATACATATTGAAGCAATTTGAGGGATGGTTGAATGGAGCCCCTTAGCCAGATCCTTATTAATCTGCCTCTTGTGTGAGGGTTATTTCCCCTGTGGCCATCACAGGCCTGGAAAGGCAGCAACAGCAGCAACAGAAGTGGCCTGTGGAGGTTTTTGTTTTTGTTGTTGTTAAACAATTTGGGTAGCCAGGTGTCCTGCTTTACAGAGGAGAGTCCTCTGTTTTGGAGAGCTGGCAGAAGACAGAGAAGTCCTCTGTTTGAAGGGCTGTCCAGTCTAAGCCTGGTTTAAAGCTGAAGGGCCATAGAAGAGACTTGAAGTTGCCCATCCACAGTTTGCACCTGGACAGCAGCCTCAGCAAGGCTGTGAGCAAGGCACACAGGTCACCTGGTCAGGCTTATCTGCTATGGTGAGAAGCACTGTATTTTTATTGATATTATGTTGTTGTTTATTCGTTCAGTCGCTTCCGACTCTTCGTGACTTCATGAACCAGCCCACACCAGAGCTTCCTGTCAGCCGTCGCCACCCCCAGCTCCCCCAAGGTCGAGCCCGTCACCTCCAGAATATCATCCATCCACCTTGCCCTTGGTTGGCCCCTCTTCCTTTGGCCTTCCACTTTCCCTAGCGTCAGCATCTTCTCCAGGGTATCCTGTCTTCTCATGATGTGGACAAAGTACTTCAGTTTTGCCTTTAAGATCCTTCCCTCAAGTGAGCAGTCTGGCTTTATTTCCTGGAATATGGAGTGGTTTGATCTTCTTGCAGTCCAAGGCACTCTCAGAATTTTCCTCCAGCACCACAGTTCAAAAGCATCTATCTTCCTTCGCTCAGCCTTCCTTATGGTCCAGCTCTCACAGCCATAGGTTACTACGGGGAATACCATTGCTTTAACTATGCGGACCTTTGTTGTCAGTGTCATGTCTCTGCTCTTAACTATTTTATCAAGATTTGTCATTGCTGTCCTCCCAAGAAGTAAATTGATATTACAGTTATTTCTAAATGTGTGTGTGAGTGTATGCATATGGAAATGTGATGTGAAGTGGTGTCTTCTTTTGTTCTGCATCTCGGTGATGCAATTCCTCTTTTTTGGCATGAGTGGCCACCCTATAAACAATACAAACAATACAAACAGAGCAGGGGCAACATGGGCCGCCAGGGGGAGGGAGAGGGGAAGGGAAGGACAGAGGTGGTAGGATAGAATTCGTATCTTCCTGTTGTAGATGGGAAGAAGGGGCTGAGAGACATGGCTTGCCCAAGACTGGAGTTCAAAGCCCAGATCCCTCTTGGCCAGAGCAGCTGAGTTTAAGGAATAGGAAGGTGATTTATCATCTGGTTCTGTACAAAATCAAACAGCTCTCAGCATTTTTATGACTGGTAAATTGCAACATGAGAAATCACTGATGTTTTCTTCTTGACGAAAAATAATCTAAAAGCTTGCCAGTGTCTAGCGGGGGGGGGGGGGGATATTTAATTTTGCTCCAAGCTTTATTTATTCAGAAGGAGAGAGTTTTCTAAACCAAAAACCTTGAGGGCACTCACATCCACTGCATTTTAAATGAGAGAAGAATTCATTATCTGATCTGCTCCTCCCCGTATCAGCTCACCCTGTCTCACACTGTGTGTGTGTGTGTGTGTGTGTGTGTGTGTGTGTGTATCCCCACCCCCCTCCAGTCCCTTATCTATTCTTGAGGACTGGCTTTCTTGTGGCTGGGACAGGATTTCACTCCTTTTAATGTTCAGTAGCCAATAAGACCTACTTTCCATAGTATATCCACTTCACATGATTTATAATTCAACAGGAGCCATGCTACTGGTGATCTTGCACATCCTTTTAAATATTCTTATTTGTCAGCTGTTGCGTATCAAATGATGATGCAGGTCTGGAGAGTCAAGGAGGTGCCACTTAAAATATCTCACCATCTTGCTACTTCAAAACATTAATTCTCATATCTAGAAATAATTAAGCTTCTAATGACACCAATCTTTGACACAGAGTCCTTTTTACAGGGCTATGGATTAAATATCAACTTCTAATATGGCTTTGCTTAATCAAGATAAAATAGATTCCTGTTAAATGCCGTCATGTATATATAAATTGCTCTATGACACAATCTTTCCTAAAAACATTGCTTGGATCAAGATACAACTCAATATTTTTTTTAAACTGAAATCTCAGTTGTACAATGTAAAACCTCAGAAGCACCGCTGCAATATGACCAAATGCAGCCTTCCTGTGTTGCCCTCCAGATGGGTTGGACTGCAATTCCCATCATTCCCAACCATGGCAGTTGCAGTTCAACACATCTGGAGGCTACCAGGTTGGGAAAGATGGACCTAGCGAATAAGCTGATCAAGAGATGGTTTTTGAACTTCCATTTCATAAGTCTAATAAAAGAGACATATTGAAGGCCAGTCATTTTTAGCAGCATCAAGACTGATAATGAAGAATTCTAAATAGACAGTGACCACTATGTAGAGAACTATACAATAATGATACTTAACATTTGTATAGGGCTTTCATGAGAGAAATTAAAGAGGAAGTAGAGGGAATAGGGGAGGGAAAGAGCAGAGCAATTTGAGAATATCTTCATGAAATATACATTTAGGGCATTTTCGGGTTTCCTGCCGTTTCAGCATTGATTGATCTGTCCAAGGACTCTTGCACATCTGAGCTGGAGAGGATGTAGGGTATACTTTCAGATTGTGGAAAAGGCTGCTCAGGCCTGTTTGATGCAGCCATCACTGCATGCACTCCTGGGTTTCTGCGTATTGTGAGGGACAGTGACAGATGTCTCTGTAGAAGTCTTGTTGCTGGGGTTGGCATCAAGGGTAGGCATGACTGGGCACCTGCCAAGGTCCACACCCCAGCAAGGGCCCACTGACAAGAGCCCCCTGGAGTTGTTTCTCCTGTTCCCCATTGCAACCTGCTTGTTCACCTGCCTCTCACTCTGCCCAGACAATGGTGGTGGTAAGAAGGAGGAGCGACAGATGCTCCTGCCTACTTGCTCACTGGCTCTCTGCCTGTCAAGCAAGCAAGGGGTAGCAACGATGAGAAAGCGGAGGACCAATCGCAGCTGGTGACAAAGGGGGTGAGAAGGCAAAGTCACGGAGGGAGGAGGCCCATTCAGGATGCCTTGTCCAAAGGGCCTCCAAAATCTGGAGCCAGCACCATTGATCCACTTGTTAAAAGACATCTGATAAGCTTCTATGCAGCACAGTTTGAAGACCATTGAGAGTTACTATATATGGCAGTCTTCCCCAGGCTGGTACCCACTGGATGGCCATTTGGCTTGGGGTGATGGGAGGTGTAGTCCAACACATCTGGAGGGGACCAGTTTGGGGAAGGCTGGTCTATGGGTTCCCACTGCCTTTTTCTACAAACAGGTTAAGCATGGCAGTACTCATAATGGATTTTAAGGGTGCAATCCTATTTAGATAGGTGGCCGCCTCTGAACTCGGAGGCAACCACCTAGGCAAAGCAAGGCAGGAGAAGCACAGGGGGATCATTCCCTCTGCACCTCTCCTGCCCTGCTTTTTCTGCTAGATGGCCGTTTTTGGCTGTCTAGCCACGGAGGGGGGGCAAGCGGGAGAGGAGGCTGTTGTACGACACATAGGATGTGCCATACAGGCAGATCCACTCTCCCTGACCCGGAACACCCCCAGCCCTGCCCCCTTTCAGCCACTCCGTGCTCCTCTTCTGAGCATGGAGGATGGGGCTTCTCCGCACTGGCTCTGAGGCAGTGCAGACGTGGGGGGAGGTTGGTTTTCCAGGAACTGACCTCGGAGCGCGGGGTCTGAGGTCAGTTCCTGGAAAACAGCATATCCTATAGCTGTCTAGTCTCTGTCTAGCAGCCATAGGATTACTCCCTAAAACGCACATGTTTTGTGCAGAAAATATTTCTCCTTCAGGAATACTTGAAAATCACAGACATTTTCTGATGGGAAATCAGGAAGAATTCAGCTTTAAACCACACACAAACACCCTACCTCACTATTCTTCTCAACAAAAATGGAGAAACCACCACTGCTCACTCCCTTGGGAACACCAAAGATGAAAGTGTTTTATGCAGGAATTTAATGTCAAGAGAATTTTCTATCCTCCTTGCAGTTTACAACATGCATGCATTGTAACAATATTATTCCTGAAGCCCAGCCATAGGACTGAAATGCAATTAAGGCAGTCTTTGATAGGTTCATATTTTAATTAACTCTTCACATTACTGAGCTGCTGAAAACAAAAATGGCGTCCCCATTTCTAATGAGTAGAATCAGGATAAACTTATAGCTAGCAGCTGATAGAACAGTAGTATTGCAACATCTCAGGAGCCAGAGAACTGAACCTACTGCTGCAGTGTCTATGTCTGAAGCTGTAAATCCGACCAATGGCGAAACATCTTCCAGGGTGGTATTCCTGAAAGACAATTTTCATTATCTCAGATATAAAACCTACATTACCACATTCTGAGACAGTCAAAGGTACCCTACAGCCTAGTTGCCACAGACGAGTGGCAAACTTTAGATCATATGGTTGAATGCTTTTGCACTGAAAAGACGGTCCCTCCATAGCAAAGTTAGCATGTCAGGGAGAAGTCTAGGCCAGGACCCTTCTCCCTGACATCTAGTTTTCTATGTGGAGGTTTTTTGTTTTTGTGAAATTTCCACCATATGATCCACTCATTTGCCCTCTAAAGTAGTATAGCCAAGACACAGGTTTACCACTTACTTGCTATATTTGTGTGAACTTAGAAACTTGTAAAGATGTCTCCACAGTGGCCATTTGATTTGTTAATTGTCCTCCTTAACAGTTGTTAGCTCTGCTTCAGAAACACTTAGTTATTCATTATTAAACTTGCATGCATTTAATTAATTGCAATACTCAAATGAACAACAGCTTTTGCTTTCTTCTGCCTCAGAGAGGTCTGGGAAGGAACGCTGTGCAGTATTCTAATTTCCAAATGAAAAACAAGCAGGCTAGCTGTGGCACCTGAACTGCAACAGGCAGAGTGCACAGTTCTGCTTGGAAAATCTTGGTCAAAGTGTATTTTTCCCATTTTCTTGCTGACTCCTCCCTTGATTTACCTTTTCTTTCTCATGCTGCTGCAGCATAATGCAGATGTAGTTCTTGTTTAAAAATATGCAGCCCAATAAATCACCATCATTAATCACCTACCAGTTCTTCTTTTTTAAGAATGATACATAAAATGATAAATAGAATGATCAAGAGGCTGGAGCATCTCTCCTATAAACAGCTGGGATTGTTTAGCTTGGAAAAAAGGAGGGTAAGGGGACACATGATTGAAGTGAACAAAATTATGTACGGTATGGAGAATGGATAGGGAGACATTTTTCTCCTTCTCTCGTAATACTAGAACCTGGGGTCATCTCATAAAGCTGATTGGTGGGAGATTCAGGTCAGATAAAAAGAAGTACTTCTTCATACAGTGCATAGTTAAACTGTGGAATTCAGTTCCACAAGATGTGATGGCCACCAGTTTCGATGGCTTTAAAAAAGGTTTAGACAGATTCATGGAGGATAAGGCTATCAATGGCTGTGTTATTTCCGGTATTGGAGGCAGTATACCTATATACCATGTGCTGGGGAACATGGGTGGGAGGGTACTGTTGCACTCATGTCCTACTTGTGGGTTTCCCATGGGCAGCTGGTTGGCTATTGTGTGAACAGAATGCTGGACTAGATGGACCCTTGGTCTGATCTAGCACGGGTCTTCTTACGTTCTTATGCATAACAAATTTACACAATTAAATGACCAGCATATATCAGCATAAACCTTTCATATTAAACATACACATGAAAGATGGTGTGGTATAATTGATAGCACATTGGATTCCAATCCCTGCTTAGCACATTAAATGCACTTTTTAACCTTGGGCCAGTCCCTCTCTCTCTCCCTCTCTGCTTTTCTCTCTCTGCCCAACAGGTTTGTGGTAGTGAGAATAAAAGGAAGAGGAATCACCATGGGGTGGGGTAGTTTCTCAGTTTGATCTGAAGCCAAGGAATCTATTACAGTGTGACTAACTGTTGGAATAAATTTATTTTCACACAACTACTCTGCCTAAGAACAAATCATCCTGAAAGAGAGTTGTCACTTCCTTTTTTAAAAGGAAAGAGATTGAGATTGAGTTTAAGTATCATATAACAAAGCACAAATGTCTTTTTACATGACATGTTAACCAGAAATCATTTGCAAAACTAAAGTTATAATGGGCCTAAAATTGATCCAGTCCTTTCTCTGTATGCATCACTTATATTATGTTTTTTCCCCATGCTAAGGGTGTTTCCAGAGGCTTTTATTGTGCAATTGCCCAGCGTCATTCATGGGATTTTATTTTATGCGGTGGGGTGCAATCCCAGTCATCGTGGTTGTCTGTTTGAAATCCTCCTGTCTTTCCCACCACTTTTTCCATCTTTTTTATTTCCACAAAAAAATCCATTAAGAGGAAAAAGATGAAACAGCTGCACAATGCTTTTTGGTTCGTAGTACACCCCAGGAAACCATTAAGATGGATGTGAAAACATAAATCCAATTACCACTGCAGAGCTCAACAAATATTATAAGGATGGGTCTCTTTTCCTAGGCGCCATCCCCTTCCTTCATATATTTCACTTTCAGCCCTCCCCTGGCTGAGTCTCCCTTTTTCCTTCTGGCTATAGTCAACTCTATACTTCCCCAAAATGATTTCCCCACCTTACCAACCACGCACACTAATAATAGTCATCCCATTGCTGAATCCATTCAGTGATGAAGAATTTCCTGAGATGTCACTGTGTATTTGTGAAGACTAAACTGTTAAATAGGTTTGAAATTATTTTGCGACTGTTTTATGCTTCAAGCATTTCTTGTGAGAATGAATAAACAAAATGTTGTTATTGAATTAAATCTGAACTCTTTCTTTCTCTCTCTTTTTTGCATTGTCTTGACAACAATTCCCTGCATTTGCGATTGTCAAGTGCACCCAGAAGGTATAAAATACAGCACTGACTTCATGGGGAGGAAAATTGAAGTCTGCAAAACAGTTTCAAAAATAGTTTTCATGGGCACCTTCAATGTTCATCCTTAACATCCACTTCTTTTTTTCTTTAAAGAAAAATCCAAATGTGAGGAGCAATCCAGGGTCACTGTACAACCTCCCAACTATTCCTTGTTGGCCAGCAGCAGTAGTCAGCCAGTGAGGGGTGGTTAAACAGAAAGAAATGGAATGAAGGCAGGGGTTCTTTAAATGGCTCAAGGACTCTAAAGGAGAAGGCAGGGCAGAAGCACAAGATAAAAACCCGAATGTGAGCAGCTTAGAGGACAGATAAGAAAGACAGAGCTGGAGCAAAGAGGTCCAGGAGGAGTGGGTGGAAAGAGCAACTGTAAAGGAAGGAAGAACAGAAGGGGTGGGAGGTGGAAGGAAGGAAGGAGCAAAGAGCAGCTGGCTTCTTAGAAGGTCAAAAAGCTGAAGCAGAGGAATGACTGCTAGGAAACACAGGAGAGATCTTCCCGTGTGGCAGCAGTCAGGAACACACAGGAACAAGTGGACAAGAAAAGGCTTGTTCAGTTCCACAATAAGCTCAGTAAGAGATAATCCTGACTCTATAATTATCTGCATCTAGCATCATTATATAAGCATTCTCTCTGGTCCTATAGCTACTTGCCTTTATTGCTTGATGGACTTGCTCTAATCCTGCAGCTACTTGCCTGCACTGTTGACTTTCATCCTTATTCTATCAGTACTTACCCATATTACACTGTAGACATCCATTCTGGGCCTGCAGCTGTTTACTACAGTTCCCAAGAAGTGATCCTGATCCTGCAGCTACTGACTTGAATGCTCCTGTACTGTAATAAGTATGAATAAAGTCTGTCATTGCATTTATGTGGTCATGTTGTTTATTTAGGGGCTGTGGTGGCTTATTTGGGATGAGAAAAGGAGATGTGCCCCTCTGCCAAGAGGGACACTTTGTGACACTAAGCTAGTTAAGTTACCTTACCCTGTGCAGTATTGTCACCCAACGTGTCTCATCTCCTGCAGTGCCATTTAGGAGAGTAGGAGGTGCTCATCTATCCACACATACAGAGCTCATGGGAACATAGGAAACTGCCTTATACTGAGTCATACCCTGGGTCAATCTTGCCCAGTATTGTCAACACTGACTGGCAGCAGCTCTCCAGTGTTTCAGGCAGGACTCTTTCCCAGCTTACCTGGAGATGCTGGGGACTGAACCTGGGACCTTCCCCATGCCAAGCAGCTGCTCTACCACTGAGCCATGGTCCTTCCATTCAGACACCTTGGTGAAGTATAGTTACCACGAATAAAAAAGTAAAGTAAGGAATCTGAGCAGCACGAGAAGCGGGCAGAGTTCATGAGCCTGAATCCCTTTCTACTATATTTTTTTGGGCATAACATCTGAACCCGGCCACTGTGTTTTGGATGACATGTCATTCCGCAGAAGCAACTATATTTCTGGCCAGCTCACTGGTTCATGGAAGCAAACAATGATGCACTGGACCAGTAATTGACTCTTGATACGAAATGTATAATATTACATGGTACACTTAGGGCGCAATCCTATGGGGATAGTCAGCTGCCTCCAAACTTGGAGGCGACCGCCTATCCAGTGCAGGGTGGGTGGAGTGCAGAGGGGATCTTCTCCTCCCTGCATTTGTGGTTAGATGGCCGATTTTGGCTGTCTAGCTGGGTTGCCTCGGAGCAGGGGAGAGGAGGCTGGACAGAGCATAGGAAGTGTCATACCGGTGCTTCTGTTGTCCCCTCCCTGCCCCCAGGAATGCCCCCTTTTCCCCTGCTCTGCACTGCTCTTACAAGCACAGAGCCAGGGATGAACCACGCTGCCTACGAGGTGGTGGGGGAGGGGACGGGGAGGCAGTTTTCTGGGAAATGACCTCTAAGCACTGGCTCTGAGGTTGGTTCCTAGAAAATGAAAAATCCTATGGCCATCTAGCCATTGTCTAGTGGCCATAGGATTGCTCCCTTAAACTCAATAGTTATTTGAAGTAGTCATATGAACAGTCAATAGATTTTCAAAAACAACAGTGTCAGTGAGTATCAGTGATTTACAAAACACATGGAAAAACAATTTAACATTCCTAAATGACTGAATTGTCAACAGTCTGCCAGTCAGTAAGGCAAAAAAGCCTATATTTTTGGGTGGGATAATGGTGAGATAATCCCTCTTGTTTCTTCAGTTTACCCTTCCCCAAAAGTCAATACTCCTACAACCAGTTCTACAACCACTTGCAGACACAGCAGTGTTTTTCCAACACTATCAGTCCTTACAAACTGTCATGTGTTTTGTAAATATTATAAACTGTTATGAGTTATGTCTATCTGAATACCCAAAGAAGACTTCCCGTTTGAAATGGAATCTCATCAGGGTCCATAGTAGTGTAGCAAACTGCCAGATGCAACTGGTGTGTTTGAAAACTTGTAGACTGCCAGAGACAACTGTAGATTGCCTGGTATAACTCTTTTGTGAAACTGATTGTTAAGACCTTTACTGATACCGTTGTTTTTGAAAATCTGTGGACTTCTCGTATGACTATTTCAAATAATTATTGAATTTAAGTGTACCATTTAAAATTACAAATTTTGTATCAAAACTCGATTACTGACTGGTCCAGTGCATCCTTGTTTGGTTTCTTGCACATGGAGTGTTTTGGTTTGTATTAGTTTATTGGGAAGCTTGTCTTTGTTTGTTGGCACAGCTCACTGGTTCTACACATTGCCTATTGTTATATTACATAGGCCTGTGTTCTGGATATTCATGCCAACCCCTTTGCTTAAAAAATGCATGTTTCCCCACTTTTGATGATGTTATTTTATTTTAAAAACCTCTTAAGAATTATAGCAATCAGAAGAAATTTTCTTAAAATATTCTTCTTCACAACTGATCTTGTTTTTCTGTATCCTGTAGAGTCTCCAGGCAAATCTCAGCTATCTTTCTCTGTCTCACTCCAAACTGTCAAGCAGTGATGTAGTGGAACCAGGGCTCACAGGGTCAAAGAGCTGGGACTTTTTGGCCAGCAGGGACATTATGTTATCTGCCATCACCAGAATTCCCTGCTCCTTCTGAGCTGAGCTGCAATTCTCACAGTAGCTGGGGAGGAAATGGATTTTCCCAGCAACAATATATTGTTGTGAGCTACCCTGTTGCAAAGCAAAGTATTTTGGAGTGGCTTGGTCCTGAAGGGTTCATCACATGGAGCTTTTATCCTGCTATTGAGATGGCTCTCTCTTGGACGTTTGTGGGCTCATTGCATGCCACTGTTACCGTCCAAGGTGCCTCCCACAATTTCCCCCAGCCTATCCCGTGTTTTCCCCAAACGCAAAAAATGTGGTACTTTCCCCAGCCCACGGAACAGGAGCGCCATGACGTCCCCGTGAAATTCTCCAATAGTGGGAGAAACTGCTGTGTCTGCCTGCTGTGGCCATTTGTTTTCAGTCTTTGGGGGTGTGGTCAGGATGAGGAAGGCATTGAGGATGGGAGCGAGGCTGCACGGAAGGAGACCCGAGCAGATTTGGCAGGCACGAGGGCCAGAATCACCTGCTGATTGAGACTCCTGCCTCCGCATTTCTCAATTGGAGGGAGAAGAGGGTAAAACGCCTCCCTGCAATGAAGGGAGACACATCTGTTCCCCCACCCACCAAGCTCAGAAGCAACGTCCTCTGTTGTTTCAGAGCACCCCACTGAATTCAATGGGGCTTACTCCCAAGTAAGTGTGCCGAGGGTTGCAGACTTACAGCACAATCTCAGAAGTAAGTCAGAGGTTTCCTGGGGGCTGCGAGCTATGGAGACAAGACTTCCCCTGCTCCTTTGCACACTTGCCAGGGAGGGAGGAAGGCACTCCCTCAGTTCAAACCATGTGGCTGCCCTGTGAAGAAGCCCTTCCTAATCCCTCAAAGAAACCAAAAGCAGGAAGCTCTGGAAAGGATGGGGGGGGGGGTTTGCAGGTTTTTTGCTTAATGTAGAGACACCCTGAATGGGTGATTAGAGCCTATTAGCTTTGCAAAAGATCTGCTCTAGGTGGAAATGAAAAGTACTGGAACTGTTTTGTTGGTATTGATTCATGTGGCTGCCTGCATTTTGGAACTCTCCTTGGTGGCATGACATAGGGACTGCTGTAAGCAGTGCTTTTACTTCAACATTTACCACTACGCCACCACTGCCAAGATGCAGTTTTAATTTATTTATTCCCCCTCCCGCCCCATGCACACCTCCTCTAAGCTGGGGAGGGTCCTCTTCTCCAAGCTCTGATGGCTATCATTGGGTGCTTCCTAGGGCTACTCATTAGAAGGCATTGTGCAGCTCTTATGTATTTTTCTTCTCAATGGATTTTCTGTGCTAAGAAGAAGGGGGGGAAAGACAGAAGAAGCGGTAGGGAAAAAATGAGAGGGCTATGGGTGGAAAATAACATCATATGGACCTCCCATAAAGTTCCATCATGGAGGCAATAAAAGTCTTATCTGGAAACACCCTGATCTAAACACAGAAGGAGAATGACCACTATCTACTAAACTTTAGCTCCTGTTTGTTTAAAATATTTTTAGGCAAATACTTTTCAGGGCTACACCCTGATTAAACACTGTCCATCCATCTATCCATCCACCCATCCTGGCCTATTAATAAGCAATCTGAGTGATAGAAATAGGTTGTTCAGTTGTAACAATATAGATGGAAAATTAACCCTTATTTCAATTCCTGTTGCACCCTCTGATACTTACTCTCATAAGTAAGTACTATTGAAATCAGTGAGGCTCTAGCAGGAACAACCAAGGGTAGATTATGCCTGAAGAGAGTGGCGTTGATTAATAGCAGTTTGCCAACATCCTTTGGAGAGAGAGAGAGTAAAAGAACTAGGATCTGTAAATCACTTCATCAGGAAGTGGAATTGGCTTTGTTGCACAATGTCAATGAGCCAATTCACAATTTCCTTCTCATAACGTTGATTGACATCTATGGTTGCTGTATGTATTATTTCTAGCTTCATTAAAAGTGATTGCTCTGCTTCCTAACTCTGAGGCAAGCTTTTCTTACCCCTACAGGACAGAGGACTTCAGAGAGGGTGGATAACTCAGAAACATTTCAACAGGGATAAAAGATTTGCCTGCTGTCACAATGATCCATTGCAATTTGCTACACTGTCTATTTTCACATGAGGACTGTTTTGTAATGAATTTGACTGAACAGCTAAAATGTGATTTGTAGTGCCAACCTACAAATTACAGAGTTTTGTGTAACTATTCCTTCCTTTAAAAAAATATTTTTTCCTCTCAAAATCACTTCCCTCTACGGGTTTTCTCCCCCCAGGAATAAAGATACCATGGATGTGTGTAGCTTTTTCCTCTGTAGCAGGAAGAGAAGATGGAGGGTGTTTCTACATTAAGCAAAACCCCTGCAAAACCCCACATCCTTTCCGGAGCTTCCTGCTTTCGGTTTCTTTGCGGGATTAGGAAGGGCTTCTTTACATGGCAGCCACGTGGTTTGCACTGAGGGAGTGCCTCCCTCCCTCCCATATGTGCAAAGGAGGGGGGAGTCTTGTTTTCACAGCTTAACTTCTGCTGTACTGTTTTCTCTCAGCCCCCAGGAAACCTCTGACTTACTTCTGAGTAGACATAAAATATAAGATTGTGCTGTAAGTCTGCAACCCTCAGCACACTTACTTGGGAGTAAGGCCCACTGAACTTAATGGGGTGCTCTGAATCAACAGAGGATGTTGCTTCTGAGCTTGGTGGGGTGGGGGATCAGATGTGTCTCCCTTCATTGCTGGGAGGCATTTTACCCTCTTCCCCCTCCAACTGAGAAATGTGGAGGCAGGAGTCGCAAATCAGCAGGCAAATCTTGCCCTCACGCCTGTCAGATCTGCTTGGGTCTCCTTCCATGCAACCCCGCTCCCATCCTCAGTGCCTTCCTTATCCTGACCACGTCCCCAACAACTGCACACAAACAGCCACAGCAGGCAGACACAGTGGTTTCTTCCACTATTGGAGAATTTCACGAGGACGTCATGGTGCTCCTGCTCCGTGGGCTGGGGAAAATACCACATTCTTTGCATCTGGGTAAAACACAAGACAGGCTGGAGGACATGGCGGGAGACACCCTGGAGGGTAATGGCATCATGTAAAGAGCCCGCAAACTTCAGAGAGAGAGCCATCTCAATAGCAGGATAAAAAGCTCCCTGTGATGAACCCTGGAGAGAGAGAGAGAAAAAATGGAAGTCTGGGAAAAGGTTTCCTACTTCCTCTAAACCCACCTTTTCTCCAATCCTGATTGCAGCCTCTAGCAGCTATTTTCTTGCTTTCTTTAAGGGAGGGGAACGTTCACAAAACTCAGTGCCATGTGTAGTTTGGCCCTGGGTGGAGAAGAGAAAATCATGCAACCGTCACTCTTTCTGAAAATAAACAGATTGGGTGCGTACGTCTAGGAAGAAAAACAGTTTTGCCTGGCGGAGGGGGGGGGGGGCTTTGAAGTTCTCTGGTGCATCACTGTTTCACAGCACCATCTATTGATGTCTTCTCAGAAATAATCCCACTGAGTTCAGTGGGGTTACTCACAGTTAAGTTTGTTATAACTATAAGACTGCGGCCTTAATTTCCAGTAAGCTGCAGGTGAAAGGGATAAGGAGTCCTTTAGGCCTTTGAGTCCAACCCCCTGCTCAGTGCAGGAATCCAGTGTAAAGCATCCCTGACAGATGGCTGTCTGGTCTTTGACTGAATATATCCAGCAACAGAGAGCCCACCACCTCCCTAGGCAGTTGGTTCCATTGCTGGGCTGCTCTGACCATTAGGAAGTTTTCCTTGATGTTCAACAAGGAGCCAGTGTGGTGTAGTGGCAAGAGTGTTGGACTAGGAGCCGGGAGATCCGTATTCTAGTCCCCACTCGGCCACGGAAGCTCACTGGGTGACTTTGGGCCAGTCACACACTCTCAGCCCAACCCACCTCACAGGGTTGTTGTTGTGAGGATAAAATGGAGAGGAGGAGGATAATGTAAGCCGCCTTGGGTTCCTTGCAAGAGGAAAAAAGGCGGGGTATAAATGCAATAAATAAATAAATAAACAAACAAACAATCTGTTTTTCTGTAACTTAAGCCTGTTATTTTGTGTCCTTCCGTCTTGGGCAGTAGAGAACTGGTTAAGGCCTTCTTCTGTGTGACAACCCTTTTGTTAGTGTTTTATTAATTTTTAGGTGACTTGAATATTGGGAGGATTGGGAGGATTTGACTCAGGAACGCAGCCTATAAATATTCCAAATAAATAAAGCAAACAAATACAGTTAGCTTCGTGGTTGTCTGGTGATTTGAATATGGGTCTCCTAGGGTGACCAGGTGTCCTACCTTACAGAGGACAGTCCTCTGGTTTGGAGAGCTGGCAGAGGACAGTCCTCTCTCTGAAGGTGTCCTCTGTTTGATGGGCTGCCCCGTCCAAGCCTTGTTCAAAGTCAAAGCACCATAAGGAGGGGGAGCTGGAGCGGAGGCTCGACAGGGCCCATCAACAGTTCACACCTAGACAGCAGGCACACAGGTCACCTGGTCAGTCTTCTCCGCTATGGAGAAAGGTATTGTATTTCTATATCAATTATTTATTTATTTATTTATTTCATTTCTATACCACCCAATAGCCGAAGCTCTCTGGGTGGTTCACAAAAATTAAAGCCACAAAGTACAACATAAAACGATATAAAATATAAACACTTAAAACGACAATATAAAAGTACAACCAGACTAAAACCTAGCAGCAATGCAGAGATGTAAAATACAGATTTAAAACAGCACAGCTAAAAGACTAGAGCGCTAAAAAGCTGGGAAAATAAAAAGGTCTTCACTTGGCATTGAAAGGAGTACAACTTATGCACCAAGGGAACCTCAATAGGGAGCTCATTCCATAATCGGGGTGCCACAGCAGAAAAGGCCCTCTTCCTGGTAACCACCCACCTCACTTCCTTTGGCAGGGGCTCCTGGAGAAAGACCACTGAAGATGATCTTAGGGTCCGGACAGGTGCATATGGGAGGCAGCAATTCTTCAGATAAACTGGCCCCAAGCTGTTTAGGGCTTTGAATGTTAATACCAGCACTTTGAATTGGGTTAATAATAGTTATTATTTCAGAGTTTGCACCTATACATATAAATTTACACATGCAAATGTGTCCGCCACAAATTGGTGTCCTCTTTTGTCCTCTTTGTTTTGCCTAAGTGGGAGACCCTAGGATCTCCCCAGTCCTTAGTCTGACATTCTAAGCACTATACCAGTGCTTTTCAACCACTGGTACTTCACAGTATAGGCTTTTCTATATGAGGCTTTTAACTTGCACCTTTACCAAGGCTTCTGCTTCTGGATTCTTTGTGGGATTAAGACTGGCTCCTTTACATGTGTGTTTTTTTCCCTAGGGTTTTTCTTTCTCTGCCTTTCAATATGTTCCATTAGGTGGCACTGTGGTATAGCGGAATTGCGCAAATAAACTAGGTTTCATGCTGCCATTCAGATATATAACAGACTTTCTTCATTAGGGGAAAAAAATGCTAAAATGGTTGCAAAGCACAGGAGAAACCCTGCAGGTTGATGACATCGTGTAAAGGACTTGCAAACTACTGTGAATCATGAGCGCAAAATAAAAGCCTTGTGTAGAAAGGCTCTGAGTCAGGTGGTACAAATACCACTGGATGAAAAGCACTGCACTAAACTATACAGTACTACCTTACAGACTGCAGTATTACCTCAATGGGGTAGTATACAGGCAGTGTGGTGCTGTGGACAGAATGTTAAACTTGGACAGGGCAAGCTTGGTTTCAACGTTCTAGAGCTCAACTATAAAGCTCTCTTGGTGAACTGGGAACAGACATTATCTCTTAGTCCAGCCTTCCCCTACCCAGATCTTTGGGCTACAGCTCCCAGCATTCCTGACCATTGGCCAAACTGGCTAGGGCGGTGGGACTTGAAGTCCAAAACATCTGGAGGGCATCCGGTTAGGGAAAGCTGTCTTAGCCCAGTCCTACTGTGCAGGTTGTTGTGAAGACTAAATGGGATGGACCCATGTGTGCTGCTGTGGCATAGAAATGTGGTAAAGAAAGAGTTTGTTTTCCTACCACTACAGAAACACACTAGAGGACCTTACCTGACAATCTCACTGGGGGCAAACAATTTCTTACTGCCCTCCAGATGTTTTGGACTATAACTCCAATAATCCCTGGCCATTGGCCATGCTGGCTGGGGCTGATAGGAGCTGTAGTTCAGGACTTCTGGAAGGCACCAGGTTACCTACCCCTGTTCTATGGCAGTGAGATAGCATTTGCATTCCAATGTGTTGCCTGCCAATCCACTGAATGCAAAGATAAGAATAGGAATTGTAGGTGTAAGTTGTGAATCTAATTTTCAGAAACAAAAAACACCTTAACAGTGTGGGTAGAGCAATGTTTGGGTGCAACAGCTTGATGGATACATACACGAACCAATTGTTCTTCAAAAAGAGCTAGAGTTGGAAGCAGCTGGTGACTGTGGCTTTCTTCACACAGGGCTTTTATCCTGCGATTGAGATGGCTTCCTCAGGGAAGTTTGTGGGCTCTTTACATGACGCCGTGACCCTCCAAGGCGTCTCCTGCACTAACTGCCCTTTGTTCTGTTTTTAAATAGATCGCAGGTAATGAGCTATCAAATTACCCGGTTGTGTGAGTTCCCTCAGTGAAAAGAGGAAAAGTGGCAAGAAGAGGAGTGAGATCAATGAAAGGTAATGGAAGACTCAGATATGGGGAGAAGGAGGGGGGAAAGGGGAGGGGGGAAAGGAAACCGGTGAAAAGGGGAGTTGTTGTGATCCTGCATTTAAAATGCAAGCAGAAATGCCCTAACCCCGGCGCCAGCTTGTCTGGCAAAGGGGGGGGGTGTTGCGGGCGGGTGGGGTGAGAAGAGGTGGCTGCTGCCTATTGGGTGCCCCCCCTTGGCACCACCAGGCAGGGGAGGGGTCGGCAGAGCCCTCATAAGCTCTGTGCCCCCTCCCAAATCAACTCTTTTGCTCTCGCAGCTGACAATGTGCGAGAGAGGGCCCTCGCTTCCGAGCCGCGTGCCACACGCTCCACGCCTTTTCTCATCGTTGGCGGTGGCCCTGCCACCGGCCCCCACGCTGCTCCTGAGACAACCTGCTCTTGGCTGGTTTCCGGCGGCGGCGGCAGCTGGTGCTTGCCGCACCTTTCGGGCGGTGGCAGGCTCGCCGAGCAACCTCCGCAGCCCACGCCTTACTCAGCATCCGGCTAGGCTGGTGGGGGCGCCTGCGCTCGCTCTGGGTGGCACACGCGCCCCGCGCCTCTCCCTGATCCCGGGGTGACTGGCTCCCGGCTGGTCCCTGTCGGCAGCGGCCAGTGCTTGCCGCGCCTGTCGGGCCACAACGGGCTCACCGAGCGACCTCCGTGGCCCGCGCCTTACCTGGCGTCTGGCTGGGCCAGCTGGGGTGCCTGTGCTTGCTCAGGGCAGTGCACGCACCCCACGCTGCTCCCAGCATGACCAGCTCCAGCTTGTTCCCAGTGGCGGCCGGTGCTTGCCGCATCTGTCGGGTGGCAGCGGGCACGCCAAGCGACCTCTGCGGCCCACACCTTACCCAGCATCTGGCTGGGCCAGCGGGGGTGCCTGCGCCTGCTCTGGGTGGCGCATGCGCCCTGTGCTTCTCTCCATCATGGCGGTAGCGCTGTCACCAGCCCTTGCACTGCGGCGACCAGGGCAACCAGCTACGGCTGGACCCTGGTGGCCGCGGCGGCAGCCTATGCTCACCGCGCCTTTCCGGCCGCGGCAGGCACGTTGAGCGCCCTACGCGGCCCCGCCTCGCCTGGCGTCTGCCATGTGTCCCCCTGGCCGCAACCTCATGGCCGCCAGCGTGCGCTCACTGGGGCAACGCACGAGTCTCGTGTCTCTTCTCGCGACAGCAGCTCTGCCAATGGTCCTTGCGCTGCAGCGGCTGGCCCTGGCTTGTCCCTGGAGGCTGCAGCAGTAACTGGTGCTTTCCCCTTTTTTGAGCAGCGGCGGGCATGCCGTGTGACTTGCGGGGGCCGTGCCTTCCCTGGCGCTTGCCGGTTGTGGCTGCCCATGGCAGGAGCAGGCATGACACTATGGAGCAGCTGCTCCGTGGCAGGAGCAGGCATGACACCGCGGGTCTGGCTCTGGTGGTTGTGGGCTCGTGCCCTCTTATTCCCCCAAGTACCTCCCTGGACTTCTCCGGGCCGGTTTCCCCGGGCATTCTGCCCAAAAGTTTGGGGTCCCCACTGGGGAGGGGTGTACTTGCCAGCAGGGCTGAGTATTGGTAGTGCTTGGATGGGAGCCCCCCTGGACATTATCCAGCCACGGTGCTGAAGCCAGGCAGGTTTGGGTCTGGTCAGTGCTTGTGGGGAGACCACCTGGGACTCCCATGCAGCCACCTTGAGTTCCATGCGGGCGGACAGGTAAGACACAACTATAGTACTTCATTCGCCCCCTACCCCCTCAGTGTGCAGCTGGCCAAATAGCCCAGCAGTGTGACCTCCAGGTGCGTGACTCCGGAAGTGGCAAGTGCAAGCCCCTCCTTTGCTCAGTTTCTTTCAGGGCCTGCAGACCTTTTAGGCTTTCGCCTCTGCTCCACCTTCCAGCTTTCCCCACCCCCCAGAGAAAGGATGGGGGGCGGTACAGAGTAGGGCAGAGCTCCACGACCCCCCGTGAAAGGCCACAATGTAGCTGCGACCCAGAGCCCGAGGATGATGCTGGCCCAGTCCTGGCTTCAATCCTTTCACGTCTGGCAGGGGCAGAACGTACCTCTGGGACTGCACCTCCTTCCCCGGCCTGGCCCAGTAGAATCACCGTGGTCCAGGCCTAATCAAATGCAACAGCAGGCGCAATGTTCACAGTTGCTTTCTATTGCAGCACGCCTGGATGCCACTGTGGCTTTTGTCTTCGCGGGCTCATCCGGACCGCACATCACTGCTGGAGGTTGTGCACCCTCCTGGGGTTTCTTTGTCGCAGCACCACAAGCGACATTGTTCCCCTTGCTCATGTGGGACCTGGGTGCGGTTGCCCCGACTATTGGTGAGACATCTGCACCTTACTTTACGTGGCCAGTGGGGGGCTATCGGGTCCTCTGGGGTTTGGTTGCCTTGACTTCCCCCCTGGGGTGGCCGTCCCTCCCACTGTCCCGATACACCGCAGCCTCCATGGCTGGTGCGGCTCAGCCAGGGGCTCCTGTCCCAGTCCGTTTAATCTTTCGGGGGTTCCCCTTCCTTTATGAGGGCCTGGCACCCGCCTGTAGCTCTGTCCACTACATCTCCGCTTCTGCTAGCATCTGGCAGGCCCCTGCCAGGGACCTGAAGGATCATGACCTCCGGCTCCAAATTTACGACCCTTCCCCAGCCAGGTCTCAGCAACAGATCTGACAGAGGGCACGTCCTTGCCAAACTGTCTCCTGCATTGGCCCTCGGCCTACTTAGGGTCCAATGGTTCATCACCGCTGGCTGCACTGGTGGTACAGCTTCGGGGCGTATGCTCCTGGTACCCGTCCCATTTCCATCTAGTGTGCTGCCCTTCGTTGTGGGCTGCGGCCATGCACCTCTTGTCCAGGAGCCGAAGGATAGTGGGGTTCCCCTAGGAATGGCCTAGGTCGTGGTGTACTGCAGGACCCTCCTACTGTCTCCCAGCCCAGTTGTATTGTGCCGCTCCTCCGGCCTTCGAGATGCTGCCTGACCGGCAGAACGTGTTCTACTTCGAACACGGCTTTGCGCCAGGTTTTTTAGGACCCCTTTCCTGGGTCAGCACAAGCCATACTTGGCTCGCAATCAACTTCCGTCCTTGCCATGCATCGATGGGTTTGCGAAAGCATCAACAAGGTAGTACTAGCAGAACAGGTTGTAGCCCACCCCTTTTTTCCTTATCTAAGGAAAAAGGGGTGGGTGGGTTATCTATCCCTTTCAGTATATCTATCTATCCCTTTCAGTATAGTGCCCAAATGTCCGCTGTAACCTCTCTTCCCCAATGGCCAGTCTGTTAAGGACGAGATCCATGATCATCTGTGCTCAGTGCGATACACCTCCTTTGAGGAGGCAGTTTTCCCTTCTGGGATCCCAGCCACTGGTCCCTGATGGGCATGTGCCACCTGGAGTCCATAGCCAGTGGTCACATTTTCATTCCAGGCGATCAAGCTGGGCCCCCCTTAACCACTGTCACTGCCTCCTGCAGAACATATTTCTCGTCCTTCGGGCCCAGCTCTGGGCGGTTTCACATCTCCCTAGGGTCTCCCTCGTGGCCCCCATAAGTAGTTGTAGGGCATTTTTCAATCCCCATGTAGGGTAGTGGCCCTTGGCCGGCCCTTCCTGTGCTGGCTCTATGGGCATTCCAGGGGCTGCCATCGAACCAAGGTCACTCCTGCTGTCTGCGTGGACCCACGTGCCTGCTTTCAAGTTTACGGGACTCTGTTGATGTTTTCTTCAGGGGTTAGGCTGCTCCTTTAGGCCGACCTGCAGATTCGCTTGGCTGCTGCTGCTCCCCTGGGATTCGGAAACATGTGACAAGTTCAGTGGCGCTCCGCACAGTGGGCAGGGCATCTTGCCACTGCCGAAATTAGTCAGGACCTTACTTTTCTGGAGTCCCGGTCCTCGAAGCCTGAGCATCACGTCGTTGGTCAGGGTATTCACGCTCCAGTGTCTGCGTCACAACATCTGGTTTCGGCCCGCCATGTGCCGGGTTTGGCAAACCCAATTGCCGGCTTTGTCACGAAATCCGATCGTCGGGTTCTGGGCCTTAGCCTCGTGGGTGCATCTGCGATCAGATCCCATCCTTGCAGTACTATGGGAGACCGGCGTACTGGAGCCAAGCTCCCAGTATTGGAGCCGCCTACGACGGGGCAGGCAGGGAGTTCCCCGCCTTGGGAACGAACCTCCATTACAGATACCAAGCCCCCTTTGCCTATAGATCTTTTGCTGCAATTTGCTTTTATTTGGGGAACAAGGGGCTATCTGCTGGAACCATGAGGGGCAAGCTGGCTGCTTTAGCCTTCTGGGCCACGACGATGGCAGTTACTGCCTCCACGTTGGATTCCAGGGTCAGGCGTGCAGTATGGGTTTTGGAACGGATGTAGCTTGTTTTATCAGATTCTAGGTGCCCTCTTTCTCCAGATACCCTTCTTGGGCTCTTGAGATTATGGCCCTCTGTTTCCCTTCCCAGTATGACGTTTCCCCACCCCACACAGCAACCTCAACAGCCTTCTTCAGCGCCCTTGGGATTTTAGGGTTGCTTCCAGCTCCCGAGTCTGTCTTATCCATGAGGGCCTTGCGATGCTCCGACGTACAGGTCTGTCCCAATGCAATCCACCTCAGCGTTCAGGGGTCAAACACTGATCCGTACAGTGAGGGCACTGCAATGGCCTGCTGCCAAGTGCAGGTCAAACAGGTCATGCCCCGCCAGGGCCTTACAGGTTCTTACTGAAAGCCACAGGTTTGTGGAGGCACCCCGGTTTTTGTCATTCTGACATTCACCACTGATAAAAATTTCACTATGGGCAGTCAACACCTCAGCTCTTTCATGCTAGGCCTAGGTGATTTCCAATGCAGGACCCCCTCTTTTTGCACTGGAGCGGTCTCCGCGGCAGCCGCTTTAGGTTTTTCTCATATGTACATTACGGCAGTGGGGAGATAACGCTTCTATGCATTCCAGCCTGGCGTTCGCAATTCTGCTTCTGCCTGGTCTAATTTTTCCTTCGTTTAAGCCCTAATGGTCTTATTCCTTAGACCATCAGACTCGGTGTACGCTGGAACGGGTGCTCTTATGTGGGCACAGTATGGTATTTTGGGGCTGCATGAAGGGCTTCTACTTTGGCCTTCTGATCTACGCTTCAGTTACCTCGAAACGATACAATCCAGTGGCTTGGCAGACGGGGCATGCGGTGGGAGTTCCTGCTCCTCACCCTGTTCCACCAAGGTTTGGTCAGTCTTCCTCAGCAGGTCCAGGTGCTGCATGACGGAGGGAACGACTTGGGCTGTAAGCCAGGCAAGGACCTGATCGGAACAGGCCTTGGTTAATGTGCAGGTGGTCCAGCATACCTGGCCGGAAGTAGCCATATTGCGGTCCTCACTGCTCTCACGGATCAACCGGAAGGCCCGAAATGACGTTGCCACTGGCAGGGCATGTCGGAGAGTGAACAGAGGAATGGCTTATGGCCTATGTGAACGGGGTGATGGATGCACCACCCACCAGGAAATTCTTTGGACAAGTAGGGAGCATTACAGGCAGGACAGTGTCCACCTGTCTAATGCAGGGAATTACATATTTCTGTCTGGTCAGCAAAGGGGCCTGCGAGAAGTCCTTCAACGCAGGTGGGGGGAGTTTCACAAGCAATAGGCTTGTGACTCCTGGTGGCGGCTAGGACGGGCAAAAGCAGAAAGAGATTAGGGATGGTGTGCATGCAGAGGCACCTTATGGTGACAGGTGATGCCTGAGGCCCCCCGAACTGGTTGTGCGGTGAACTGGTTGTGCGGCTCAGCGGGGGGATAAGAGTTGCCTGGGAGACCAACCCTCCTCACTCACCCAGGTGCTGTGTGACACCAGGGGAGGGGGTGACAGGGGAAGGTCTACCTCCCCCACAAGGGGCAGACCGGAGGGGTGGCGAGATCAACGCCACCCCTCAGGCTGGGTGTGGTTTCGCCCGAGAAGTGCCAGCTAGTCACTGGCACAGTCAGCTGCCCGTCCTAGGTACCCCTTTGCAGATATATTTTCAATAAATGTAGCCCAATTTTCAACCCAAGCTTTGTTGTTTGACTCTTCTTTGACCCATCTCCACTCGCAAAGCCCCGTTTTAAATGCAGGATTTTAGGCTGGTGTAGAGATGCCCTGTCTTCGTCTGACTCTTTCTGATCATTCTACTTAATGGGCTGTCAGTCGACATGGTGTTCTTTTGCCAGGGAGGTGGAGTCATGTTTCGTTTACCCCTTTATGCTAAGACCTTCCTGTGACATGTAGAGCTCTGGAGGTGTATTAAAGTACATGACTTGAATTGTGTGGTGTGTTTTGTGGTTTTTTTGCAGGGTGGGGCGAGGACAATCTTTCTGACAAAACTGCCTATAAACTCTCCCAGCCATTCATAATATAAAGGTAACAGGAAGTTTCATTGTATTACTGAGGGATATGAGCTGCCTGGTGTTTTGCTTTGTTTCCAGTCATTAAAAACAAAAGCAGATTCCCTTTGTTAGATGACAGAATGTGTCAGCAAATTACGCCTCCCTCAATAGACCATTATTTCTCCTTCAGAAAGTGGAATTGCAGGAAGCTGATACTTTACATCTTGAAGAAAATGAGTCACAGAGCTTGTCCCAGATTCTCTTTCTGGATCCTGAAGGCTATAATACCTCTGATCCATTACTACTGCTGAAGCTAGATTAAGTCTCAGCTCTGCGCAGAGGTCAGTTAATGCAATAAAAGAACCAGCACAGTGCATTTGTCAGTTCAGTCCCTAATCTAGTTAGGCAGAAGTGTTTAGTTCTTAAGACCAATCAAGGAGGAGGCAATGAGGGTTGATGTGGCCCTGGAGTCCCCAACATTTTGGGGTCAGTGGGCCCATTTAGAATTTTGAGTGTGTTGTGGGTGCCCTCACAAAATGACTGCCATGGGGTTGTGTGGCTTGCCTGTTTATAAAATGGCTGCCATGGTGGACCTGACCAGTCACAAAACACTCATTTCCCAGAAGGCAAACTAAAAGAAAAGTAACTTGTCGAAGAACCCAAGTACAAGGCAGAGGTGGGGGCTGAGCTTCTAAACACAACACCACGCTTTTGAACCCAAGTAAAGATGGTGCTGGAGGGCACTCCTTCACTTTCCAGTGTGCCAGCCACCCAGTTAAGAAAATAATTAAAAAATCTTAGGAAATAAAATAAAAAACAGGAGGGCCTGGGAGACTGGTGGGTACCCAGAGAGGTATCTACAGGCACATGGGTTCTCAAGGACAACACAGTGGACACCGCAGGGGCCCATGTCCTAGATAGGTTATTGCTTCTTTCCTTCCTTGAATGGCTTTGGCTTCTTTGACACACAACCCACAGCCTTGGAATATACGCTTTTGCAACTCAGGAAGAGCAGGGATGGGTTGGGGTGTCAAAGGACGGCGTGAAGCAATAGCAGGGGTGGGCAATTTGTGGCCCTCCAGATCAGCCTAGCCAGCACAGTCAATAGTGAGAGATGATGGGAGGTGTAGGCCAAAACATCTGGAAGGCCAGCCCTGTGCTATAGAAAGGCAACCAGAAATGGAATATAGCAAAAGCAGAAAGAACCGAGGGAGGAACACAGCAAGCACCTGCCAGGGAATTAAGTACATTTGGGTTAATAGTGGCAGATCCATGACAGCCCTGTGTAGTGGGTTGGTTGGTGGGCAGAAAATGTGGACTTTACAGAGTTCCTAATTGCATAGAGACCTGTGTAGTTTAACTTAACCAGCAGTTCTATGGTTAAGAAAGCAGTCCTTTAACACAGGCTGGTAATTCACAGCCTGGCTTGAAGCTATTTATGCCAGGATGGCTAAATTATGTCATCCTGAAGGAAGAGATAAGGGTGAATTGCCTTGATTCTCACAGAAGGGGTGGGGGACTCCCCCACTTGAAAGGCAATTAGATTCCCAAGTGAAATGCTTTGAGAACCTTTGGGGTGGGCGAGAAGCCCCCCTTCTCTTGTGGGCCTGTTGGTCTGAGAGAGGCGGGGGAGAGGCATTGCTCATGGGCTAGAAGGAGGCATCTAGAAGGGAAGCTTATAAGATCCAGCTTGCTGGCCCACCCTTTGGTCTCACTTTAAGGAGGAATGTGCATGCTACCGGCCTAGAGAAACTTGTGGCCCAGGAAGGGCCTCCACATCTGCCTTGGGCACTCAGATAGACATAGCAGCTTGCGACAAGGGTGCCTGCTTTGTCGACTGAGGTAAAGCATGAACTTTCTTTGTGTGTGTGTGTGAATATAATCTGCATCCATTTTCTATCAATAAACTGTCATCTTTTGCACAAATGGCTTGTTTCATCTTGATAACCAAAAGAATCTGACTGATGACTGGGAACTGACAAAATCAGGACCTTGATCAATACACCCTGGGTGGACTGAATTCTTTCCCTCTGCTTCTGCAGCAAAAGTGCTGCCCCTTTCCTTGAACTGCCCTAGCCAAGCAGTTGGGACCTCTTGGAATAGGAGCCCTGCATGGTGTGCATGGAACTTGTGTGCCTGGCATAGAGCAACGTCCCTGCTAGGAATTCAGCTTGAGTGTGAGACTGGTGAAACTGCAACTCTTTATGCATCAATTTTTGCTTGTGTCTCAATTAACCCATCACTTCATGAGTCAGCCAGTCTGTAGGTCACCGGAGAAGAGTTTCTGGATGCAGGATTTAAGATGAAGAATAGAGGCAGACAGGAAAGGTAAAATGCACAGGTTGTATGACGCATACCTAGGCTGGAGACGGCCCTACCATTAGGCAGAGTGAGGCAACCACCTCAGGCAGCAGGTGCTGGGGGGAGGAAGCAGTGGCATGGTGTTGGAGGGCAGAGCTGTGTGTGCCATGATGAGGCCTGCCCTGCACCCCCTAAACTACCCTGCTGCCCTCAAGTATGGTGGAGGATGCTATCCCATTGCCAGTGTTGAAGTAAGATTTAACAGCCAGTCCAGTCAGTTTCTGGGGCGGGGAGCACCATCTTTGCATCAGGCAGCCCAAAGCCTGATCAAGGCGTCTTCTCCAGAGAAACACCTCCCGCCCCCACTGCAGCTATTGACCAGCAACAGGTGAGGGCTGCACAAACAAAGGGTTGCTCAAGTCTTCCATCATTTTAAACAGATCCGCAATGAGTTTCAGTGAAGGGTTATATCCAATTGCAAGAGAACGGATCATCTGTTTGCAAACAGCAAAGGACATGGAGATGATTTGAACTGCAATTGCCTGTTGGATGTGTAGAATCTATATCATAGATTATGGAATCACCAGCATAAGGACAGAGAAACACAGCCTCACCCCTTCCTCCCTGTATTTATTCATAATTGTCAGGGACTCCCACTGGAAGAATGAGACCATTAATTAGATCAATCCCCCATTATTAAAGACAATAGAGTTTCTGCCCGGCCAAAGTCAACTCCTTATATTTCCAAAGCTTATTTTCATTGTGGGCGTCTGGCTTGTATAATAAATAAAACGGAGAACTAGGGGCTGTCTTCACAAGCAATTTAGTGTGACGTTAGAGCACTTTGAGTTCCTTCATGACAGATGACATTGTCACAAATCCACTGCCAACCAGCCACTTCCCTCTAGAAAAGCCGCATTTTCTGAAACTCCTTTTGCTCTGACTTTTTTTTTTTTATAACTGAAAGCAGCTTCCTGTTTTGCCACAGTGTGCCCCCCCCCCCCGCCAGCATTAAATCCTGGATGTGTCTCTGTGACCTGACAGTGATGTGGTCAAGGGGGTGTGATGCCCCATTCCCTCTTGTTTCCCCAACAGAAGTAGTTTTTCCCATTGAGAAAATCCCCAGGAGCACAGCAGCGACCGCTCACATTACCACAGTAGTGGGGACACTCATTCGCCTCAGCTAGCCTGTTTTTAATCTTTAACAGATCCCCCCTTCAGTGCATATTTACTCAGTAGGAAGAAATACAGCACACTCCCCTGCAGCGAAAGGGTTGAAGGCTAACTGTAGTAACTCCCCCAAAAGCGCTCTTTCACTTAGAATCCTAGAATCCTAGAACAGTAGGGTTGGAAGGGGCCTACAAGGCCACCAAGTCCAACCCCCTGCTCAGTGCAGGAATCCAAGTCAGAGCATCCCTGACAGATGGCTGTCCAGCCTCGTCTTGAATGCCTCCAGTGTGGGAGAGCCCACCACCTCCCTAGGGAATTGGTTCCATTGTCGTACTGCTCTAACAGTCAGGAAGCTTTTCCTGATGTTCAGCCAGAATCTGGCTTCCTGTATCTTGAGCCCATTGTTCCGCGTCCTGCATTCTGGGGTGATCGAGAAGAGATCCTGGCCTTCCTCTCTGTGACAACCTTTCAAGTACTTGAAGAGTGCTGTCATATCTCCCTCAGTCTTCTCAAGGCTAAACATGCCCAGTTCTTTCAGTCTCTCTTCATAGGGCTTTGTTTCCAGTCCCCTGATCATCCTGGTTGCCTTCCTCTGAACCCTCTCCAGCTTGTCTGCATCCTTCTTAAAGTGTGGTGCCCAGAACTGGACACAGTACTCCAGATGAGGCCTAACCAGTGCTGAGAAGAGGGGAACTAGTATTTCCCGGGATTTGGAAGCTATGCTTCTATTAATGTAGCCCAAAATAGCATTTGCCTATTTTGCAGCCACATCACATTGTTGGCTCATCTTCAGCTTGTGATCGACAACAATTCCAAGATCCTTCTTGCTTGTAGTGTTGTTGAGCCACGTATCCCCCATCTTGTAACTGTGCATTTGGTTTCTTTTTCCTAGGTGCAGAACTTGGCATTTATCCCTATTAAATGTCATTCTGTTGTTTCCTGCCCAGCACTCCAGCCTATCAAGATCACTTTGAATTTTGTTTCTGTCTTCCAAAGTATTAGCTATCCCGCCCAATTTTGTGTCATCTGCAAATCTGATCAGCATTCCCTGCACCTCCTCCTCCAAGTCATTAATAAAAATGTTGAAGGGTACTGGGCCCAGGACTGAGCCCTGCGGTACCCAACTCGTTACCTCTTCTATCCCTCTTCTAACTACTGGAAGGATGGATGAGAAAACTATCTGGGCCCCAATGTTCTTGAGTTTCCTTCCCAAAGCTTCAAAGTCTGATGTCATTTCTTTGTAGCTCCGCTTGGCGGTATCATTTGTTCCCACATGTATGAGAAGAAAGGGATACCTGTCAGTGGGCTTTATGAGTGCAGGCAACCCTTCAGTCATGTTACTAATCCATCCTCCCGGGAGACAGCATACCGGGCGAGTCCACGGGTCTTTGTGACATACTTGGGTTTCAATCCCATGCAGCAAGGAGTCCCCCACTACTACTCCTCTTCTCTTCTTCTTGTTGAAAGCCTGGGTTTCATCGCCTCTGTGTGACTGACCTTCAGCCTCTTGCTCGCTCTCATGCAAGTTCTCCGCTAATTCTTCCTCTGCAGGCTGTCCTCCAGTATCATCCTCAAGTACCTGGAAACGGTTCCCTAGTTCCACTGCCTCCACTAGTGCTGAGTGTCTTCTGGTTCTTCTGCTCCTGTCCCCCTTTTCCAGGGAGTATCCTCTACTTCATTTTTCCTCACCCCAGCAGTTTCCTCTTCTGCCTCAGCTTGCTGTTGCACTTCTAGCTTCTGTTCTTCGCTTGCTGCTGTAGTTCCACTGTTCTGTTCAAGAACTCTTCATGTTCTCTTATTCCCTGGAGGGTTGACAGTCGCCGCTCCAGTCCTCTTTTTCTTCCAGCAGTGTGATCAACTTGCACTTGTTGCCAGTGTAGGCCATGTTGTTCTCAGGCAAGAAAACAAATATGGCACACAGCATGCAGGTCACCACCACTGGAGAGTCTTGTCCTTCCATAGTCTGTTTTCCCTTTTTGTGTCTAGCTTTCTGGTTGCTCTATAGTAGCCTGTGCCTGGTCCTGTACTCACTGCAGGTTAAAAACAGAGTCCCACTGGTATGGAAGTGTGTGTAACAAGACAAATATTTTTTTAAAAAATGAAAAAAAAGTTAAAAAAATAAAATATAAATAAATAAATAAATAAAAATGCTGGGGGCCTCCCCCTTGACCTCCCCTGCTTAACTCCCCTGGTCAACTCCTGTTTGCTCTCCCTGACCGCTTGCTCTCTGGGAGCTTGCTTGCTTCTATAGTCCCAAGACCAGCTGGAGCAGCTTCCTCTGCTCTGCTCAGCTGCTCAGCTGGGAGGCAGGAAACTTCTCCGATGCTCTCTTAAATTGCTACTGCATTGTTGTGCTTCTTTGATGTTCCGTAATTTCTCTGTTGTTATGTAAAGTCCCTTCTCTGCTTTATCGCAGTAATGATTTTCATGTTTAGGGGAGCTTCTCATTGTGAGCAGGGAGAATGAGAAAGGGAGAAGGGGAGAGTGGTATGGATGCAATAGGCAAAAGTGCACACATAGGGAAAAAATAGGGTGGGAGCAATAACTTCGCAGTAGATTGCTGGGATGTGGCAAAATTGGGGTGGGGGTGGGGGCACTCAGGAGCCTTCAGATGCTGCACTGGATAACTGGGGATTTTGGTTTCTTCAGGGATATGTGCACATATGGGGAAAATTAGTTGCTCTCCATTCATAATGTAGTGGCAGTGGGGAACTTGGGCAGGGGTGGGAAACAAGCCTCTCTCATTGGTTGAGCAGCCCCTGCCAGTTTGATGTCATTAAGTTCTACTCTCCCCACCCCACCTGGAAGTATGTTCCTTTCAAGCGCTGAAAACCAGATTTTAAAGGTACACTACACTCCGCTTATCTTGCTTCGTGTGTCCCTGATGGACCAATGCTGATTCCATGAAAATCCGGGTAATACTCCAACACGCTTCTCATTCTGTTGTTGTGAAGATCCCCCGCCCAGAACACAAACTGTTTTGCTGTCATAGCATTCATCTGATGGACCTCTGGGAACTGTATTTCTGAGAAGGGAAGCTAGGAATTTTTAAAGAGAAACATTTCAGCACCCTCGCAAAGCCAAGGCTTCTCGTAGTGAAACCAGGTTTTAAAAGGTTTTATTTTTGCAATGTAGAAGTACCCTAAGCTGCAGCACCACAAATAGCAAATAGATACCTTGAATTGGAGAGTTGATGTGGCACTGTGGCTAAGAGGTTGAGCTCTGAATCAGAAGGCCCCTACTTTGAATCTTGGGCCTCTCTGCCTCAGTCTTCTCCATATGCAATATGGGGAAAAAGAATACTGACTCCCATATAGGGCTGTTGTAAGGATCACAGTTAGGTAATCCATTGGAAGTACTTTGAACACTCAAAAGTGCTATACACATGTTTATTTTTCCAAAATCCACATTGCTGTAATACTTTTAGTAGGCCAACCAAAAGGTGATCAAAAGAATTGTGCAAGCTTTCGAGAGCCCCAGATCTCTTCTTCAGGCAAGATGTTAAAAAGGCAGGTGGAAGAAGGAAGATGGGAAAGGAAAAAAGTGACTAGATGCTGAAGCCACGTTGTCTGCAAATCCAGACTAGTTAGCCCCAGGTGTAGTGTGGGTGGAGTCAGCAGGTCATGTGATGATTCCAGGAAGGTCTTGCTGCCCATGATTATGCTGGGAAGAAGGAGAGGGGAGAGAAATATAATGTCCAGCTATTCTCAAGGGTGTTTTCCATCTTGGTCAAAGCACCCAGGCTCCTTCTGTCAGTGGAGCAGAGAGAGAAATTAGGTGGTCTTTATATTAACAAAGCAGGAGGTAATTTTAGATCTGTTCTAGATAATAAAAGTCAATGGAAGCCAATTTGGATAGCAATACATAATGGTGTAACTGTCCGATGATCCACCTGTAAAAGGAGCCTGTATCTGAGGGGAAATCATCATTAGCAGGACCAGGGACAAATTGGCAGCAGCAGGGGAGGCAGCACAGGAAAAAATTGGTGATAAATTTGGTGGCACTGGTGGCGACAAAATCAGTGGTAAACTTGATGGAAGCAAAATCGACAGTAAATTCTACCATGGCTGCTGGGAGTCATGGGGTCTGCACAAGACCCCTTGGAGGGGCTGCATATGGTCTGAGGGCCATTGGTTGTGCACCCCTGATGTAAGGGGAAGGACTGTGCTTTGCATACAAAAGGCCCAGGTTCTATCCTTAGCATTTTCCAGGTAAGCCTGGGAAAGACCTTGCCTGGAAAGCCACCACCAGTCAGGGCTGACAATACTGACCTTGATGGACCAGTGGTCTGGCTTGATATAACCTAGCGTCCTATGTGTGCCGGCCCCCTTCCTTCATTATCTCTTTCACTTCTTACCACATTTATTTTGTTGTTTCTCTGTTACATTATGTGCTCTAGTTAGACCCATGTACAAACTTGCACACGTTCTAACGAGATTCACACGCCCGCTTATAAGGAATCTTTAGACACTGGCAATAGAGTGTCTATGGCTAAGAAGGCGATTCCCACCCAAAGAGATTCACACTCAGACACCACAGTGTCACATTTATTGGGGTTTACAAAGATTCAAATGCACAAACTAGTTTTGGGAGAATTCGCTGAGCAAATGGATTTAACACTTAGGACCAATTGCGGATGCTCCAGCCTTCACCAAGTTATGCTTTGGTGGGAAGTTGGCTGCATTCTTGGTGAAGCTGAGCTCCAGGCCAAAAGTAGTTTTCAAGACTGTGGGAAGGAGTCTTCCCGAGGCTTGAAGCGTGCGCGCACACAGAGAGAAAAAGAGAGAGAGAGAGAAGGGAAAGACGGGGTGGAGGCTACAATTTGTAGTAAGACCTTCTAAAAACAATTATACCTTTCCCTGGGCTGAAGGCCTTTCCTGCAGACAGGAACGAGTGCGTGTTACAGTTCCTGGTCTCAGGTGAAGAGGAAGGAAAGCGGAGAGCCTTGACTAGGGGAGGCAAAGCACCCGCTGTTGGCATCTTGCTCTGGCAATCAAGGAACTTAGGGATTTCAGTGATTTCAGCGTGGAGCCTTTCCTCTGGGAGAAGAGACTGAGTGATTTCAGCAGCAGTGTGGCACCATACCCCTGCAGGGGTGAGGCACCTAGTGATTTCAGCAGCATGGCCCCCACCTCAAGGAAGAGGGGGACTTCGGGACTGCCCCAACCAGAGGCTTCTTATACAGTTCAGAGAAAGGCAGTGACTTCACAACTTTGATGAGCCAGACACTGCTCCTAGGCGTTGGAAATGGTGCTACTTGCTATGGGAGACAGACTGAGTTGGCCTTCCATCTGGTATAACAAAACAGGGTGTTTGGGGATGATGGCAGTACTTGCAGGAAACAAAGGTCCTACTTGCTATCTCTTACTCTTTTAAGAAAAGATGACTTTGCATATCAATGACTGTCTTAAAAGACAGGTGTCAAGGCTGGAGTTCAACAATGGGAGCATATTGCAGGTAGTTGACTAGGTAACTTATCAGATATCACTCTTGCTATCCAGTACATTAATGTTTTGCTGAATTTTGACCCCCCCCCTTTGCCTTTGGGAAATGCATTTTAAGAAGTCCATTAGAAACTGAATTGCTTGATCTAGTCTTGCATGTTGTTCTCAACCCCATGCCTGTGCCTTTCTCCCACCTTTGCTGAGGCTGGGGATGAAGACGTCTGGGTTTTTGCTGTTTTTCAAAATAGAGTCAATACTGTTCACTCAAAAGAGAGCTACTCTGTAACACTTGTAAGAGGCCAGAGCAGAAGACATCAAGTTAGGTATCAAAGGTGGCAGCAGAGATGGATAGAGGACAAATTTTGTGTCTTTGCCCAGAAAATCCTGCCAGTGACCTTGGTCTCTCAGTCTTAAGGCCACCTTTCCTAAGAACTGCCTGGCTGGATTGCACTGGAGGCCTGTCTAGTCCGCTCTTGCGCTGCTACACAAGGGGTCAGTTTGCAGAACACGACAGCCCACTGTGGGTTATTTAGCCCAAGGTGAGACTGTGCCACGTATGGGGCACATGTAACTCCCAGTTTGCATATCCAGCTCCCGCTTGGGGGTTGTTTTGTCATGTGAACCTGGTGAGGGTGGGTTATGTGAGAGTTAAAGAACCCTTGCATAAACCTAGAACAGACCATGGGTTATGCGAGGGTTGTTATGTGGTCATCGCAGCTTGTCATCAATAACCCTTGATGAGCCGTGTCGTGTGAACCAAGTCACTGTTTTAGCTCTCTTTGGGTTGTCTTGGCTAATATCCATTGTCAGACCCATGAGCTCCACCTTTCCATTGCAGCCCCACTGACCCCACCCGCACCCCCTGCTGTTCATGTGTCGGGGGGGGAGAAGTCTAAAGAGAGAAGCTTCCTGTGTACATCCATAGGCTCCCTGCATGATTCAAATCACAGGGAGAACCTACGTGCATAGATCAGATTAGCCCTTTCAGACCTTCCTTCCCCCAATGGGTGGCAAGCGCAGCCCTGCTGTCTTCCTGTTTGCCATTATAACTGAGTGGAGGAAAACACTTGAAGGAAGCCTTTGCTAATCCTAATCTTGGCTCAGATATGGTCAAATACGACAGTCGGAAACCTGACAGAGCTCCCTCCCTCCCTCCTCCTCCTCCCTTCTCCCTCTCTCACACACATGTGTTTTCATGCCACTACTGGGTCAGAATGCCCAGCAGGAGTGATCCATATGGCAGGCCACTCTACACATTGCGGCCGAGGTGTGGCATAGCAATTGCCATGTGGAAGATGTCTCAGCGGGCATCATGAATTAAATAGCTTGGCTCTGATGTAATATTGCATGACTTTAATAACCATGTCTATTGCGCTGATTCCTGCTGGTACTATAAGAGTTAAGGGGGTATTAGCTTTTTGTTCTTAGACCCTGGATGTTCTTTGACTCTAGAAGGGCAGGGATTTGTTTCAACACACAGACTTCATTATTCTAGAGAGAGTATGTGCCATGGACTTGGTAAACAAGATCTCTATTATGGATAAAAACGGCCTCTTTTTTTCTTGGGGCCTGTGATGTATGGAGGAAATTATGCCTCCTGGTGATTTAATTAGGATTTTCTGCTTTGCCTCTCCAGTCAGTGTGAGCATTCTGATATCCTGATCAGTGTTCAAGGTCAATAGTCAGAAAAGCTGCTATATAGTTTTGTTTTGTTTTTAAATCTCTTTCAACTCTGAAATAAGATGCTAAATATTGATTTGTTTTAAAAGGCAGAAAGATGAATGGAGACCTTGTGGAGACCTTCCCTTCGAGAATATTTGCAGCATGCTTCACCCCCTTTCATAGAAAAATAAAAAGCATGGAATAATATTGGCAGAAATGCGCTGATAAGTAAGTATGAAGGACCATAAAATATCTGCGATTAGTTTGGACTTATTGGGGTGCTGAGTTGCTATCCGGACACTTTACAAAAGACAAGACGTTCAACATATGCGCAGAAGACCACCATTAAAGAGATACCATGGTTGTTTTAGGATTCAAAAATGTAGATGCTTATGTGTTTCAAGCAGGTGAATAAGTCAACATGTACTTTTAATGGGGTGCAAAGTTTTTCAATTTCAGTTTTTGGTTTTTTTGCAAGACTTAGGAGTAGGTAAGTTTTTTTAGTAGCCAGATTGGAGTGAAGGAGAGATGGAGACATGAGCATGCATGTGGAAGCATTCTTATTGGGTTGTTAGGGGAGGCTTGTTGTTCTGGGCAAGGAAGGTACCCTCTCCACCTTCCCTGCCTGCCAGAGCTCTGCAGCCAAAGCCCACACTCCCTCCCTCCCTTCCCACTTGTCCTCACATGGCAGCTTGAATTCTCCATCCAGCTGCTCAAAGCACAACTGTTTGTTGCTTGGGGTGGTGGTGGTGGTGCTGTGGTAGGAAGCCCCCCCACCAATCAGATGGCCGCATTTCTAGCACCTTCTTGTGCCAGTGCATGAGCTCACGCTAACTGACTGCTGATGTTGCTGTGTGGAATGAAAAGGAGGAGAGCCCTGCTGGCGAGAAAAGCGCTGAGCAGTGGGGCGGAGGGATAAGGAGCTACGGAGTTCTACTTTCTCTGCTGCAACAGAACTGTGGACTACTGTTCAGCTGAGCAGTGTAGAGGGTGGGGAGGAGATCACAGGGAAGATGAGTCGGTGGACAGCACCACCAGGCTCTGCTGTTGCAGCTAGCATGGAATGACTGCAGAGTTCTTTGTGAGGTTCTGGGACATCAGATAGAATCCCTTCCCCTGGCTTGGTGGCACAGAGTCCACAGTTTGAGTCCGCAGTCCCCTATAGCAGGGGTGTTGAACCTCTTTCAGCCCAAGGGCCAAATTCCATTTCAGAGAAGCTCTCGGGGGCCATATTCCAGTGGTGGGCAGGGCCGAGGGCAAAGTGGCTGGTCCCAAAAAAATACCAGCATATTTTAGTTTAGACCTCTTACTGCCAGTAACTGAGCCTGAGGAGAGGCTTTCCAACCTTACAGAATGGGAGGGAAACCCCCACACAGTAGCCAGGAAACCACCAAGCAATCAGCAGTTGAGGCGGGGCCATGGGAAGGGGAGACCTGGATTTGGCCCATGGGCCTGAAGTTCAGCACTCTGTGCTATGGTGTTTGGGGAACATGGAAGACTGTCTTACTTCAAGTCAAACGATTTGCCCACCAACCCCAGCAGCTCTCCAGGGTCTTAGGTAGAGAGGTCTCAGGTCTTTCCCATGACCTGCTACCCAAGCCTTTCAACTGGAGATGGCAGGGATTGAACCTGAAACTTTCCGCATGCAAAACATATGTTCTCTACTGCTGAAGCTAAGCAGGTCTGGGCCTGTGGTCCATGCTTGGAGGGGAGACCCCCTGGGAACTGCATGTAGCCACCTTGAGTTCCATGCTGGAAGAAAGGTGGGATAAAAATATAGTAAATAAATCCATAGCTTCAACAGTATGGCAAACGTTGTGGCTTAAATTTATTTCATTGTTCTGATAACATTTGATTGTAAAGTGCTTATGGACTCACTGAGGCCAAAGGGTGAAGTATAAATGGAAAAACAAGCAAAAAGGATGTGGGTTCTAGGCAGGTTAATATTTCTTTTAATTTATTTCACTTCATTTATTACATTTCTATACCACCCAATAGCTGAAGCTCTCTGGGTGGTTTACAAAGATTAAAACCTTTAAAAATACAATATTATACATAATATAAAAAGCATACAAACTTATAAACAGACAGCGTCTGTGCGCGTGCACACACACACATCTTTAAAGTCAAGTCTGCTTTCAGACATTGTTTTATTTAATGCTGGTGCTAAGTTTAAAACGTGTACTAACTACCTGTTATTTTTGTCCCCATCACTGCATCATGTACCTTCTTTTACAAACGATACCAATCCTGTTAATCCAGCCACCATTGCCCTCTAGTGGTTGTTCAGGTAATGCACACCTGAATGTGCTATCCCACAGGAAAATTCCAAAATCCATGGTCAGGGAACACCTCTATTAGGACCAAACCAAAATGTATTCATTTTTTAATTTAAAATAGTTCTAGACTGCTGTTAAGGGCAAAAGCCATCCCAGAATGACTTATATGATAAAATCTCATCCAATGATATAACAGCAAAAATTAATACAATCAACAAATACCAGCAATAAAACAATCACTCCAGACAGTACTAATATATAAAACACAATTCCAGCTAAAAACTCAGAACAGTCCAATGAAACATGCTCAAGGAAAGCTGGGGAAAACAAGTAATTCTTCAGAACTATCTCAAAACCTTGCAATGATGAGGCTTGATAGCCCTACAATGGCAACCCATTCCAGTGGTGTGGGGCCACTACAGAAAAGGCCTGTACTTGCTCACTTAACTGCCCACAAAGTGGTTAAGGTCGTATCAGCCTCCCTACAAGTAACTTCAAGTAACTTGCTCCCAAATCACTTAAGGCTTTAAAAGTAAAAACCAGCTCAGAAATGCCCTGGTAACCAGTGCAGCTGGTGAAGTATAGGTGCCATATGATCTGGGCCCACCTCACCCCACATTGATGTATTACGTGGCCCCATTCTGCACCAGCTGCAGTTTACTAAGTTCATATAAATGCACAAATGTCTGTGCCTGTGTGTGGATTTTCCTGTCTGTGGATCTGGGCATTTTTCATATGGACCAACATGGCTTACTTTGTTTTATATGTAACTACTCAAATGAGATGCTCGAGAAACATTTAAAAAAAATGTATGGAGACATGGAAGACATAGAGTGTGGCAAATTGCGCTAATTACATATATTTCTGAATCAAATGCATCTAAAGAGAAGAAGAGAATGTTGCAGCGTTATTCTCACCAGATTTTCTCATGAAATTATTTCCTTTCTAATTCCATTGTAATGAATTTACTTAATTAATCCCTGAGTCAGAGTTAATCTAAGCTCCATTCCTTGTGCCTTGTGGTTGTGCTTGTTCATGCACTCCTGTTTGTTTTGTGTGTCTTGAGTCAAAACTGCCTGGGCAAATACAAATGTCTTCACATGGCAATGAAAAGACTACAATGTAGGTGCCAGATAAGCCAACCAGGACACCACCACCAAGAAGGCTCACTCTTTGGTAGCCACCCATTGCACTTCATTTGGTGGCTTTTGATGATATTCTGAAATTCCGGGTGGGTATATGTGGGAGGAAGTGATCCTTCAGGTAAGCTGGCTCCAAACTGCTTAAGACTTAAAGGGTAATACCAGTAATTTGAACTGGGCATGGAAACTGTCAGCCACTGCAGATGTAAAAGTACTCCCATAATATTATTGCACCCGCCACTCTCAGTCATTAGTCTTGCTGCACATTTTGGACTAACTGAAGTTTCCAGACCATCTTAACGGCAGCTCCATGCATCCCAGTAATGCAAAGCAGGTGGTTACTAGAGCATGGAGAAGTGCAGCAAGACTCTCTCTGTCCAGGTAGGGTCACAGCTGGTATATCAGCCTAAGGTGATAACAGGTGCTCTCCAACACTGAGGCCACCTGACAATGCTGAAGCTAAGAGCACCCCCAAGCTATGAACCTGATCCTTTATGCCAGGAGAGCGCAGTCCCCTCCAGAACTGGTTGAACACCATTTGGCTGGGCAGACAAACCACCTACTCACAGCGCACACCTCCATCTTATCTGTTTTGCTGGAAGTGGTCTCCCAAGCTCTCATGCACTGTGCAATGGCTGAACAGGGGTTTGAACACTGATCTTTGCATTGCTAGTCCATCAGTTGCCATGTTGGAGATTTTGTGAACTTGCTGTGGTATATCTCCTGTCTGTATGCAAAACTGCATATAAAGGCCAACTTTCCTTATACCAAAACTCCACTATCAGATTAAGATAGGTTATTCAGATTAAGTTGTTCTGTCAGGAGAGAGCAGGATTACGCAGTTGAATGATCACAGGACAGGCTCTGTGAGAATGCTCTTTTCTTTCTTTTTTCCTTTACCTTCCACTGAGTACTATAAATCTGCTTCCTGTTGAAGTATTCAAGCACAAGATAAAAGGCTAATCAAGGTTAAGTGGGCAGAAGATTGTGGCCTGTTTGGACTTGTCTTTATGTCCCAATGACTTACAAATACTCCTCCCTTACTCAACCAGACAATTTTAAAACACCCTTTCCCAAGTGATAGATGTAGGCTTTATAGTTATATATCCCACACCTAATCAATGTTGTTGTTGGTCAGCAAAAGAAGTCACTCAGGATTTGTAGCCTACTCCTTGTATTCTCCCTACCATCTCTAGTGGTGCTTCCAGATTAGGCTTTTATTGTGTGGTTGCCCTGCCTCCAGTGGTGGTGACCTGCAAGGTGTGTGCCATGTTTGTGTTCTTGCCTGAGAACAACGTGGCCTACACCTGCAACAAGTGCAAGTTGATCACGCTGCTGGAAGAAAAAGTAAGAGGACTGGAGCGGCGAGTGTTGACCCTCCAGGGAATAAGAAAACATGAAGAGTTCTTGGACAGAACAGTGGAACTACAGCAGCAGAGCGAAGTACAGGAGCTAGAAGAGCAACAGCAAGCTGAGGCAGAAGAGGGAAATGCTGAGGTGAGGGAAAATGAAGTAGAGGATACTCCTTGGAAAAGAGTGACTGTTAGGAGCAGAAGAACTAGAAGACACTTGGCACCAGTGGAGGCAGTGGAACTAGGGAACCGTTTCCAGGTACTTGAGGATGGGACTGGAGGACAGCCTGAAGAGGAAAAATTACAGGGGAACTTGCATGAGAGCGAGCAAGAGGCTGAAGGTCAGTCAAGCAGAGGCGATGAAACCAAGGCCTACAACAAGAAGAAGAGAAGAGTAGTAGTAGTGGGAGACTCCTTGCTGCGTGGGATCGAAACCCAAGTATGTCGCGAAGACCTGTGGACTTGCCAGGTATGCTGTCTCCCAGGAGGATGGATTAGAGACGTGACTGAAGGGTTGCCTGCACTCATAAAGCCCACTGACAGGTATCCCTTTCTTCTCATACATGTGGGAACAAATGATATCGCCAAGCAGAGCTACGAAGAAATCACGTCAGACTTTGAAGCTTTGGGAAGGAAACTCAAGAACTTTGGGGCCCAGATAGTTTTCTCATCCATCCTTCGAGTAGTCAGAAGAGGGATAGAAAGGGAAAGAAAAATACTCCGGGTGAATGACTGGCTATGAAGGTGGTGCTGACGAGACAGATTTGGATTCTGGGACCATGGGTTATACTTCCTGGAAGATTGTCTGTTGGCAAGGGATGGGTTGCACCTCACAAAGGCCAGGAAGAATGTGTTTTGCCACAGTATGAAGAACTTTATCAGGAGGGCTTTAAACTGAATGCTACGGGGAAGGGAGACGTAAAGTTGGGGGTAACAATGGACAAAGGCTCATGCACCACAACAGAGAGAACAGCTCTAATAGCGCCCAATAATAGCCTTCACAAACATGTAGGAAGAAGGCCGGACTATGAAGCACATGGTCTTCGATGTCTATATACTAATGCCCAGAGTATGGGAAACAAACAGAACGAACTTGAACTCTTAGTACAGGAGGGAAATTATGACCTGATGGATGTAACTGAGACTTGGTGGGATGACTCTCATGACAGGAATACAGCAATTGAAGGATATAACTTGTTCAAAAAGAACAGGAGGAACAGAAAGGGAGGTGGGGTTGCACTGTATGTGAGAACTACGTATTTCTGCACAGAAATACAGGAGGATGAGCTTGGTAGCCCCATCGAGAGCATCTGGGTTAAAATAAATGGAGCAAAGAATAAAAGGAACCTGGTGGTTGGAGTCTACTACTGGCCACCCAATCAAGGAGAAGACGAGGATGAAACTTTTGTAAAGCAAATAGCCAATGTTTCAAGGACGCATAATGTAGTAGTAATTCCAACAAGAAAAAAACAGTGGAAGACAACAGAAGAAGCCAATGTGGCTTCACAAAAGCTTAGAAATGAACTGAAAACAAAAAAAGTACATATATAGGAAGTGTAGAGAAGGCCAAGCAACAAAGGCAGGTAGCACAGAATTGCAGGGATGGCATCAGGAAGGCCAAAGCTAAGAACGAGCTGAGGTTAGTGAGGGATGCTAAAAGCAACAAAAAAGCTTTCTTCAGCTACGTGCATAGTAAAAGGCAGAGGAAAGAAATGGTGGTTGAGCTATTAAACAAAGATGGCAAAGTGATAACAGATGATAAAGAAAAGGCAGAAGTGCTGAATTCCTACTTTGTCTCAGTCTTCTCCCAAAAGAGGGTCTATGACCCCCCTGGCAAAGGCGAAGTACAGGCTGAAGGGGCAGGATTGCAGCTTGAGATCGATAGGCATATGGTCAAGGAACACCTAATTACTTTGAATGAGTTCAAATCTCCAGGGCCAGATAAACTGCACCCTAGAGTAATAAAGGAACTGGCAGAAGAACTCTCAGAACCACTGTCTATTCTCTTTGAGAAATCATGGAGGATGGGTGAAGTACCAGATGTCTGGAGGAGGGCTAATGTTGTCCCTATCTTCCAAAAGGGTAAAAAGGAGGAACCTGGGAACTACAGACCAGTCAGTCTGACATCAATCCCTGGGAAAATTCTGGAGCAGATGATAAACTAATCCATCTGGAAGCACCTTGAAAACAATGCAGTGATTATCGAAGCCAACATGGATTTGTCAAGAACAAGTCCTGCCAAACAAATCTGATCTCATTTTTTGATCAGGTAACCTCCCTTGTGGACTGTAGGAATGCCATAATATACCTCGACTTCAGCAAAGCTTTCAACAAAGTGCCCCATGATATCCTGATGAGCAAACTAGCTCAAAGTGGGCTAGATGAAACAACGATCCGGTGGATCCACAGTTGGCTACAGAATTGGACACAAAGAGTACTTATCAATGGGATCTTCTCAAACTGGGGAGAGGTACTGAGTGGGGTACTGCAGGGCTCAGTCCTGGGCCCAGTGCTCTTTCACATTTTTATTAATGACTTGGAGGAGGAGGTGCAGGGAATGCTGATCAAATTTGCAGATGACACAAAATTGGTCATCTGCAATTGATAGCTAATACCTTGGAAGACAGAAACAAAATTCAAAGTGATCTGGATAGGCTGGAGCGCAACAAAACTGGATAAATGCTAAGTCCTGCACCTAGGAAAAAGAAACCAAATGCACAGTTACAAGATGGGCGATACGTGGCTCAACCACACTACAAGCAAGAAGGATCTTGGAATTGTTGTAGATCACAAACTGAATATGAGCCAGTAATGTTATGTGGCTGCAAAAAAGGCAAATGCTCTTTGGGGCTGCATTAATAGAAGCATAGCTTCCAAATCATGTGAAGTACTAGTTCCCCTCTACTCAGCACTGGTTAAGCCTCATCTGGAGTACAGTGTCCAGTTCTGGGCACCACACTTTAAGAAGGATGCAGACAAACTGGAGAGGGTTCAGAGGAGGGCAACGAAGATGATCAGGGGATTGGAAACAAAACCCTACGAGACTGAAAGAACTGGGCATGTTTAGCCTTGAGAAGAGAAGACTGGGGGGAGATATGATAGCGCTCTTCAAGTACTTGAAAGGTTGTCACAGAGGGGAAGGCCAGGATCTCTTCTTGATCATCCCAGAGTGCAGGACACGGAATAATGGGCTCAAGTTACAGGAAGCCAGATTCCGGCTGAACATCAGGAGAAACTTCCTGACTGTAAGAGCAATACGACAATGGAACCAATTCCCTAGGGAGGTGGTGGGCTCTCCCACACTGGAGACATTCAAGATGAGGCTGGACAGCCATCTGTCAGGGATGCTCTGACCTGGATTCCTGCACTGAGCAGGGGAGTGGACTCAGTGGCCTTGTAGGCCCCTCCAACCCTACTATTCTATGATTCTATGCCTCACTCACAGATGGATGGCCCAGAAAACATCACCTTTGATTTGTAACCCTCTCATGTTTTGCCACTGCTGCTTCTGACCTTTTTCTTACCACAGAAAATCTGTTAAGGATATAAAGATAAAATAGCTGCATGTATTTGAATTAGTAATACCAGGAAGGTAATACCTTTAGGAAGTAGGTTTAGTCTCATGCGCGATGGAATGGGAGGCAGAAGGCAGTTCCTTTCACCTCAGAGTGACAAACAAAAAGGCAAACAAGCAGGAAGAATTCTGTGTCCTCCCGCCCCCAAGGATAACTAGTTTATAGTACCATTAGCTTTAATACACCTCCTTCCCAGGGCCACTTGGATGCGGCTTGAAATTTCATCCATGTGGCATATACTTTGCATGGTCACTTAGCCCCGTATAGTGCATCTCCTTGTGTATCAGTGGCTGCCATGCCACGAAGTCCCACAGGAATTTTCATTTCATGTTGGTGTGGAAATAAACTGCACGGTGGCACCGAATACCTGTGAGATGCATATGAATGGCTTGCAACATTAGTACTTCATTCTACAGTGTACTGTCTGGATGATTTTTTGTTCGTTTGTGTGACCAGTGCCCATGAAGCATTGCGTCCGGCTTAAACAGGCTTTTGCTGATTTAGTGTTCACCTTGGAGTGTGCTTGTTAAGGGAAAAACCAAGGGCCCTTCTCCTTGCCCCACAGTCCTCAGGACCGAGATAGACAGAATCAAGCAAACCTGTCATCTGTCGACTCTTAAGCTGATTATGCTTAGACATCATATTGAGCAATGTAGGAAGGTAAAGAAGCTTCCTCAATCAGCTTCAAGAGCTGGGTGGACATTTAAATTTTGTGTACCGTTGCAACTGGCCGCACTTTCCTTGGGTGGCATTCTAATCCCATGCATGGTCAGTTGCCACTCTTTTCAGTGTCAGGCCATATGCAAGCCAATTTGCTCATGTGAGAGGAATTTTTATTGGGCTGCAATGGTATGTATTTTGGGAGGTATGAACTTTTAATTGAGCTGGTATTGAAGGTTGCCTTAAGTAGACTGGGGTTTGGAGCAGAGGAGGCAGTGGGTCTGATTTCGTTGAGGCTGTGAATCCACTCTGGGTTTCAGTCAGAACCAGCCAGAACTCTAAAGGAGCTATCCAATGTGCTGAAACAATTTGGGGTATAGGGGTCAGCACCTTGGATTGCTCCTTTAGAATTCTGGCTGGTTCTGACTAAAACCCGAAGTGGATTAACAGCCCCACTGAAATCGGAGCCACCCTCCTCTGCTAGTTTGGAGTCTATTTACATGATCGATGGTGTGCCAAAAAGTGGCCCCCTGCATGGGAACAGTCTGATTTTACTAAGGATCTTGCATCCCTTGAGCTTTTCCCCACAATGGTGACAATCCACTTGTGGGCAGAATTGCTGAAGGATTCCGCAGTTAGGTTTTTGTGTGATAACCAATCAACAGTTCCCCTTACTAATTTGGGCAAACACCCTCTTTGTGGCTTGTCATGTGCTGGAGCATGGGAAAGGCATAGCTCAGCCTTCCCTAACCTGGCACTTTCCAGATGTGTTACACTACAACACCCATCATGCTGGCTGGAGATTATGGGAGTGGTCTAATTCATCTGGAGGGCACCAGGCTGGGGAAAGCTGGTGTAACCAATATGTTATCTCATTTTCAGATTAAGCACTTTTGAGAACTTGTCCCCATGGCATTTGGCAAGCCATACAGAATACCTCTGGGGCTTCGGAGCCTTGGCATTGAGAGACTCAGCATATCATTGCAGCATCACTTGCTCCCAATACAAGGAACAATTGTAATGGTTGGATCAGGGAGTTCCAGGAATTCAGGTCTAGACCTAAAGTAGGTTTAGCTCCTACTTGGCTAATCCCTGTAGAACACATGATTCAGTTTGAATTTCATCTTAGGTGTAAGAGCCTAGAAGCACAGCCTGTGTGGCTTTGTCTGCTCAAGGCCAAGACATCGGGGGACTTTAGGGTTAGGAATACTTCAGAAGGTTGGGCAAAATTATCCTGAGATAAGAGATGACCAGTGAGCCCAGATATCTTGGGAGACTTGACTGGGCAATTATCTAGAATTTACCATTCTGAAAATAAAGCTAATCTTTTTTGGGCAATGATGCTGTTACACTTATACCATGCCATTAGAGTGAGTTATTTGCTGCATCCCTGAAGGACAAGTCTGACAGGGCTTTAGGTCTGTCTGATATGGTATTTTCTCAAAATAGGCTGTTGATAATTCTCTGAAGCTGAAGACCAACCAATGGGGACACAGTATCTGCCTACAAAAAAGCACTTATTTGGCTCTTTGCTGTGCTCTTGCCCTTCTCCATTTCCATAGCATCATGGGGTCTCATCAAGAGTTCCATTATTTTAATCACAGTGATGTTACAGTGCCTAATTTGGGCTGTGGTGTGGATAGCACTGAAAGCCCAGGGTCTTCGCCCTTGTGATTATGGGTCACACTTTTTGTATTGGAGTGGCTATGATTGAGTTGGGGAGTGGTTGTTTGTTCAGCATTTTGTTATATACTTGCCCTCTCCACCTTTTGTTTGTTCTAAAGGTGCCTGTGATTGATAAAGGTGTTGCCCTTATGAATCAGTATCAGCCTCCTGGCTTCATCCCTGGGTGTGTGGGCAAGTGTCAGAAATGGATTGTCCTTCCCCCTTCGCAATCAATATCACAAGGAGAGAAAGCATCAGGATAATACTACTTTGTTTTTGCAAATGGACTAGCCTCTTTATAAATGCAGATTCCAGGAAACTCTCAGACTGCCTCAGGCTCCTAAACAATAAATCTGTGATCCCTAATCAGAGGAGACAAACTGGAGGGTAGTGAAGTTGCCAACAGTTTGGGCGTGAACCTCATTGCCAGACTTGCTTTGCAGTGATGCCGCTCCCTTAGGGTGGTTCCCTCCTATGTTGGCTTCCAAGATGGCTATCCTGGAGGAGCATCTGAACCCTGCCCCTAACTTTTCCTGCTTTGCGACATGCCCTAGTGTCTCTCAAGTCATGCCCCCCCCCTCCTCCTCCTCCTCGTCCTTGGAAACTTGAGTTCTCACAGTGGAGGGAAGGGGCAGGGACTCAGACTGAGCTGTCTGTTTGTCAAGGTCTTCAGAGGAATCTCTCGCAGCATCTTGGCTCATTGCAGGGGTGGGGGGTGGGGGGTGGGGGGTGGGGTCCCTCCCCTGGCCTCTGATCTAGCTGCTCCAACTCTGGTTCAGAATGGGAGGTGTAGACATCTCAAGGCACTTGGATTCATCCCTGACAGCAGGGACATCAGATGGCAAGTGATTAATATCCAAGTGTTGGACTTGTATTGGCAGAGGAACTTTTATTAACGGAATAACTGATATAGCAAAGTGATATTATTTCGACTTGATGGTATAATTCTTCTATTTTGTGGTGCAATTAATGTTGCAGCAGGTGTTAAAAGTCAATGAACTCTAGCCCAGAATCATGACATCACATTACCCATTCCCAGATCTATCTGTACATTTCATTCTTCCCCCCTGTGCTTTAGCACATATATAAAACATTAGGAGAGTCATCAGGGCTTTTGGAGTAAGGTGCCATCACTTACTTAAGGTTGAGTTAACACTCAACTTTATCCTTTTATCAGATCCATATATAGTTCAGGAAGGGCCTGCTATGCTGCTGGGTGGGGTGGGGGTGGGGTGGGGGGACACAGTGATGTCAATTATCTACTGTACCACATGGGCCATACAGTGTACAAATATAAATCTATATCTGGGTTACAATAGATCAGGAAATCTAATATAAAACTCTTGGCATGTCCAATAGCACTACACAAGAACCCAGCCAAAGGCAACTAAGTAATATTCCCATTTTGCAGGTGAGAAATACCTGAGATTATGACAATAGAACAAGGCAGGCAATAGCATGGGAACCAACTGGAGCTTGGCATTGGGGAGAGAATTCCATACCTGGGGTGCTACTTCCAATAAGGCCCTCTGACAAGTTATACATTTTTTAACCTCTGCCAGTGATGGCACCCTCAGAAAGGCCTCCCCAGCTGACCTCAAAGACTAGGCAGTAACATATGGGGAAAGGTGTTCCTGCAGGTGCAGCTAGTGCAGGTGCATTCTGTGCTAGCTGCAATCTCTGGACCATCTTCAGTTGCCTGTGTCATGCTATACTGGATTCTCTGCTAGGAGAGCTTTGCTCAAGCTATTCTACTCATTACAAGTCCACCGTATTCACAGTAGCTTTCTTTGGTGGCTTGCAAGTAGGAAAGGTATGGTGCCCTTTTGTTGCCTCCTCCTTTCTTCTGTTTCCTGTCTTCTATGCTTCTCTTTTCTTAGATCTGTGTTTCTTTCACTTGGGCCCAATCTACACAGGGAAATTTACTGTGGTGCTACTGTGCCTCACAAATGGATGTAACACATGACATTACCCCCAATCTGTATCAGTCCCAGATTTTCTTGCTGTAAAAACCACATTTTCGCAAAGTCCTTTTGTGACAAATTTCCCCTTTACTGTGACTTCCCTGCATTTTGGAACTCAGTGTGTCCTAAACTTGCAGTACCACTCCAGGGGGAGGAGGAGTGGCTTCAGTGCCGGCTGTGGGGAATGGCGCTGCAAGGAGTAATGGAAAGTTGTGTTGATGAAGGGTGGACTCAACAGGAATGCATTAACTCCTCTCATGGAGGAGAAGAGTTAACCCATTCCTGTTGGTTTCACCCTCTGCTGATCAAGACTGGGTTGTTTTTTAATAGTGTTTGCTAATGTGTACCAGGGGAGGTGTGAATTTGTGAATAACACAAACACATTTCTGCTGGCTTCTCTACCTCTCTCTCTCTCTGCCCCGCTCAGTGAACTGAAGAGTGAACGCAGTGCTGCTTCCGGTCCCCTCTCCCCACCTTAAAAAAATAAAAATAAATAAAGTTTGGAAGGTTTTTTCAAATTCTCTCCTTTGTCCTTGTTATGACTTTGCCTCAAGGAACAACTAGTTCAAAACATGCCAATATACACGTCTGCTCAGAAGTAAATCACATTCTCTTCAGTGAAACTTACTCCTGAGAAAGTCAGCATGTTGTTTTTGGGATGACGTTTTTGTTAAAATCTTCACTCCTTTGCACCATCACTTAATGGATGTAAAAATATTTTTTTTAAAGGAAGAAAACTTGTTGATGTTCCGGGACTCCACCTACATAGCCAAATTAATTTGGTTTAAGATTATGTTTGCTTCATAGAATCATAGAATAGTAGGGTTGGAGGGGCCTACAAGGCCATCGAGTCCAACCCCCTGCTCAATGCAGGAATCCAAGTCAGAGCATCCCTGACAAATGGCTGTCCAGCCTCGTCTTGAAGGCCTCCAGTGTGGGAGAGCCCACCACCTCTCCAGGTAATTGGTTCCATTGTCGTATTGCTCTTACAGTCAGGAAGTTTCTCCTGATGTTCAGCCGGAATCTGGCTTCCTGTAACTTGAGCCCATGATTCCGTGTCCTGCACTCTGGGATGATCAAGAAGAGATCCTGGCCTTCTTCTCTGTGACAACCTTTCAAGTACTTGAAGAGTGCTATCATATCTCCCCTCAGTCTTCTCTTCTCAAGGCTAAACATGCCCAGTTCTTTCAGTCTCTCTTCATAGGGCTTTGTTTCCAGTCCCCTGATCATCTTTGTTGCCCTCCTCTGAACCCTCTCCAGTTTGTCTGCATCCTTCTTAAAGTGTGGTGCCCAGAACTGGACACAGTACTCCAGATGAGGCCTAACCAGTGCTGAGTAGAGGGGAACTAGTATTTCCCGGGATTTGGAAGCGATGCTTCTATTAATGCAGCCCAAAAGAGCATTTACCTTTTTTGCAGCCACATCACATTGTTGGCTCATCTTCAGCTTGTGATCGACAACGATTCCAAGATCCTTCTCGCTTGTAGTGTGGTTGAGCCACGTATCCCCCATCTTGTAACTGTGCATTTGGTTTCTTCTTCCTAGGTGCAGAACTTGGCATTTATCCCTATTAAATGTCATTCTGTCGTTTTCTGCCCAGTGCTCCAGTCTATCCAGGTCACTTTGAATTTTGTTTCTGTCTTCCAAAGTATTAGCTATCCCACCCAATTTTGTGTCATCTGCAAATTTGATCAGCATTCCCTGCACCTCCTCCTCCAAGTCATTAATAAAAATATTGAAGGGCACTGGGCCCAGGACTGAGTCCTGCGGTACCCCACTCGTTACCTCTTCCCAGTTTGAGAAGGTCCCATTGATAAGCACTCTTTGAGTCCGATTCTGTAGCCAACTGTGGATCCACTGGATCGTTGTTTCATCTAGCCCACTTTGAGCTAGTTTGCTCATCAGGATATCATGGGGCACTTTGTCGAAAGCTTTGCTGAAGTCGAGGTATGTGATGTCTACAGCATTCCCACGGTCTACAAGGGAGGTTACTTGATCAAAAAATGAGATCAGATTTGTCTGGGAGGACTTGTTTTTGACAAATCCATGTTGGCTTCGAGTAATCACGGCATTGTTGTCAAGGTGCTCCCAGATGGATTCCTTTATCATCTGCTCCAGAATTTTCCCAGGGATTGATGTCAGACTGACTGGTCTGTAGTTCCCAGGTTCCTCCTTTTTACCCTTTTGGAAGATAGGAACAACGTTAGCCCTCCTCCAGTCATCTGGCACTTCCCCTATCCACCATGATTTCTCAAAGAGAATAGACAGCGGTTCTGAGAGTTCTTCTGCCAGTTCCTTTCTTACTCTAGGATGCAGTTCATCTGGCCCTGGAGATTTGAACTCATTCAAAGTAATTAGGTGTTCCTTGACCATATGCCTATCAATCTCAAGCTGCAATCCTGCCCCTTCAGCCTGTACTTCGCCCTTGCCAGGGGGGTCATAGACTCTCTTTTGGGAGAAGACTGAGCCAAAGTAGGAATTCAGCACCTCTGCCTTTTCTTTGTCATCTGTTATCATTTTGCCATCCTTATTTAATAGCTGAACCACCATTTCTTTCCTCTGCCTTTTACTATGCACGTAGCTGAAGAAAGCCTTTTTGTTGTTTTTAGCATCCCTTGCTAACCTCAGCTCATTCTCAGCTTTAGCCTTCCTGACGCCATCCCTGCAATTCTGTGCTATCTGCCTGTACTCTTCCTTTGTTACTTGGCCTTCTTTCCACTTCCTGTATGTGTCCTTTTTTTGTTTTCAGGTCATCCCTAAGCTTTTTGTGAAGCCACATTGGCTTCTTCTGTTGTCTTCCACCTTTTCTTCTTGTTGGAATTGTTTGTGATTGTGCCTTGAGAATTTCCTTTGTTAAAAGCTCCCACCCATCTTGGACTCCTTTTCTCGCTAGCATCGCTTGCCATGGGACCTTACTGATCATTGTTCTGAGTTTATTAAAATCAGCTTTCCTAAAATCCAGGGTACGCGTTTGACTACACTCAGCTTTTGCTTCCCTTAGAACCAAGAACTCAAGTACAACATGGTCGCTTTCCCCCAGAGTTCCTGTAACTGCTACTTTATCCACTAAGTCATCTCTGTTGGTTAGGATCAAGTCAAGGATAGCCGATCCTCTAGTTCCTTCCTCTACTTTCTGTAGGAGGAAGTTATCCGCCACACAAGTCAGGAATTTCCTGGAGGGGCCATGTTTTGCAGAATTTGTCTCCCAACAAATATCGGGGAAATTGAAGTCCCCCATTACTACTACATCATGCTTCCTTAAAACATTGGCTATTTGCTTTTCAAAAGTTTCATCCTTGTCTTCTCCTTGATTGGGTGGCTGGTAGTAGACTCCGACCACCAGGTTCCTTTTATTCTTTGCTCCATTTATTTCAACCCAGATGCTCTCGATGGGGCTACCAAGCTCCTTCTCCTGTATTTCTGTGCAGAAATACGTATTTTTCACATACAGTGCAACCCCACCTCCCTTTCTGTTCCTCCTGTTCTTTTTGAACAAGTTATATCCTTCAATTGCTGTATTCCAGTCATGAGAGTCACCCCACCAAGTCTCAGTTATACCTATCAGGTCATAATTTCCCTCCTGTATTAAGAGTTCAAGTTCGTTCTGTTTGTTTCCCATACTCTGGGCATTAGTATATAGACATTAAAGACCATGTGCTTCATAGTCTGGCTTTCTTCCTACATGTGTCTGAAGACTATTACTGGGCGCTATCAGAGCTGTTCTCTCCGTTGCAGTGCATGCGCCTACGTCCATTGTTACCCCCAACATTACATCTCCCTTCCCCGTAGGATTCAGTTTAAAGCCCTATTGATGAAGTTCTTCATGCTGTGGCCAAACACATTCTTCCCATCCTTTGTGAGGTACAACCCATCCCTAGCCAACAGCCCATCTTCCAGGAAGTATAGCCCATGGTTCCAAAATCCAAATCTCTCTCGTCGGCACCACCTTCGTAGCCAGTCATTCACCTGGAGTATTTTTCGTTCCCTTTCTATCCCTCTTCTAACTACTCGAAGGATGGATGAGAAAACTATCTGGGCCCCAAAGTTCTTGAGTTTCCTTCCCAAAGCTTCAAAGTCTGACATGATCTCTTTGTAGCTCCGCTTGGCGGTATCATTTGTTCCCACATGTATGAGAAGAAAGGGATACCTGTCAGTGGGCTTTATGAGTGCAGGCAACCTTTCAGTCACGTCTCTAATCTGTCCTCCCGGGAGACAACATACCTGGCGAGTCCACGGGTCTTCGCGACATACTTGGGTTTCGATCCCACGCAGCAAGGAGTCTCCCACTACTACCACTCTTCTCTTCTTCTTCTTGTAGGCCTGGGTTTTATCGCCTCTGTTTGACTGACCTTCAGCCTCTTGCTCACTCTCATGCAGGTTCCCCTGGGATTCTTCCTCTGCAGGCTGTCCTCCAATCCCATCCGCAAGTACCTGGAATCGGTTCCACAGCTCCAATGATTCCACTGGTGCAGAGTGGCGTCTAGTTCTTCTTCTCCTAACTGTCACCATTTTCCAAGGAGTATCCTCTACTCCATTTTTCTTCACCTCAGCATTTCCCACCGCCTTATCTTGCTGTTGCTCTTCAAGCTTCTGGTCTTCCCTTTGCTGCTGTAGTTCCCCCATTCTGTCCAAGAACTCTTCGTGTTCTCTTATTCCCCGGAGGGTCGACAGTCGCCGCTCCAGTCCACTTACTTTTTCTTCCAGCAGCGTGATCAACTTGCACTTGTTGCAGGTGTAGGCCATGTTGTTCTCAGGCAAGAAATCAAACACTGCACACACCTTGCAGGTCACCACCAATGGAGAGTCTTGTCCTTCCATAGTCTGTTTTCCCTTTTTGTGTCTAGCTTTGTGATTGTTCTAGACTAGCCTGTGCCTGCTCCTCTACTCAGTAGAGGTTAAAAGCAGAGTCCCATTGGTGTGAAAGTGTGTGTTACAAGACAAATAAATGGAAAAAAGTTAGTTAAAAAAATAAAAAATAAAAATAAAAAAAAATGTTAGGGGCCTCCCCCTTGACCTCCCCTGCCGAACTCCCCTGGCCCACTCCTGTTTGCTCCCCCTGTTTGCTCGCTCTGATCGCTCGCTGTCTGGGAGCTTGCTTGCTTCTGTAATCCCTGGACCAGCTGGAGCAGCTTCCTCTGCTCTGCTCTGCTCAGCTCAGCTGGGAGGCAGGAAACAGACTGAAGCTTCCCGCCCAGTCAGCTGCTGGGAGTACTCAGGCCACACCCCTCCAATTCAGTTGGAGCTCTCAGAAGCACCTGGTGAGCTCACAGCCAATCAGAAGGATAAAGGGCAGCCCCCTGGGCTTCCTGCAGCCCACTTACCTCTTAGCCTCTGTCTCCTTTGTCTCTTCAACCACTGCAACTCCCCTGGCCAACTCCTGTTTGCTCCCCCTGTTTGCTCGCTCTCTGGGAGTTTGCCTGCTTCTGTAGTCCCTGGACCAGCTGGAGCAGCTTGCTCTGCTCTGCTCTGCTCAGCTGGGAGGCGGGAAACAGACTCATAAAAGTGAGTTTTATATCAAGCCTACACTGCATTAATTGGCTGTGTGCGCCATGGTAGGAGGAGATGCAAATTTAAGAAAATGTGTTTTCAAACTGCATGGGAAGATGTCTCCTGTAGATTGGGCCCGACCTTTCCTTCAGGCTCCTGGACCTCACTTAATGGCTGAATCTCTTCCCTTCCTTTGGCTATTCTGTCCCTGGTTCCCTGTTCCTTTATTTCCTTGCCTTTAAGGACCTTTTATCCAGATCTGTTTTCTCTCAGATCTGGCCATGGTGACACATGCTGAGTTCAGTTCAATTTTATTGCACTGACAACCAGTCATTTGCAAAACAGTGAACCAGTCCATAAAGCTAAAACATATATGACTAAACTACAGCCACTGGTTACATCCAGAAAAACAACCCTTAAAATTTAATATTTAAAACCTCAGGCCAAATCATACTGGCTTGTCTTACATTGAACTAAACAAAATCTGGGGGTTTAAATTCAAAGCCCCTTGTCTCACTTTCAGAGCAGAATTAATGTAGTTCGCTGTTCTAAAAGCAGCATAATAATCCCATCCATTTAATAACATGAGCACCTTTTCCCTTGATATTTCCAACCTCTTCTTCAGGAGTGGGAAAATATATTTGAATCTCAAGTCACTGTATTTAGCACACTCTAGCAGAAAGTGAATTCGACCTTCTTGGTGACACATGCTTTAGTTACATCTCATTTGGAATACTGTAACACCCTCAGTGTGGTGCTGGGGGTTGGACTCGATGGTCTAATAGGCCCCTTCCAACCGTACTATTCTATGATTCTGTGATTCCTTGAAGAGTTTTTTGAAGCTTCAGGTGGTCTACAATGCAGCAAACTATTGGCTCAGGACAATAGTTATATAACATATAATTACCATGTTATAACAGGATCACTGTCTGTGGGCACAATTAAGTGTTGGTTATGACGTAGTGCAAAGTGCTACATCACTCAGATTTAGATGACAAGAAAGATTGCATTCTCCCATAAGGTGTTTTTTTTTTTTTTTTTTTCGGGAGAGGCCCTTCTTTCTGTTTCACCAACATCTGAAGTGTGCTTATTGGGAACTCAAGAGAAGGCCTTCTCATTGGCTCCCACCAAGCTCTGAAAGCCCTTGCCAAAGGAGACCCATTTAGCCCCTAATCCGATGACCTACTGGCCAGCAGGCAAAGATGTTTTTATTTAGACAGGCCGTTGGCCTCATAAACTGACTGTTATGGCTACAATTGGTTCAACTGGTAGTTGTTTTTATCAGTTTTATTTATTTTACGGATATTTTACCTACCTGATTTTGTGTTTTGATCGTTGTTTGCATTTTACTTTGTATTTTACTGTTAGTTGCATTGAGCACAATTTGGTGAAAAGGCTGGATACAAAGAAATACAAAGTCCAGGATTAGAACTTGACAAAAAATAAAATAAAATAAAAACAATGTTAGACCCAGACTTACTCATAGTACACCCACTGAAATAAATAGGATTTAAGTTAATCATGGCTAATTTAAGTCCATTGATCTCAATGGGTCTACGCTAAGTATGACTAAGTCTGAATCCAACCCAATATATTTTCTGCCTCTACACACATATAGTACATGTGCGCTACCTTGAGCCTTGTAGTTTCATGCTTTTACTCCCAGCCCAAAGGTATAGAAATGTCACTAGAAAGCCATTTGTGCAGCATCTTGAGCTGCAATCCTGTACACACTTAAAAGGGAGTAATTCCCACTGAACACAGTGTGGACTTATTTACAAGTAAATATGTATAGGATTGCACTGCTAGAAGTCAGAATGATCCTGCTGTGGCTGCTAAGAGCAATACAATGGGCCAGTTGCGTTATTGTTCACATTGTGCTGTGTTAATGTATATTGGAAAGAGGGATAAAAAACAAATGTTAAATACTTCTGTGCATTTATTTATTTTTTGCCAACCCTATTATATACAGTAGCCAGAGAAGTTCCAGAATTCCAAATAAGTTTTAAAAAATCAATTTCCTAGAAGCTAAAATTAGTTTGGGACATAAAATGGCACATATGTTAATTTATTAGCTGCTACTTCCACCCTTGAAAATAAGCAGCAGATAATGTTGGGTTGGATCCAAGTTCCTTCATTCTGCCAGTGGAAGGACACCATTTGTGGAACAAGACTTTTGCATCTTCTCCTTCCCCTGGCAGTCCCCTGCACGCCCTTCAAATTGGCTCCGGCAGGTTGGGGGATGAAGTTTCTGGATCCACCCCATGATAACTGCAAGAAAATTAATTTGCCATTTAAAAATATATATAGCCATTTTCTCTCATCTGATTCAAGCCCAATGCATATAATAAATCATTCTGGTTATACAGAGAACAAGCAAAGTCAACAATACAGCATTCCTCTAGCAATCTTTCTACCTATCCAATAGTGAAATGTTATTTTATAAATTCTATAAATTAATGTGCCCATTCAGGATAATCTTACATCCTTATTAACATAAAATCAGCACTTCACCACAGAAGCTGCCCAATTGTCTTAAATGAAGAATTCTCAAAGGACATTCAGTATATTATGGCTGAAATTTCTAATTCAGCCATTCTCGTGCACAAATCCCATTGATTCTGGTGGGATTATGTATGCATGCATCATTAGTTGCAATATCACAGCTCATATAAGATGACATAGTAGAGTCTTAAATCTCCAAATAAGGTCTTTGGACAATGTTTTAAAATTAGTTAGTTTCTACAAGTCTAGTCAGTCATAAAAATGTTTAAAGGCTAAAGTACAAATCCTTGTGCTTGAAGCATAATCTACTAGGTTTCTATATAATCTTAGTATTTCCAAAAGTTGGATTGTAGTTCCTGGCACCATCTATCTCCCTTTGCAGTCACGGGAAGAAAGATCAAGCCATTAAATTTTTAAAGGCACCATGCTGTATGAACCAGTGCTCTGACAGCGAAGACATTCTTCATACCTTCTGACTAACAATAAATAGGAAGGTCCCTTGCATAAGGCATCACTTGAGCCTAAAAACATAAGGATACTTAAAGGCTTACAAAACCGACAATGAAATTAATTGCCCTGATATCTGTCCCCTTAATAACAACACCACATCAGAATGTGGTAACAGTTTTCAGCAAATGCAGTTCCTTTATCTTCAGCTTCCCGAGTCTGTTCCAAATTGGCTTTGGGTGAGATGCTTTGTAAGCAGATTTAAAGAGCTCTTAATATGGAGCTCTATGACATGCATAGACCTGTACAGTGAAGGGTCATACTATGATATGAATGAGGCATACCTTCTGAATCTATGAAAGCCTACATTTACAAATATTATATGGACGCTGATGTAGGAAGAGTTTTAGCCACTACTCATGTATAGAGGAAAGCATTCTGTATGTTACCTTGCACTGAGATGTTTTCTGAGTGACTCAAATGCCTCTAATTAATGCTGCTCTGTGTTCCCTAGAATGTTCCTTGTGTCTGGTATTCAGGGAGAGAAAGAGAGATGTGGCCTCGTTATTTATACTTGGGGTGGGTTTTGTTGTCATTGTCGTTGCAAAAAAGCTTTAAGGTTAACTACTAGTTTCACATCTCACATCCAAAGATTAAAATAAAATATCCTACTTGTGCAAAAAGATGCGGCTTTATAAAACCTGAATGAACAGATATGTGGATTTGGTCACACTACAATTATTATGAAAACTATTTACCAGACAATGGAGCTTGCTTTTGTTGCAACTTCTCCTGTTGAATTAAGTTTAGGTGTAATTCTTAGAAAGCTGTATTTTCATACACACACACACACACACACTTCATATGCTTGTATTGAAATTGATATATTCAAATCTATGTAGTTATATTTTTTCCTTTTCCTCTTTATAGATTTGTTTTGTTGCAATTTTAGAATAAAAATTTAATTAAAAAACCCTTCCTTGTTGATTTCAATGGGATAGAGGGGGAACTGCATGCTTCTATTATGTTTGCTGAGAGAACAGTGAATGGGGGATGAAGAACAATTGTAGGGGAGGATCAGTGTGTGGGGAGGGCATTTCACTCCCCCCCCCCCGGAAGTCTTCCCAGCAGGTTTTTATGCCCCTTGGCCCAGCACGCCTCCCCTGAGTTAAAAGAGACTGCCACACTGGGGAGACTTATGGGGAGAAGGCAGGGGATTAAGCAGTCCCTCCAGTCTATCAATTACAAGTGTCACCCTGCCCCCCGCCCCATTTGCCTTGGAGTTAGGAATCCCATGTTTTCCTCCCAATATACCAGTTCCACCCTTAAGCAAAAGTAATGTTTATTAGACCAGGATTGCTGGCTGTTCAAACTGTAATTGAAATAAATGAGATTTTGATATAGAGAATTCAAAGTAAAACAGTGTATTCTGAGTTAAATAGGGAAATTCCCTGAACAACTCTCCTTCCACATCCCTAATAATACTTTGGGCGCTTCCCTAAAGCAGAAGTAACACATTTAGAAAGGGTTCTTTTTCATTTTTGTCTTTATTAATAAGATTTTACATATCATACAATAGAATAGTTTATAATAAACTAACAAATATTCTTAGGAAGCAGTCAGTTCCACAGCCCTATGTACTCATGTCTATAAAAGATGGTATATTGATAACACAGGGCAGAAAATCATGGTTTGACATCGCACAATCTTTTTTCTTTTTGTTAATAGGCAAGTTTACAGAATTTCAACTGAGTGCTGGAAATGACCTCATAGAAACTTGTCTTCTTTGAAATCAAGGGAAGCTGCCTTTTGTAAACTACTTTGCATATTTAGATGAAATCCCTACACTATAATTTCATCTAGCCACCTAATGCTGGTTACATGCAACCCCTCCAGTTTGGCTGCTGGGAAACTCCATGACCAACAGCACACCTTGGCAGATTGGGCACATGGAGAGATGTCTAGCCTAAAAAGCATTTTTAACATTTTTGAATGTCAAGAAATTATGGACCAGTATTTCTTAGGGGTTCATATTCAGGAGTTACCTTCCATCTTTAGCGAACGCAGTCATGGAAAGACAATGCAGACCATAGTTAGATTCTAAACTAAGGCAGGGGTCTTGTCTTTACACACAATTTGTCAAATAGCAAGCTCAAGTACAATATACTCTTAATGTATATACGTTAATAAATAAATATCAAAAATAATGTGTATTGATCTTGGACCCCTTATTGATATCTGAACAAGTAACAACCAACATTTTAGTTTTTATCATGACTTATCACCTGTTTGTGGTCCATATATTCTTTTGACTGTTTTGTTTTGCAAAAGCAAACTAATGTAGTGTATGTACCAGAGACAGGGATTGAAAATGAAATAAACTAATGCCTCTAGCTAATAAAAAGAAGATCATGGCTTATTCCACTTATTGACTTGACAGACTGTAATAAACATAGTAAGTTTTATCATGTTGAATTTAAAATGAAATTGCTCATTAATGGTAAATAGGTTCCAGTGATGCTTTATTATCAATCACAGATAATTGCAGATACTTAAAACTGCTTATTGATTCAATATGCATGGTCCACGGACAGTGGGGACTATATTCATTATTATAGCTGTGCTTAATCATGTCACCAAGTGGTTTTGCAATCACACAGGATGTGATACTATTCACACATATGTAGCCAGTAGGCCACTTTATAAAAGTGAATAACAGTATGCAAAGGCACTAGTCCATATGTAGGAATACAGCTGTACCAAAAGAATAAAATTTAAATACTTTAGATAAGAAATTAAACCTCAAATTATTACTCACACTACAATATCTTTTGAGATGACTTCCTGGTTTTAACCCAGGTCATGTGTGTTTATAGATAATTTTAAGACATATGTACATACACCATACATTTATATGGTACATACATATATAATATGTATATGTATTATACAGGAAGAATACTGGGGTCCCTTCTCCATCATGTAAAGTAGAGGTGAGAAACTTGTGGTCCTGAAGATGATGTTGGACTCTTAACTCTTATCATCTTTAGCCAGCATGGTCAATGGTCAGGGATGAGAGAACTTATAGTCTACTAACAACTGGAAGACCAGAGACTCTCTAGCCCTGACTTGAAGCCTTTTCACATACAGCACTGAAGCGCGTTTGCATTTCCACATTGGAGAACGTGACTATAAAATTTGCATAATATAGTTGTAAACATTGATTGAACTGGAACTAGTTTACATGATACTATCAGAACACAGCAGAAAGAATGGCTGAAAATCAAACATCAGTGGCCATAAAAGAAAAAGAAAACTCCTATTCACAGTCTATCCATTTTAGCTTGTCATTGGCACATAAAACAATCACACACGTGCGCACGCACGCACACACACACAGGTTAACAACATTTCTGTGTTTTATGTAGACAAGAAAGCCAGATGCCCTGTTAGTATAGAATGAATGCACCTCCATTATCTGAAAACAGTTTCAGAGGTCTGAGACAATTTTGTCTCTTGATTTCTGACGTATTACATTTCACAGTAGCAACGTTACAAAGATGACTTGTTATCTTATCTAAAAACACCCCTGAAAAAGGTTTTCCTAATGTTTATACATGGAATGCATTCAAAATTTTGTGTCATGCAAGCAGCCAGTATCAAATATCTCTTCAACCCAAGCAACAACATGCCAAAACAGAAGCACCAATTCTGGCAATACAAGCCCAACATGTATCACCTGGCTGTTGGGCCACGATGTTCGAATCTGAATAAAGTGAAAGATTAAAGGTCCGCTGCTCCAACATTTCTCTGTCCCATCTCTCCCTCCAGAAAGGAGAAAGGGAAGAGATGAGATGGTCATACAGGGCTAGGATTTTAAAAGAAAATGATTCCAAGCTCTAAAAAAAAGTGACATGTAGACAACAGTTGCAGCAGTTATGAAGATTTCTGTCGACTTCATGACTGTACACATTACTCCGTAAGTACCTTTCGAAATATTGGGTTGGATCCAGAATTTGCCTTCTGCAGATGGAAGGGCTCCCTACATCTGTCAAAGGCTTCTGACTCAGTGGACATTTCTGTAGTGGATCGGAGGAGGAGGCAATTTTGCTCGTTCCCCCCCTCCCCTTTGAGTCCCCTATAACCCCCCCCCCATCTGTTATGGAGGTTAGAGGACCATCTGGAATAGCATAGGAAGCAGCATTGGGGAATAATAAATGAAAATCACCTCTCCACCCCCTACCCACTGGCTGGAGCATCTTCAGAGGAGCTCTGCTCAAGGAGTGCTCCGGCTGATGGGAACAAACACTGGAAACAGCCCATTGTTTGCCACTTCTAAAGATTTCTGGATAAAGATACTAAAAGCACCTTCAAATGTACGTTTGAGATCTGAAAGTGTAATCAGGTGGTATGCTGAGGAAAACAAAATACTACTTTCTCTTTACCAACAAGTGCCCCCTCCCACCATTTTAACTGTATTTAGAAGAACCCCACATATTTTAAATGTTACAGTAATGATCTTCAGTTTACCAATTAAAGTACATCAGACTCATCTATATGTATTCTGCTTTGCATTTTTTAAAAAAATCTACAAACTACATAATTTGAATAATAGAGCTGAAGGCTAGTGTGCGATATGAGATATGACTAGGTGGGGCCTTAAATGATTTCTTAATAAACGAGTGAAGTAGAACGTCAAATATTCAATTGTTTTATAAAGTTGAACATCATATGAACATAAGTCACTGTCTTATACTAGGCCAGGCTATTTGTCCATCTAACCCATCTAACTGGCAGAGAGAGGCGTTCTGCAACACTTGCTAAGGTCAGCGGTGGAGGCCTGTCTCACTTGTCCGGCATTGAGGGTGGTTTGGCCAACAAATACAAGAGTGGCCACATGCCTCTGGAATGAGTTGCTATCTAGGCCAGGGGTCCCCAACCTTTTTGGACCCATGGGCATATTTGGGAATGTGAGAAACTGTGGACACCACAACAAAATGGCTCCCATGGAGGATGTGGCTAGTCAAATAATGGCTGTCATGAGGGTCTGGCTAGTCAAAAGCATGCTAAAGAGATTATGGTGGGGGGAGAAATAGTGAAGCTAGAAGCTGGGGGAGGGGGAAATAGCAAGGAAAGGGGTAGAGGGGAGAGAAAGATCAAGACTAGAGGCTGTGGGAGGGCGGGGGAGAAACAGCACAGTAAAGAGGTGGGGAGAGAAATAGCAAAGCTGGAGGCTGGGAGGGAGGGGGAAACAGCAAGGTAAAGAGGTAGTGGGGAGAGAAAGAGCAAGGATAGAGGACTGAAAGAGAGAAGGAGAGGGAGAGAGAGAGAAGAAGAAGGCTAGGAATGGATAAGGAAGAGCAATAGGAAGGAAAGGTGTTGGAGGACAGAAATAGTGAGGCTAGAGACTAGGAGTGGGGCTAGAGACAGCACAGGGGAAAGGTCTGTGTGGGTGTAAGACTGGATGGGGCCAGAAAGCAACTCGTTCCTTCTCTGCCTGCCTGCCAACAGTTAATCTGCAGCAGGTTCAGGGACAGGAAGGAGAACCTGGTACCCTAACTTTTTTCAAGGTTTTTATCTTTAAAAAAAAAAAGTTTGAAGGGGCCAGGGATAGGGGCCCCTGCAGACACGGTGTTGGGGACCCCTGATCTAGGGTCAGTCAGGCCCCACAGTTGAAGGCCTTTAGGAAAGCTCTGAAGACCCCTCTGTTCTCTTTGGCTTTCTCTTGAATTGTGCTTTCTCTTGATGGGTTCTTAGCTGCAATTATTTTAGTATTCTCTAGGCTGGATGTTTATTATTTACTGATATTTACTATTTTTTGTACTGTTATTGAATCATGTTTTAAATATGCAAGCTGCCTTGAGAGAGCTGTACCCTTAAAAGAGGCCTAAAATATTCTTAAATAAATAAAAAAAACCTGAAACTGTAGATGCCAGGGATTGAATACAGAGAAGAAAAAGAGTCATTATAACCATACTATTTCTTAACACCGCTCAAAAAATAATCCAACTCTGATTTACAACATATTCTGTTTCCAACCACACAGAGATGAACAGAACAAAGTAGGAATGCTATGTAGATGATGAACATGTTAAAGCTCCTTCACTGCTTTTTCTGTGACACAGAAATGAATTTCTGCTTCAGGAAAAAAGTAACATTTACATGGGAGTGGTAGTGTCTTTTCTGGGCGCATGTACATAGGTTAGGTAGCCAATAAATGCAGTGGCTTTCCAATCTGTGTGCACATGCATGCCACAAAAGACAATTATGCCACTGGGAAAAAGTTATAATGCAATTGATCTTCATATAAAAAATGCAGTGTGCGAAGTAGTCCTAAATCTCAACCACTATTGAATAGCATCTGCCACAAAGTCAAGCATGCCAGGAAAGCTTTAGATCCAGATATTGCAAGTACATTTTGCACTGAAAGATCAGTCTTGCCGGCATGGGCCCCACTGCCAAGGACTTCTTTGCAACAAATGTTTCAGGTTTTTATCAGCAATATTCTGCTGCAATTGCACCTCAGGGTTAGTTTGTATTCTCATGGATATGAATCTATAATGCACACAATACAGGGATATCTAAGTATGTACAAAATTATGCCAGATAAAATCTATGTCAAAAGGTGTGGCAAAAAACAAACAAAAACCACACTACTGTTGTAAGAGAACATTTCTCAGTTTTATCTGTAGATGTGTAAAGTGCTAAAACCATGTATCTTTTGATCAAAATACCTTCCTTAATCTGGATTATGACAGAATATCACACCATGTTGAAATCCTACTACACTACAAAGAGGACAAAGTATATCCGAACCAGTTTTACTTTTATAAAATTTCCATACATTTTAAGGAAACAATCCAGCCATGCAAGCCCCGCTGATTTCAATGGAAGAATAAAGCACGTGCTTAATTCTACCCCGTTGAAACCAACAGAATTTCAGTTTATTATGTCTTAAGATGTTAGTTGCCCACCTTTATGCTCCCCTTTCGATCGCACAAAGGGAACAAAACTAAGCAAAAAAAGTTAGTTAATGGTCCCAGACCAATTAAGATCCAATATATCTACTGTGGAATCGAAGAATGCAATCCTATACATGTTTACTCATAACCAAGTCTCACTGTGTTCAATGAGGCTAACTCCCTCTGCCATGGGCTTAGGGCCAGGATATTATTTCATCCTCCAGTTTGGCTTACTTTTGGAGAGCAGCCTACTATGTTAACTTCTGCCTACCACATTCACTTGTAACTGTGCTCAATGCCAAAATATTAATAACTTTTCCAATTATGTTTTGGATTGAAAATTAGAGTTTCGGGTAAAAACATTAAGTCACAGACATAGTAAATATCAGGAAATATGTGGGTTTGTTGTCCTATTGTTTATTTTAGACAATACAAGATGGGTTAAAGTAAAAGAGAATATTTTATGAGCTTCTGTCTCAACTAGCTTTATTTCATGATATAAAATACATGGCCAGTGAGGTCTGTTTCTTATAAATATCTAAGAATGGCTCTAGTAGTCAGAGCAAAGAAATCTGAAGACCTCCTCGGTTCTAGTTCCAGCTCGGCCTCAAAGTCACTCCAAGTTAGAGCAAATCATGCTGCCTCTCCATCAATTTCCAAGGCTGTGCAAATCAAGAATTCTTACTGTACTTTCTTCACATAGTACAATAAAATGTATCCAGTTCATGGTAGAAAGGAGCTTGAGGTACACTGACAATAAGCATTAGAGAGAATCCATAATGGTGAAGCAGAGGGAAAGATGAGTTGAACAGCCATGGAAATTAGACTTAAGAGCTAGTATGGAAGGAGTAGAATCTTAACAGCCAATATTGCCCTTGCAGTGACATGATTGCAAGAACAATCAATAGTGAGTGTGCGTGTATACACACTGCCTGTTTAAACAATTCATGAGTCTCTATGTATTACAGTACTAAGAAGCAAGACCATCTTGTGAGTAAACCATTCACAACAATACATCCGTGGTGCATTTGCTCATGGCATGTAAGCACTTGAGCCCAATTTGGCTAAAGTTAATCACAAATAAGTCCCATTGAATCCAATGGAAAAAGTTAGGGCTTCTCAACACGGGATTTTTATCCTGTGATCAAGATTGGTTACTAACGGAAGTTTGCAGGTCCTTTACATGATGTAGTCACCCTCTCAGGGCCTCTCCCATGTTTTCCAACCATTTCCTTGGCTTTATTTGAAATGGGAATAACGAGCTAATAAAAAAACGCAATTTGAATTTGTCCCTGTAAATGGAGTTGCGCTATAACAGCAGCACCATCTAGTGGCTGTATAATGAAACATATAGAACTTGTAGATAAAGGCAATCCCTGGAAAAAACCAGGAAGTTTGTGTGAAGGAGCCAACCTTAATCCCGCAAAGAATCTGGAAGCAGAAGCCCCAGTAAAGTTGCGGGATAAAAAGCCTGGTGTGGAGAAGCCCTTAGTCATGACTAACTTGAGTCCTATTGATGGATGGGGGCTTTCAACTGCAAGACACTTTATACTGATTTTTTCTCTCCTTATAGTTAACATGCCCTGCACTAAATAAGTAGGCCATTAGCAAAAGTTCTGTCCTTTGTTCCCTTCAATATAACATCCAACCATTTTAATGAGCATTAGCGTCATGGGTTTCTTGCAATTGGAGACAAGTTACATCTTAGGGATGGTCTCGGAGCCAGACCATGGTTTGTCCTTTGTTTCAAACAAAGACTTTCAAATATTTTAGAGGAAGAATTAGTTAAAAAGGATATTTTGTCAATGAGAGGCAAACATTTTCTCTAATTAGCATAAAACAAGATTTATATTGGACTGAGTCCATATTTCAGAAATTAGTATGTGATGTTAAATGTTATTTGAAGAGGTAGGTGTATTTCCACACAATAGGAGAAGTTGTAGCAGACGTGATAGAAAAATTAGGGCATAATCTAGTCTAAGAGACTACACTGAAAAAAATGGGCAACCCTCCCACCCTACCCCCAACACATGTTTTAATTATTTGTTTTTTCAAAGAAATGTCTGCTTCAAAAGGTCAATTGTATCCTTGGTTAATTGTAATATTAACCACTGGACCAACAGTATATGTTATTTCAGTACTTTTTTCTTACATTTCCAACACCAGCAGTCTAAAAGTTTACAAAGAAATCATGATAGTCTTAATAATTACATAATTACAATAGACATTTTAAGTTGAAGGGTTGTTGTTAAAACAATCTTCATAAATAATGTTTTCTATCTCTTCAATTACCTAAAGGTCAATTGGTATGGATAGGATGTTTCTTTCTCTTTTACAACCAAATGGGAGACTCCTCACTGCCAACAATGGTTAAGGCCTGGATCAAGTTACTCTCCTTTTGCTTTCTTCTGCTTTTTTCCATTTTCCACAACTAGACCGTTTTCTGGTTTGCTTATACCATTTGCCACAACACCATTGGCAATCTTGCCATTCTTTACTGGTTGCTTGGGCATCTTGTATGTCCGATAGTAGAAGTTACCAAACAGGACAATGAAAGTGGTAGCATAGAAAATGACACCCCAGTGCATCCACTTGGGAAAGGGACAATCAATATAAATAGACATGGCTGTGTGGCCGATAGTCACGTGGAACTGTATCTGAAAAGTAGAAAAACAGAATGTCAAAGGCCTTGATTCATATGCTTCTGTTAGATTTCATTTCATAATTTATTTTGAAAACATATCTGAACATTAATAATAGACTTGAAAGAAAAACAGGGAAAACTGGAAAACAGAAGGTATACTTTCTAAACCATTACAAAAGTTCCACAGTAAAATGACAGTAGCTATTGTGGTAAAAAAAGGACATGCATCTGCTACTTATAGAAACTGAACTGCATTAATGACCAACAGCTACTCAGATGCCTGTGCTATGCATTCCAAACAATGATTTCCACATGAAAGCATGGACATCCTTCACCATAAGCCAAGCTTCATCATCTCTGTAACTTTTACTTATGACCAAGGAAAACTATTTTAGTACGGGGCAGAATGGGACAATGTGCAAGTGGGGGCCACCGCCGATTCTGTTCTGCTAGCAGCACCCACCGCCTGTGCAACAGGGATCCAGTGCTTCCTCTAGGAACTGGAAAAGAGCAGAAACACTAATTTCTGTAACAGAGCAGGTCAGTAGAGCTCGCATAAGGGAACTCTACCTACCTCTCCTGATCCAGAAGTGAGCATTTCACTAGTTTCGGGGCTTCCAGAGGGAGTGCTGAATCCCCACTGTGCAGGTGCTGGGTATTGCTTGCAGAATGGAATCAGCGGTGGCCCCTGCTCGTGCAATGGCCTGCTAGGATACTGCCCTACATCTATAACAGAAAGTCCAGCTAAGGTTAAATTCAAGCTTGCTGACTTTATTTATTGCAACATCCTAACATATTTTCTTGTGTTGAGACTTCATTATTTTAAAATAGCTGTGGATAGGAAAGGATTCTGACTGAAAATCTATGATCTACATAAAATGTGGGGGTCAAATAGGTCACCTCATTTTAAACTCTGTTTATATGTGGCCAGTGGATCACCTTCCTCAAACTGCTCAGACTTTTTTGTTTGCCCATACATAGCAATATCCAGCAAGGACCAACAGGTACAGAGGGCAGCCTTCTGAATCTGGTCTTTGTAAGCCCGCAGAGTGGAATCCAGAGAAGGTTTGCATGTGTAAGACAAGTTATTCCATGCTGTGTGCATGGTGTAATCACTGGATCAGCAAGAATATTTTCAACCAATTAACATGCAGGTTGTTTCTACATAATTATTTTAAGATATTATGTAAGGAAGAAATGTTCTAGCTGATGCACATTTCTTAGAGCTATTACTAGATGCTTTATGCATAATTCTATTTCTTTTCCTACACCATTCTGGCTCAGAACTCCGTTTTTATTCCTTATTGCCCTTCCAGATCTACAATAATCTGGATGGGGTGATATGAGTACAAAGGAACCTGCTTCAGAGGTGTGGTGTGTATGATGATCCTTCTAATGCTACACTTCTAGTAGGTTTTAAATGCCCACCATATATAATAGTTTGAAAAAGAAACATTACTTACCAGCTGCATTATGGTTAAGTATCGTTTCCACCAAAGGTACTTCTGGAATTTTGGGCCACAAGCAGCTAGTCCATAGTACATATACATAATAACATGAATAAAAGCATTAATTTGAGCTCCAAAAAACGCTGTTGAGAGGAAAAAAAATATTCGTAAGTTACAGGAACGTTAATATCATTATATTCTCTTTATTTCTATTACACATTAAAACAAAGTTTAAATCATTTGGTTTCATAGTGGATTACAATGATTTAGGGTGTAGCATTTACAGAGGGAAAACATTTTCAGTTCTAAATATAAAATATGGGAAATTAACATATATAATCAATTCAGCTATATGACACCCAGCTCTACCTCTCTTTCTCATCAAAACCAGGTGAGGCAGTGGCTGTTCTGAACCAGTGCCTGGGCACGGTAATGGACTGGATGAGGGCTAATAAACTGAAACTCAATCCAGACAAGACGGAGGTACTGTTAGTGGGTGGTTCGTCTGCCCGGCTAGGTGATATTCAACCTGTTCTGGAGGGGGTTGCACTCCCCCTAAAGGATCAGGTTTGTAGTTTGGGGGTGCTCTTGGATCCAGAACTGTCACTTGAGGCACAGGTGAACTCAGTGGCACGGAGCACTTTTTATCAGCTTAGGCTGGTATACCAACTACGCCCTTATCTGGACAGAGATAGCCTAGCTACAGTTATCCATGCTCTGATAACTTCTCGTCTGGATTACTGCAATGCGTTATACGTGGGGCTGCCTTTGAAAACGGTCCGGAAGCTTCAGCTGGTCCAAAATAGGGCAGCAAGATTGTTAACAGGGACTGGCCTGCGAGCTCATATTACGCCAGTACTTTTCCAGCTGCGCTGGCTGCCAGTCCATTTCCGGGCCCGATTCAAAGTGCTGGTGTTAACATTCAAAGCCCTTAACGGCTTGGGGCCAGGTTACCTGAAGGATCGCCTCCTCCCATATGTGCCTGCCCGGACCTTAAGATCATCATCAGCGGCCCTTCTCCGTGAGCCCCTGCCAAAGGAAGTGAGGCGGGTGGCTACTAGGAGGAGGGTAGGGATGGCGGAGAATTTCTCCCCGAAACTTCGGGGGGCCGAGCGCCAACGTGTTCGGCCCCCCGAACAAGTTTCGGGGAGAAATCCTCCGCCCCCCCCGCCCCCCCCGGGACGGGACTTACCTTCCCTGAATGTCCCTCCCGGCGGCGGGTCCGGCTGGCAGTTCGTCCGGTGTTCGAGCGGGGCGGGAGCGGCAGCCGGTCTTTCGACCGGCTGCCGCCCCTGCCATTGCAATGAAAGAAAAAAACAACAACACGTCCCCTGATAGGCTACGTGACGATTCACGTAGCCTATCATGGCAAGATTTGCAAAGTCAGCCGTGATAGGCTACGTGAATCGTCATGTAGCCTATCACGGGTGACTTAAAAAAAAAAAAAGCGCGTACGCGAATGGCGGCCCCCATAGGGAGCCGCCATTCGCGTTCCTTATTTGGTCGCTGTAGTCTACGTAAATGTTTACGTAGACTACTGCGAAAATAAGGGCAACGCAAATAGCGTTGCCCTTATTTTCGCCGTAGTCTACGTAAAGATTTACGTAGACTACAGCGACCAAATAAGGAACGCGAATGGCGGCTCCCTATGGGGGCCGCCATTCGTGTACGCGCTTTTTTTTTTTAAAGTTACCCGTGATAGGCTACGTGACGATTCACGTAGCCTATCACGGCTGACTTTGCAGATCTAGCCGTGATAGGCTACGTGAATCGTCACGTAGCCTATCAGGGGGCGTTTTTTGTTTTTACTTTCGCGTTCGCGGCCGGGCGAGGTGAGGCGCTTCCTCCCCGGCCTGAATTTCGGCCGGGCGAGGTGGGAAGCCTCCCCCCCCGGCCTGAATTTCGGCCGGGCGAGGCGGGAAGCCTCCCCCCCCGGCCTGAACTTCGCGGGGGGAGCAGCGAAGCGCTCCCCCCCACCGCGAACAAGCTGCGAGAAAAGGTAAGTGACTTTCGTCCACCCCTAGAGGAGGGCTTTTTCTGTTGTGGCACCTCGGCTCTGGAATGAGCTCCCTAGTGAGGTTCACCTGGCACCTACATTGTACTCCTTTCGGCGCCAGGTGAAGACCTTTTTATTTTCCCAGGCATTTTAGCTTTCTAAATTTTTATCTTTGCTGTTTTAAACCTGTATTTTAAACTCCTGTACTGCTGCTAGGTTTTATTGTGGTCGTATTGTTATATTGTGGTTTTAATGTTCTATATATTTTAAATTGTTTTATTGTGTGTTGTTTGGTTTTAGTTTTTGTGAACCGCCCAGAGAGCTTCGGCTATTGGGCGGTATAGAAATTAAATAAATCAAATAAAATCAATCAATAAAGCTGAATTCTCAGCTTTGATTCTTCTTACACATTTAGTTGCATCAGTGAGTATCAATGTCCAGAACTTAACAGGCCTAGTCATGGGAGTAAACAAAGGAAATGGCTCTCTATTTCAGACATATATTTACTGAGTTATTTTGGGGGGGAGATCATACAAGTAACTTCCATCCTTGCACTGGAGCTATATTGGCACACAGATGGACTATCAAGGCCTATAGCAAGGATCATGAATTTCCGGCCTGTGGAGTTCCAGCAAACTTTGGAAAGGCCCTGCTGCCTGTCCCAGTGGTAGAGTAAGGCAGATTTTTTGTAGAGGAAACTCTGCTGTTATCCCCAATCAATGACTGGAGACAATAGTGGGGGAGTTCCTCTCCCAGTAGTAGAGAAATGCTACCTGTAACAGTAGATACTGTTGAGAGGGACTGTCTTTTTCTCCATACAGAGAAAGGCATGGAGCAATTCCTCCTGCCTGGCATGGGTTAGAAGCAGTTTTGTTGTGCCTTTCTCTGCATGGAGAAACTCTCCTATGACGTCAGGGGACAGGGCTTTTGAGGCAAGGTCTGCTCCTGACATCATCCAGTCCCAGGGGGATGAGCCAAAGAGAGATCCCCAGGGGCTAAACAGTTTCCCCACCCCTGACCTATAGAATCCTATCCCCTCCCCCATTAGTGAGTATGTGCAAAAACAGCATGCTTGGTCATTCCTAGGATCAGGAAGTCTGTGTGTACCTCCCATATTTCCACTCAGCCACCCTGTTTGCCCAATTGCAAGAAAAGGAGGATTAGATGTAGATATGGGAGGCACGTACAGAGCTCCTGAACTCTATGATGGCCCAGCAAGTATGTGCTCATGCTAGGTGGTTGGGAATCAGGGGTCTATTAAGCCATTTGTCATTTCTTCCATGTGCAAGCGCTGCACCTGTGTTAGGACAATGGATTGCATCCTATATTCTTATTTGTACTGTGTTGTCACAATAATGTGAAGGAAAATAAAACAAAAGAAAATAAGAAGTTCCTGTCCCAAGAAGCTTGCAATCTAAATTAGGTCCCTGCTGCAGCACCACTGTGTTCTCAATGCCAGCCCCCTTGCATGAAATCCTGTGGGTCTTTTTGGACTACAGGATGGGTCTCATAAACTCTTACAAGCCTGCACCAACCATATGTGCAGTTTCTAGTGGGAAGGGAGGTTGGCATACAAGTTGTGAAAGGCTACAGGGCCCACTCCTGCTTGCAAAATTATCATTCATCAGCATAGCAGTACCAATAGCTGCAGCCATAGCTCCTAATTGTCTGCTCTCATGTCTGTCTTCCTAAATCATATTTTATAGACTGCTGTGCCAGCACAGAGGCTCACAAGGCTGGGCTCTTAGATATTAAATTAACAGAGCAGAATATACTGGCACAGTAATAATATGAATTTTAATTTTTAGGAGTTCACAAAAGGGATTGCAATTTTTGGTCAATTTGTATCCTTGTATTTTATCCATTCGAACTGTGGTGCTGGAGAAGACTCTTACGAGTCCCCTGGACTGCAAGGAGGTCAAATCAGTCCATCCTAAAGGAAATCAACCCTGACTGCTCATTGGAAGGACAGATACTGAAGCTGAAGCTCCAATATTTTGGCCACCTAATGCGAGGAGAAAACTCCCTGGAAAACACCCTGATGCTGGGAAAGATTGAAGGCAAAAGGAGAAGGGGACGGCAGAGGATGAGATGGCTAGATAGCATCACCGATGCAATGAATATGGACTTGAGCACACTCCGGGAGAGAGCACAGGACAGGAAGGCCTGGCGTGCTATGGTCCATGGGGTCACGAAGAGTCGGACACGACTTAACGACTGAACAACAACAATTTTATCCATGGCTCAACTATATTGTATATTGACTATTAAATGATATCTTTTGTAATACAAATACAGAAATAATGAATCTCACTAGTGCATTTCAACTTAGATAATAAATCTTATCAATGGAGGGAGCAATCCTATGGCTGCTAGACAGTGGCTAGACGGCCATAGGATATGCCATTTTCTGGGACCTTGGAGCCTGCGCTCCAAGGTCGCTTCCCAGAGAACCTCAAAGGCAGCATGGAACAGCTCCACCCTCCACGCTAGCAAGAGGAGTGCGGAGTGACCGGAAAGGGGCATGGCTGGGGGCATTCTGGGGCGGGGAGAGCGTAGCTGCCTGTATGACACATCCAATGTGTCGTACAGAAGCCTCCCTCCCCGCTCCATGCTCCCACAGCTAGACAGCCTCAGAAAAAGCAGAGCAGGAGAAGTGCGGAAGGAACGATCCTCTCCATGCGTCTTCTGCCCTGCTTTGGATAGGTGGTCACCTCTGAGTTCAAAGGCAGCTGCCTCTCTCGATAGGATTGCGCTCTTACAATGCAATCAAGGGAACTTACTTTTAGGCATTGCAGCCTGTGCACAGAATTTTGAAATGAATAGCAAGAAAATCCAATTATGCAGTCTGACATGATGAAGAACAAAAGAAAACCCCAAACCAAAACCATTTTGCAAAGGGGCAGTGGCAATATCTCGGTTAGGAAAGAAGAAGCTTATCCTGTTCTCACCCGATAAGGGTTGTTTATAGAGGTGCATTTGAAGAAGAGGTTCTTTGAAGAACTTATCCATATCAAGGTTAGAACCATTGTGGTACAGGAAAGGGAGATTTATAGAATGAATTAATGTGAGTAAAAAATGAACAAAACAAAAGGACAGGGTTCTGTATTGTATCTTTAGTAAACAATTTCTATGTATAGAGTGAGATGATACACATTTATGGCTAGGCTTAAAACTGTTGTCTGGTAAAAGAGAGAGAGAGAGAGGGAGGAAGGGAGAAGGTAGCAATCCAAGGTAGCAAGCCCCACTAAAATTATTAGGACCTAATTCTGAATAAAATGGGCAAACATAGGCCGTAAATCCTTTAGGGTGCAATCCTATGCATGTTTAGACAGAAAATATTGGCTAGCTGGGGAATGCTGGGAGTTGTAGGACTTTTTTCTGTCTAAACAAGAACAGGATTGCACCCTTAATCACTATGGAAATATGCTGGATAAAGCAACACACAATCCACAATTCTATCTGTTTTGTGGTTGCAGAATTCTAGCTCAAGCAGGGCACACCTGTGCATTGCTTCATACAGTGAGCAAACTTAAAACACAAAAAGAAGAACATGCATGCAAAATCTGAATCATAACATTATGCCCATGTAGAAAAGATTTCATAATCTCTAGGACTACAGTCATACATTTATTTCCTCCCCCTCATTTCCCAGAGAAGGAAAGATGTCCCTTTTAAATTCAACATTCCAAAAATAAACACACACTTATCCTATTGCTATAGCAGGAAAAGTATTTACATATGAGTATCAAAATGAATATTCACTTCTAAGATAAGTTTCACTTTCTGTTCCTTGTCTGAGATTACTCACCTTGTCCGCCTGCAACCCATTTTATGCCAATCCACCACAAAGTGAACATAGTGAAATGGTGATAGACATGTAGAAAACTGATTTGGTTAAATTTTTTTCTTAGGATGAAAAATACTGTATCCAGATACTCAATTCCTTTTGATACGAAGTACCACCATAAAGCCCCTGCTATCTGTAACATAGAAATAATAATGTAAGAAATCATATATTGGGTCAGACTGAAGTATCACCTAGCCTGGTGTCCTGTTACTCTGAAGCCCCCCCCCCCACATTTTTGACATTCTGTTGCTATGGGGTGTTAGCCCTCTTCAGGAGTTCAACATTTGTATCACTGGAGTGCAGGCAGGGATGTGCCTGCCAGCTCTGCTCTCTCCCCATGTTGACGGGGAAGGTTGGAAGAATAGTTGTAATCTGAACATGGCTACAGTCCTCCATGGGATCCCTGATTGCACAGGATTAAAGGCAGAGCTTCTCAATGATATGGGCTGGAGCAAGATTCCACCCTTAAACTCCTTCCAGTTCATTCTGGCAATATACAGAGTCCTTAGTCTACAAATAAATGGAGTACAAGTTTTATGTATGCATTATATGGTCTTCCTATATGGAACAGACCAAAACATGACATTAAAAACAAACAAACCCCTGCCTGCAAATATTTAAAACTTTAAAAACACAGGGTGTTGCAAAAAGATGGACCCAATTTGAAATTGCTATATCTCTGCAACCACGAACCGCCCATGAATGAAACTCTTACCACTTGAAAGGGTGGGGCATAGAGTTTCAAATGATTACCGCTAGATGCCTCTCTCAGTGCACAAACAGCCCCTAGCGTCAGTCATTCGCAAGATGGCAACCCCGCAACACAAGGCGTTTTGCCGTTCAGCAAGATTGAATCTGCAATTGCGGTGCAGCGTGTGTTTCAACGGCGTTTTGGCACTGTCCACTCGTCGTGCCAGCTGAGAACTTGCAACCGATATGGCCTCATGATTAAACGTCGCCTTAACACACGCCAGACAGTCGTATGAGAGATCGCAAGTTCTCAGCTGGCACGACGAGTGGACTTGCGCAGGCTACTCTCTTGAATTCTTCTCACGTTTTCCTCTGGAGCGCATGGTCGCCCTGTGCTCTTCCCCTTACATAAATAGCCTGTTTCCTTCAAATTGTCGGTACCAACGACAAATGCTCTTTGGCATTAGCGGATCAATGCCAAAACGCCATTGAAACGCACGCTGCACCGCAATTGTGGATTCAGTCTTGCTGAACGGCAGAACGCAAAACGCCTTGTGTTGTGGGGTTGCCATCTAGCGAATGACTGAGGCTAGCGGCTGTTTGTGCGCTGAGAGAGGCATCTAGCGGTAATCATTTCCCACCCTTTCAAGTGGTAAGAGTTTCATTCATGGGCGGTTCGTGGTTGCATAGATATAGCGATTTCAAATCAGGTCCATCTTTTTGAAACACCCTGTATATAAATAACACTTGGAAAACTAACCAGGAACCTTAAACATAGAATCTGAAAACCCTGGAGAAAAAGTAGGGAATACAAGCTGTTCCTTAAAAGACAACTTGAGTTCTCAGACTCTATGAAGGGTTAGGGAATCCATAGCCCTTCAGATATTATTGGACTACAACTCCCATCACCCTTGATCATTGACCATACTGGCTGTGGCTGGTGGCAGCTGGAGTGCAATAACATCTGGAGGACCAGAGGCTCCCCATCCCTGCTCTACAGCATAGGAGAATGCCTCCCACACTCAACGTCACCTGCTACAGATTACTAATACAGGCACTCAGTCCCCTCAATGTTACTGCAAAACCTTTATCACATATTAGAATGTGTGGAAGAAAAACACATACCACACCTCATTTTCTTCATCACAGATGACCAATCAAAACAGTGGTACTCGGCACAGGTTAAAAAGGATTCTTGTTCAGAAAAGGGAAATGCAGGTTTAAAGCAAATCTCAGAATACCACAAGATTCACACTGATTTCTGATTAAAGCAGGACATTCATGTCCACCAAGTCCTAGAACTCAGTGGAATGTTTTAAAGGATGTCAAGTGCTCATACATGGGCCTTCCAAATGAGCACTTTATAGCACAACCAATATGAGGGATCCAGAGGTTGTTCTTGAAGGTACAAGTGCTGTTTCCCAGCACCCATACTGCCATTTTTGTTGATAGGAACTGTGGAACTGACAACTTTTGTAGTCAACTGTGATTATGAGTACTTTGTGGAATGTGGATGCACAAGTGTCATGGACACCGTCTAGATAACATGTTTTGTAGTGATCAGTGACACAAGCCTCTCCCTCAGCTTTGGCTGTTTTATGATCTTTAGGTTTTGTCCTGTTGTATTTTGCCAGAAGCCGAGTGTACCACTGTTGCAGTACTAAACTACAAGAGCCTCATTCAGCCCTTTAAAAAAATGTGACATCCATCTATTTTGTGAAGCTTTTCCTTTTTAAAAAAAGAATATGTGTCCCATGTTTCCAGCACTGATGTGTACTCTTTCCAGATTTTCTTTTTAAAAAGCAGCAAGCAAGTCCCTTTGCAGAAAGACTACGTCCTCTGCACCAGGGGCCAATCTTCAGAGGATCTACTGCAGAGGGGGGGCACTCTGAGGACATTTGCGACACATGATGTTGTCGCCAATCCACATCAAAGCTGCCACTTTCCTCGTGAAAAGGTGCAGTTTCTGTGCTTCTACCGTGTCTTTCCCCTAAAATGTGGCTCCCATGGGGCTTTGCCCACAGTGTGCTATGTCCCCCCACATGTTTTCCTTGGTGTGTCTCTGTGACCTGGTAGTGATATGGTCAAGGGGGTGGGATGCCCCATTCCCTCTTGTTTCCCAGTCTAAGTAGTTTTTCCCATTGAGAAAGACCCCAGGAGTGCAGCAGCAACCGCACTAGTGGGAACACTCATTCACCTTACCTAGCCTGCTTTTAATCTTTAACATATCCCTCCTTCTGTGCATGTTTACTCATAAATAAAATAAATAAATCTAGCTCCCCTGCAGTGAATATTTAACTTATTTAATGCTGGATGAGAATCTCTGTATAGCTCTTCCCTTCTGTGCATGTTTACTCAGAAGTAAGAACTAAATCTCTCTCCCCTACAATGAATCTTTAACATATCTCAATGCATACGGAGTCAAGGAAACTCACTAAAGGGTTAAAGGCTAACTTCAGTAACTCATCTGCCTCTCCAACACAAGAAAGTCCTAGAATGCTCTTTTGCTTCAGTTAAATCGCTATTTTGATGCTCTGTTAAATCGCTTCTCTGATGCATTGTAAAGTGGTTTCTGTGTTGTTATGTAAAGTCCCTCCTCTGATGTGAAGAGCCTTATTGCACTAGCTATCATTTGGGATCAGGAAGCTTCTCCCTGTGATCAGGGAGAAGGAGAAAGGGTGTGTGTGGAAGCAATATCTCCGCAGGATTTTGGCTTCTTCAGGGAAATTTGGGCACATGGAGAAAATGGGGTAAGAGCAATAACTCCCCAACAGTTTGCTGGAATGGGGCAAAATTGGGGTGGGTGGGATGCTCTCAGTGGGAGCCTTCAGATGCTGCACTGGAGAATTGGAGATTTGGGCTTCTCAAGGCAAAAGCACACACATTGGGGAAAAGCGGGAGGGAGATAATGTAGTAGCAGGGGGGAGCCTTCAGAACTGTGAATTAGTTGCTCTCCATTCATAATAACGTAGTAGCAGGGGGGAGCCCGGACAGGGGCAGCAAACAAGACTCTCTCATTGGTTGTCCAGCCCGTGCCAGTTTGATGATGTTCAGTTCTACTCCTCCCACCAAACCAGGAAGTATGTTCTTTTCAAGCGCTGTGTGACCTGTGAAAACCAGATTTTAAAGGTACAGTACACTTGGCTTTTCTTGCTTCATGTGTCCCTGACGGACCAAAGCCAATTTCATGAATATTCGGATAATACTCCAACACGCTTCTCATTCCATTGTTGTGAAGATCCCCCCCTGGTCATCCTACAAAAGCTAAAGTGTGGTCTATGTTCACTCTGTTTGTCCCAACAACATGTATCACACATTTCATTTTCTTTATGCTTTGAAGTAAATGTCCCAGGAGAACATCCCAGACACAATAAGATTCTTTGGAGTCCCCTCTCTGAGGCCATAGACACTGCTACGACCTTGGAAGGCGGACTCCAGAATCCAATCCCTCCCCAGGCCCATTCCCCCACCCCCTTGCAGCCACTGTGGAAAGAACTGTGGTGCCTACATTATGAGGTTGCAAAAGTGATCTTGGAGGACCTCAGAGAGGTCTGAAAGGGGGCGTTGCAGTGGGCGGGGAGGGGAGGAGAGGCCAGGATATGAGAAATCCTATGGCCTCTCCAGCTCTGCCCCCACCAGCATGCCTCTGCTAGTTGGACTCAGAAGGGGAAGTCTAGAGGGGAAACAAAACAAAAGGCAATGGACAGGCGAAAATGATCTCCATAACTCCTCCTGCCCTGCTGGCAGCAGCCCGGAAAGGCAATGGACACTCAGAAGCTTCTGTCCAATGAGGACGCAACTGATAGGATTGCATCCTTAATTAGATGTAAGGCATTTCATAACAAAGGAAATGGACAGTTATTGGTGGCATACCTTTATAAAGCATTTAACAGCACAATCCTACACATACTGGGTGTGTATGGGCCTGGCCCTAGGAGAAATAGGACCTTGGGCAAGGAGTGCCCTAGTCAACTTACAATTTCTTCCATTATTATCTATAGTCCTTTATAGTGTTTGTAGTTCTTATAGCACTTGGTAACGTTGTCTCAAAGTAAAGCGGTATTCTGCTGATTATTATCTAGAACAAATTACACTAAACTGGACATTGAAAAAGGAACATACTTAAAGCTAACTGATGGAAGTTCATTTTTACAGTCAGTACTCAGACAACCTCTTAAACTTTGGGAAAAAAAGTTAAAGACACTTACTGCTTTCCTTTGCCCTAGCCCACTGCAGGCAGTACACTCAACAAAACTCAGTTTGGTGCCCTGGGAGGGTGCCCGGTTCATATCCCTAAGGCTGGCCCTATGACTATATACAATAAGAATAAAGTTATATCCTTTAAGAATACTGGATTAAAAGGATTATTAACAGGGATGTCAATGGGATAGTAAATAATGGGTGAACGTTTCTGGTCTATTCCATTTTTCGAAACAGTTACTCCAGTTATACCCAATTATTCAATTTAATTCAGTCCTCTCTAGGGTTAAAAAAATACAGGAAGAGTTATAAACAGTTCCTTATGTACTGTCCCCGATACTTAGAGTAGGCTTAGAATCTTGTCTGCATTATCACCACCACCACCACCACCACCACCACCACCACTACTTACATTTCTATACCGTCCCATATCCGAAGCTCTCTGCGCAGTTAGGTACAACCAGGCTAGACTACTATGATGGGCTGAACATGGGGCTGTCTTGGAAAATGACTCAGAAAATTCAACTGGTACAGATGCAGATGCTTGGGACATGTTGCTCCACTACTGTATCAGTTGCACCAGTTGCTGGCATACTTCTGGACCCAATTCAAATGCTGTTTTTGACCCAAATGGCTTAGGGCCTGGTTATTTGAAGGACCCAGGTTCTAGTCCCTACTCAGCCATGGAAACTCACTGGGTGACTTTGAGCCAGTCACAGACTCTTAGCTCAACCTAACTCACAGCGTTGTAGCTGTGAAGAGGAGGATACTGTAAGGCTAATTGCAGGTTTTAAAAACTGCTGGCTTTGACATGACTTTTAGATATTGGCTTTTGAACTACTGGGTGTTTCTTTTTTTAAAATATTATTTAATTATAAATAATATAATGTCAGATTTCATACATTTTCCATTTATACAGTCATTCATATTATTATTCCAATCAATTTATAATTATTTGTATTGGTAAAACTATTGGTTTTAGTCTCTTTTTAGATTTCTGGTAATGGGTTTCAATGACCCAGTTCAGATGTCACGATGGCAATTCCTGGATTCTTTTAACTCAGGAATTGCAGGGATGAGTGGAGCATGCTAACCATGCGCTCGTCGTTTCTGCTCGCTTTTTGCTCATTGTTCCTAGGTTGTTTTGTGATGTGAGAACCCAGAAACTTTTGGTTGTTTATGAGTTAAACAACCTACAGTTAACCCAACAACAAAGTATGGGCAATTGTTGGGTTAACTCTGGATTATTTAATCAATAAACAAGCCAGAGTTTCCAGGTTTGCATGTCATGAAACAGCCCAGTTCCTGGGTTTTTAATTGAAATCGTAAATGTGGCTCACTCTCCACTTGTCCCTGGCAATTCCTGGGTTAAACAACCCAGGAATTGCTGCCACGATGCCCAAACTGGGACTATGCTTGTTTTGTTCTTTTTTTTTTTTAAGTATATGATTTAGTTATTTTGATGTTTATATTCTGTTGTTTTAAATTGGATCTGTTATTTTAATATAAAAAATGTTGGTTGCAGTTTTCCGCCCTGTTATGCATATTTACCTTGATATTTTGTTCTAGGGATTAGCAATGAATACCCAAGAATGAATAAGACCAAGTAGCAACAGTAAGAACAGACCACGGATCAACGGACTGGTTTAAGATTGGGAAAGGAGTACGGCAGGGTTGTATACTCTCACCCTACCTATTCAACCTGTACACAGAACAGATTATGCGACATGCTGGGCTTGATGAAGCCAAGGCTGGAGTTAAAATTGCTGGAAGAAACATTAACAATCTCCGATATGCAGATGATACCACTTTGATGGCTAAAAGCGAGGAGGAGCTGAGGAACCTCATGACGAAGGTGAAAGAAGAAAGTGCAAAAGCTGGCTTGCAGTTAAACCTCAAAAAACTCAAGATTATGGCAATCAGCTTGATTGATAACTGGAAAATAGAGGGAGAAAACGTGGAGGCAGTGACAGACTTTGTCTTTCTAGGCCCAAAGATTACTGCAGATGCTGACTGCAGCCAGGAAATCAGAAGACGTTTCCTTCTTGGGAGGAGAGCAATGACAAATCTTGATAAAATAGTTAAGAGCAGAGACATGACACTGACAACAAAGGTCCGCATAGTGAAAGCAGTGGTATTCCCCGTAGTAACCTATGGCTGCGAGAGCTGGACCATAAGGAAGGCTGAGCGAAGGAAGATAGATGCTTTTGAACTGTGGTGCTGGAGGAAAATTCTGAGAGTGCCTTGGACTGCAAGAAGATCAAACCAGTCCATACTCCAGGAAATAAAGCCAGACTGCTCACTTGAGGGAAGGCTATTAAAGGCAAAACTGAAGTACTTTGGCCACATAATGAGAAGACAGGATACCCTGGAGAAGATGCTGATGCTAGGGCAAGTGGAAGGCAAAAGGAAGAGGGGCCGACCAAGGGCAAGATGGATGGATGATATTCTGGAGGTGACGGACTCGACCTTGGGGGAGCTGGGGGTGGCAACGGCTGACAGGAAGCTCTGGCGTGGGCTGGTCCATGAAGTCACGAAGAGTCAGAAGCAACTGACCGAATAAACAACAACATCCAGCCTTGACCATCTGCCAGTAGAACGGAAACTGCTGGTAGAAAGGTTTCCCCTTCCTGTTGGAGGTCTCCTGAGCACCTCCCAATCTGCTCCAGAAGGTTGGGAGACCCTCCAGAGCAAATTTGGGAGGTGTGCTGGGGGTGGGGAGGGCTGCTGGTGGGGAGGAGAGCAAGCAGAAGATCTGTTTCATGAGCAGAAGTCCACTGGCACGGCATTTAAGCAGCATTAAAACATTCTGGAAATTCTGTCTTGGAGATTTGGCAAATTTAAAGAAAATACTTTTTGCTATTTTTTTAAATACAGCCTTTATCAGGATATATTCTGAATTCTTGCCTCTTTCCTCAGACCCTTTTGGTAGCAATGGTTTTCAAAACTGGTATCAGTGAAACTGCCTTCGTTTACAAACAGCGTGGGAGCTAGTGTGATGGAGTGGCTAAGAGTGTTGGACTGTGGCTGGGAAACCTCTGTCTGATTCTCTACTCGATCAGGAAGGTCACTCTGAGTCACCTTGGGCCTGTCACTCTCTCTTTCAGCATAACCTGCTCACAGGCTTATTGTGAGAGTAAGATTGGGGGGAACCGTATATGCCACTCTGAGTTCTTTGGAGGAAGGATGGGATATAAATAAAACATGTCTGATTCCTTCCCTGGCCATTGTATGCCCTTCTCCTGCTTGTATCAAATACTTTTTGTTAGCAGCCTTGTGAACTATCATCAGCAGGTCCCTCCCAGCATATTATTTGAGAGTTATTATTCAGAGACTTTGAACTGAATGCTATAGAAGACAATTTAAGATATATATAGATTTGGGTTATGCCAAATAGTCTATATTACATATCTATGTCTATGGGCTTTTCTACATGAAGCTAAAATCCCACGACTTTACTGGGGCTTCTGCTTCTGGATTCCTTGCAGGATTACAGTTGTTTGCTTTCCATGTGTTTTTTTTCCTTCCCCCCCATTTCTGGGCAAGTTCTATATGTTTCATTATAAAGCCACTAGATGGCGCTGTAGTATTATCTGTGATAAAGCACAATTTCATCAGTACACCATAGGTTTACTGCTGTTCATAGCGGGAGGAGGGAAAATGCCGGACTTTCGTCATCATGAAAAAAAAGTGATAAAGATTGCAAAGAATGGTAGGTGCCCTGGAGGGTGACAGCGTTGTGTATCAGACCCATGAACTTCTATGAGTGATCAATCATGAGCGCACGATAGATGCCTCATGTAGAAAGGGCCTATATGTAAATTTGTAACTATCTATATCTATCTCTGTGTAATGACTGGTATAATAGGAAATAAGAGGGAGGATGAAGGAAAAAGTGATGCCTACAGAGCGAAGAGTTCCCAGATATAAACCAGAAATGGTATTAAAATGCACATTACTCAATGTATGCTTTGCCCCTGGGCCAGATAGTCATATATTTATCTCCCACATCAAGGCCTGAGCTCACACCCACTAATCATAGCTATAATACAGAAAGTACTCTGAAAAGCACTGCATTGATGAAGGCAACACCTTTTGGGAGAAGATAAAAAGCAGAACGTTGTATTCATTTCCATAACTGATCAAATAAATGTTTTTGTTATTTACAAAATGTCTCCAAAATTATTAAGTAAAATGTATACTTACACAGTAAGTACTATAAACTTTAATATGCTGCTCTTACAGAAACTTGTAGGCTGTGCTTACAAGGTGAATACACACAGAATTGTTTAGGAAACTAGTCTCTTGTCTCTTTTGAACAAAAGTCTGCAAAAATTACTGTTTGCAGTCATGGGAATTAACTAGTTAATGAACTAGTTAAAAAGTTCAAGTAGCTAACTTTTAACTTCAATTCAATTTAAAAGTTTAGCTAACTTTTAACTAATTCAATTTTTCAGCTGTCAACGTTAACCTTTTTAAAAGTATAAGTTTAAAAAAAACTGAAAGCTGGCTTTCCCAGAATTTTTACTGACACAGCCACTCTGTAGGACTTTGCATGGAATGATATGTCTTTATCAGCGCTGGCGGTAGGGGTGGGTGAGCTGGGTGCCAAACTGAGGGGGCGCCAAGGAGAGCTGAGTGGGGCACCATGGTGAGCTCAGTAGCTGTGTGTTGTTTTTTTTAAAGATGGAGCTCCTTCACACTGAGCTTTAATTGAGATTGCTCCTTCACGGAAGTTTGCGGGCTCTTTACATGGACACTGTGATCATTCAAGGCGTCTCCTGCACTAAATGGCCTTTGTTCCATTTTTAAATAGATCACAGATAATGAGCTATCAAATTACCCTGTTGTGTTCCGCTTCAGTTTCCTCTGTGAAAAGAAGAAAAGCGGCAAGAAGAGGAGCGAGATCAATGAAACACAATGGAAGACTCAGATACGGGGAGAAGGAGGGGGAAGGGGGTGGGGGAAAAGGAAGCTCGTGAAAATGGGAGTCGTCGTGATCCTGCATTTAAAATGGAAGCAGAAAGCCCCATTTTAAATGCAGGATTTAAGGCTGGTGTAGAGATGCCTGTACTGTCTGCAGTAAGCTAGGGTAGCAAAAAGCAAGTATCTGTAACCTTTTTTTCAAGGTTCTACAGAATGTTTGGGTACTAACTACAAAAATGCTATTCCTTCAATTAGCTTTAAAGTATTTTTTTCCCCAATTTCCACTTTGATGTCATTTGCCATATACAAGCCATACATCTTGGCAACACTGCAAAGATACAGGGCTGCGCAGTGTGTATGTATGTGCGTGTGTGAAATTTGCCCCAGGCCCCCACAAAGCAAGGGCCCCCCTGCCTCAATTGCTTTGGCCCCTTGCCCTGACCCTGCCACACTGCTCACCAGAATTCTTGGTGTTTTGTTTAAAGTTTTCTTAAAAAGAAGATATGGTATATTAGAGTGTGAAATTACACTGAATCTCAACATGTAATTGTGACATAAGGGGACCTCTCCCCAGCCCTGATGAAGTAAATATTTTACATAGTTGTGCATAAAGCTGAACAATTTGAGGCTTAAGCTGCCTGTAAAAGATATCCTTGGGAAGGTGTAAGGGAGGGGCCTCCTTATTAGCTAGGCCTGCAGCCCAACTATAAGGGAATCTAAACCCACCAAGTTAAGGTAAAATCTTTAGGCCTGGGCAGCAGTGACGTAAGATTGGTCAGGCAGGCCAAGTAGCCCCGGTTACAAAGTTTGTTGCAAGGAGAGAAGGAAAAGAGAAGGCTTTCAGGAGGGATTCTGTGGCAGAACAGGTAGCTTGTTCTGGGCACAGGAAGAACTCCAGGCCTGCCAGGGACAGAATTCAAGGAGTGAGTGAGTGAGTGCATGCCACCTAAGATTTCCAGGCAAGGTGCCATTGGAGAGTAATTTTCTGTGGCTATTACCCCAGAATAGGAGTAGGAGTGGTGTTAGGCTAGGCCTGAGGGGAGGGATTCTTCCTGACTAAATAGTGGAGAAGACCAGCTGCAGGCCACAACCAGCAGACCTGTGAGACTGAGCCCCAGGAAGCAGAAAGTAGCTTTACTAGAAGGGGGTTGGAATTTGGAGGAGGTACTCTGGAAAAGTACAACCTGATCCGTATTCCCTTATCTCCACGTAGGCAAAACATTAAGCACATCTAACATTCTGCTTCATCTCAGGGCAAGGAGGAACTGCAGGTGAGAATTCTCAGATATAGTCTGTGCATGCAAGAATTCTCACATGTTCTCCCCAGCTTTCTACACTTATACATCAGTCTTTGTAGAGGGCAGCAGCAAGGCCCACAATATCAGACCTCACCAGGCCCCATAAACCCTCTAGGTGGCCCTGCAAAGCTGACCACTGGTGGTGGTGGGGCACCAAAGGAACTTCTTGTCCAGGGCACTATTTATAATAGAGCCGGCCCTGGTATTTATTGAAACTCTAGGGTGGTGTCTCCATGGTCGATTTGCTGCGAGCTGGCTCCATTTCAAGGTTGTTCAAGGCACATGACGTTGTGGCAGCCACCCTGGAGCTTTTCATGGAAAAACCAGATCTCCTGAGACTACTTTAAGTCTGCTTCTTTTCCTTAAGTCATGTTCTCCACAGTATAGTTGTTGTGTGCCCCAACACCCGCATTTACCTCAGGTATGCTAGCCCTGCCCAGGGGTGTGCTTTTCACCACGGCCCTGGTCAAGGGGTATTTCCTGTCCCTGTGTTTCTCGTCCTGTGTTTTCCAGCACAAATCAATTAGTGTCTACTCAGAAGTAACTCCCATTGTGTTCGATGAGGCTTGTCTTTAATGTTTACATCCTTTCTTTTTGGAAGTAATTAATTCATAGCTTCATTCCTTTGCAGCATTGGGAGCTTCAGGGGAAAGGAGAAAGGGGATTAGAAAAAGGGCTGGTTGGGGCCAGGGTGCTTCAAGTATTCACAGGTGTCTCCTAAAGGCTGTGAAGTGCTTTGCCAGCTTTAAGGGAGGAGTTAAAGTGGAGCCTCGCTCATTGCAGCATCGGGAGCTTTAAAAGAGAGAAGGATTTACAGTTGTGTTCCTGTAACGATGCGTGCTATAAGGAAATAATGTAGGGGGAGGGAAAGAAGGAGAGTGCTTTTGTCGAGACACAGGAGGAAACCTCCCAGGATTCTATAGAAGGAGAAAGGGGGGGGGAGCCTCTCTTATTGGTTGGGCAATAAATTGTATTGATACATATAAATTAGCATATGCAAATTTTATGCAAGTTGGCAACACCTTTTGTCCTCTTTTTTGGTGATGAATTTCTTTCTTTGGCAATTCATAAGTGTCCACTCTACTTTCTGGAAAGGGAGTTCCACAGCCTGGGTCCCACAACTGAAGGTCCGCTGTTGTATATTTACCAACTGTGTCTTCAAAAGGTAGCAGAACACAGACCTGGCCTCAAATGTTGACCGCAGTGGGCAGGCAGGTTTATGTACATATTCTTTGATTTCTTCCCCCATCCTGCCCCACCACCCCCCAAATACAACACAGCTGTCTTTTTTATTAGGTGGCTTGCTTTTGCCATGTTGTTTTGAAGCTGTGAAAGGGCCCATGTTAAAATCCAATCTGGCAACTCTTAAGTTTTATCAATACATTGAGCAGTCGGGGAAGGTTTTTTGGCAATCAATTTTCAATCCCCTAAGGAAAATAATCTTTGGCAGGAATAATGAAGGGAACCTCAGAGCATGAAGTTCAAATATCCTTTCCTTCAACATATGTGGAAAAATGGTCCATTACTGTAGATGACCTGCTGAAGATGGCCAGGTTTGGGCACAGAAACTGCCTTGGTTGCCCTGTATGATGACCCATGTTGGGAGAGAGACAGGGAACGTGTGACCCTGTTGATTTTCCTTGATTACTCTGTGGCTTTTAATATCACTGATGATGGTATCCTCCTGGAGTAACTTTCTGAGTTGGGAGTGGAAGGTACTTGCATTGCAGTGATTTCACTCCTACTTGGATGGTCAGCTCTAGAAGGTGGTACTTTGGAGATTTTGCTTGGCCCCATGGATTCTCCAATATGGGGTTCTGCAGGGGTCAGTTTTGTCCTCCATGCTATTCAACATCTACATGAAACCGTTGAGTGAAGTCATCCAGAGTTTTGGAGTGTGTTGTCATCAGTTTGCTGATGACGTGTTGCTCTACTTCTCCTTTCATCTTCATCAGGTGAGGCTGTGGATGTGCTAGATCAGTGGCTGACTACGATAATGGACTGGATGAGGGCTAATAAACTGAAACTCAATCCAGACAAGGCCGAGATGCTGTTGGTGGGTGATTTTTCTGACTGGATGGAGGGTGTTCAGCCTGTTCTGGATGAGGTTGCACTCCCCCTGAAGGAGCAGATTCATAGCTTGGGGGCTGGTCTGGAGCCATCATTGCCACTTGAGGCTCAGGTGGCCTCAGTGGCATGGAGCACCTTCTACCAGCTTTGGCTGGTGGCCTAGCTATGCTCTTGTCTGGAAGGGCTCCAGAAGTCTATGCTCTGGTAACCTCCAAGTAAAATTACTGCAATGTGCTCTATGTGGTGTTGCCTTTGAAGATGGTTTGGAAGCTGCTGCTTGTGCAAAATGTGGCAGCCAGATTGATAGCAGGGACCAGAAGGTCTGAACACATAACGCCAATTCTAGCCCACTTCCACTTGCTACCTGTATGTTCCGAGTTCAATTTAAGGCTTGGGATCACAATATCTGATGGAGTGCCTTTCCTGATATGAACCTACCCATACACTACAGTTGTAATCTGAGGCCCTCCTATGAGTGCCTCCGCTGAAGGAGGCTTAGAGAATGGCAACAAGGGAAAGGGCCTTCTGGATGGTAGCTCCCCAACTGTGGAACGCTGTCCTCACCGGGGCCAACACTGTTATCTTTTGGGCACCAGACTACGACTTGCCTCTACTCCCAGGCATCTGATGGCATATGATGGGGGGTTTAATGTCTGTTGTTTTATCAAATCCCAGTATCTTATTGTAACTTTTTTTTAGCGGTTTTAAATTGTTTCTAAATTTTGTATGTTAAAGATTTTTGGAGGAGGATAATGTAAGCCGCCTTGAGTTCCTTGCGAGAGGGAGAAAGGCGGGGTATAAATGCAATAAATAAATAAATAAATAAATAAATAAATAAATTTTATATTGTTTTCATTATGTTGTAGTTTTGCAGTGTAATTTTTGTGTACTGCCCAGAGAGCTTTGGCTATTGGACCATATAGAAAGGAAATGAATGAGTAAATGAACTTGTAGAGGATTTAAAAAAAAAAAAGAGAGTAGTGATCTCTTTTTTTTTCTGTAGTCAAAGTCACAAAATAAATTTGAAAGGAAATGGCCAGGGAACAGGTAGAAGTGACACTACTGTTAACAGATTTGCATTTTTCAAATAACCTATCAAATTTGAAAAAGTTTTCCCTCTGTTTGACCTTTCTGTTCTTCTGGATCTTGAATATAATTGTATGCCAAGGCAGAAGAACACTAAGAATATGTTAATCTCTTAAATAAAATGACAAGCAGATACAGCCTGGGAAGGAGGGGGAAAACATTAATTGTTATGAAGTAAATCCCACTGGGTTTCTGCAGAATTTACTTCCATTTAAGTGTACTTAGAATTACAGATTCAAAGTGCATGTTATGTATTTCCACTCAGAAGTCCCATTGAGTTCAATGAGACTTGCCCATCCAGTTACTCATAGACAGGATTGAAGCCTGAGTTTCTTATAGGCATCACCAAGAGAAAGGGAGAGGGCCTTCTCTATGGTGGCCCCCACTCTGTGGAACTCCCTCCCTAGGGAACTCCGCCATGCCCCCTCTTTAATGAGCTTCCGCCATGCATTGAAAACTTGGTTGTTAGGCAGGCATTTGAGGTGGGCCAGGGAAATTTTAGAAAATGATGTTTTAATGTGTAATTTTATTGTTTTTAAACTGTTTGTATTATTGTACATTGCCCAGAGTGGTGAGGTGACCGGCCAGATGGGCCATTAAAAAATTTAATAAAAAAAAAAGTGAAGTGGGTCTAAGGGTGCTTTCTGATGAGGCTTTTATTGTGCAACCATCCTGCCTTGTTCATGGAATTTTATAGGGGGTCCATACAATGTCCTCTTCCACTTGTGACCCTCCCATGTTCTCCCACCACTTCTCCCAACTTTTTTCTTAACAGAAAAAAATCATTAAGGAGAAAAAGATGAATAGGTGCACAATGCCTTTTGATTGGTAGCACTACGAACCCTCTGTCTAGAAGCACTCTGAGGCTGTAAGTACTCTGTGTACCTTGGGATTAAGCCTAATTGAACACACTAGAACTAACCTTTGGGTAAACATCCACAGGATCAAGCCGTATGCCACACTGTGTGGCTTAAGCAATGGGGGCAGAAGTGTGATGGAGGGCTTGCATAGAAACAGTGTTGCACTTCTTCTTTTTTTTAGCAGGGATGCTGATGTCATATCCTACCCCCATCAGAGTTCCCTGAGTTTAGCTGCAGTCCTCACAGTAGCTGGAGTGGCAGGTGGGGAATGCATTTTCCCAACAACAATACTGAGTGGGCAATTAAGGCCCATTAGCTTTGCAACCCTGCTCCTCATGGAGATGAAAACTCCTGGGACTGGTTTGTTGATATGGATCAACAGAGCTGCCTGTAATTTTGGACTCTCCTTGAGGGTGTGGCTGTGGGGATGGCCATGGTGAACGACTGCACTTCAAAATGTACCACAGTCTGTAACACACAAGACAGCCACCTTGTAAAAATGACTGGAGAAAGAAACTCACTAAAGTAAACTGACAAAGGTTGTGAACTTATTTACTAGAGTTTTCACTGTGACCAGAATGAAATGCCAAACCAAAATGGAAAAGCAGCTCTTCCCTAACAATGCTTTCTAAAAGGTTCCTACTGATATATTATGTACCATTCCCAATAGCTGTGAATATACAGAAGATACAAAAGTTATACAAAAATTCAGTTCCTTTACTTGATATACCACATGCTTAGTCCTGTGACTCTATAAAAGTACAACTCAGTTCTAAAACTCCACCATTTATACAGTTCCTAACCAAACACGGGAATGGAACTGACCACTGACTTCACTGAAGAGACTCCTTTTAATTATTCAAGTATGAAGAATTTAAATATCCAGGTCTATTATGGTTTAAATTTTCCAACCCTAAAAAGATTCCTGAAGACCTTGGTGCCCAAGAGCATGAAATGAAATGCAAACTTTATTTCAGTACTCTTGATTACTCTGGTATAAGCCTTCTGCTTTAGTGCTACTTGTTGCTGAGATCCAAGTTCAAAGAGAAATACAAACATTAATTCAGACAGGAGCATTATACTTGAGGTTATATGTAACTATTATTATTGCAGTTTTCATATGAGAAAAAATGATTAAAAAACTCTCATGCAGTTTGCCCAAGGCCAGCTAGACAATCAGTGACATGGGTGAGAACAGAGGCTTACAGTGTTTTGCTGCCTTAGATCAAGAACAGACAGGTTGCATTGTTAGTAATAGCAGCAGAAAAATAGGATGTAACTTCAAATTGTGCTATTTTTTAAAATTAAAAACACCCTTTAAATATATACTATATAACTGAAAAGAACAGAACTACCAAATAAACATCAACAATAGAACAAAATCCAAAGCACTGAATATTATGTTCAACTGGTTCTATAACATGCTATTAAAACTAGCTTGACAGTCAGTAATGCATGTCAACAGATTCTTGAATACTTAACTTAAAGTGTTCTAAATATATCTTAACTAAATTATATCAGAAATATATATGCCCATTTATTTTCAGCAAGCTTTCATATATGTAAAATCTAAGACTGTTAAGACACCAGATGGCACAGAAAGATTACATGAACAACTACCACTAAAGGGTCAATGAGAGGTCCTTGATCTCTGTACCTTGTATTTGAAAGTGAACTTCCCATTTGTGATAACTATTTTAACTGAAAGCTCTTTTAAATAATGGGTTGTTGTTTCTCTTGATCGATGCCAGAGTAGTACTGGCACTGGCCTATTTACATGGGTGGTACATTTCCTCTGTGCTGGGATTAGTTCCTGTGTAGCTAAAATAGGTGTACTTTGATCTAGATGCTCACATAGATCTTTTGTTTATACATTTTCATGGACAGGCACAATCTGTATTTTTTATGAACTGGCTTCCTCCACTGAAATGGTTGGAAAGCCTTCTCAGGAAGGATAGCTTGTTTGCTCCTGGATCCATCACTGTCATTAGAGGCTCAACTAGCCTCTATGACTCGGAGCACCTTTTACCAGCTTTGGCTGGTATCCCAGCTACAACCCTATCTGGAAGTGGATAGCCTAACTGCAGTGAACCATGCCCTGGTAACCTCCTATTTGGATTATTGTAATGCATTGTACATGGGGCTGCCTTTGACGACAATCTGGAAACTTCAGCTAGTTCGAAATATGACTGCAAGAATTCCGAGACCAGATGTTATGATCATATCACACCAGTCCTTTTTCACCTGCACTGACTCTTGATTTCTTTCCAGTCCTGAGGTGCTGATGTTGACTTACAAAGCTTTATGTGGCTTGGGATCTTGGGATCTGATGGAATGCCTCCTCCCATATGTAGCTGCCCATATTTTAAGTCATCCACAAAAGCCCTTCTTCAAGTGCCCTCTCTTTTTGAGGCTCAGAGGGTGGCAGCAAGAGAGAGGGCATTTGGGGTTGTTACCCTCCAGGTCTGGAATGCTCTCCCAGGGAAGTTTCCCTGACACCTGCACTGCTAACATTTCGGTGCCAGGCTAAGACTTTCCTATTCTCCCAGGTTTTAAAAATCTTTTAAAGTCTTTTAAAATATTTTAGTATGTTTATATTTTATTTTTTTAGTCCCTGCAATGTGGTTTTACCTCTTATGCTATGTTGGCACATTTATTAGTTTTATATTGTTCATTTTATTATCATTTTATTTGTACTGTAAAATTTCCAAAGAAATGTATTTTATGAGGTGTTTAATAAATGTAATCAATTAAAAAATAAATATTGTGCATGGAATATACTGCTGGATTGTGGCAATGCACTATAATATCGGCAATAACTGTAAGACTGGATGCTGAAGACTTGCATGTTTGAACCTTTATGTGGTCAGATTGACACATTGCAAAAAGAAAAAGAAAGAAACGTTTGCCTTGTAGATTTTCCAATGTTTGCAAAAATGTAGACAGTTATACTAAGTTTCTTTATGGCTTACACTTACTCAGCATTAAAAACTGAGCTTTCAGTAATATTCAAGTCCAAAAATAAAGAGAAGAGAGAATCCTTGATCCAAATATTTACTGCCACAGAACATTGCCTTCAGCCAGTTAATATACCAAACCAATTAACCATCAGCCAGTTAATATAATGAGTATTCTGCTTCAAAAGATGTCACAAAAATTATCTTTGCAAGTACCCCCGGATTTCTCAACCCAAAATTTCCAAAGACGTCTCTGACATGATACTGAAGATAGGTATTCTTCATCAATAGTCTACAGCCTAACATTCTACATACGTTATAGCTTGTGAGTAATTTCCATTGAAGACTATGCAGTGCTGCACAGTTACTGTTCATTTTAATCCTTAACGAATGGATGTTGCAAAGCAGCAGTGCCTACTTGACTGTACCTATTATCTTTCTTCAAGGTACGCATTGGTGCTTGAGTGTAGGTGTCTTTCTGGATTGAGGCCAAATGGAAATTCTGCTTCTTTATATGACATGCTGGAATTAACCGCAGAGGGAGCCTCTGGACATTAGTTTGATTCAGGGAGAGAACTGAACAATTGTTGCTAAACCCCATGACTTTCTCACTAGACTTTTGTTATAGCAACTAGAATTAAGGTTCACCAAAACACCCTGAAGCCAAACACAAAGGGTTCCTCCCTAACTGTTATACAATGCAGTGAGAAGAGACTAATATAGTTGTCACTTGTCATTAGTTTATATCAGTACCCACATTTCCTGAATCCATGTTTTTCACCTTCTAGCAATCATGGAATCTCATAAATGACTTAACACATTATAGCAGGCTGAGAACAGTATACAGACATTTTTGCACATAAAGTTTTTGTGCATAACTTTTACTTCAAAAGTACAAGCAAGCTCACTATTCCTATATACCCTTTAAAAATATTTTTTTAAGACAGTGCAAAGGCATGATTCAACACCTGCACTCTGTGACTTCGTAAGTACGTGAAAACGAAACTGGCTCCGTGCATAGCTCAGCAAGTTTTCAGCATAGCAATTCAAACCCAAAGAGAAATTGCAATGGTGTGATGAAAACTGTTTGAACTATCAGTCCGACTGTAGGCGTGAAATGTTATTTGCATTTGAATCTTTATCTGAGTCTGCATCTTTGGGATTGCTCCCTGTGATGTCTTTTGGTATAACCTCTGTGGAACAACCTACAGCGCCTTCAGATCAAAACCAGGACATAAAAATTCTATTGAAATAAAAGGATATAATCGCTGGTTTTGCATAATTAACTGGGAGTCCCCATTCAACTGCCTTGAGAGTTTGTGGGCACACTGGCTAGTGTGAATTGATCCTCACAAACAAGAAAATATGTTTCAGACAGGCGTGAACAATGGCAAACTAAAACACCTTAGTATCATGGTTCATATTCTGGTTTGTAGATTACAGAGAATACACTTTACCTTTAACTAAGTAGAATAAATAACCCTGCACATCTTTAGCATTTGGGGATAGGATTTGTTTATATCCTCTGGATACACTGTAAATTTAAGTGTAGGAAATCACTAATGTTTCTACTATTTCTATCTCCTAGTTTTAAAACTAATTTGAATTTTGTAGAGAAAACCAGGGAGCAATATATTTTATATTTAATAGATATGTTTAAAATACTCTATCGAAACTCTAAGCCAGGATTGGGCAAATTATGGCCCTCCAGATGTTTTAGCCTACAACTGCCATCAGCCCGAGCCAGCATAGCTAATGGTGAGGGATGATGGGAGTTGAGGGTCACCCCCTCCTGTAAGCAAAAGATCAAAACATTAATTTTAGGGCCAAACTACATATTATGTTAAACTTGCATTTAAGAAAGCATGCTTAGGCTGGCCACTTCTGTTCTGAGCAGCCACTGAGCCAGAGTCATGATCGTCATTCAAACTGAGGGCCCACCACAGTTTCCCACTAAAACATGTCTCCTGAACTACTATTTATCCCCAACCCCACCCCTGAAGGTTCCATTTGCAGCTGGGGCAGGGGAAGATTATTTTGGTAGGAAACTGGTGCAAGGCCCAATTCAGACCAGGAGCCCACACAGCTCCTTGTCCTTTAAAATAAAGTGGCCAGATGAAGTAGACTTATTACAAAGCACTTTTAATGTTACATGTAGTTTGGCCTTTGGGGCAGTATCCAATTGGGGCCCACCACATGCAGCCAGCCCCACTGGTTCCAGTCTGTGTGTGGGAAGCATCCACAAGGGCCCCTACCACTTATGTAATGTGATATTGCGCTTCCGGGGGCCAGCCCCGAAATGACCAGAAATGCTTGCTTCTGGAAAGGGTGAAGTCGACGGAGCCCTGTCCCTTCCACAGACGACCATTTCCGCTCGTTTGGGGGCTTGCCCCTGGAAGTGCGATATTGCATCGTGCAATTGGTAGGGGCCACTTGAGGATTGGGGCCAGAGGGGTGTTCTGCTTGTGGACCAGAACCAGCGGGGCTGGCTGTGCATGGTAGGCCCCAATTGGATACTGCCCTTGGTTTGGTATTCCCAACAGTGATAGAACCAATGGCAGAAAATTGGTAGAGCATATTCATCCACTGAAGGGCATTTAACTTATATATGATTCATTAGTTGGTATTAGAAGTTACTACTCACCCTGACTTCATACTCATTATCTGAGTAATCCACACTCTGGCAGATATAGCTGTATCCTCGAGCCTTTGATGCCAAAAGTAGCTGCAAACATTAAATTCACAAATTAATCTTCTACAACTACGGTTAATATTCATGAGAGTAATCACCACTTAAAATATTTAAAGCAATATTTGTAAAAACATTGCCACAGACAGAGAGGAAGGTGGTCAGAGCCACCTAATAAAGCTCCAGTTTACCTCTCCCCATCATATTCCTTCTTCTCCCAAAGTACTACTCTTATACCAAGCGTGCTGTGTGACAAGATGGACCATTTACTTCAAACTGTGGCTCTCTCACACACACTCACACATCACCTTAGAGCCTCCAGCAGCCTGCTCCTTCTCAATGCTCCTAACACCCAGATTACTCAGCAGGAACTGTTTAGCAGTGCACAGGGTCTGAGCAAAGCCCGGCTGCTTAATGCTATATGGTGAGGTGCAGTCTTGTGCTCCAGCTTGGCAGACCATTCACTTCAACACACCTATCAGAGCAGCAACACACTGGGCATTGCACGAGTCCTATAAAACGTCACTCCATGCTGCCCTCTTCATACAGGCGGGTGCAGGTCTGTGACTCATTCTGTAACTTTATCTGTAACTCAAATTGGCTAGTTTAACAACAGAACTATCAGTTCATAGCATTACTCATCCAAACATTGAACCACAGACAAATGCAGCCCTGCAAATAATATTTAAAGGAAGAAATTCTGAAGACACCTATCCCCCATTATTGGCTAGTTGTTTCAAATTCCAGTTTGTATAAATAAACATTTCACAACTGGTTTATGAACTGCATATAATTTAGACCATTCCCATACAGAAGAGAATCTATTCTCAAGTCAGTTAAGACACCAAGGGCACAATCCTATCTAGATAGGCAGCCGCCTCCAAACTCGGAGGTGACCACCTATCCAAAACAAGGTTGGAGAAGCACGGAGGGGATCATTCCCTCTGTGCTCCTCCTGCCCTGCTTTTTCTGCTAGACAGCCGATTGCAGCTGTTTAGCCGCAGGAGCACGGAGTGGGGAAGGAGGCTGCTGTACGACTCATAGGATGTGTTGTACTGGCAGCTATGCTCTCCCCACCCTGGAACGCCTCCAGCCATGCCCCTTTCTGGCTGCTCTGTGCTCCTCCTGTGAGTGTGGAGGGTGGTGCTGTTCTGCGTTGCCTCCAAGGCAGTGCAGAAGTTGGAGGAGGTCAGTTCTCTGGGAACTGACCTCGGAGTGTGGGCTCCAAGGTCAGTTCCTGGATAAACGCATATCCTATGACCATCTAGCCACTGTCTAGCGGCCATAGGATGGCTCCCTTAGGGAGCCATCCTATGCATGTTTAGACAGGGGAATGGCCTACAACTCCCAGCATGCCCAACCCATTGCTGGCTGGGGCATGCTGGGAGTTGTAGGCCTTTCCTCTGTCTAAACATGCATAGGATTGCGCCCTAAAACAATTCAGCTTTTCTACTGGGAGTAAACAAATTATTAACATTACACCATTTCATGGCTGTATTCCTTTATTAGCTAGGGACACAACTTGGAATTGAATTTGCAAAAGTATACTGACTTCTGAAAATTGAAAAAGGAATATTTTCTTATAATTAAGTTAATTTCCAAGATGAAGAGAATAGCTATTTAAATACATTGTTCTTAATTTATTTTCTTTAGTGGTTCATGTTTAATGACCATCCATGGGTTGTTTGAACCATGGGGCTGTCAGGGCCATGTGAGTGAGTGAGCATGCTCCTTCCTTCACACTTGTCACTTCCACTTTGAATCAGCTTTCTTCAACAGCCCAGTTGAATGCCCCATGTCAAGAAATCCATTTACTTTTTGAGATTTAGCTGCCTGTAGAAACCCCACTTCATGAAGGGCAATCTTATTTATCGTGCACACACGGCAAGATGCAAACTGAAATCACTCCATACTTTACACTAAATCTGTGTTTTATAAACCATATGCTAGCTAGACAATTGAAACACAGATTACTGAGCATTCCATAATCATGAATGGCCACTAATAATTGTCTTTACCATCCTTTTGCTCCCCAAAACTAGTTTTTCTAGTGTCAACATCGCAAATTGAATACTCCGTTCTTTAGTTCCTATGATGTAAGCGTCAGGAGAACATATAGTATATGAAGCCAAATTCCACTCAAAATTGTTCCTGTGCAAAATCATCCCCGAACCCACAGTTTTAGTTAATTCTCCCAACTCCACTGAGACCCAACTCACAACTCAATAAAGACATCTACATTCATAGAGGGCAATGGGATCCAGTGTTGGCTCCCCACTGGAGGAAGGGGACAGATTGGCCATTTCTGTCGATTCCTCATTGCTCCTGCATGCTGCTCTAGACGGTCTCCCAATTGTTGAGAGCAGATTTCCGGGGGCTGCTGGGTGGGGGGGCACTGGCAAAAATTGAGTTCCCTCTTCGGCCCTTGTGGAGTTCTGCTCCATGCACCTCTGGATCCAACCCAATTCCAAAGAAAAATTCATTCACTTCCCGAAATAAATACAAAATGGTCTGAATAATGTAATTCATTTAGCCAAAATTCTGGATCATGACTAACAAATCACTTAGGCTGCAATCCTAAACACACTTACCTGGGAACTCAATGGAACTCACTTCTGAGTAGACATGTATAAGATTGTGCTCACACATGCACACACACACACTCACTCATAGCGAGAATAGAAATAAAGGTACCTCTTTGAAAATATAGAAGTTAAGTAGAACCATTCCAAAGTTGTAAAAAATCAACAATGAGCGGAACTGGAAAGGCTCCCTTGTCTTCATCCATTTAGGACCGAGCCAAACAGTGAGGAGGTAAAGAGTGCTTATAGTCAGTGTAGGAAATGGAGACTGCATCAAGGGCCAGTCATCGACACGTTTATCTAGGGGAAAACAGACAGGAAATTACTGAAAACATGTTTTCTCACTACATTTTAAAAAAATTTCAGTTAAGCAAGTGGTCCTGAAACAAAAGGTGTAGGGTGTTTCCTGTTCAGGATCTCCATTCTCCATCCAGCCACTCATTCTATTGCCCGTCTCCACTGGGTTTCCATCCCCCTCAACCGTCTGTCAGCATTCCACACCCACTGAACATGCACAGTCCTCACCGGCCTGTTCGCTGGCCAGGGGAGTTTTACCCCTTAAGGTTTCTTCCCGGAAGATTTCTTGTACTTCTACAAACCTCAGGGTTCCCTCAACTCTGCTGATACCTCCCTATTTTGTGTGGGTGGTGGTGGTTTTGGCTACTAACCAACAGCACTCAGAGGACTGATGTCATTATGAGTATATATGATACGATCTACTTACATAATTGCAGACTCAACGTTTTATACCTTGTATATCATTATGTTAAGTGTTGTAGAAATAAACAGATGTGCAAAGCAAAGAGCTGAATTGCTTTATATCTCTTTATTGGCCATTCTATTTGTTTCCATCAACTGCAATGTAAATTACATTCCTGGAAGTTCCAATTTGATAACATTAGCCTTTTGTTTCCCACATTCAGAATGGATTCAGTTGAGAAAAAAACCTTAAACAATATAGGTAATATATTTCGAATACTCTGTCCATGGGAGTTTTATATGCAGTTAAAAAAAAAAAATCTTTACGTGCATAGATTGCACAGATCTAAAGTTATTTTGCTGAGAATTTCCTATATTGAATGTATCCTTCTTCATTGTGGATCATTCTTCCATGTGGAATGATCTCCCCATTGAGATCAGGCGGGGTCCTAGTGTGGAGTGTTTCTACCAACAACTCAAAAAGCATATCTGTTTGCCCAGGCATTTTCCTGACCACTATCATTGCCAGTTATTTTAATAATATATTTGATTATTTTTATTACCGGTCTGTTGATTGGTTTATTGTATTTTATCATGATTTTACTTTGTAAACCACTTTGGGATTATTATTATTATTAAAATGGAAAGCAGCATAGAAATTTCTGAAATAAATAAATAGCTATACAGCTCAAAGTTGTAGCACTGAAAATGCAGCTCTCCTCTCAAAGGAAATGGGTATATTTGCACAATATACTTTTTAGAGTGTACTCTAATAGTCCTTGGGAAGGCACTCCAGGGGACATAGGATATTGTGGACCTAGGTTTGCAGAAGTAGTAGTAGGCTGCTGCTGGAGATGTCCTGCTGGTGACAACCTCTGCCACCATTGCTTCTCCGCTGTTGGTGTTCTGTCAACAGTAGGGAGAAAAACCATTGAGCATAAGTTATTTGTGTGGGATCAGTTTCAGTTGCTGCAGCTTGGTGATGTGGACAAGGTCCTTGGAAAGGTCTGGCTGACCATGTGTATACTTGACCCTTGCCCTTTATAGCTTATGACATCTAGCCAGGGTGGGGGTGGGGAATGCATTGGTGGGTCCAGGGAATGGTTAATACCTCTTGAGAGGCTCTGGTGCATTGACTCATAAAAAGCCCTCCCAGGACCCGGAGATTTGTGATAACTATCACCCAGTCACAAATATCCACTTTCTGGCCAAGGATCTTGAGAAGGTGGTGGCTGGGCAACTCCAGAAGCACTTGGAGGGAATGGATTATTCAGACTGATTTCAATCTTGCTTCTGGCTTGCGTTGGCACTAACATGGCCTTGATTGCCCTGATGGATTACCTTTGCCGGAGGAGATTCTCCTGGATCTCTCAGTGGCTTTTGATACCAACAACCATGGTATCTTGCTAGATTGACTCTGTGGGTTGGGGATTCGGAGCATGGGTGGAATTGTGGTTCCACTCCTACTTACAGAATTGTTTCCAGAAAGTAGCACTGAGGGACATTTGCTCAATACCATGGCAGTTGTGCTATGGTGATTCATAGGGTTCTATTCTGTCCAACATGCTCTATATGAAGCTGCTAGGAGACGGCAACAGGAGATTTGGTGTGAGGTGTCTGCAGTATCCTGGCCAGAGATAGCTTAGCCACAGCAACCCATCCTCTGACAACCTCTCATATATGGATCACTGTAATGCACTTTATGTGGGGCTGCCATTGAAATTATCTGAGAATTACAACTGGTCCAAAGTGTGGTTTTCTAGATGGGGATAGGGACAGCTGGTGTGGAGCATATAACACTAATCCTGAAAAGAGCTGCATTGGTTGCCTATCTGTATCTGGGCCAAATCCAAGGTGCTGGTATTGACCAAGGTGCTGACCTACTAAACTCTAAATAACTTGGGACCCAGGTATCTGATGAAATGCCTCTCTCTGCTGTTGCTCTTAGATTTGGGGGATGGGGCAATCCCAAATCATTGTCCGACATTCGGAAAAGTACATGAGGTAGGGCCTTCACTGTGGTGGCACCCCAGCTTTGGAATGTCCTCCACTAGGCTAAGACCCATCTGTGTACCTGGGCATTTATGGTGGTTAGTTGTCACTGCAATTTATCTTGCTGCTTGTTGTTTGATTGGTTTTATTATATGTTTATTTACAGCAATGTATTGCTGTTTTATTGTTGTTTTAACATGGTTGTTACCCGCCCTGGGATTTTTATGAAGAAAAATAAATAAATAAATAAATAAATAGGGTGTGTGCTGGGCATGTATTGATGGAGGCTCCCTTGTTGGAGACACCATCTCCTTAAAACGGGGGAAACGCCACACCAGCCTTGCAGCTGGTATAGTGAATTTCCCACCCACAGGAACAAATGAGAGTGTGGGGGTGGGGGAGAAAGAAAGAAAGAAGGACCGTCAAGTGAAATAGAAATTAAAAGGAAAAAAAGCTGCCCACTTCTGACTTGGTAGGGCTTGGAAGAGGCAGTTTCTCTACCACATACTCTCCCCACCCAGCCTCCATAGGATTGCTCTGCATAAAATGTAGGACTGGTACCAAGCCATTGCTTGGAAATCATAGGCCAAACAGCTCCTCAACTTTTCCCCTCACTCCATTTTTAGAATGTCTCCCCTTTGAAGAAGGGAGCAGGAAAACCCACACACCAGTTTACAGCCTGGGCTAAAAAAGCAGGAACAACATTTATGGACAATAATCTCAAAAAGCTGCTTTAGAATTGCTAGAATGCAAGGAAACCATGCTAGATACTTACCAACTGCTGCAACCACAACATTTCATAAGCTATAGAAACATCCTATCAAAAATAAGAAGGAGCCTTTATCAAAGGGTTAGTTTCCCAGCTATATGAGAAGGTAGTGAACATAATATATAGTAAACTTGATAGCCTAAGCACAAGATGGGCACATGAGCTAGGTTTATCAATTGCTCAGCAACAATGGGGAAAACGCTATACAAAAGATCCCATGTAATATATTAATGTAAGTTTACAGCAATTAATGTAAATGTCAAGGTCCTCAGACGCTGACATCTAACCCCATTAAGAATGCACTTAGTGCCCCCACCTCCACTAGTATAAAAGCTTCCGGAATTACTCAAGTCAACATAGATTTATTTATTAGCCACCTTTTAGGACTATAATTACAATACGATGCTGACTTCAACCCGGAAGAACTGCCTTATACATTTTTAATATATTTATATCTCATTTTTCTGTAGAACCAACACAGCATTTGTTAGAAGAATAAAAGCCATCAGTGAAAAATTAGGACTTCTATATGCTACTAATTTTGTAACTTACAGCACAATCCTATGCATTTATTTATTATTTGATTTATACCCAACCTTTCTACCAAAAAACTGGCACTCAAGGCAGCTTACAGGCATAATTAAAATTGATTAAAATAAAATATATTAAAATATAATAAAAACACAACAATTATAGAATAAAAAAGCATGTTTATTAGTTGGACGTAAGCCCTAATGAATTCAATAGGGTGAGTAAATGGGTATAGAACTGCAGGCTTAGACAGCTGATACGATGCCAACCCCCGCCCCTCAAACTCCTCTGAATAAAAGTATTTAGAAGACACTGAAACAACAAAGATAAGATAATGAGCAATTTCTGAGTAACCAAACCAGTCAAGACTTTTTTCAATATTAATCAACTGACTTCATGCATTTAAATGTGTATTCAATCTTACTACCCATCCCAGTCCTAAGCACTTGTTAATATTTTTTCTTTCTTTTAACAAATATACTTCTATGTGCTTAGGATCAGCATCTAAACTATTGCTTGTTTTAGGACCTGCATTAGTTTCAGAGAATAAATTATTGTTCTTCTATCAACATACTATTTATTGCTGTAATTGTACTGCTGTTACTTTTTTATAATACAAGAAATCTATCACAAAAGTCTAACACACATCCCATCATATTAGAGATACTTTGGGGTACATAGGACATTGATGCTAGCACAAGGTGGGCAACTTGATGGCCACCAGATGTTTTGGCCTGTAACCCCCATGATCCATCAACATTGGCTATGCTGACTAGGGTTGGTGCGAGTTATAGGCCAAAACATCTAGAGGGCCACAAGTTGCTCACCCCGGGACACATTCCTCCTTTGTTTTCATTATTGTTCTCATCTGAGGTAGCTTCTGCCCAGGCACATAACATAGGCCATCTCTACACCAGATTGAGACTTCGCTCCTGTCAGTGGGAGCATCCCGAGAGGTGGTCCACTCAGGGGATGTTCCCATCAGCGGAAGGGGAGGCGAGGTGACAGGCATCTGTACACCAGACTAAAATCCTGCATTTAAAACGGGGCTTTCTGCTTGCATTTTAAATGCAGGATCACAACAACTCCCTTTTTCACCTGCTTCCTTTTCCCCTTCCCTTTCCCCCTCCTTCTCCCCATATCTGAGTCTTCCATTATCTTTCATTGATCTTGCTCCTCTTCTTGCTGCTTTTCTTCTTTTCACGGAGGGAACTCAAGTGGAACACAATGGGGTAATTTGATAGTTCATTATCTGCGATCTATTTAAAAACAGGCATTTAGTGCAGGAGACGCCGTGGAGGTTCACGGCGTCACGCAAAGAGCACAAAAACTTCTGTGAAGGCGTAATCTCAATCGCAGGATAAAAGTTCCATGTGAAGAAAGCCATATTCTTGCCATTATTCTTATCAGTGGTCTGGTTTTAGCCTTCCCTCTTCATACATTCACAAAATGTAACTGTGGAGGGGAGATGGGGAAGTGCATGCCGCCACCTGCTCCCTCCACCACTGTCCTCCCTGTCTTGATGGGGGAGGTCTGAAGAGGAAATATAACAATGTTTGGTGGTTACTGTCCTCCACAGGATCCTCTCTCTATGGTTACATTTTTGGAATACCTCAACGGGACTTCTGTGAATCCTGAAAACTGAAATGAGGTTCAACCGTCTTCTTTTCCATTCCCTGAACCTCCCTATTTTGTTCCTTTTCTCCTCAGAGAAAAATAAAAATTGGCTCCAGACAATTGTGCAACTCCTGTCAGCCTGTGGGGACTGAGCCCCATGGCCCTCACATTCTCCCTTCTAACTTGAAAGAGCTACCGTCTTGAGCTCCATGGTGGAATAAAGGCAGAATATAAAAATGTAATCACAAACAAACATTAGAAAGGAAAATCAGACCCAGTAAGCAGCCTCAATAGTGTAGTCCTTTTGGCTATACCATGGAAACTGCTGAAGCCATGAACAATTGCAAAGAATTGTTTAGAGGATAGAGGGATGGAAAAAAGATGCACTTTTATAGTGTGATCCTATATATGTTTATTCTGCAGTCCCTTTTATCAATGGGGCTTAGACCCAAGTACGTATTATAGGATTGCATCCTTAACATTCCTGGACACTGCCCAACTCCTTCCAATAGCTTTGAGTAAAATGGCCGCCCACTAGAATACATAAAGCTTATTGGCTGTATGGATTCCTAAGGAAGTCTCCTCCATTTGGTGAATATCAGAATGCTGCAGACCAAAAACCAGGGGTGCTCCCTGATGGAGGACACTAGCACTACTCAAACACTGCTCTTCTTCTGCAAACTACAAGTAGAATTGAAATTTACTATCCGTGTGTGTGTGTGTGTGTGTGTGTGTGTGAAGGAGGAGGAGGAGGAGAGGAGGGAGAGAGAGAGAGAGAGAGGGTGGTATAGTGCTTTTTCATCAGTGATCATGACATAGCCACTGTGGGTGAGGAAGGGGAATGTCCAATTTACTTGTGTGACAATTAAAAATATGTTTTTCCCTAAGCAATCTTTTTTTAAAAGATGCATTACTGAATATGCACTAAAGCACTTTTTAATCGGTGATTGGTATGAAATATCAGAAAGAAATAAACAGATGGTTTTAAGCTTGTTTTAGATCAAAAGGGTAGATTGGAAATGTTTAATTCTGAAAAAGGTTAAGAAAATGGTAGAGACAGAAAGGCACCTTTTAAAAATACATTTTAATTAGAGTTTTAATGCTATAACACTCTTACACTTATGTCTTATTGTGCAAATACACACACACACACATTTTAGAGTTAAGTAAAAGATTGATTAAAAAATCCAACCAAAACTGGGTGATAAAATGGTTTCAACCAGAAAGGTAATAGCAAAGGCACGATGAGTGGCAATAAGTCAACCTGTCCAATACATTGCAGAATACAACAAAACCATGCCTCTAGGAGAAGATGGAAAGAACAGAATCACCCATACCTGTGGAGATTGTGCTACTGTTTTGTTTTTTTAAAGTCAGATTTTCTGTGGTCTCAAAAAAGGCAGAAGGAGACTGGGGAAAACACAGCAGGATAACTCAAGTAGATGCCCTATAAAAAGTAAGTGAACCAAGCGAGGCTATCCTACACACTAAATAGACAGGATTCAAGCAGCCCAGATTACTGATAGAACACATTATTGAGGTGATGGAGCCAGGAAGTTTCGATCTTATTCAAATTTCTGCAGCACAGGCTCCCCCTACTGCACTGATATTGGTCAACTCCCAACCTTGAAGCCTGCCTGTATTCTTCTCTTCCTTGCCCTTCAAAGAGCAGGCCTGGATACCTAGCAATGGACAATGTAAAGCTATTTATCTCATGACACTTGCTTTGAGCATTCACCCTTCCCTCCCTAAGGGTTTTTCTCAACTGTTCCTTCTCATTTGATTCTAGCTGGAGCATCTCAACTGTCAATTTAAATTTTATCTTTCTCTCGTCTTGGAAATATAAAAGTTTGATTATACTGAGCACACACACCCAGAATATGAATTTCGTATGTAGGGATTTCAAAACTTGATATAATTTTAATTATATCACACTCCACCGAAAAAGCTCTGAGCAGCCTCTCAATAACTGCTGTGGCAATTATTTTTCAGAACATCTATAGAGCATGCAGTTTCATTTAAGCACCTTAAACAAAAGCATTGTGCAGACATTATGAGGTACTTTAATAAATGTATGTAGAAGCGGAGTAGAATTACAATTGCTAGCCCACCTTCTGCCCTGTAACTTCTCAAAGAGCCTCTGTGTATACAAACTGCACATACATGGTTCTCTCTGCATGGTCAGTTTGTATATGTGAAGGGTCTTTTAGAAGTTATACTGAACATGCATTGGGGGGGCTGGGACAGGGCAAGAAGTTATGATCTTCTCCTCCCTCCATGCACAGTCAGTAAACTACCTTATGATGGGCAGAATTCAATAGGGGATTTACACCCCCACTGATTCACTTACCCCCCCGCCAATTCCATTGCACAAGTAGCCCCCACCACTTATTGTACCCCCACAAGCGCAATGGTAGTTTAGTGCGTTTCTGGAAGGAGACCAGTTGGCGGAGCTCGCATAAGGGAACTCCGCCAACCAGCCTCCTTCCAGAAAAGCGCATTTCTGCTCATTTCAGGGCTTCCCCTAAGAAGTGCTAAATCTCCCTTGTGTAAGCAGTAGGTTCTGCTTGCACAACGAAATTGAGGGGACCCACTGCTTGTGGAAGGAGATCAGTGGGGTAGAAAGGAATTGGTGGGGGGTGTAAGCACCCTTTTGGATTCTGCCCTATGTCTTCTGCCCAGTGTGCTGTTGAACAGACAAGTGCCTTAATGTTGCATCCTCAAATAAGTTGAAAGGTCACCTTTAGGACATAGGCAAATGGGAACTGGAAACAGAATGTAGCAGTATATCCCCATCCAGCCTCTAATAGGAGTGCTCCAGTTTAGGGCTCCAGCCAGCATTGCACAGGAACTTTGTACTACTGTTTGGGGTGTGCAAATGAGGAAAAGAAAGGGCAACTTGGTTTTCCCCCATAGTCCTGAAACACACCTGACCCCCATTGCTATACAGTGTTCTAGTGACTTGGTTCACGCCTAGCAGAAAGCCTTGAGCCTGAGAACTTTATTGGTATATTGGAGGTAGGTGTTGGTTCTGGAGAGGGAAAGAGAAAAAATGCTTTCTCCTGTCTCCCATTTTGAACCCTCCATATATCAGGGGGAGGGGTTAACCCCTTGGGTCTTCCTTCTGACCCTAATCTTCTTTCAGGATACCATAAATAGAGTAGGCACTTGAGTGGGCCAATTCCCCTCCCCACTTTTATATTTTTTCCATCATCTGGCACTCAACTGCTCTCAACAGCCCGTGGCATCTGGAAGCCACTAAGCCTGCCTAGTACTTTTTGGGCATATTTGCTTTGTTTCCTTTAATTTTCTTTTAATTTACAAACTATTACTTTATGTATAATCATGGGCTTACGCAAGTATGCTGAAACCACTATCTTGTATATGGGTGTCCTTATTATGTTCAGATCCTTGTACCTCCCCGCCCCCACACACACAAAACCCCCTGGGTGAACACTGGTAAAGATCACAATGTTTTGTATTAGACTCAACAAATAGGCTCTCCAGCAAAATGTTGCAGTGCGCAGTGCCAGCCATGCCCTTTTTTTAAGGACACTCCAGTCCATTCACACATCCCCTTCCCTCGAATTTCTGTTTTTTCCCCTCCAGTGATCAGCCAGCATTCCACTGCCACTAAGCATGCTCAGTTCTTATTGGGCTGTTTTGGGTCCCTCCAACTTAGCGGGAGGGAGGGAGGTTCCTCTAAAAATCTTTTGTACTTCTGCAAACCTTGGGGTTTGCCCAAGTCTGCTGATACCATTCCCATGTGAGTGGACTGTGCTGTTTGACTACTTAAGGATCCACATCCAGAGAATTAATTTACTATTAGTATACAGGCGTAGGAAGATGAGCAAGCACAATAACTATGCACATTACAGGACATATAATATACACATTTTTTGATTACATTTAATTACTATCATTGTGTGGTGTGCTTTACAATTCTTCTATCTTTTATTTATACTTCATACTATCCTATTCATGGTTTAGGCTGAGATTACTGCCTTTCCACCAAATAGAGTTCATAGCTAAATGAGGATTTGCCTGTATCTTCAAAATACAAATCCTTCTCCGCTGCACTAAATCATCCAGCCAGAGTATAGAGTCAAAGAACTGGAAGGGACTTTGGAGATCACCATGTCCATTTAGGGCACAATTCTATGCATGGTGGGAGTTGTAGGACTTTTTACTAACCATAGGATTGCACCCAGTATATTTACTGAAGTGTTAGATATGTACAACATTTTACAGAAGAAGAACTAAGGCAAGAGAATATCGTATTACTTTATCCTAACAACATTTGTATTGTATTCCTGAACCAATGACTCTGAATTCTCAGCTGTGTAAGCTTTATCAACTAAATGACGCTATCACCATTCTTTCTATAATAGGAAAGATTAATATTCCTACATACAAAATTCTATCACCTATTTTTTTTTCCTAAATGGAAAACATTGTCCTCCATAAACATAGAATCCTTCAGGTGCAGTTTGCACATCCCAAAAGCCAACTGTTCATGGTCATCCTCCGGGGGATCCCTATTTGCACTGAAACAGCTCCACGCCTCAAATATTTGTTGGGGGTGGGGGCAGGAGAAACAGATGGGAGTAGAGTTATTGTCTTACATCACAATGCCTTAAGAAATAAACACTGGTGTCTATCCATCAAAAGAACAGCATCTGACAGCAGAGCAGATTCCCCCTTCTCCTACATCTCCCCAAAATTTGCTCTGGGGGACTGGGCCACTATAGTGCAAATTTGCAACTCTGATTCCTTATTTGTAACATTCTTTGGCAGGAAAACAGAATCTTGTTAGGCTACTGGGGTACACTGGACCCTTTCCATTGTGGACCCAGCATTTCACCTATGCATTTTAGGTTTCTGTTTTGCTTTCTCCTCTCTTTTCTCCTCCAGGGCTTCCCAGTAGCCCAATGACAATTGCTTAATTGGTGTTAACAGTGTGGGGTCCCATGTTCCCTAACAGTTTTTCAGTTACATTACATTTTGGGAATGTGGTACCAATAATTTCTGTTTATGTTAAACTAGAGTAATTCCGACATTAACTGTACCTTTTTTTTCCCAGCTAGGACTTTAAAGGTGTTCACTGGACCTCAACAGTAGGCTGATACTGTCCAAGCCTCCTTTGATGTCAAATGCATACAACTGGTTCATATCAAAATTACCACTGCCTTTGCCTGGTTAGGACTGACAGAGTGACCAAATGGTTCAGTGGATTAATGAGTTTGTCTTTCAAATCCTAACACCCAGATTCTAATTTGATCACAAGCAAAATAGCTGTGTTGTTAAGAAACAGTTCAAAGCAAATCACATACATAAACCTAGCTATATTAGAATTCCTTATGATAGTGGACTATAAGTTTGTTGTATGATTTAATTTAGAAAAGTACCAGTAACAATATTTATTTATTTATCTATCGTATGCCACATTCACATTGCGTTACAATAAAAACATAGAGCATAATAAATATGAAATATAAAATATAGACAGGAAGATCACAAACGTATGTCTAGGTTACAGATATAGTTTTTTGCTTCAGTTGTCACAGCCAGGAAATCAGCAAAGTCTCCATTGTAGGCTCGGTTTTGACACTCTGTCACTATGTGTTGGATAGTTTGTTTTTCAGCCCCACAATCACAATTTGATGAGGTTATTTTGCCCCATTTATAAAGGGCATCTGCACATCTACCATGACCCATGCGAATTCGGTTCAAGGTTGTCCATATCACAGGGGGCTGGTCAAATCCAGGTGGTTTTTCCAAGATGCAGGGCAAGCTTTGGCATTGTGGAAGACAGTTTCCTAGCCAATGTTGTTTCCACGTGTTGTGGATATTAAAATATCCACCCGTGCCTCCTGGGTGGTGCTAAAGAACAGTCACTTCGAAGCAAACACCTGAAGCTTCAAAGTTACGGCAGCCAGTTAATCCTAGTGATCTCCTGGCTATATCACACCGCACCAGTAACAATAAGAAAGCATGTACAAACATTGAGTTTCATAAAATTGTGATGGATGAATGGAAATTATTTGAAAACTATTGATATCAATGTGATAGCAACATATTAAAATTTAGTTTGCATAAGTATGCACATTAAAATTAAGATAAAGTGATTTAGAAACCCCTACCAATATTTTCAAGGTGCTGGGCATTGTAAATATTGGCTATGAGAAATCTGTATTTGACCTTCCAGAGTAGTATCCATCTTCCCCTGATGGGATGGCATCCATCATTGGAAAGGATTTCCCCTTCCTCCTATAGCCCCCCCTCGACCCCCAAATCTACTCTAGAGGGTTGGGGGCTCCAGAACATCAATCTCCAGAACAGATTGGTGGCAGAGCAGGGGGGCTGAGGTGGGGAGGAGAGAAAATTTTGTTGCATGGGCAAAAGTCTTCTTCTGGAGTATTAGATACTACCCTCAGTGTACGGTATAGTGATAAACACATACATAAAAAAATTAAAGAAGAGCACACTCCAAAGGTAACCACTTTTAAGTCCCACTCATTTCATTGGGAGAGACTTAAGTATGGATATAATTTTTCCAACTAAATATTTATAGGATTTTAAAGTGCTGGATCAAAACTTTAGCTAGATTATAACTATGAATTGCATCCTGTCTTGTTAATCTCTACTTTCCATCCTGGCTTTGGAAAGCACTTTTTTAAAGTTATGGTAGATCCTGGTAAGTAGTCCTATGCCCATGTATCATGTTAAATCAGTATTCGGTTAGTTAAATTTTCATACAAAAAGCCTTAGCTATAAACTGCTACTCACTAATTCATCTGGGAAGCCTTACCAAGTATTAATAGCGATGACTGCTATTTTCAGCACAAAGGCACTTACAGGGCCAATCTAGCACACCCTTCTGTCCAATCAGCATTACTTCTTCTGATGTCTGCAACTGCATTACTGAGAAGGAAACATTCACTGTGAATAAATCTTTATAGCCCTTCCAGACTACACTTTTCCCTGGAACAGCTTTTTAAAAGTTGTGAGTATCCACTAGGAAAGTTTTAACTGATGTTTCAATTCAATGCTCAAGTACACTTTGTTTGATATTACTGAAATATCCGATCAGCTTATTATGATAGCATATAAAGACTGTTTTAAATATATATTTTCTGGCACTTTGCATTAATTCTGTTAATCTACTGAGAGACCATTGCTGGTAAAAGAGCGCAAAGACATCCAAAGGGTGCATGATTATTATCAGACACATGTCTTGGTAGCCAGCATCAACAAGATGTTTTACAAGGCTTCAGCTAGCATCCTCTAAATAGCTTTACACATTTTTATAAGAATATACATTGTTAAACTTCAGAACAAGTGGGTGTGGTTCTATATGCAATAACAGGTGCAAATCTTCACAATACATATTATATACTCATCTTAAAATGAATAACTCGTGTAGAAAATGTGTCACTCAGTAATAACTATTTGTAGGACTGGTTCCCAATCTTGTATACTGGAGTCAGCAAATACAACACAGATGTCAGTTATTGCATCTAATTTAACTCTTGTAGTATTTTTCCCTAGTCAGAATGTCTATTTTATTCTTGGCAATTCCTGCCTAAAATATGTAGAACTTTTAGAATGAACAGGCATGTTTGCCATAAAAAATGTGAACTTTCTCTTAGAGGTGACCACGTCTACTCAAGTGCAAATTTGTTGAAAATGACTTCTGAACTTCTTGTTTTCCTTAGGCTCTAATCCTATACACACTTGCCTGGGAGTAAGCCCCATTGAACGCAATGGGATTTACTTCTAAGTAGACATGCATAGGATTGCTTTGTTAAACCCATTAAAAAGTGTTGTGGCATCTTCAAGACTAACAGATTCATTTTGGCATAAGGTTACTTGAAACAGAGACCACCTTATCAGATGTATGCAATATTATCCTCACTCGGTATATGTATACATGCGAGCGCGCGCGCGCGCGCACACACACACACACACACACACACACACACACAGAGGCTGTGTTTGGATTTAAGGCTAAACCATAGTTTAGCATTATGTCAACAAGCCTAGTCTGCCTTCAGGCTTCTGCTCCCTCTTCCCTTGGCATGTTCATGAGGAGACTGGAAGCTTTTGCTTCAGTTTTGTTGTTGTTTATTCGTTCAGTTGCTTCCGACTCTTCATGGACCAGCCCACGCCAGAGCTTCCTGTCGGCCGTCGCCACCCCCAGCTCCCCCAAGGTCGAGTCCGTCACCTCCAAAATATCATCCATCCATCTTGCCCTTGGTCGGCCCGTCTTCCTTTTGCCTTCCACTTGCCCTAGCATCAGCATCTTCTCCAGGGTATCCTGTCTTCTCATGATGTGGCCAAAGTACTTCAGTTTGGCCTTTAAGATCCTTCCCTCAAGTGAGCAGTCTGGTTTTATTTCCTGGAGTATGGACTGGTTTGATCTTCTTGCAGTCCAAGGCACTCTCAGAATTTTCCTCCAACACCACAGTTCAAAAGCATCTATCTTCCTTTGCTCAGCCTTCCTTATGGTCCAGCTCTTGCAGCCATAGGTTACTACGGGGAATACCATTGCTTTAACTATGCAGACCTTTGTTGTCAGTGTGATGTCTCTGCTCTTAACTATTTTATCAAGATTTGTCATTGCTGTCCTCCCAAGAAGTACACGTCTTCTGATTTCCTGGCTGCAGTCAGCGTTGCAGTAATCTTTGCGCTTAGAAATACAAGGTCTGTCACTGCCTCCCTGTTTTCTCCCTCTATTTGCCAGTTATCAGTCAAGCTGGTTGCCATAATCTTGGTTTTTTTGAGGTTGAACTGCAACCCAGCTTTTGCACTTTCTTCTTTCACCTTCGTCATAAGGTTCCTCAGCTCCTCCTCACTTTCAGCCATTAAAGTGGTATCATCTGCATATCTGAGATTGTTAATGTTTCTTCCAGCGATTTTAACTCCAGCCTAGGATTCATCAAGCCCAGCACGTCGCATGATGTGTTCTGCGTACAGGTTGAATAGGTAGGGTGAGAGTATACAACCCTGCCGTACTCCTTTCCCAATCTTAAACCAGTCTGTTGATCCGTGGTCTGTTCTTACCGTTGCTACTTGGTCGTTATACAGATTCCTCAGGAGGCAGGCAAGATGACTTGGTATCCCCATACCACCAAGAACTTGCCACAATTTGTTATGATCCACACAGTCAAAGGCTTTAGAATAGTCAATAAAACAGAAATAGACATTTTTGTGAAACTCCCTGGCTTTCTCCATTATCCAGCGGATATTGGCAATTTGGTCTGTAGTTCCTCTGCCTTTTCTAAACCCAGCTTGTACATCTGGCAATTCTCATTCCATGAATTGCTGGAGCCTACCTTGCAAGATCTTGAGCATTACCTTACTGGCATGTGAAATAAGTGCCACTGTTCAATAGTTTGAACATTCTTTGGTGCTTCCCTTTTTTGGTATGGGGATATAAGTTGATTTTTTCCAGTTTATGCTACAAATACATTTTATATGGCATTCAAGAGAGACCAGAACAAGTATTCTCAACTGTGGCCTCCCATTGGAACAACACCTCTGAACCACTGCAAGTAATCTGCCTTCCTTATGTGGAATACCACACAAGGGTATCATCCCCAGTCCTTTGTTCCCCTTCACCTCTCCCAATAGTTAGATCCATAACGCTTTCCCTGGCTGCCCACCTGATGATGGGATCTAGCAAATGATATTCTTGGGCTGTAAAGGATTTGGGGTTTGTAGTTTAGGGGAGAATTCTAAACATAACTCAGAACATTTTTTAGTGGATAGGTTCTGCTGATGGAGTTACTGACCAACAGTTTAATGATCTTTCCAAAATACATTAATGTAAAAGTCTGTAAGTACTTCCCTGACGTTTCTTTCAGGTGTCTTTTTCTCCTCTGTTCTCTCTAATTTGCTCTATAATTTGTTGAAACTCCTTTTCTGAGGTTGATTGAAAAGTCTGTATTTTGCTTTGCTTAATTTCACACATTTATAGGTTTTAAAGAATTTGTTAGTACATTTTCCCTCCCATTGGAATCAATGGGAAGGAAAATAAGTGTGCTAGCTGCTCTGTTTCCCCCTTGAATCCAGGAGCAACTTGGGGGAATAGGAGGGCTTTGGATCCAGCAGACCCAAAGCATCCTCTGTCCAACCCTGACATGCCCCTGGAATGCCTCCTTTCTGCCAAACTGCTTTTTGGTGCAATCATTTTAAGAGTGGTTTTAGTATTAAGCATGTTAGTCTAAACATCAAGTTCAAGTTGACTTTTAAGCATATTAGTTTTATCATTTTAGTTTTAAGGATTGTTTTCTGTATTTTACTAACTCATGTATTTTTGCACTGATGTTATCTATATAAATACATCAGCATGACTGCAGAACTTCTGCAAGGTCAAAATAGGCTTTCTAAAGCAGGTAGCTTTGGAGTGGGATATATTCTCTAGTCTATATAGTAACCAGGGCCCTGTTGGATCAAAGGGGCCTATATTCTATTTTCAGGATCTCGAATGGACTAAAGCACCCTATATACTACCATGTGTAGGGCAGCTGCATCAGGTTGTTGTGAATAATTAAATATTGATTAAGTAGTGATATGACAAGCGGTTTTTGCACCAGCATGGTGCAATGACTAGTGTTGATGGGGAAAACCCAGATTCAAAGCTGTCCTCTGCTATGAAGCTTGCTGGGTGCCCTGGGCAAGTTACTGTCTTCATACCTTGCAGAGTTGTTTCAAGATTAAAACCTGCTCTGACCTCCTTGGAGAAAGAGTGGGCTACCAATGTAACAATGTGATGTATTAACCACACTATAGTATAGAAGCTGACATCTTCTGGTCAGATTGAGACTTCGTTCCTGCCAGTGGGAGCATCCCGAGAGGTGGTCCACTCACAGGATATTCCCACCAGAGGAAGGGGAGGCAATGTGATGGGCATCTGTATACCAGCCTAAAATCCTGCATTTAAAACGGGGTTTTCTGCTTCCATTTTAAGTGCAGGATCACGACTCCCTTTTTCATGTGCTTCCTTTCCCCCCCTCCCCTTTCCCCTTCCTTCTCCCTGTATCTGAGTCTTCCATATCTTTCATTTATCTCGCTCCTCCTGCTGCTTTTCCTCTTTTCATGGAGGAAACTCAAGTGCAACACAATGGGGTAATTCGATAGCTCATTATCTGCAATCTATTTAAAAACGGAACAAAGGGCATTTAATGCAGGAGACGCCCTGGAGGGTCACGGCATCATGTAAAGAGCCCGCAAACCTCCGTGAGGGAGAAATCTCAATCGCAGGATAAAAGCTCCATGTGAAGACAGCTGACATTTGCTGACTCCCTCTTCCCCCTGCAGCTGCTTGCATCCTCTGAAAACTTGCTCCAGAGGGTTGGTGCATGTTCCAGAGCAGATCTTCAGAGGGCGCAAGTGGCTGCAGGGGGAGGAGGGAAATCAGCAAATGATGCTTCCCCACCTCTGCCAGTGAGATCTCTCCCTGTCTTCCATGGACAGAAGAAACCTTTCTGTTCGTAGAATGCAAAGTCTGGATCCAGCTCTTCGTTACTACTTCTAATTTCATCTCAATCAGCCCTTAGTGGAGAGGGGTACATATCTGAACGTACCAAATCTAAAATACAGCACACCATGTTTTAACAAAGTGTTCCACTTCTGTCTACCATCCCTACAATGACAACCTCAGTAGTGTTCAACCCAGAATACTGACATGTCATTCCTGTAAAATATTCGAGGGACTGAAAGTAGGTTCTGCAAATGAAAGCATCCTCTTCACCCCAAGCATAATAAGGTGTTTCTCAAAATATGGGTTGTGCGGCCCAGCAAATAGATCATCAAAGAGGTATGCTTGTGTTTTTACACTACCAGCACTGAGCGTTGGGCTCAGTACAGTGCAGCATGGATTGCATCTTGGCAAGAAATCCCTTTCCTAATTTTGCACCAACTACTTATGGGTAAATCACACATGATGACAACTGACTCAGGGCAAAAGTCTTGCTTTACAGTGCTGGCAAGTTTAGGGCAAAAGTTTTGCTGGCTTTGCAGAGGCAGAGGGAGCACTAGCCTGGCTGCCAGGGCAAAAAAGAAAAATCCCCTCCCCCAATCAGAATTAGGGCAATGGGAAAGCTTTATTTTCTCTCAGGGATGTCATGACATCTGATTGGCTAGATGGGACCATGATGTCATCATGGTTGGGATCATACCCTTTTGTGAGTAAAAATAATAATGATACAGACACAGCCGCTTATTGAGAAACAGTGGTTCCAAACAAGCATGAAAATGCATGAAAGGTAGAAGGTAAGAATGTTTTATGGATACTTCCCTACCCCGGGATGGCAATGTATCAAAAAAATTAACCTCACAAAAATTTGGAGCAGCGTTAGTACAACAATACATTCTGTAGATAAATCTAACAAGAAACCAGAGTAGTGGCTGCTTCTATTCAAGTGACTTAATCAGGCTATAATGCTTCTCAGAGAAACCTAATATAAAACACGGCTATTACTGAGCTTTAATAGGAGTAGTAAAATATCAAGAAATATACAGTTTTCTAATAACTAAATATGCCAAATGGTATGCTTCAGTCCTAAGTTCTAAACCAGACATCAGTCAGTCAAACCATACCGATCCCTTTCCTTGTTTACAACAGCAATCAACTGCACACCACTGCATGTAAGAATCACCTTTGCCAAAAGATGAGCAGTGAGTTCGTTCTAATTTATCATATTTGTATCCTGTCTTTCTTCCATACAGCTCATGGAAGCCGATAGAATTATTCCATTTTAAAATCATGACAATCATAAGGTAGATGAGTCTGAGATATTGACCATTTTGCATGATCATGGTGGGGGAAATACGCCACAGTGGCTTATTTCCCCCACCGTGCATGCTGGCTGCATGTTGGGGCTATCAGCATAAGTACCCTCACCAGTGCAGCTTGCTGTGTCGTGCAAATCTGGCTTGTTGCCATGGTTTCCAAGGTACCCAGAACTCATGGGCTGTTGTAGCCCATGAGCTTCTTGTCTGGTGATTTTTGATTGCCATTTGTTTAGCAGTGTTTTTACAGCACAAGAGCACCATGGACACAAAATAGCCATGTTTACACAGAACAGGAAGCAAAAATTCCAGAGAATCTAGCTTACTAGGAATGAGTTGCATACTGCTTCATGCAGCCCCTTTGCTGTCACTTTGCTGTCCCTACCAGCAGGGGTGTCTAGATGAACCAGGAATTCAAAGCTTGCAATGTCACCTTACTTGGAGCTCCTGGCTTGTTTCTCCCAAGCAAGCCAAGAAACATAAACCAAGAACAAATCCTGGTTTGAATGACATCGTAAGTGTTGAATTCTAGTTATTTAGCTGTTCCAGCTGGTGGGAGGAGCCAAGCAGGAGCAAAGGGACTGCATGTACAAGCACATGACTCATCCTCTCGAATCCTGACTAACCATTCTGTGAGAACATGACCATCAGTGTGCTGTTTGGAATTTCCACTGTGCAGTGTTGCTTCTAGAAAGATAACCCACATATGGAGGGGAAGCTTCATTATCAAACATATACACACCCCTTGTTAATTTGAGACAACCAAGTAACGATACAGTCCATCTGAAACTAAATTAATGAGAATTGGGGGAAAACACAGTTGCAGTAGTCCTAGTCTTGTCTTCGTCTTTCTACACTGAAAGTCCTTTGTGAAATTTCTCTTCGTTTCAATACTAAGGTTGCATAGCAGAATTTCCCAGTGAAGTACAGCCATGCTACCTGTATACTTTAAAGAAATGTGAACTTGAACAATCGAATTATGAACATTTAACCCACTGCTAGACAAAGGTAATTTCCTCAGATCTAGCTACTTCTTGATGCACAATGATTCCATGCAGATATAGATAAAATCTACCATCCTTGAAGGGAGTGAGAAAACCTGCAGGAGTTCAAAGTATAGATAAAGATCCAGAAAAAACTGAATTGCTGCTATCAGACCAAAGTTGCATGAACTGGACCTTTTTAAAGGTCCAACATTCCTGCTTTTGTCTTAAAATGAGAAAGCTTATTAAATGCTGCAAACTATAATTAGGTTCCATTATGAAAGAGAGATAAATTTCAAGCTGTAAGTAGATGTTCACAATTAAGTAGAAAGATGACTGAAAGAAGCTTGCTATAGATCATTATAGCTTTTCCCCCAGGGTCATGTCTTAAGTGAACAACATTTCAAAATCTGTTTATGCTTAATTTGCCTTCAGTATTAGCACTAAAAGTAAAACAAATCCAATCTAATAAATAAATAAATAAATAAATAAATAGCTATACATTTTATGGAAAATAATTTAATACAGGTTTTAGCAGCTCTATTATGCCTGCTGGTGGCTTAGACTCTCTTCTGTCTGTTATTTAAATTCTGCCAATAAGAAGCTTCATTTTATCATATGGCCATAACTTCTAGGTTCTGTGGTGACTGCTGATCATTTATTTATTTGAAATATTTTTGCACCATCCTTCAGTATAAATTCCTTGGGGACTTTATATAAAAGAAAATAGAAAAACAATTAAAATACAAATATTACAGAACAGGTTATAACAGACACAAAAATTTTAAAAGCAGCATGGTCTTAAATGCCAGATAAAAACCAGTCAGCATGACTAAAATTACATCTAAAATAGAAAGATCTCTGCCAGGCACCAAAAACACAACAAAGTAGAGGCCAGGGGGACCTCACTGGGGAGAGCATTCCATTATAGATAGGCTGACCATATTTCCTTGAGACAAAAACGGGATACTGGGATGACAAAAACGGGATGGGGTTATGTAATATTCCATATTCATGAAAAAGTAAGACGGTAACAAAAGTTTTATTACATGAACATATTAAGCGAACAATTATTCTTCAGTGACAGAACTCATACAAAAATTTAGGTAGAGGTTCCGCTGTAATAAAAAAATAGGTAACAGCCTGTTGAGCTGAAATATGAGTCTGAAAAGTCCGAATCAAACTGAATGTAGAGCAGAAAGAATCTCTATGGGCAGGATGATGGTAGAAATAACAGTAAGACTCACCCTCCTGGCTCCCACACGCTGAATGGGGCTTAGCGACTGCCTCTTGAATTCCCCGCCACTGCAAACAAGCAAGGGGGCGGTGTCTTATCGTCGCTAGTTCAAGAAGCCTGGCCCTGACTGGACAAAGGAAATGGAACTTCCTCTTTCGTCACACCAGTAGTTTTACTGCACGCATTGATTAGCATAGAGCCTTATGATAAACGCGTTCAGTTTTTTACAAAAAATTAAAAACGGGACAAAATTGACATTTATATTAAAACGACGGGACGGTCAGGAAATATGAAAAAAACGGTACGTATGGTCAGCCTAGTAATAGGGGCACCACTAAATGTCTCTACTGCATGTAAAAGAAACTCTAATGCAACAATAATGCACAGATGATTTCTTAGGTTCACTTTTCATGCAATAAATTATTTAGCATAAAAGTTCATTGAGTAGCTGTTCAGCAAGTCACTGAGGGCTGATACAAGGCAGACACAATGTTACCTGCCTCTTAACCATAGTTACGGTATAATTATCAGGTTATGGCATTCTCTCCATTGTTATTTATTCTATTTGCAACAATATTAACCATGAATTAGTGCTAACCAGAATTTAGTCTTAGCCAGGATTTTTAACCACCTTCAAGTCCTGATTAAGAGCTAATTGGATTAAGAGCATTTAGCTTTAACCAGGGTCAACAGTGGTGCAGACTTAACATTTGCATATAATGCCAAGCAAAGATTTGTTTTACGAACTTGAACACACCCTGGGAGAGAGCGGAGGACAGGAAGGCCTGGCGTGCTATGGTCCACGGGGTCACGAAGAGTTGGACATGACTTAACAACTGAACAACAAAAGATTTGTTTTAACATGGCTTCTTGAAGAAGCCAGAGTCTGTCTTGCAAATAAGTCAGTCAGTCAGCAGACAAATAATCATGACTTGTTTGGCTAATTCCCATTTTTCTTCTCTCTGCCTCTTCTGCCAATATTGAGATGGTATCACAAATGCTCTTGAGGCAGTAAGGGCCTGTTTAGCCTGTGTTTGTGTGTGTGGTTTTTTGTTGTTATTGTGGTGTCTGTGTTTTGCCTATGTATTCATGGAGATTTTATGGAGTGTATGTTTGTGGGGAGATTTGGGATTGTTGTTCTTTGGGTGGGATATTTTTCTGTGTTGGGGCTTTTTTTTGATGAGATATGTATTTTGCTGGTATGTGTTTTTCTGAGCATCACCAGTTTGCCTTCTGTGAAATGGGTATTTTATTGTATTTTGTGGGGGCAAATATGTGGTTTGACATTTGGAAACTAAACCCCACTTCTGCCTTGTGCTTAGGGAAAAGTACGGCATGGAAAGAAAACTATTGCCTGGGAGAATGAGGAGGAATGAGGAGTTTGGGGGGAAAGTCAGAGCAGTTTATCCTGAAAGCAGTTCCTTTTTTAACTGCTCTTGACTTGCATCTCTGTAGGTTGGCAAGAGGCTGGGATGGGGCACAGAAACAAACCAAGAATAAGCCAGGAGTCCAGGTTCAGATAATGGCAATCCGCAGTTAAAGTGAGGCAGTATTCATAAACCAACTTCAAACCATGGTTTCAAACTGGAGTTTATTGTCCCAAAATAAACCACAGTTTGTTGCCTAGTGTGGGTTCAGGTGTTCAAACATACAATTAAGCTAAACAAATCCTGGCTTAGCGTTATGCACAAACCAGGCAACATAGTTAAGACAGCAAGGAGAGAGAGTTTGTGATCGTAAGACTTGCTCCCATAATCTTAAAGGCTGGATAATACTGTGTCTATGTGTCTTTCCTGACCCTGTGGCCTCCGGTTGTGTTGCACCACAACTCCCATAATTCCCAGTCACCATGGCCTTTGACAGTCCAACACATTTGGAAGCCACCAGGTTAGGGCAGGCTAGTATAGGCCCAGGAAGACAAAATCTATCAGAGTTTCTGCATTAAAATGTGGCTGATAGTAGAAGAATGCAGGTGAACACATAATTAATATTTAATGCCTTAATATATGAAAACCTCCATAAGAACAGAAAATAAAATGAACAATGCATCTGAAGTTAATGTTACCAGTGAACATTCTTAATATATAGTCTGTTGCCAACAGTATGGAATAATGATTTTTTTTGGAGATCCTTTTGCTAAGGAGGAATTTTAAACGCGTTTTCACCAGTGTAAATAGTTTGAGATCTTAATGGAAATTAAATTGTTAAGGAGTTTTAAATTGCTATGCAGTAAATTGTGTTTGTTGTTTCTTTGCTGTTTGACTGGAAACATGTACTTAGGGTCAATGGAGGCTGTCTGTCTGCCCCCTCGTCCCTTGTATATGAATTTGGAAATGGAATTTGACTCTTAGAACTCTGTAATTAAAGCAGATATGCACCTACACCTCCCAAGTTTTCAGGGGAGGGAGGTGTTGTACAAAAAAACCCCCAGTCCCTTATTTTCTTTTATGTTTTGAATTCCAAGTGACCTCATTTCCTAAGAATAAATCTATTTTTTCATTGTAATCTAAATTACTTCTGGATTTGAACCTGCTGTGCTTACCTTTTCACTTAAGCACTCTGCTGTACTATACGCTACTGCTAAACAGAAATGTGGATAAATTGAGGCACCTCCAAATGCCTAAATAGCAAGAAACATAACATTATTAAGGCTGCAAATTTACCTAGTAAGAGCAAATTTACTCTAGTAAGTCCCAGAGACCCCTTCATGGATCACTGCCTTGTTGTGGCGAAGGGGCTTGTGTAACTCAGTGAAGCCATAAGCTATGCCGTGCAGGGCCACCCAAGACAGACAGATCATGGTGGAGAGTTCTGACAAAATGTAGTCCACTAGAGAAGGAAATGGCAACCCACTCCAGTATTCTTGCCAAGAAAACCCCATGGAACGTATCACAAGGCTAAAAGAGATGACGCTGGAAGATGAGCCCCTCAGGTCGGAAGGTGTCCAATATACTACTGGGGAAGAGCAGAGGGAATTTCCAAGTAGCACCAGAAAGAGTGAAGCGGCTGGGCCAAAGCCGAAAGGACACTCAGCTGTGGATGTGTCTGGTGGTGAAAAGAAAGTCCGATGCTGTAAAGAACAATATTGTTTAGCAACCTGGAATGTCAGATCAATGAATCAAGGTAAGCTGGAGGTGGTCAAACATGAGATGGCAAGATCGAACATCGACATCTTGGGAATCAGCGAACTAAAATGGACAAGCATGGGCGAATTTAATTCAGGTGACCATCATATCTACTACTGCGGGCAAGAATCCCTTAGAAGAAATGGAGTAGCACTCATAGTCAACAAAAGGGTGGGAAAAGCAGTACTGGGGTACAATCTCAAAAACGATAGAATGATCTCAGTATGAATCCAAGGCAAACCATTCAACATTACAGTAATTCAAGTCTATGCCCCAACCACTGAGGCCGAAGAAGCTGAGGTTGATCGGTTCTATGAAGGCCTACAACACCTTCTAGAACTAACACCAAAAAAAGATGTCCTCTTCATCATAGGGGATTGGAATGCTAAAGTAGGAAGTCAAGAAATCACCAGGATAACAGGCAAGCCTTGGTGTACAAAATGAAGCAGGACCAAGGCTAATAGAGTTTTGCCAAGAGAACACGCTGATCATAGCAAACACTCTTTTCCAACAGCACAAGAGGCGACTCTACACATGGACATCACCAGATGGTCAATATCGAAATCAGACTGATTATGTACTTTGCAGCCAAAGATGGAGACACTCTATACAGTCAGTAAAAACAAGACCTGGAGCTGACTGTGGCTCAGATCATGAGCTGCTTCTTGCAAAATTTCGGCTTAAATTGAAGAACAGAGGGAAAACCACTAAACCATTCAGGTATGACCTAAATCATATCCCTTATGAATATACAGTGGAGGTGAGGAATAGATTTAAGGGATTAGACCTGATAGACAGAGTGCCTGAGGAACTATGGATGGAGGTCCATAACATTGTTCGGGAGGCAGCAACTAAATCCATCCCAAAGAAAAAGAAATGCAAGAAAGCAAAGTGGCTGTCTGATGAGGCTTTACAAGTAGCGGAGGAAAGACGGGAAGCGAAAAGCAAGGGAGAAAGGGGAAGATATACCCAACTGAATGCAGATTTCCAGAGAATAGCAAGGAGAGACAAGAACGCCTTCTTAAATGAACAATGCAAAGAAATCAAAGAAAACAATAGAATGGGAAAGACTAGAGATCTCTTCAAGAAAATCAGAGATATCAAGGGAACGTTCTGTGCAAAGACGGGCATGATAAAGGACAAAGAAGGCAGGGACCTAACAGAAGCAGATGAGATTAGGAAGAGGTGGAAAGAATACACAGAAGAACTATACAGGAAAGATCTGAATGTCCCTGATAGCCATGACAGCGCGGTCACTGAACTTGAGCCGGACATCCTAGAGAGTGAAGTCAAGTGGGCCTCAGGAAGCATTAGTAACAACAAAGCTAGTGGAGATGACAGTATTCCAGCCAAGCTATTTAAGATCCTAAAAGATGAAGCGGTTAAAGTGATGCACTCAATATGCCAACAAATTTGGAAGACTCAACAATGGCCACAACACTGGAAAAGGTCAGTTTACATCCCAATTCCAAAGAAGGGCAATGCCAAAGAGTGTTCAAACTACTGCACAATTGCGCTCATTTCAAATGCCAGCAAGGTTATGCTCAAAATCCTACAAGCTAGGCTTCAGCAGTATGTGAACCGAGAACTACGGGAAGTACAAGCTGGGTTTCGAAGAGGCAGAGGAACTAGAGATCAAATCGCCAACATTTGCTGGATCATGGAGAAAGCAAGAGAATTCCAGAAAAATGTCTAGTTCTGCTTCATTGACTACGCTAAAGCCTTTGATTGTGTGGATCACAACAAACTCTGGCAAATTCTGAAAGAGATGGGAGTACCAGACCACCTTACCTGTCTCCTGAGAAACCTGTACGAGGGTCAAGAAGCAACAGTAAGAACCGGACATGGAACAACCGATTGGTTCAAAATTGGGAAAGGAGTACGACAACGCTGTATATTGTTGCCCTGCTTATTTAATTTATATGCAGAGTACATCATGAGAAACTCCGGGCTGGATGAATCACAGGTCGGAATTAAGATTGCTGGGAGAATTATCAACAAGCTCAGATATGCAGATGATACCACCCTAATGGCAGAAAGCGAAGAGGATCTCAAGAGCCTCTTGTTGAGGGTGAAAGTGGAGAGTGCAAAAGCTGGTTTGAAACTCAACATTAAAAAAACTACGATCATGGCATCTGGCCCCATCACTTCCTGGCATATAGAAGGGGAAGAAATTGAAGCAGTGACAGATTTTACTTTCTTGGGCTCCAAGATTACCGCAGACGGTGACTGTAGCCATGAAATCAAAAGACGCTTGCTCCTTGGGAGGAAAGCTATGGCAAACCTAGACAGCATAGTAAGAAGCAGAGACATCACCTTGCCAAAAAAGGTTCGTATAATCAAAGCTATGGTTTTCCCAGTAGCAACGTACGGCTGTGAGAGCTGGACTATGAGGAAGGCTGAGTGCTGAAGAATCAATGCTTTCGAACTGTGGTGCTGGAGAAGACTCTTACGAGTCCCCTGGACTGCAAGGAAGTCAAATCAGTCAATCCTAAAGGAAATCAACCCTGAGTGCTCATTGGAAGGACAGATATTGAAGCTGAAGCTCAAATATTTTGGCCACCTACTGCGACGAGAAACGTCATTGGAAAAGACCTTGATGCTGGGAAAGATTGGAGGCAAAATGAGAAGGGGACGGCAGAGGATGAGATGGCTAGATAGCATCACCGATGCAATGAATATAGACTTCAGCACACTCCGGGAGAGAGTGCAGGACAGGAAGTCCTGGCATGCTATGGTCCATGGGGTCACGAAGAGTCGGACACGACTGAACGACTGAACAACAACAAAGTCCCAGGGAACACAGTGGGCCCCGTTTCTGAGCAAACATGCAGAGATTGCACTCTAAATGCCCACTTGGAATGATGGTGTAGCACTGGCCCTGGATTTCCTAGAACATGCATTTCACTAGTGTAATAATAACTGAATTTGTTTTAATGGCTATACGTTTCTTGATGTCTCCAAGCAGCAACTTCCTTGAATACAAGAATTATGAGTTCCCTTTCTCTCTCAGAAGAATACTTTCTAGACTGAGCCCTCAGATGAAAAAGTACTGTCATGTGTTAAAATAAGAATTACAGTGCAGAAACTGGTATGAACTGTACTCTAGGACTGGTATCCAAGTCCCAGAAGTATGACTACCTAGAGAAAGGTACAATTAGCTTCAGTACAATACTTCCACATATTTCTGGTTAGCATAGCAGTTTAACAGAACAATCCTAATCATTCTATTTGAGATGTAAATCCCATTGATAACAATGAGACTCATGTCCAAGTAAGTGTTCATACAATCATAAACTACATACGCATAGGGATCCAGCCATAGTAAGATACCTTGTTTTGTATAATTATCAGAGAATGACTTTATGTGGACCATGAACTCAATCTATTCCAAATCTAGTTATGCAGAACAGAGGGAGAAGTTGCAGAAAATGGCAGCAAAAACTATCAAGGGACTAGAGCAACTATTCTATAAGGAAAGGTTACAATGACGTCTATTTTGAGGCTTCTCACAGGCATCTGGTGGTGAACAGAATACTGGACTAGACAGGCCTTTGGTCTGATACAGCATGGCTCTTCTTATGTTCGTATGCCTTATAAAATCTCCCTTTTCTTCTTCCATTCCAGCCTTCCCATGCACATTTATCACCTGCAGTTCACGTTGCTAGCTGTCGCATATACTGCAGACTCTTCTGTTCTATGAACGTTCAAATGCGCATTGAGTTCCGGGTGAGAACATCTCTCTGCCCCATTCCTATCCCAGCACTCCAAGCACAGATACAGGTTGAAATGCACTAAATCGGTGGCACTGAGAGGATATATGAATACTGCCTCTGGAGCAATTGCTTCCAAGTAAAAGGCTGAAAACCAAAACATTTCCCACAGTTCTACTCATATAGTCATTAGCTTCCTGAGATGTTCCTGCAAAACTAGATGAAATATGGGGCAAACTTACTTCCACAGCAAAATATACAGTTCTACAAATGCTTCCCTGGCTGTAGTATTAAATTTCATATTTTAAGCCAAAAAGCCACACAATACCACAATATATGAGAGAGTATCTAACTGTAGGTTGGATCCAGAGCTCTTCCATGTGCAGAATAAAAGAGTGCATGGTCTCTGCATAAAAAGAATAACAGAAGAGGTGTGCTTCTGTTTCCATAGGGCCTTGCACAATCTCTAGCAGAAGATCTTCCACGCAAAGCCTTTCACTAGCTCTTGCACAACAGTTCACAGAGCACCACCACAAACAGAATTTATTCCACTAGCACATCTTTGGATCCAATCCAATGCATTGTGATAACAGAAGCTTTTATAAATGATTTAATCATAATCTCCAGTCAAAATGATGGTGGAGTGCTATAGCTCAGTTCATTGTTCTTCTGCCATAAAACTATCCTAGCTGCAGCTGCCCAACCTACAGATTGTTCAATTTGAATATTAAACTGGAAATGGGAAGAGGTAATGGAAAAAGAGATACAAAAGGATTGTACAGCTATCCTGGAGAATCCATCAGTTGGACAATGCCACCTATGCTGCATAATAGGGATCAGAACTTCCCCGAAGAAAATTTTACACACACACACATATGTACTTCTGGGGGTTGGGGGACTCTTTACAGTAGCCTCTGATGTGGCACAAAGGGAACCAGCCACACACATTGTGTGTGTCTGGAAATGCTTCCCAGTTGCTCACGGACGGGGCTGTTTGGATCCTGGCATTTGTTTCTCACTGACGTTAAAATGTGAGCTGCGCTGTTATTGCCATGATCCAGAGACCCTTATGCAGTCAGATGTACTCACAGATATGTTGTCTATATGGGCTGCCCCATTCTTTTCAATGGGGAGGTGTGATCTATATGCACAAAGGAATACATGTGTGGCTTCACCTTCTCTGTTCAGATGAATGAGAGAGGACTAGTAAATCTAGTCCTTTCTATGTTCTATGTGTACATTACCTCCTATGATTTTAGAATGATGTTCACTTCTCAAATCATGCCCATGCTTACTTAAATATTTTGAAGGTGTGAAGTCTAAATAAGTAACAAAAGGGGATAAAAAGTATTCTTGTGCAAAAATTCTATTTAGCTAGAATAATGCTGAGAAAACATATGCATTATTATTCATATTGGCCTAAAGGTCACTAGTCCCCAAAAGAGCTTTTTTTAAAAAAAAAATGAATGCAAAAAATATTTTTGAAACCATATAAGTGAAGTTAAGGTATTCAGACATTCATAACTCTCCCCTGTAGTGGTAACATGCCTTAAGTGTGTGGCGGTGACCTATCTTAAGGAGTGCCTCCAACAACACCACTCAATGAGATCGGCCTCGGTAGGCCTTCTGTCTGTCCCATCAGCCAGGACAGCTAGGCTGGTGAGGACTAGGGAGAGGGCTTTTTCTGTGGTGGCCCCCACTCCATGGAATTCTCTCCCTAGTGATCCCCGCCATGCTCCTTCTTTGATGAGCTTATGCCGGGCTTTAAAAACCTGGCTTTTCAGGTGGGCATTTGGGGTGGGTCAGGATTTTTTAGAGCAGTGTTGTTTTGTTATGTTGTTTTGTTCAGTTGATTATGTAAATTGTTGTATTTCATGTTGTTATTAGTATTGTACACTGACTAGTGTGGCTGGGGAGCTGGCCAGATGGGTGGCAAATTAATTAATTAATTAATTAAGGACTCCATGGAGTAAGATGCTCTATAATAGCATCCAGAATTTCAAATGTTAGAAGCATTAGATGATACACTAGCATGGCACGCCAGACATTTTACACCATTCTTGCAGATTGTTTATTACTATTATTTGCAATAATCATTTTGACTTCTACTGGTAGACTTCCTAGTCTCCATATTTATTTCCAACACGATATTGGATATGGATAATACTATAAAAAAAAATCTTATAAAAATTTTCCCAAAGGGCTATATTTATTATGTTCATCTTGTTTTACAGATATAGTTCCACTTTAAATCACTCTTTGCAGCTCCATTCTCCATTTTTCTCTATAAGAACATAAGAAGAGCCATTCTGGATCAGACCAAGGGTCCATCTTGTCCAGCATTCCATTCACACAGTGGCCAACTGGTTGCCCATGGGAAACCCACAAGCAGGACATGAGTGCAACAGCACCCTCCTGCCCCAGAAATTGGCATACATAGGCATACTTCCTCTGATAATGGAGGCAGCATATAGCCATCATGACTAATCATGATTAATAGCCATCGATAGCCTTCTCCTCCATGAATTTATTCAATCCCCTTTTAAAACCACCCAAACTGGTGGCCATCACTACATCTTGTGGAAGGGAATCCATAGTTTAACTTCCTTTTATCTCTCCTGAATCTCCCAGCAATCAGCTTCATGGGATGACCCCAGGTTCTAGTATTATGACAGGGGAGAAAAATGTTTCCCTATCCACTTTCTTCACACCATGCATAATTTTGTACACCTCTATCATGTCTCCTCTTACTTGCCTCTTGTGATCATGTGATATAGGAATCACATGGAACTAAATGGTAAGATGCTATGTGACCTTAATAATAATTATATTGTACATATTTATTAATGGTACTAATAATCTGTCAAAATTGTTCATGTTTCTACTAACCTCATATTCCTTAGGTTTCTAGTCCATAAATACTTAATAAAAATAAAATAAAAGCATTAAGGTTATTTTCCCCATAATTCTTCCTTATTTACTTCATCTGGAAGGTTCTCAATTTACAGAAAAACTGGAAGTTAAGTATCAAGATGAACACAAATGTTGGGGAGTAAGAGTGGAACGTCCAACAGATGTGGACAGGACAAAAGCTTGATACTCTAGATCAGACTTCCCCAACCTGGCACCCTCCAGATGTATTGGACTACAACTCTCATCAGCCCAGTCAGCATGGATTCCAAAGAAGATAATTTTCTTTTCTGAACTTTATAGCACTTAATGACTGACTCAAACTTTCAGCTTCACCAAGAAGTACTTTTTGAGTGGTCTGTTTGCAATAGAGACCCAGGCTGTATTCATCATTGTGAGGGGAATTTTATCACATCCCACTGACCTGCCACTACAAACACTTGTAAGACTAAACTGTAAGGCATTCTGAGCATGGAAGACAAGGTGGAATTATGAGGTGTCAGCAGGACATATGGCCTTGACTGCTGATCTATGTCAGAAAGTACTTGCCTAGAAAGAATCACATCATGATGACACAATACAGTTGGGAGAGTAGGCCCTGGGGCATCTGATTAGAGATGGGAAGGATCAACAAAAGTAATTGGGGAATCTGATGTTGGAAATATGGGAATTTTGGGAACAATGAAGGGAAACTGTGTAGGTGTCTAAGTGAGAATAAAGTTTCTTCATTCATTGTGCAATGATGCTTTGCAGTGATGGTTTCAATATGGTGAAATGTTTAATTCATTAAGCAATATTAACACATTGCAAGGCCTTTATGATGTGATTGCTGGGCAAGGCTATAGCAGCGTGGTATAATTTCAAGATGATGTGGATTGGGAAATTATATTGCAGAGCAAAAGATGTTCTGATTCATCTGCTGAGTAGCATTACTACTATTATCAGGGAGTTCTACAATCAGGTTTAAACAAAACCGTATGTCTGGTACCAGAAAATTCAGATTTTACTAGAATTTCATGGGATTTGGTCCCTTTTTGATAATTAACAAAAAAGAGGTTTGGGATTTAAAGAACATTACAATGGGTGTGGGAAGGCAGAGTACCAGTGAGATATGGAAGGACAAGAATAAAGAAGTACTCATCTCTATCCCATAAAAGCTTCATCTAGAACCCTCTAGCTTTCAAACCCTGTCAGTACAATAGAAAGCAGTAGATGTAGTTAAAATATGGACTTTGCACTGACTTTAGAGATGCTGGAAGAAATTGTTCCATTCTTTTTCCAAAATAAAGCTTAGGCAAAGGAAAAAGAACCGTTAATATGGGATAGTAGTTAAAATGAGCTATGGTGGAAGTCCTTTGCTCAGAATTTTCTTCAGCCAAGAACTCACTGAGAAGGGTTAAGAAAGCCACACAGTCTTCTGCCCTATCTGTAACGTGTGACTAATAATACTGGCAGGAATACTTGGCTTACAGCGTTGTTGTAACAGTTACAGAAATAATATATGTGAAGCACTTTGAGAGCTTAGGAAAAGCACTATGAAAGTAACGATATTGTTATAAATAGTACAAATATTAATTTGAATATAAAAATTACAGATGCCTGTTAACTACAGAAACACAAAACCTAACTTTATTTGCTTGCAAGCTATTCCCATTGGGTTGGATCTAGAGTTTTATTCTGCCGGCAGGAGCGTCCCTGAGCAGAGTTCCACTTAGAACACTTCCATTGAGGGTAAGGTGGGGAAGATTATTTTTGCTGATTTCCCCTCCCTCTGTAGTTGCCAGCACATACCCCCACTACTGATCCAGAGGCTCCCCAGCCCTCTGGAGCAGATTTTTGGGGCACGTAGGGAACTGCAGGAGGAGGGGGGAGTCAGCAAAGACCAGTGAAACAGAGATCAAAAAGCTTCACATTGCCAGAAGGAGTCCTTCCATCTACGAGAGGCTTTTGGTGGATCCAACATATTGATTTGGAGGTCAGTATGCTTAGGACTGCAACTAAATTCTTATGTTCTTCCTCACCCAAGCGATGTCCCCACAATCTTATGTTCACCCAAAGAGCCAAAAGAACCCCAACATTAAAAATGTTTGCTTTAATATTTTTAACTAAAATATGTTGTCATTATGGAACCTCAGATTATGCCACACTGTTTGACAACTATGAATGAAACTCAAATAGTCTACAAACCAAGAGAATTTAGGCACTGTTTTCTCAAAACGCCAACTAGCATTCCCTCAGAGAGAAGGAAACAGCAAAGTGATTTCTGTTGTAAGTCCATATTATAATATTCTTGTTTGCTGCCAGTTTACTCCACACTATGGAGGTGATCTTTTGGCTGCTGATTATTTCAGCACACTGAACAGTAATATTGAGGAGGCAAAGTAATTATCAACAAGAATCACAAAATCATTTTATTACTAAAAACTAAGCTTTAAAGTTAAAACTAAGCTTGTTGACTAGCACAACAGTTTGCTTATATTTTAAATAAGAATATTGTAAAACCACTATGAGAGGGGAAAATGGTTCATTGGAAACATACCGCTACTGTATTTACTTGATCTTTTAAGTTTTGGAAAAATGTAGATGTTGAATTAATATATTTGAACATGCCTGAAGGTGAGATCAAGGGATGGGGTTGTTGCCAGTGTTAGTCCTACTTAGAGTAGACCCACTGCAATGAATGGGGCTCAAGTTTGATTTACAGTGGATACAACCCATGAAGTGCAATAATGCAGATCATGGAAAAATGTGCTCCTTGAAGTGAAAACATAAGATTAATTTACTATTTGACAGTTGGCAGAACGGGGTGGAAGCAGGAAGGAGGGCAGGTCATGTAATAATGAACTCCTGGAATCTATAACCAAGACCACATGAATTCCATAATTCCACAGCACTGAAATCCATCTTATATTGTGGAATCATCTTGGTGTTTCAAATAAGTGGTTAACCATCTTTACAGCTGTGTAGAAGCTGTATGTATAAGGACTACCTCACACATTATGTTTTAAGTGCACATTAAATGCAATCCTGGCTCCAGAAGGGTATACATGGATGATACATGAAGCTATACATATGCATTTCCAATTACACAGCTGCCCTTTAATGGGTAAAATGTTTTATTTATTATGCAAGTATACATTTCGGAAGCCAGGATTGTATGCATAATATATGAAGCAACTCTAAGGTTGCAATCCTATGCACGCTTACCTGTAAGTCCCACTGAACAAGGTGGGACTTTCTTCTGAGTAAATATGCACAGGGTTGTGTTCGACATAGCTGCATTATCTTCCTGCACCTGTGATCTGCCTAGAACTGTGAACTTGTTCCACTCATGCCAATCCTAAATGATAGGATTCCTAAATGATTGATTATTACTGATCACACTTGATATTGATCTATCAACCAAGTCCAGCTACTTCTATTCTACTTTCAGCTTCCATGTTGCAATGACAGATCCACTCAAACATGAAAGAAAGGGCCTGACCAACCACACCTTGAAAACTGAAATGCTGGAACCAAGCCCTGAACTAGACTCCACTTAATTATAAACAGCATATAACCATCCAATCTAACTATGCCATAGCATTCATTTTGCAGTGTAAATCATGACAATGGCTCAGAACATTTAGTCCATCATGGAAAACTGGGATCTGCCTCGAGTCAGTATTTAGATCTAATGTGCCACAGCAAACACATAGCCTCTGAGTTGCTAAAACACAATATAAAAATGAGATGTTTTCAGCATGGACTCCACATGTTCCCAAAGCGAATGCCATTAGCAATGGGAGATGAGTACATGGCCATGTGGTAAACATGCAACTCCCCTTCAAATATTAATATTACACGGTTCACTGAGTGTCCCCATCACGAACAGTTTGCAAACGTCTTTTTAAGTATTATTGTGTGGAGTAGCCACATGACGTTCTGTATTGGCATGCTCCCAGTTAAGAGGTGCATGCTTGGAAAGAGCAGCTATGCGGTAATCAACAGTATCAGTGGTTAACATGGCTACAATTTAGCACAGTCTATAATACAAAGGATTTTAGATCTTTCTTCCCATTCTAAATGCTTCATACATGGTTAATACTTGAGGAAGTCAGGCAAACATTAAGAAGAGGTTTAACAGAACCCCATACAGCAAACTTAAATAGAACTGCTCCTTCTGCTGTATGTACGACTGGCGTCTCCCCGGCCTAAAGGATATGATGATGGTGGTGATGATGATGATGATGAAGAAGAAGAATATCCACTTTCAGAGGTAGGGAGAATAGGTGAGAACGGGCCCAAGCTAAAGACATGTCGGTACGTCCCAAATCCGTTCGGCGTTGCAACCTTGCTTCATAGACGGCACAGAGCAGCAGGGTTTAGCCAAGACAAGCGCCACGGAGCCATTTTGACCGCTGTGTGACAGTGACAGCAGGCAAGGAATGGGAGACGGAGGGGAAAGGAGAGGGAGGGGGGAGGGGGAGGCAGCCGTCTCTTTATGGACTGAATTGAAAGATGATGGAGGGCGGCGGCGCTGGGGCAGGAGCACCAAGGAGAAGAGCTGGATGGCAGGTGCTCTACAGCCAGGCGCGCTAATGGGATGCCTGGGACAGGGCGAAAGAAAAAGGGCAGGCTGACTGCGGGCGCACTGGAAGGGGTCGGGGGCGGCGGCGGCGAGCTTAACAAAAGCTTGGCTTGGCTGCGCGACGCGGCTTGGCGCTTGGTTACCTCTGATGCTCAAGGTCCAGCGGTACAACTCCAAGGTGTCGTTCACCACGTTGGCTATGAGGCCCGGCTCTCCGGCGGCGGAGTGACCCATGGCGGGCGGGCGGGCGGGCGAGCAGCAGCAGCGGAGGAGGAGCCGGCAGGACGAACTGGCAACGCGCGTGGCTGTGGCTCGACGCCGGGGCTGCTGCTGCTGCCCTACTCGAGCTGAGAATGCAATTTAAATCTCTGTCTCCGGGTATCTATCTCCAGGCTCCGCCTCGCTACAGACGACTCCCGTGCCCGGGGGCCGGGCGGGAAAGGCAAGGCAAGGCAAGGCAGAAGAACAGGCGCCGAGGCTGCGGCACCTGGGGATGGACCGTAGCGCTGATCTCGGCTTGCGTCACGTGACCCCCTTTCTCCTCTCCCCCCCCCTCCCTTCCCGGGGACATCTCACTTCGCTCTTCCAGCCTGCCCGGGCTGCGCAAGCGCGTACGCTGTGCGGCACCGCGGGCCGCCGATTCCCGCGCTGCGCTGACGATGGCGAGGGTATTCCTGGAGCCTGATCTGTGCGTCGCGTAATTGGGGCCAGCCTCAGGGTTCGGCACCGTCGCGGCACTCCGGGAGGGCCCTGCGGGTGCCTACGCGTGTCCGGCTGCTGCTAAGGGCCTACCTGAACGCGGCATTCAGCATGCATTCGAAAAGGGGTGCTTGATGCCGCCGCTTTTATTTTGAAGGAAAAGCGGCCGTTGGGTGGGGGAAGCAGACCCCCCAGCCAGGGAGCCCCCCTCCCACCCCAAGGGCACCTTCCCTGAGCTTTGCCACTTGAGGGAAGCATCACGCAAGCAAGGCAAAGGCGGCAGCTGGGCCTACCGCCTTTCTCTTGCTCGTCCTGTCTGGGTACCCCAGCAGGGGAGATTGAGCCCACAATGCTGCCTAGAGAGAAAATGTGAGGCACGGAGCAGTAACCTCTGCTTGCTCTTGCTCGCTTGCCCACACTTCCCTCTGGGCAACGCAGCACAGAGAGTTGGCCATAGAAGGAGCAGCCACCTCCGAGTGGCACGGTGGTGGGGACTGGGCCCAACCCCCACCACGGGTGAGTCAGGGCAAGCGAGCAGGTAAAGGTGGTGGTTGCTCCTCCGCTGAGCAGCAGCCACCTTTTGCTCTCTCGCTCACGCTGGACAGGGCAGATTTGGTGTGGTCAGGTTTGGTGTGGTCGGGTGTGCAGCTATGGGGTTGGGCATGGAAGGAGCAGCTTCCTCATCCTGGCCCTTGCTCACCTGAATTCTCCCTCTGGCCACTACAGTGGATGTACGCTGCAGGGGCCAGATGGAGAGAAAGGCTGAGTGGCAAAGGTGGATGCTTACACCCTCTGTCTCTCTAGGCAGCGCCACAGGAGCAATCCAATCTCCTACGGTGCCCGGAGCGGGTGAGCAAGAGAGAGGAGGTAGCAGCTGCTGCCTTCTCTGGCTTGCACTCTCCTCTGCACATCCTGAAAAGCATGCCTGGTAGAGTGGGTGATCCAGAAGCAGCAGCTGCTGCTTCTTGCTCAGTTTTTCCTTCTCTCAGCAGGGAGGGTTGGGCAAGTGATGGTAGCTGCTCCCTCTAATTGCTCGCATGGCCTCTCCCTCTGGAATGCTCTACTTGCTTGTGCACCCAATCTCTTTCATCAGTGCAGTGGGAGGAATTGGATGCAGCTATCCAGTGGGAGTGAGTGAGAAAAAAGTGGCTGAGGAGGACCATCAGCCACCATCTGACCTGCTTACTTGCCCTGTCTCGCTGGGCGATATGGAGTGTTAGGCTAGTTAGGCCCAATCCCCGCCACTCAAGAGGGAGAGTGCAGGTGAGTGATCCAAGGGATGAGGTGGCTACTCCTATGATCAGCCCTCTATGCTGCACTGCCCAGAGGGAGACAACAGGCAACTGAGCAGGCAGAGGTGTCTGCTTGAACTTTCTCTCTAGGCAGAATTATGGGCCCAGTCCTCTCTACTATGGTGCCCAGAGAGGGTGAACAGGAGAGAGAGGAGGTATGCTATAAGCAATAGGATTGCTTTCCCGAGTGCTAAAATACAATAAAAAGTATAACAATTAAATGGAAAGATGGGTGCTTCCAGACAAGGCTTTTATGGCTCCATCACCGTATCTCATTTTTGGGATTTTACAGGGGTCCAGACACATTGTCATCTTCCACTGGTGGTCTTCCTGTGTTTCCCCACCACTTCTGTCTTTTTTCTTATCATGGAAAATCCGTTAAGCAGAAAAAATCAGAACAGCTGCACAAGGCCTTTGGATTGGTAGCACAATGAGCCCTGCATCTGGAAATAAATTATATCTATCTATCTATCTATCTATCTATCTATCTATCTATCTATCTATCTATCTATCTATCTGGAAATACCCTCCAATAGCAGATAAAAGGAAAGAACAGCAAAGGAACCTAATCATTAAATGGCTGAGCCAAAAGATGCCAGAGCCTGAGTGAATAAAGCAGTTGTGATTTGTCAACTAAAAGTTAGTAGTTGACACCATACAAATATGTCCAGGGAGAGCACTGCAAAAATGGTGTGCCACAGAGAAGGTCATAAGAACATAAGAGCCATGCTGGATCAGACCAAGGGTCCATCCCGTGTTCTGTTCACACAATCGCCAACCAGCTGTCGACCAGGAACCCACAAGCAGGACACGAGCGCAACAGCAGCCTCCCACCTATGATCCCCAGCAACTGGTGTACATAGGCTCACTGCCTCTGATGCTGGAGGTAGCACATAGCCATCAGGACTAGTAGCCATAGATAGCCTTCTCCAGGAATTTATCCAACCCCCTTTTAAAGCCATCCAAGTTGGTGACAATCACTATGGTCTGTGGTAGTGAATTCTATAGTTTAACTATGCGCTGTGTGAAGAAGTACTTTCTTTTATCTGTCTTGAATCTCCCAGCAATCAGCTTCATGGGATGACCCCAGGTTCTAGTATTATGAGAGAGGGAGAAAAATTTCTCTGTATCCACATTCTTCACACCATGCATAATTTTGTACACCTCTATCATGTCTCCCCTTAATCTTTTTTCCAAGTTTAACAATCCCAGCTGTTGTAACCTTCCCTCATAGGGGAGATGCTCCAGCCCCTTGATCATTTTAAGGCGCAATCCTATGCATGTTTAGACAGAAAAAAAGGCCTACAGCTCCTAGCGTGCCCCAGCCAGCATGTCTGGCTGGGGCATGCTGAGAGTTGTAGGACTTCTTTCTGCCTAAACATGCATAGGATTGCACGCTTAGTTACCCTTTTCTGCACCTTTTCCAGCTCTACAATATCTTTTTTTAGGTGTGCTGACCAGAACTGTATACAGAATTCTAAGTGTGGTTGCACCATAGATTTGTATAAAGGCAGTATGATATCAGCAGTTTTATTCTGTTCCTTTTCTAATTATGCCTAACATGGAGTTTGCCTTTTTCTCAGCAGCCGCACACTGGCGGGTGTCTCCACAAGCGATTTACTGCGAGTTGCCTGTGTTTGGAGGTTGCTCAGGGCAAATGACGTCATGGCCATCTCACAGCCATCCTGGAGACTTTTGCAGAAAAACTTTTTTCTGAGACTACTTTTAGTCCAATTGCTTTCCTTAATTTGGCTTGTTTGTGCTCTTGTTGCAGCGTGTACCGATCCTCCACATTTACATTGGCATGATGGCCCTGCCCAGGGGTGTGTCTTTTATTTGGCCGTGACCTCACTGACTCCAGTCAAGGGGTGTTCCCCCAATATTTCCCCTCCTTGTGTTTCCCTGATGTTTCTGCCATTTTGCAGCTGGAGTTCTGAGCTACCTCGTGGTATTTACTCTACCTTGCCTACCACTAACCTCTGGTGGCCATTCCTGTGAAAGTATACATTTCAACTTGCCCATTTTGGAAAGGATCCTCCTCCTCCATGTTTCTCTTTTTGTTTCTCAGAACTCCTCTGGGAGATGTAGGCTGCAATTCTAAAAGCACTTACAGGGGAGGAAGCCCCATTGAACGCAATGGGGCTTACTTCTGAGTAGAGATGCATAGGATTGCAATGTTCCCCATTTCTAGCTCCCCACCCCAATTTCACCGCATTCAAGCAATCTGCTGCGGAGTTACTGCTCCCCATCCCATTTTTCCCCATGTGCACACTCATCCCATTCCACCTCCCCTTTTCTCCTTCCCCCTGCCCTCAATAAGAAGATAAAGAAGCACAATGTTGCAATCACAATTTAAGGGAGCCACAGAGAAGCGAAAGAGCGCTTTACTGCGAGTCCCTACAATTAGCCTTTAACCCTTTCACTGCAGGGAAGTGAGATTTATTTCTTACTTCTGAGTAAACATGCATTGAAGGGGGGAATGTTAAAGATTGAAAGCAGGCTAACTAAAGTGACTGAGTGCCCCCCTACTGTGGTAATATGAGGGGTCACTGCTCCACATTTAGTCCTCTCGCTATTGTGGTTTTAGAGGGAATATAAATTTTTAAAAATTGGTGGGCATAGGTTGGGGAGGGTTGGACGTAGGTTGGGGAGGGTCTCCTAACACATATACTGGCCAGAGAAAGCAGAAAGTGCAGAATAAGGTGAGAGTGGGAGGGAGGGAACAGGCTCTCTAAATGATGATGTGGACGATACTCCACCTAGTAGCCACCCAAACAATTTGCAGTAAAGTGAGTGTGACTTTCGAAGAGCCCCAAAGAAGCATCAGTATAGTCTGGGTTTTCGACCCCCGTGTCTCAGAGCAGATTTGACTCCAGTAAAAATCACAACAAAGTGGAAAGTGAACTAAACCTATTGGTGTGGAGATTCCCCTCCTCCCCCCGGTTAACATTTTCATCAAGCTGTCCACCACAACCCCAAGATCCCTTTCTTGACCAGTCACTGCTAGCTCAGATCCTATCAGGTTATACTTGAAGTTGGGATTTTTTGCCCCAATGTGCATCACTTTACGTTTGCTTACATTGAACCTCATTTGCCATTTTGATGCCCATTCTCCCAGTTTGGAGAGATCCTTTTGGAGCTCCTCAGACTCTCTTTTTGTTTTAACCACCCTAAATATTTTGGTGTCATTGGCGAACTTGGCCACTTCACTGCTCAGTCCTAATTCCAGATCATTTATGAATAAGTTGAAAATCATTGGTCCCAATACAGATCCCTGTGGGACCCACTATTGACTTCCCTCCATTGGGAGAACTTACCATTTATTCCCACTCTCTGCTTTCTGTTCTTTAACCAGTTACTGATTCATAAGAGGACCTCTCCTCTTATTCCACGACTGCTCAGGAGTCTTTGGTGAGGGACTTTATCAAAACCCTTTTGGAAGTCTATAAGTAGACAATGTCTATCAGATCACCCCTGTCGAAATGTCTGTAGACACTCTCAAAGAACTCTAAAAGGTTAGTGAGACGGGACTTATCTTTGCTGAAACTGTGCTGATTCTTTTTCGGCAGGGCTTGTCCTTCTATATACTTGCTAATGGTATCTTTATTAATGCTTTCAACCAATTTGCCCGGAATAGATGTTAAGCTAGCCGGCCTGGATCCCTTGGTTCAACAACATTTACATCTTGTACTAGGTCTTGGGCGACACCACTTAGGATTAAATCCAGGGTCACTTCCCCTCTAGTTGGTTCCATGACGTGTTCTACGGCACGGTTCTTTATGGGATGTGTTTTTAATAACTTGGTTTGTAACTAACAAGTTTCTTTGCCCATGTAGTCCTTCTGATTCTAAATGTGTCATGCTGATTTTGCCAGCCCCTCCAACAACCATTATAGTTATACCGGGATGACTACGATCAATAAATGCACATTGCTTACCTGTAACTGTGGTTCTTTGAGTGGTCATCTGTACATTCACAGATATGGGCTCTGTGCCTGTGCAGAGCCTGAATTCGGGAAACTTCTATAGCTGAGGAACATTTTTGGGTGGGAACCATCCCCCACTGTCCCACGGCATGTCCTAACGGTTCCCATGCAATTCCTCAGTTCCTTGAGACTGCCTAATGAGATCTCGAAACTAAAGGGAAAAGTACACAAAAGTATCGACATCAACACCGAAGCGGGGACGGTGGGTGGGTTGTGTGAATGCACAGATGACCACTTGAAGAACCACAGTTACAGGTAAGCAACCTGCATTTCTTCTTCATGGTCCCTGTGCATCACACATACGGTAAATAACAAGCTAACTTACTGGAGGTCGGTCGGTGTTTCAATGTAAGATAGACCATAGGATTGCATGACTGAAACTACAGTCTGCTCTTGCTCAGACATCCAACTTGTAATGTCATGAATGTGGATGGCTTTGCCCAACTTGCAGCCTTGCATAAATCAGGCAAAATCACCCCTCTGTTGAACGCTACAGAAGTAGCCACCCTTCTTGTTGAATGAGCTGTTACATGCAGCGACAGCATCCGACCAGCTAGTTCATAAGCCAAATGAATGGACTGGACAACCCATGAAGCTAGTCGTTGCGATGATACCGGAAAACTTTTCCGCTGCCCTCTGTAGCAAATGAACAGTCTATTGGACTTACAGAGGGAGTCAGCACGTGCTTTGTAAAGAGCCAGTGCCCACCCAACATCCAGTGAATGCAAAGATACTTCCAACAGAGATGGGGTTGGGAAGAAGGCTGGTAAATGTATGTCCTGGTTCAGGTGAAACTTGACACTACCTTAGGAAGGAAAGTAATGTTCGGACGGAGAACCACTTTGTGAAAAATCAGGTACGGAGAATCAATTCTCAATGCAGAAAGTTCACTAACTGGCTTCAGGAAAGGCCACTTTCCAAGATAAGAGACGTAAATCGACGGAGGCAAGTGGTTCAAAGGGTTCAGCTGTGAGGGCGTGCAGCACCACTGATCAACTCCAGTGAGATACTGGTGCTCGAACCGGAGGAGCAATGTTCTTTGGTCCTCTGAGGAACTGCCTTAGTAAAGGTTGATAAAAAATTGTGCAACTATCAATGGGTGAATGGAAAGCAGAAATAGCTGCTAGATAAACTCGGATAGAAGAATATTTCAAACCTTTGAGAAATAAGGAATGTTGAAAATGAAGAATATAATCCCAAGAACAATGGAGGGGGTCCATGTTGTCGGTAGCGATAAATGTAGAAAAAGCTTTCCATTTATTAGCATAGGAGTGCCTTGTTGAGGGTTTCCTCACTGCTTCTAGAACTGACCGCACAGCAGAAGGTAAGGTCTATCGAATCTTCCAAGCCATTAACTTGAGAGTTTTCAAGTCTGGATGCCTCACCTACCCTTGATTCTGTGACAACAGAGTCGGAGTCAATGGGAGGCGCCAATACCTGTCCCTGGAAAGGGCTAGCAGGGGAGCAAACCAGCTTTGTTGCAGCCACCACAGCATAATTGGGATCCCCTTTGTCTTGTCCGCAAGCAACTTCACGATGACTTTCGGTATCAGTGGAAAGGGAGGAAATGGGTAAAGTTGCTTGCTTGTCCAAGGAAGGAGAAAAGCATCTCCTAGAGATCAATTTCCCATCCCTGCTCTTGAACAGAGATTCTTGCATACTGTATTCTCTGGAGTCGCAAACAGGTCCATTCTAGGGGCCCCCAACATATGAAAGAGATGACAGAGAATGTCGGGTGCAAGCTGCCATTCATGAGATTGCTGAAAGAGCCTGCTTAGAGAATCTGCTAGTATGTTGTCTTTCCCTGCAATGTATACTGCTGACAAGCAAATTCCTCTGTTAATGGCCCAATGGTAGATCTTTAGGGTCAGAGATATTAAACTGCATGCCCCAGTCCCTTCTTGCTTATGTACCAGACAACTGCTGTATTGTCCAACGCGATTTGTACATGATGACCAGACAAGTTGTGTTCAAAGGCCTTCAATGCCCTCCACACCGCCATAATTTCTAGGTGATTTATATGCCGCCTTTTCTCTGATGCAGCCCAGAGACCCTGAGTTTGAAGAGACAAACAATTTGGTCCCCGCCCGAGGAGTGAAGCGTCAGTTGTAAGTACACAGTACAGGGCAGTTGGTTGAAAAAGGAGTCTCTGGCAAAGATTCTCGACCGCTGTCCACCACTGAAGAGATTGCAGGATACCATCCGGCACCCCTATTCGAACCCAATGGGCATTGTCTGTTATGGAGAAGACACGAAGAAACCAATTTTGAAGAGGTCGCATCCAAAGTTGAGGCCATTCCACCACTGAAACTGTAGCTGCCATAAATCCGAGAAGATGTTGGGAATGAAAAGCTGTCACTTCTTTCCAAAAGAATATTTCCGTGACTAGACCGGTAATGGCTGCTATCGTGTTTGGTGGGAGAAAGGCTTTTCCAGCTCTGGAGTCCAGGACAGCCCCAACAAACAGAATTTTTTGAGATGGGCAATGTTTGGATTTCTCTTTGTTGAGGTGCAAACCTAAAACCTTCAAAAGGTTGCATACGAGAGCGATTTGTCGACATAGAGCCAATCTGGACTGTCCCACTATTAGCCAATTGTCCAGATATGGATATATCTCTATTAGCTGCGTCCGAAGGAAAGCGCAGACTACAGCCATGCATTTTGTAAATACCCTCAGAGCCATGGCCAATCTGAATGGGAGCACTCGAAACTGAAAAGTCTGTTGACCGATAGCACAGCGAAAGTTCTTGCGATGCGAAGGGTGGATCACTATGTGAAAGTACACATCCTTGAGATTGGTTGCTGCGAATCACATACCTTCCTGTAGAAGCGGTAGGATGGTTGCGAGTGTGGTCATCTACAACTTCCTTGTGGAGATGAAGAAGTTTAGATTTCTGAGGTCCAGGATTGGTCGAAGCCCTCCATCCCTTTTTTGTACCATAAAATAATGGGAATAAAACCCATCTGGATGTTGAGTCGGTGTCACACGCTGGATGGCTCCCTTCTCGAGGAGAGTATCTGCTTCCAACAGCAGGATGTCTGTAGGCATAGAACGTTTTACTGTACCAAGGGGCAGGAGGGCTTCGAATTCAATCCTGTATCTCTCGCGAATATTTAGTATCCAAGTGTCTGATGTTATTACAATCCAATTTGTGAAAAAAGAAGCCAGATGGTCTCCGAATAATGGATCCAACAGCAGAGGGACATGGGTGAGCTGGAAGGTAAAGACGATGCTTTGAGGCTGATTCATTCTTCCCTCGGTTCTGATGATAGCGACTGGGCACATAGGAATGCTTGTGTTGAACGAATGGTTGCTGGCGTGCTGCACAGTCATTACTCTGACGAGGAGGGTAATAAGGCTGTTGTCAGAAGCAGCAATGTGGCTTGCAAGGCTGCTGAGTTTGTCCCAGTCCCATTTTCTTTGCTGCGGTCTTGGCCTTTCGGACATTATCCATCGCTTCATCGCTGCCAGCATTAAACAAACCTGCCCCATCAAAAGACAGATCTTCAATTTGTGATCTGGCCTCCAGAGTTAGACTAGCCGAGTGAAGCCACGCATATCTACGGAGTGCTATCACTCCGACCATTGCTTCCGCATCGCAATCGGTTTGGTGTCAAGCAGTATTTATTTTCTGCTTTGACAATTTCAAGCCTCCGACTGAAATTCCCTGGCCAGTTCATGTTGATTGTCTGGTAAATAATCACATAAAGATCCAACTTTTTCCCACAGAAAAAGTTGATATCTGGCCATAATTGCTTAGAACGCAGTTAGAAACATGAAGTCCTAACGCAGTGGATGAATAAATCCTCTGATCAAGCAGATCTAGTCAATGGCCCTCCTTGTCAACTGGTGAAACATGCATTTTTTGCGATTCCCCCTGCGAGGACTCTACGATAATGGAATTTGGTTTCGGGTGTGTAAACAAGAAGCTTACTTCCTTCTCTTGCACCCTGTACATTGATTCCAAACATTTAGAAGTTGGAGCCATTGAAGATGGGGCCTTCCATGAAAGATGTACTGTTTGCAACCAGGTAGGTAGAAACGGTACTGTTACCGGAGTGGAAGACTCCGTATAGACAGCATCAAGTACCGGATTCTGTATCTTCTCCATAGGCTGCTGGGTCTCGATTCCCAGCGATTGTGCCATACAAAGCACCTCATCAGTGAAATGCCCCATAACTTCCAATGGTAATGCTCTGTCTTGGCTACAGACATTTTCATCTGGGGAAGAGATGGAAGGACACACTGACAAATAAGAAGTAGAATCTGATTGGGAGTCTTCAACATTGGGTTGTTGCAGTCGCAAGAGACTTTTCCGTGTGTGGTACTGGTACCGGCGATGTGACTGAAAGAGATAGGTCGCGGCGTGGCTCATGTTGTCTGTTCATCAATGACAAAGAACAAGGAGGAACCGGTGGAGGAAGAAAATTATGCAACACTGGTGGAGGCAGTGCTGGAGAGACTGGTTCCACTGGAGGTTGGGACAGCAACACTGAAGGAGCAGCTCAATATCGAGGCACTGGCGCTCCCAGGTAACGCATACGAACATAGTATCTGTTTCAATCACAATGTTCCCAATCCTCCCAATAATTTGATCTCCTTGGTGGGTTGCAGTAATCAGGGTATTCGTCCCACTCCCACATTGGTGATCTAGATCTTGCACAATCTCTGTCTTTAGAAGGGTCCATTCTACGATCCACTCTCAGTGATCGTAGCGACTCCGGAGATCTCTCTCTCGAGCATGGAGCATCAGGGTGACAAGTCTGTGGAGGATAAGGTTGTACCCGTGGAGGTGTAGTCAACTGTGACCGAACAGGCGAGGGGTCACGTATTTCACCCTCCGATATCAGTACTGAATGGCCTGGATCTGCAGTCTGTACCGAAGCCATCGGTACCGACGCTGAAACAGTTGGTGCTGGTGAATCTAAAAGTGGTGGAGGAGGAGGAACAGAGAGTTTCTCCTTCTCTTTCTCCGTATTTTTCTTTTTCTTTCTCCTTTGCTCGTCCATGAATGGTTTTGGAGTCTTTGCTTTCTTCTTAGCCACCAAAAGCAACAAAGAGTGACTGGGTGTCAGTGGAGCCATGTGCTCCGTAGCCAAAGTCGACTGCTTTGCCGACACAGGTCATACTTGAGAATTTTGCAGAAGCCTTTGAAATGCAAGACCTCTATTCCTTGGGCGCATCCACTGCTTCCAAAGCCTTTTTCCAAAGGGCCGCCTTCAGTCTATCGGCCCTATTCTTTTGTGCCTGTTTTGAAAAAAAACTTGCAGTGCAGGCAGACCTCTACCACATGAGCTTCTCCTAGGCAGAATAGGCACAAAGAGTGTCCGTCTGTGGGAGGGAGTTTACTCCTACAACAAACACACTTTCAAAATGGTGCCCATAGGACCATCTGCCTGAGGCGGATAGTGATCAACGATCACAATGCAAGCAAAATAAAAAATGCAAGAGAGAAAGACAGAGTAACGATAGAAGAGAAAAAGCTAGAATAAAATGAAAACAAAAAGAAATCTAACCTCAGCCAGAATCACATGAATGGTCAAATTGACACAGAAAGTTCCTGTCGAGGCAACCACTATGGCTGTCAAAAGAGAACTGAGGAATTGGATGGGAACCATTAGGACATGCGCAGTAGGATGGTGGGGGATGGTTCCTGTCCAAAAATGTTCCTCCGCTATAAAAGTTTCCTGAATTGAGGCTCCGTGCAGGTACAGAGCCCATATGTGTGATGCACAGAGACCATGACGAAGAACTTTAAAATATTTATAATACATTTAAAATGTAAACAAAACTTGTGATATTTATAAAAGAACAAGTGATAAGACTGCAGAATAAAAGTACATTCCTGAAAATCAGTACAAAGGGGTGGGGGGAGACCTGAATGAATAGTGATGTTTATAGCTTGATTCAGGTATTTTCTCCAGTGCCTAATGATTTGTAAAAGGCCATGATGCTCTGTACCTGGAATTCAGATTCTTCCTCTCTGTCATTTCACTAGGTAAAATATCAACATAAGTCCAACTTAGAGCTACTTTGGGCAGACTTATTGAAATTAATGGGACTTAAGTTCTACTCTACGGGGACATACGCTGAATTTGATCCATTCTTAAAAACTAATTGATATATCCTGATATCTGTCAAAAATCACATCAATCTTCCTACTTTCTATCAGAGCCATGGACAGCTCAGATATAGCTACATTACCAAAGTTGTCTTGATCACCACTGGCATTACTTCAGCTGGTGCTACATTTTGATGCAAGTAAACAGCTCCGGTGCAAACTCCCTTGCCACCTGAGGTGGGAGAGAACATGCACCATTGCAACGTACCTCCCTTTCCCTGTTGCTTACCCCCTTCCCCTTATGTTTGTTGCTGCTGCGTCGGCTCTATGGAGAGCCATGTTGCTGGAAGCAGCAGCTGTGGGGCTCTTGCAAGAACACAGCAACCATTTCTTGCTGATGTGGCAGTGGCAAATGTAAGGGGGCACACAAAGAGGGAAACAGGGTGGGCCACTGCTCTGCTGTGGCAAATGCCAATGCAGGAGAGTGGCTGGCAGGGTTGTCCAGAGCACCTGCTGAAGGTAGCAAGGTGGCAGCAGTGGCTGCTTCTGGTGGGGGGAGGAACAGTACAATATGCCATTCCACTGCCTGATGTGGTCGGGTCACCTTGCTTCATGGGAGGACCAGCCCTGAAAGTAAAACAACTTTGGGGTTGTTTTACTTCTGGAGTTGCAAAGGACCAAGGGAGAATATATATGCTATCTGATGTTACTGGCTCTGTGCCACCACAGTGATGAGACCAAAATAGTACCCTGACTGCTTTCAGAATTATTGCTCTTCCGTTGCTTTTCACCTGTTCTTGCACATATTGTTGAAAGTTTTCAAGTGGTTCATTTTCAAGATAGTATGGATATTCTTCAGAGGTGGATTACTCTCAAGTTTATCAGCTGTGAACCTAGCATAATTTTGCTGCCTTACGTAATATATCCTCATCAGTTTGGAGGCTGACAAACCGCTTTTGTTGTGGAGATGATAATGATATCATGTGTACAGCAATGGGCTTGACCCAGTTTTGAAGTAGATACACCACTGATGAAGTTGTGTCATTTTTTTTAGCCTTTGGTATGTGCAATTGTGCATGATGATCTGATTTTTAGTTCTGCAACATTTCTCTTACCTGACTCAGGAAGGCACTCCTGTGTTCTGCTATGATGTAATATCTCATTACATCTGATTTTTGGACAGACTTGGATGTACCACCTACAGTCTGTGTGGTTTTGTCTTGTAGACCGCCCAGAGAGCTTCCTCTAATAGGCAATATAGAAATGTAATAAATACTGTTACCTCAGAGGTTTGTACAGCTGGAATGCATCCATAAGAAAAGCCATGCTGGATCTGACTAAAGGCCTATTTAGTCCAGCATTGTGTTCACACAGTGGCCAACCATATGCCCATGGGAAACCCACAAGTAGGACATGAGTACAACAGCACCATCCTGCTCATGTTCCCAGCAATTGATATACAGAGGCATATTGCCTCTGATACTGGGGGTAATATATAGCCATCAGGACTAGTAGCCACTGATCGCCTTATCCTCCATAAATGTGTCTAATCCCGCTTTAAAGCCATCCAAGTTGCTGGCCGTGATTACATCTTGTGATACTGAATTCCATATTTTAACTTTGCGCTGTGTGAAGAAGTACTTCCTTTGATTTGTCCTGAATCTCCCACCATTCAACTTCATTGGAAGACTCAATAACCTTTGAGCATTGTGACTGACTACCAAAAGGAAGATTGCCACATATACAGCAAATTAAAAGTAACCCCTTTTACTCCAATTTTCAGACAAGCTTATAACATATTTCACATTTTTATGAAGACTACTGATATACTTTATTCAGGCTTGTTGAGGAAGGCAATCCTTCATCAGTCCAAAAATTATTAAGGTTTTCCTGCCCCATTAAAGCTTGTGGCAGCAACTGCTGGCAAAAGTTATGTCGTGCATGCTCATTTTCGTTATGAAGCTTCGATGCTGCCAGTTCATTATTTTCAGAGGGATTCTATGTTGCAGAAGAAATCTAGTGTATTCTATGTGCAATGCCTATTCCTTTAGTTATTGACCGTGATTTCTCAGCCTCAAACTACATGTTGCTACACAGTACAAGACCCTAGCAGGGTGGGGGTTGGGGTATAGCGGGACTTTAACCCATTGCCCTCCCTGCTGCAAGATTCCTGGAGCAGAACTCTTTTTGGCCCTCAGAGCTGCCATAGGAGATCCTGAGGAGGAATTTCTGAGAGTGGAAGATCTGAGAGAGAAAAGAGATCAGGGAGACCACTGGAAGAGTGAGCAATTAAAAAGCACTAGCTATAGAAGGCAGTGAAGGAGAGAACTGTAGCCAAATTCCCGCACACAACATTAGTCTAGCACAGCTTTAAGGGCACAGCAAGGCAGGCGGAGGCCTACCATTCCATCCCAGGGCTGTGTAGTAGCAAACTGGCCTGCCAGGAGAGACCCTAAATGCTTACTTGTTCTGGATAACTGATGTATGAGACTCCATCTTCTCCCATTTTAGAAGCTTATCTTAAACTGTATATTAACTGAATTGTTCCTATTGTTTTCTTCCCTCTTTCCCTCCCTATTAAAGACATTCTTGTCAGAAAATATATTTGACTTTCATTAGCATTTCTGTGCGGTTTTCCAAGTTTCACAGTGGTGATTTTGGTGGATAATTTTTGTTTTTTAAAACAACTTATATTTATAATGGTAGAACTAGTAACTATGGTAGAACTGGTGACTAGTAACTTTTCCACAATCCTGTTGACTTATTTTTGTGTAAACTAGCATCAGTACTTTTATAAGCCTTTGCTTGAATTAAAAAAGCAAACACCATTTTGTCAAGATCCAAAAATCCCTTGTTTCTACTGTTAATCAAGAAGGTTGAATTAAAGCTTAACAGTATCTGTTGACTTGCTAGCTTCTGGTTTTTGTATTTTAAACAAAATATCATTATAATTATACTGTTGTAGGAATTTTCCCCTTGTAAATATTAAGACACTGTTTTGCCAAGGTCTAGGACGTAGGAGAGAGACGTTAGCTGGAGATGGTTAGATAAATAGTATTTTGTGAATAGCCAGTATGGGTGCAGTTCTACGGCTGCTAAACAGTGGCTAGATGGCCATAGGATTTTTCGTATTCTGGAAACTGAGCTCGAAGCCAGCTCGGTTACCAGAAAACCGCTTCCCTGCTCCCTCCTGCACTGCCTCATAGGCGGCATGGTTCATGCCTGGCTCCACATTCATAAGAGCAGTGCAGAGTGGGGGAAAAGGGGGTGTTCCAGGGGGAGGGGAAGGGATGGTGGAAACGCCATTACAACACTTCCTGTGTGCCATCTGGCCTCCCCCCACCCCGCTCTGAGGTGCCATCTAGCCGCAAATGCAGGGCGGTCAGAGCACCAAGATCCCATCCGCACTCTCCCAACCCTGCATTAGATACTAAGTTGCCTCCAAGTTCGGAGGCGGCTGACTATCCCCATAGGATTGTGCCCTAAATAGGCTAAATTTCATTGAGATTAGTTCAGTGTTTGTTTTTTAAACATTAGCAGCGGCCCACTCCATTCAAGTCTATTGGATCGTCTTATCATATAAGTGAAATGTTCCCAGTGCAGGTTTCTGGGAACGGTAGCAAGAAACTGTCAATGGAGACAAGATTTTTGAGGGAACCACTCTGTCTGACAGATAAATAGATCACTGATAAAGAGAGGGAGGGAAATGAAAAAGGTATGCGGGAATCCTTTGCAGGCAGACTCAAAAGTAAATCTTTCTAAACCTAGAAGGACATATCTATTCTTTTGCACTAATCTACCAAGTTGTTTTTGTTTTTCAGAACACTGTAATGATCGATTTCCGTTTCAAAACCCAGGGAAATCCACTTATCAAAAGCCTGCCAGTTTAAAATCAGAATTAAGGCTATCTCATGTTTGCTCAAGCTCTACAAAGCCAGCAAATTGGGAACCAAGACTGATGCTTTAGCAGACGTGCCCTGTGATCAGTAATGATGTTGTGCAATGTCACAAATTGCGCTTGCTTGCAAACTTACTCTCCACATACACACACTTTTCCTTGGTCTTTCAGGCCTAAATCCAGATGGAGTTTTGGAGAGCAGTAAAGATGATGAACATTGTCCTGGTCTTGTATTAGTCTTATGAAGCATCTGAGCTTTACTTTATTGCTATAGGAATTGTCCTGTGAGTTGAACTATACCTGTTTGTTGCTTACATCATTAGCTGGCAGGATGGGTTAAACAGGAGAAAGCTAGCGAAAACAACTGGGCATTTGGAGCTTTTCTAAAGGCCACAGAGATGGGTCCTAATGGACCCCAGATGGCAACTCATTCTAGAGGTGTGGGGCCACTATCGAGAAGGCCCTCTCCCTTGTACTTGCCAAGATAACTGCCCTAGCAGTCAGCTACCGATGAATGAATGAGGCAAAGAGCAACTCAGAGCTTCCTACCCTTCATCAAAGCTATAGCTTACAGATGGACCATAATTGTGGCTTTTGGCTGCTAGTGAATGTTTAATCTTGTAGATAAACCAATTATTGATAAATTCAGATGATGGATACACAGATTTCTTCTGTAAAGTTTAATTTGTACCGTGCCAGTGTGAATAATGCATTCATTTAAAAGCTCACTTTAAATAGGCATCATTATCACAACATCTAACATACTAGGTGTCGTGAATACACTTTTGGAAAATACGTATGCCTACTTGGGGTATAACAATATGCCAAATTGATGTTTTGATGGTGTTTTGTTGAAATTATAGTAACATGTATGGTCAAATCGTGTTGTAGTATCTAATAAGTCTGCTGTCTCATACACTGCAGGTGTGTGCTATTGTTACAACAACAACATTAATGGGTATGTCAGCTACCTGAAGGTGTGTACTTGTTTGCGAGGAAGATTTTGCATCCTTACCTCTGAAATAATATTCAACTAATCTTCATCCGAGTGTCTTGTGGCAATATACTGGTGTGTGTGTGTGTGTGTGTGTGTGAGTAAGTGTTCATTGTGCAAGTTGTATGCTATTACACTGGCCTTTGATTTTGAAATTATGTGGTTAAGGGTGGAAATTTGATTATTTGCATGATGTGATAAGAGTAAAGTTGTGATATTTGAGTCATCTATTGGCTATGAGTTCATCTAATTTTTTTATTAGAATGTGATCCCAAGGGAGAGGAATCAACTATTGTTCTCCATCACATGTAAGATTGACAAAATCTTCTTACGAACCTTGAGGAAGTATTTACATTTAGACTATGTAGATTATATCCCTAATTAGACTGAAAACATCCCATTGGGGTAGATTAGCATTTTATTTATTTAAATATAATTTCTCCCACTTTCTATGTCAGAGAAACACTCAAAGTAGACTATAAACAAACAATACATTTAGGGAGCAATCCTATGGCCACTAGTCAGCAGTTAGACGGCTATAGGATAGGTTGGTTCCTAGAGAACCAACCTCCACCCCCTCCTGTGCTGCCTCGTAGGCAGCGCAGATCGGCCCTGTGCTCCATGCTCAGAAGAGCAGTGCAGAACAGGAAACGGAGTGTTCCCAGGGGCAGGCCAGGGTGGGGAGGTCAGAAGTGCCTATGCGCACCTCTCCCCACACTCAGAGGTCCCGTGGCTAGACAGCCGAAATCACTTTTCTAGCTGCGGAAGCAGGGTGGTGGGAGTGAGGAGGAGATCCGGTCTTCGCCACTCCACCCACCCTGCACTGGATAGGTGATCACCCCCGGGCTCAGAGGCGACTGTCGATCTGCATAGGCTTGCTCCCTTAGAACACAATCCTATGGATTGAGTTTCTGATAGACGGAAGGCTCTGAAATCAGAGCCCTCTGTCTATTCAAAGCCCTGATTGCAAGAGCCAGGCAGGTCGGGAGGAATAATTGAGGCGATTTCACCTCCCATTCTTCCTAAAAACAAAAGCAATTTCTGCTAGACGGGCCTCTGAGCCCATCTAACTGACTTAACAGTGGTGAATGGGGTCAACAACAAAGAGGCTGTAGGATCCTGCAGAGCCTCTCCATTCCCCACATCCCTGAACTTTTCTGATGTTACTCTTATGACCTTGGAAGAGCAGCTGTCATAGTGCTTTCCACGGCAGCTCTGACAGGATGGGGAAAGGGGAGTAGCCCAGTGTCAGATTCCCGCTCCCAAGGTTGTAGCAGTGTCTACAGCAGGGATTCTCAATCTTTATGGACCCATGGTCACATTTGGGAATTTGAAAAACTGCTGTGGGCACCACCACAAAATGCCTCATCAGCGGATTGCTGTTTTCGCATCTACGTGTCATCATGTCTATGGATCTTAGGCTGCATCTTATTCAGCAAAAATGTTTGTTTCATGTCTATTGGACGTTGCAATGTCTCTTTAATAAGGCATCGTCTAATTCAGCTAATCACTGGTGGCGCGATACAGCTAATGCTTCTTTTAAACATATGTTTAGGCAATGTCCAATAGTTGCCTCTTTTGTGGGGGAAGTTATTACACAGATAAATTTTGTACTGGAACAGTCTTTAATATTCACTGATGTACACACTCTTTTAAATTATTCACCTGCTTTGTGGAAATTAACAAATAGCATAAATGGATTCTGTGCACCCTTTTGACAGCTATAAGATTGATATTACAACACTGGAAGGATAAACACTGACCTCCTATAAGGTAATGGAGGATCAGACCATGCTTTCAGTATTTGAATGGGTGGAATATATACACCACCTTCAAATGGATATTTATCTGGATATTTGGTCCACTTTTGTTGAATCCTATGTATAATTGCTAGAACACTGTATGCATTTCGTATAAATTAATGTAAGTATATTTAAAAAATGGAAAAAGGAAAAACAATTAAAAAAATTAGGTGCCTTCGGGGCTATGTTGGGGACCCCTTCACAGGTGCCATTGGAGGTGTCTGCAGATGACATGGTGCCTGTGGGTGGTATGGTGCCCACTTTGGAGACCCCTGGTCTACAGCCTTGAGAGTGGGAATCCTCCATATCCTATGGTCCCTGGGATGCTCTTCCGGGGACCATAGGATTGCTCTGCCCATCTAAAATTATAAATTTAAAAGCATCAGCAATCAGTTAAAAATTAAAATGATCAGAAAACCATTTCTGAAATGATGCCTAGAAAAAACCTGATGTGTTCTTTTCCTGCTCTCAAAGGCAAGCAGGGATTATGGAAGCAGGTGGATCTCCACTGGGAAAGCATTGTTTTTCTCAACAGATGAGAGGCCCTGTCTCTTGTGCCTCCTCACCACACTTCTGAGAGTAAAGGGACACAGAGCAGGACCTCTGTAATTGACTCAGTTCTAAGGCATTGTATGGAAGGAGGGAGTTCAGGTTCTGGGCTGTTCAGGTATTTGAAACTCAAAAACAGCTTTTTGAATTGGGCCTGGAAATAAATTGGAAACCAATGACAATGACATAGTAGTGTAATTACATGATCTAATCTGCAAGCCCCAGTTAAAACTCTGACCAGTGCGTTTTGAATTAATTGGAGTTTCAAACAGTCTTCAGAGATGGCTTCACATAGAATGCATTACAATAATCTAAACTAGATGCAACTAAACTATGAATAACTAAAACCAGTTCTGATTTCTCTAGGGAAGGATGCACAGCCAATGCTGGTGAATGGCTCTCCTAGCTATTGCCACTGCCTAGTCATTGAGGGCTGGATCCAGAAACACCCTCAAGCTATGAAGATGATTTTATTAATGTATAATGCTTCTATAGCATTTAATTTTAAAAATCCCTAAGTGGCTCACATTAAAATGTATATATAATACAATATAAAACATAAAAACAATATAAAATAACAAATAATTTAAAGTTTTACAGCAAGAATGACGATAAAACAGGACAGTGACATAATCCATTACAAGTCAGGGAAAGCCTGGGTGAACAAATATGTTTTCAATAGGCATTTGGAACTTACCACAGTTTCTGCCTCTTGAATCACATGTGGGAGAGTGTTCCAGCAGGTGGGTGCCACTACTCAGAAGGTATGCTTATGCACTGTCACCTAGCAGCTTTCTATTGGTTGCAGAACATCCATTAAAGGCTTTCTCAAATTTCAGGGGTTAACTGGGTATAGGTAGGGGAAGATGGTCTGTTAGGTATCCTGGTCCTGAATTATTTAGGGCGTTGTATATTAACAACACAACCTTGAGCATGGCTTGGTAGCTATTAGGCAGCCACTGGAGTTCTTTTAACAAGGGTGTAATATGTACATAGCTAGGTGATCCACTGAGTAACCTAGCTGCTCCATTCTGCACTACCTGCAGCTTCTGAACCAGGTGTAACGGCAGCCTCACAGAGAGTGCATTACAGAAGTCTAGTTGTGAGGTTACCAGTTCATGGATCACAGTGGTTCGGTCCTATCCAAGAACAGGTGTAGTTGGTAATAGGTACTATGGGCTTCTGAGTGGGCCTATAGTGTGAAAGATGGATCCAGGAGTACCCTCAAACTATGTACGTGTTCCTTCAGAGAGAGTGCAACCCCTTCCAAAACAGGGAAACAACCCAATTCCTAGACCTGGAACTGGCCACCCTTTGGGTCTCTGCCATTAGGATTTAGCTTCCATTTATTAGCTCTCATTCACCCCATCAGCATCCAGGAAGCAGTTTAGAATGTGCATAACCTCTCCTGATTCAGATGACACCCAGCTCTATTTCCCTGTGACATCAGCATACTAAAGACACCTTGCCCTGAATCTAATGACCACTCCTAATGGCATCATATAGATGTTGAACAATACTGGGGACAAAATAGTGCCCTTTTTTAAAGGGGAAGTGGAACCTCATAGAAAACAGGTTGCACACCTACTCTCCAGTCGCCAGAATTAGCCTTGTTTGCCCTCATCCACTCCAAAATTGATGCCAATGTACCAGTGTAGAACGTACCAGTGTAGAATGTTCACCGCCTTCCTGGGATAAGAAGATGGAAACAGAGTTGGGTATCGTCAGAGATAGTTGCTCGGATATACATAGATCTTGGCATTATAAGCTTACTGATAACATTTAGCGCACATCTAGTTTATCCAGCAGTTTAATGAACAGCATGGAAGACAAGAGACCCTACAACATCCTGTAAGCCAGAGGTCACAGATGAGAGAAGGAGTCTTCCAACATTGGCTTCTGAGAGCACCCTCCAAATGGATTACAGCCACTGCAATACAGGACCTCTCGGCCCCATCCTGCCAATGCAATCCAGAAAGATTCTCCAATTAATGTTATTCAATACCTCTGAGAGATCCAGGTTGATTATTTGGGCCTCCTCACAATTAGGGATGAACGGATTTTGTTAAATGTTGTGTTTCTTGGATTCTCAGGCATCTTTTGTTCCATCGTCCGCTCATTTAACAGAATCGGATTTTTTTTTTTAGGGGCGGATAAGAATTTTGTTCCCCTTCTGCAAGTGCGCATTAGCACTAAAGCACATTAGTGCAAGTGTGATTTTTCACAAATCCCTTCCCCAAAGTAACAAACCAGTCCACAAGTCTGTGGAATCTGGATGACTTGGAAAACGCTGGCCCACTATGGAATCCACAGATTCATAGAAATCTGAACTCATTTGAATCTGTTGCAGATTTCTCTGACATTGCTACTCACAACATAGTAGATATATCACTCCTCTACTTTGACTACAATGCTAAAACTCCTGTTTGGAAATTTTTCCTACCCAAAGTAGTGCAGAGTTATTAAGCCCATAGAAATCAATATATCCCAGATTGTAGTGTTTAGGATAATGGTGATGCCAACTGGTATATGTTTATATTGTTTTTATGGACTTATCTCTGAGAATAAACAATGGGCTGGTTTACACATAGCCCTAACCCAAAGTTTGCCAATATGCAACCAAATCTTAGATTCACAAAGTTTTCCCTTCCTCATCCTATTGTGCAATTCAATTCAATTAGTTACTCTTGAGCAGATAAACCTGCTTAATCAGGATGAATATGATTTTGGATCACACCTTTCAATTCATTTGCTAAAATTCCTGTCCTTATCTCAGAAGTGAGATTAGTCAACAAGAATCTATACAGGCTGGATCTATTGCTTTTAGTGTGAGTGCTATTCTTTGCTTGATTTGAACTCTCAGGTACTGTTCCTTCCCTTAAACTATAATTATTTCTTAACTGATACAAATTCTCTGCTAAATGACTGATAAACCCCTGGCCCTAGGCCATCAAGGCCCAGGGCCTTATTTTTCTTTAATTTTGGAATGTATTTCATGATGTCTTCTTTTGTTAATAGCTCGCTTAATTTTGGATTGTCTGATGGTGAAAATCTGGGTAACTGTGTTTTTGTCAAGGAAGCTCCTGATAAAATATGGTTGTTCAACCAAAATTTGATAGTTTTAAAAATTCTTTAGATTTCTGTAAAAGTTTTGTTATCTGACTTGGGGTGCAATCCTATGCATGTTTAGACAGAGAAAAGGCCTGGCTGGGGCATGATGGGAGTTGTAGGCCTTTTCTCTGTCTCAACATGCATAGCATAGCACCCTTGATGTCTTAGCTGCCATCGGGATTGTATTTTGTCCTCATTTATTAGCTGTTTGCCATAATTTATCCTCTTTGTCCTTCTTTATGAAATATCTTTCATAAGCCAGTGCTGGACTGGGAGTCGGGAGATCCAGGTTCTAGTCCCCACTCAGCCATGGAAGCCCATTGGGTGACTTTGGGCCAGTCACAGACTCTCAGCCCAACCTACCTCACAGGGTTATTGTTGTGAGGATAAAATGGAAGAAGGAGGAGGATTATGTATGCTGCCTTGAGTTCCTTGGAGGAAAAAAGGCGGGATATAAATGAAATAAATAAATAAATAAATATATTTTCTTTTTAAGCCAGTGCTTTCTATTCTTCTCATGTCTTCACGAGAACAACTTTTTTCTGGCAACTTCTATTTGTTCATATGTGTTAACTAAATGGTCTTTTCTCTAATCTCACTACATCCCTAATCAAAAGTGTCCTATTATTTGCAGCTCAGTTATTAAAAGAACCACATATTACTGGCAAATATATCCTATAGGGTTGTAAATTGATTTGCCATGCCCCTGTTGAAAACAAAATATTCCTGAATATTCCTAAGTATTTACCATCTGTTCTTTTATGATTAGATCTAAATGCCATATCTTTTTCCATGAGCCTTGGTCTGATTTAAACTATTCAGTACTTATTAGCAAATGGCTGAGTTCAGCCTAGTTTCTATTTCAGATTAAATTCTTTTTAAACATAGACTGAGAGGAACAAACATAAAATCTCTCCTTGAATAGGAATCATGTTGGGCTGAATAGAATATGTAGTCCTTTTTTTCTGGATTTAAATCATGCTAGACATCTGCTAAACTCCAATGCTTCAACCATCTTGAGAAAGATCTTGAAGTGGTATTAATGTTGGTATTTCTTATAATGGATCTATCTTTTTGTGGTTCCATAACCACGTTAAGGTCTCCAGAGGCTATCCATTCCTTCCTCTAAAGTTCTCAGTATCCTTTACCAGATTAGTGCAAAACCAAGAGCTGGGTTGGTTTAGTGCATTGACTGATAATACATTGAGACTTATAGTCTCAAAATACCCATTAACCATGATGTATCTTCCTCTATTGGCTAGGTTCACATGATTGCGGTGGCGAAAGAATGCATCGTTGATTCTTTTCCCACCCCCCACGCGTGTCAGTCACATGACCGCATTTTATATAATTACCCATGATGCAGCACCGGTTGCCGTGTTGTCCAAACCTGGCACACAATTAATTCCTCATCTGTCCCAGGTACCCAACACAAGGTATAGATAGACACTCAAGATCAGCACTCGAATGAACAAGAAGCCTAGAGAGGGACAGAGAATTCCTATAGACCACAGCAATGCCCCTTCCCCGATCCTCAAGTCGGTGCTGGTGCTGCACCGAGTACCCAGGAGGCCACAGCTAGGAGAGACTAACCCCTCTCAGTTCTCCCACCCAGGTCTCAGTAATACATACCAGGTTGGCCCTCTCATCCACAATTAAATCATGGATGAGGGAGATTTTGTTTTGGACCCACCTGGTGTTCAGCACCACCACCACCAGACCCAAGGGCAAGCTCGTTAGGTAGTCAGGAAACATCCAGCTGGAGGATGAACCAGAAGATGGGATAGGCTTAAAGTATGTAGCCCATCTTCTCCTCAACTGGCCTGTTAATCCCCCACTGCCATACTTCTCCCTACCTGTGACCACGGTAATAGGGGTACTCCCCTCCCCCGAGATTATCCAATGAATTTCCCAGGCACATGTTAAAAGTATAAAAGAATGTAAAATTGTATAAAATAGAGAGCCCTGGCCCTCAGTGCAACAGCTAGGAAAGAGCAGGTGAATGTCTGCATTTGCTGTTCTATTCTTCCCAGCTGCTGCCCTCTGCTGCTGCTGCTGGTTGTTGGTATGCAACCTCCAAGCAGGGTGATTGAGCATCATGTGAACCTGGCCATCGTGGTTTATTACTACTACTTGAAGGTTATGCAAGGGCTGTTTAACCCTTAAATAACACACAATGGGCGGGTTCGTACAACACACCACATATTCAAAATGGCAGCCCCATGCACCCAGGACACACCACAGCTCATCATGGAATAAATAACCCACGAAGACCCAGCCATGTCATGTGAACCAGGTCAATTTCTGTTATTGCTGTAATTTTAAAGATGTGCCACTTTGCTTCTTTGTCTGATTGAGAGTGAGAGCAATGGAGAAGTATAAGAGGAAACCTGTTTTGCTGTCTGCACTTTTGTTGGCTGCCTGGAACTTAAATTGTGCCTTGCAATGTGGCTTACTTCTAAGCAGACATGCACTGAACCGAGCTGAAGTTGTCCTTTGGCTTACTTGTACTGAGATACTTATAAAGGGCGGATTTGTTGTATTTTAAAATAATTTCTAAAATGCTCTACTTTGCTGCCACTTTTGCTTTCATTGCATTGCTCTGTGACTTACTTCTGAGTAAACATGCATAGCATTGGTCTGTGGTTGCTGTGGCTTCTGTCTGAATAGCTTATGTCGTTTAGGGCACAATCCTATGCAGATAAGTGGCCGTCTCCGAACTTGGAGGGCAGGAGAAGGAGAAGCACAGAGGGGATCGTGCCCTCTGTGCTTCTCCTGCCCTGCATTTTCAGCTAGACAGCTGATTGCGGTTATGTAGCTGCAGGAAGGCGGAGTGGGGGAGGAAGCTGCTGGACAACACACAGGATGTGTCATACAGGCATTTCCTCCTTCCCCGCCCCGGAACGCCCCCTACAATGCTTCATTTTGGCCGCTCTGCACTCCTCTTCCAAGTGTGGAGCACGGAGCTATTCCGTGCTATCTGCGAGGCAGTGCGGAGGAAGGTTGGTTCCCGGAAAATCAGATATCCTATGGCCGTCTAGCCACTGACTAGCAGCCATAGGATTGCTCCCTCTGCCATATATTTTGGCAATGCCCAATAATTCTCTCTTTTTGGGAAGAGGTAATTATACAGTTAAACTTTGTATTGGAACACTCTTTAATATTTATTGATGTACATGTCCTTTTACATTATCTACCTCCTTCTTGGAAATTAATGCACAGTCAGCCAGTCAACACAAAGTGATTCTCCATGCTCTTTTAACAGCTAAAAGACTAATATTTCAACATTGGAAAGATAAATCCTGAGCTCCTATAATGCAATGATTGAAGACCTTACAATGCTTTCAGCGTTTGAATGGGTGGTATATAGACGCCACCTGCGAATGGATATTTCTTTGGATATTTGGTCTGCTTTTTTTAAAGTTTATGTATAATTCTTAGAAAGCTGTTTCTCATTCATACACACGCATTTCATATGCACACATTGAAATGGATTTATTCAAATTTCTGTAGCTATTTTTTTCTTTTCCTCTTTTTCGTTTTGTTGAAATTTCACAATACCCACCATTGGAATGCATACTCCTGAGAGCTTCTCTGAAATAGAATTTGGCCCTCAGGCTGAGAAAGGCTTGTCACCCCTGCAAGAAAACCTTCCCCTTAGTACCTCACCAATATCACAGCAGCAGGTAATTAGGCTTTAGGCCTGAGGCAAGCAGATACAGAATTATCTTAAAAGCAAACTAATATGTTCATTTTTCTTAAAGCATATTTATTTATAATGTATACCAATATAAATAATGTTAAATGTTAACAAGACAGTTCAGTAGTTATTTACGTGTGTACCATCCCTTTAAGAAAGCTATTATATCCTTAACTCATTTCCCTAATTGGGGTGGGCAACTTGTGGTCCTCCAGTTGTTTTGGCTTACGACTCCCATGATTCCTCACCATTGGCAATGCTGACTAAGGCTAATGGTGGTTGTAAGTTAAAACATCTGGAAGGCCACAAACTGCCCACCCCTGTCTTAAATGAAACTCATAAGGAAGTTATCCTTTCCCCAACTCCATTCTAATAAGCTTTCATAGAATGACACAAACAAGCCTTGAAATTCTCTCTCTGGTCAGGGACTCACTGGAAGGATACAGGGCTGAACAGTTTCCCAGCTATCACTCACAACAGACCCTGAACTTCTTGAGATGGAAAATTTCTCCCTAGTGTAGCTGGCTTACTTCAGCATTCCCTGAAGTCTTCCTTCTTGTCAGGGACTTGGACCAGGGCATGGTCAAGATGTCACAGTTGCCTCCTTTAAAATCTTCCTGAGATCAATGGCCTTGCAGTGTTACTCTGGCCAGAAACTATCCTGGACAACCATCTCCAGAGTCTTCCTCTTTTGGCTGACTCATACAGCTTCTGCCTTCAGTGATCTCACCGTTGTCTCCTATCTCTTTCTAGACTCTTCTCTGGATGTTGTCTGTCTCCACTGACCACCAAATGTCCCTGTTTTTACAGACCCTGGACTTCTTCTTCTATAGGGATTTAATGGCAGATCAAGGCCAAAAGGGCCCTATGACCACTACCTACTGGAATACGCACCACAACTAAATCTTACAAGCAGGCATGGATACCTATTAACCTTAACAAATCTCCATAGCACTTTGAAGACCATGCTTCTTAGATTCTTAACTGATCCTGGATGATGACAACATCTTCTATTGGGATTTAATGGTAGATTAAGGCCAAAAAGTTCCCATGACTGTCATCTGTTAGGAGAAAAAACAGGAACCCCCACCACACACAACTAAGTTGTACAAGCAGGCATAGAGAGCTTCAGCTATTTTGTGGTATAGAGATTAAATAAAATAAATAAATAAAATAGATGCCTGTAACTTTACAAATCTCCACAGCACTTTGAGAAATGCATTTCTAAGACTCTTAACTGACCCTGGACTACTCTGAGCCTTTTCATATGGTTCAGTCAGGTTCCTCTGACCTATGACCTACAATTACCTCAATATTCGCCAGCTGATTGACCTATAACTATGACCCAAAGAGAACCAATGGAATGGTCATAAATGATCTATCAAAACTTAACCTTTTGAATTTAATATATGAATTGACAGATCTTAACTATGAACCACAAAAGTTGCAACAGCTTCTTTCAAGGCCAATTCTACATGCGGCACATTGAATCCCTTGTCTCAGGTGGCAGAATCTGAAGGTGGTGGATTATAGGCATGCTGCCTCCCCTGCCAGTCCCTGAACCTCTGAAAAGGAAAGTGTCTCAGTAGAGGTGCAACTGCCCAGTTGAGTTCCAGCACCCACAGTTCTTTTCCTGCACATAGGGCTGGAGAGAGAAATCTGGACCTTTTTCTTTCCACCTATCCACATTTGCTCCTACAGGCTGCTCTGGTGTGCTACTCTCCCCTTTTAATTGGTTGACACAGGACGAAGAGATGGCGTGCTGTTTACTGGTGGCAATGGAAGAGGCTGGGAGCTGAGTCGCATGGTACTTACCTGTTTGCTATGGCAGTGACAGCAGCAGTGTGCTTGCTTATTCATTCCAGTTTCATCTGTCCACCCACAGCTTATTCAGGCAGCATGCAGCTCGTAGGCAGCAGCAAGTATAGGGAGGAGGTAGGGAAGCGTGTGCTTGGGCATGTGAATTTGCAATTCTACATCCACTTGAATCCCCCCCACCCAAATCCTTTAGAAACCAGTATTCTAGGAGTCAAATAATCTTGCAGGCTGAAGACTTTTAAGAAGAAATTCCCCAGCAGATTGTGAAATCTACTATGTATGTTTTTAAAAGGATGCCTCTGTTTTTTAATGACTTGTATTTTTACAAGCTGCTTGAGAGCAGAATATATGGAGGTTGGTTTGCAGATGGATATGATTTCAAGCCGAGTGTGGAGCCACACCACTTCAAAACTTTGGTGGTGGGTTGTTGTTCAGTCGTTCAGTCGTGTCCGACTCTTCGTGACCCCATGGACCATAGCACGCCAGGCCTTCCTGTCCTGCGCTCTCTCCCGGAGTGTGCTCAAGTTCATATTCATTGCATCGGTGATGCTATCTAGCCATCTCATCCTCTGCCGTCCCCTTCTCCTTTTGCCTTCAGTCTTTCCCAGCATCAGGGTCTTTTCCAGTGACTCTTCTCTTCACATTAGGTGGCCAAAATACTTGAGCTTCAGCTTCAGTATCTGTCCTTCCAATGAGCACTCAGGGTTGATTTCCTTTAGGATGGACTGATTTGACCTCCTTGCAGTCCAGGGGACTCGTAAGAGTCTTCTCCAGCACCACAGTTTGAAAGCATCGATTCTTCGGCGCTCAGCCTTCCTTATAGTCCAGCTCTCACAGCCATACATTATACATACATTATACATACATTACTACTGGGAAATTGGTGGTGGGAGAGGACTGCAAAGAGCAATGCACAGAGTACTTCCCCTGCTACCTCTCAGCATCCTCTTTGCACTGTCTTATATAGAACAATCTAGATCAGCGGTCCCCAACCTTTTTGGCACTAGGGACCGGTTTCGTGGAAGACAATTTTTCCACGGACTGCGGGGGGGATGGTTTCGCTGGAGGATATGCGTCCCTGTTGCGTCCCTGCAGTAATAGGCTATGTAAAGATTTACGTAGCCTATTACTTGAAGAACAGGCACGCAAATGGCGTCCATGTAGCGGACGCCATTTGCGTCCCAGTGGCCGGAAGTCCACCAGTGGCTGGAGCTGGCCAGCAGCTCCGTGGACTCGCTGTGGAGCGGAGCCAGCCGGGGCCGGCGAGGATTCTGGGGGGGAGGGACGGATCGCACACCCCTACTATGGCCCGGTTCCTAACAGGCCACAGACTGGTCCTGGTCCGCGGCATAGGGGTTGGAGACCCCTGATCTAGATGACATGGAGCTAGGGATGGCGGATAATTTCTCCCCGAAACTTCGGGGGGCCGAGCGCCAACGTGTTCGGCCCCCTGAACAAGTTTCGGGGAGAAATTCTCCGCCCCCCCGCCCCCCCCCGGACGGGACTTACCTTTGGCGAATGTCCCTCCCGGCAGCGGATCCGGCCGGCGGTTCGTCGGGTCTTTGTCCGGGGCGGGAGCGGCAGCCGGTCTTTCGACCGGCTGCCGCCGCCGCCATTCCAATAAAAGAAAAAAAAAACAAAGCGCCCCTGTGATAGGCTATGTGACGATTAACGTAGCCTATCACGGCTAGATCTGCAAAGTCAGCCGTGATAGGCTACGTAAATCGTCACGTAGCCTATCACGGGTGACTTTAAAAAAAAAAAAAAAGCGCGTACGGATAATGGTGGCCCCCGTAGGGAGCCGCCATTCCCGTTCCTTATTTGGTTGCTGTAGTCTACGTAAAGATTACGTAGACTACGGCGAAAATAAGGGCAACGCTATTTGCGTTGCCCTTATTTTCGCCGTAGTCTACATAAAGATTTACGTAGACTACAGCGACCAAATAAGGAACGCGAATGGCGGCTCCCTATGGGGGCCGCCATTAGCGTACACTTTTTTTTTTTTAAGTCACCCGTGATAGGCTACGTGACGATTAACGTAGCCTATCACGGCTGACTTTGCAGATCTAGCCGTGATAGGCTACGTTAATCGTCACGTAGCCTATCACAGGGGCGTTTTTTTTTTTTTTTAACTTTTAATTTCGCGGCCGGGCAAGGCGAGGCGCCTCCTCCCCAGGCTGCATTTCGGCCGGGCGAGGCGGGAAGCCTCCCCCCTGGCCTGAATTTCGGCCGGGCGAGGTGGGAAGCCTCCCCCCCTGGCCTGAACTTCGCGGGGGGAGCAGCGAAGCGCCTCCCCCCCACTGCGAAAAGCTGCGAGACCAGGTAAGTGACTTTCATGCACCCCTACTTGGAGCCTTTACCTCCACAGAACGTATATAGAATGTTTACCTATGTTCATATTCATTTGTGTCTTGCCAAGGTCTGTCTTGTCAAACCATTTTTGGAGCTTTTATAGCATTTCAGACTGTACCCTGCAAAGCCTGAAAGTAGCCCCCAGAAGCATGACTGTGGTGGGTGCCTATGAGATTTGCATGAGTAATATAATACATACACACATGCACAGATACCTGGCGCAGTTTAGTAGCTGATTTTAAAAGCTGTATTTAATACTGAGTTGGGTTGTCATGAAAGAGCAGAAAACCGCTAGACATCCAATTTATTATTATTGCATTTTTACTGACAGGAGAGCTGTTTGTTGGGTCTTCTGCCAAAATAACTTGATGGGGAGGGGGGGAACTGCACCATCTGCTACTTTACCTCAGGGAGCAAAATCTCAGGTTGGCCCTGGCTTCTTTTTAGCAACTGACAGATATGGGATGCCCACAGTAAACTTAGAATACATTGGGCCAGTTCACACAATATGGCACGGCACGAGTGGGAGAGATTGTGCCTGCCACTTCCACTGTTCCTTAGCAGTCCATGATCAGCTCCACTGTAGGTTGCTTAGCGTGCCATCCAAACCCATTGCTTAACGACTTAACGACTGAACAACAACAACAAGGAGAAGCAGAAATGGCGGGTGCACTGCAGGCAGTGCATCTGCTCTCTCCTGCTTGTGTACATGTTGTGTCATGCAAACTGAGCCAGCTAAAACTGACCTTTTCACCTCTTACTGTTAGTGTTACAGTTCTTTACAAGTAGGTTACCTTTGAAAACGTAGGTAGGCTTTCTGCTGACAAAGGCCAGGCATTCCACTCCAACCACTGCAATAGAACACTCATGTTCCCTTTTGCTTTCCAGATCCACACCCTGGATGCATGGAGCAGAACAACCAACCAATGAAAGTATGTGGTTCCGCTGCAACCTGCAAGGGAGAAAATGTGTGTATGGTTACAGTCAGTAACTTCTCCTCCCCGCACCCTTATCAGGCTGACCACTCAGATGGTACCACTCCCTCTCTTCTCTCACAAGCACTTGTTATGCATCCAGGTCCAGGTACCATGTATTCCAAAGCTGACTCTTATTCATAGCCCTCAGTGTCTCCCTTTGTTGTCCACAGGCCACTCTCCCGCAGATACAGGATCCATCCCACACCCAATTCCTTACAGATCAGGAAGGAGCCCACCCCATAACCAGCAGCCATGAGCATGATGCTTCTAGCTGCTCCTCCGTGCAGCTGCCAACGAGCAACAGAAGTCCTGCTGGGTGGACTGGCAACCCCTTACATGTATCTTTATCTTTGTAGGATCTATTCAGTCCCTTGAGCTGTTCATTAAAGACTATCAATATCTCACATGTGTTGTTTCTGTCTTTGATAGGAGGTTAGTCCCAGTGCTCCCTGGCTTCAGCTGGCCTTAAAATAACAGAACACCACTTGTTGTCACCAATCGTTCCCAGCTAAGACCACTCAAACATATTATCAGTGATCTACAACCCATCCTGGGCAATGACACTTCCCTCTCACTGGCCCTGGGTGGTAGGCCTGTACTTGCTTACAGAGAGCCCCCAACTCACCACCACCACCACATCTCACAATGGAGATGCAGACACAGGAACCAGATCCTGTGGCAGACCCAGATATTAACTCTGTCCACATATCTACGCTGGCAACAATAGTTATTCAGTCGTTAAGTCGTGTCCGACTCTTCGTGACCCCATGGACCACAGCATGCCAGGCCTTCCTTCCAGGCTCTCTCCCGGAGCGTGCTCAAGTTCATGGCAACACTATTACAGGACCTAATAATGCCATCCACAATATCGGGTTCATACATCATGCGATACATGCCATCATTTGCCAGCAGTGCCCCACTGCACTCTACAAAGGACGAATGGGCCAGTCTCTACTCAAAAGAATAAATGGTCACAAATCTGACATAAGGAATGGCAATGTTCAGAAACCAGTGGGGTAACATTTCAACCTCTGTGAATGACTTAGGGCACAATCCTATGCATGTTTAGACACAACGAGTCCTACAACTTCCAGCATGCCCCAGCCAGCACGGCTGGTTGGGGAATGCTGGGAGTTGTAGGACTTTTTTCTGTCTAAACATGCATAGGATTGCTCCCTTAAAGTGGCTATTCTTGAACAAAGGAATTTTAAAGACAGATACCAATGTAAGGTTGCCAAAGTACAATTAGTTAAGAATTTCAGCTCTATTTCCTGTGGTTTGAATAGGGGCAAAAGTGTTTTTTTTTTAATCATCATACTACATACGTTAATCAGTTCACCATTGAAAAGATGTCTGTTAGCACCCAACGTTTTGTGAATAGCAACAGTTATGGTGATAATCAATGCACTTTGCTGTATTTCAGTTTTGCTTTTCTATATGTTAAAAGAAACATATTTTCTTTTATGTTTTATGTTCTTTTATGGCTCGCCATTACAATGATTGTGTTATTGCCTAACAACTATGAATGGCATCTGTTAAGATGATTATCACTGTCTGTAGTTCTTTACATTTCAATCCCTTCCAACAATACCATTTACATCTTTCTCCCCTACCTCGCCAATTTCAGGTTGACCCTTCAAGCATCTGAAGCTAATGCCTGAGAAAATACATTTGTTAGTCTTTAAGGCGTCCCAAGGACAGGAAGGCCTGGCGTGCTATGGTCCATGGGGTCACGAAGAGTCGGACACGACTGAACGACTGAACAACAACAACAAGGCGTCCCAAGGCTCTTCGTTGTTTTTGCTGCTACAGACTACGTGGCTACCCTGCTGGAAAATGCTTGGCGTTGTGATACTAGAGGCTGTCTCCTTATAATATGTCCCACTGAGAATGCCAAGTCTGAATGAGTGCATTCTCCTAGCAACCCCCATGCCCCACTCGACAACAGAGGTAACCTCCACGAGGTTGCCCAGAGGTACAATCTTTATATGCCTACTCGGACGGAGGTTCCATTGTTTTGACTGGCACTTACTCCCAGTTAAGGGCGTTTATAGGATTGCAGGCTTAAGCTCAGTCCTTAGAATCGACCTCACAACGCACTTCTGGGTAAACGCGCACCGGTCCGCCTCTTACTCCTTCAGCGCCAGCCTAGGCAGCCACGGGCTTTATTTGATGGCTTATTTTGCTTCCGGACTGGAGGCTGGCAGGCTGCTGAGTTTTTAACGCTCATAAACAAAGCCGGAAAGCAGCTTGGGGATAACCTGCTCCTCACGCTGCTCTGAACTTCCCTTCGCGTTCGCTCAGAGCCCGCCGCCCTTCCCTTCCTCACACCTTCCGCCAACTCCCCGTTCTCAGCCCCCTTCCTATGACGTCATCCCCCTCCCCCCGGGGAACGTTCTTTCGCGTCATCCCCTCTTTGCCGCTCTAGCGGCACGGGACTGAATTGCACCCAGGCCCCGCCTCCTTAGGTTGCGCGGAACGGAGGGCCCAGGCGGCACGATGGGCCGGGCCTCGGTGCGTCATTAAAGCGCGCGTTCTATCGGCTGGAGGGTCGGCGGCGGCGGAGCGATGCGAGGTGGGCGGTGCGGTCGCCTTCGCGCTCACCCCTGAAAGTGGCTGCCGTCATTTTATTGCAGGGAAGCGGCGGGAGAGAGCGGCCCGTCCCCTCGCTCACCGAGTGATTCTCCAACCAGCAGTTGGACGCATCTCCTTTCAGTTTACTGAGCTGGCCAATCACGAGCCAGTTGGCGAAATTCAAACACAGGAGAGCGGTTCCTCCTCCCCGCCCGCTTCCCTGCAGCGTTGCGGGAGAGAGGAAGCAACAGCACGTTAGCGGTGAGTCCGACCTTCCCCGGCCTTGTCAGTGGTCTGGCAGCGGGTGAGGGGAACGGCTCAGCTTCCGCCTTCGTGAGCCCGCGAATATCTGGCCTGTTAGCCAGCATTCGAGCCAGGAGACGTTCGTTTCCCTGCAGTATCTGTCAGAGAGGCCTGGGCGGGGGGCAGGGGCGCCCTATGCCAGAGAATTGGGGTGTGTGTGCTGCCCTGGCTGCCAAAAATACCCCCACGGCGGCGCCGCCGCCCCGTACGAGGCCAGAGCAGGGAGAGTTTTAACGGGAGCGGAGCATTATTTTACACGCATGCGAAGAAATCAAGTACCCGGTGGGCGGGTGGGATCCTTTCAAAATGTTATGTACTTCTACATCTATCGGGGTTGGGTTGCCAGCACCGGTGGCGTCCAGAATTAGAGGGATAGATATAGATTTAAAATGTGTGTGTTGATTTTATGGTAATTGATTTACTGGTTATATTGTTTTCCCCACCCTGGGAATATTCTGTTGAAAGGTGGGCTATACAGGCTATCTGTATGAAACTTACATTAGTCTATTTAGGGTGCAGTCTACGCATGTTTAGACAGAAAAAAAAGGCCTTCAACTCCCAGAATGCCCAAGCCAGGCATATGGCTGGGGGATGCTGGGAGTTGTAGGACCTTTTTATCTGGCTATACATGCATAGGATTGTACCCTTAGTTCAGTATTGTTGATACTGACTAGCACCAGGTCTGCAGGTTTTCAGACAGGACCCTTTTTCCAGCCTTACGTGGAAATGCCAGGGGTTGAAACCGGGATTTTATGAATCTAGGGTATATGCTCTACCACTGGGCTGCAGCTCTTCCCCGTTCTAAACAAATGAAATATAAAGACCTTTTTTTCTTGTTTTCTTCTAATGTAGGGAATTCAGTGCTTAAAATCTTTGCCATCTTCTGTTTTCTGGGGTAAATTAAAAACAAAGCCATAAGTTATTCTTCTAAAATTATAGTTTATGTCAATAGGATTTCAATGTAGATGAGGAAGCTGGGGGTGGAGAGCCCTTCTACTTTTAAGGTGTGTCCTTCTTGTGTTGGTTGCTCTGTATGTTGTCTCTGTGGCTCATGGCTATAAAGGATTAGGTATTCAAACAACTAATATTCCAGGATGTAATCTTCCTAAGCCTGCAGCCTAACCACAGTTAAATAGGTAACAAATTTCATTTCAATAATTGGGACTGCCTTCCAAGTAAACAATATTGTTGGCAAGGAAACAATCTCTCAAATGGTTGGCAAGGAAACAAACTCTCAAAGCTTGCTTTGGCTCTCTGCTGTAGAAATGGCACGTGTGTAAGTAGATCCACTCCATTAGTACAGCTCAATTGTTTACTGGAATTATAAGTATATCCTTGTAGTCAATAGGAGAGTTTCAAATATTCCCACTCCAGAAACAGTTGACAAACTGTTGCTTGAAGGGAGTTGCTGAGGTAAGATATAGCACCACTGTGCAGATGAAACTAGATTTTTTTACTGTTCCTCTGAAGCTTAACTAACTTGCGTAGTGACAGACAGTACTTTAATTTCCACACAAACACCTGTCATGTATCTTAAGCCTATTCATATTTACTCAGAAGTCAGTCCCAATGCTCTCTCATAATACTAGAACCCAGGATCATCCCACGAAGCTGACTGGTGGGAGATTCAGGACAGATAAAAGGAAGTACTTCTTCACATAGCGTATAGTTAAACTATGGAATTCACTACCACAAAATGTAGTGATGGCCACCAATTTGGATGGCTTTAAAAGGGGATTAGACAAATTCCTGGAGGAGAATGCTATCTATGGCTACTAGTGCTGATGGCTGCAGTATCAGAGGCAGTATGCTGATGTATACCAGTTGCTGGGGAACATGGGTGGGAGGGCACTGTTGCATTCGTGTCTTCCTTGTAGTTCCCAGTCGACAGCTGGCTGGCCACTGTGTGACTAGAATGCTGGACTAGATGGACCCTTGGTCTGATCCAGCATAGCTCTTATGATTCACTCTCCAAGTAAGGATGCATTGAATAATGGTTGAAGTTTTTCTGGAGACTACTTTGGCTGTAATTCCTTTGCATACTTCCCATTAAATTCAGTGAGATTTACCTCTGAGTAAGCATGTTTAGGATGGTGCTGATAGTCTGAAAACAGAATACTGCTGACTTTGCTAGCTGTTGGAGTGTAAGGCATAAGTTGTTAAAAATTAAGGTACAGCTTGTCAATTGTGTGTGGAGAATAGGCATTGTCCCAAGTAAGTATAACTAGGGCAGCAGCCTATTTCTTCTTATAGTAATACTTTTTATCTGGAGTCAGAGGGCCACTCAGCTAGGATTGCTTCTTCTTGGCTTTTCAAAATTGAGTTACTGCCCACCACTTTGGTGTGCTTATCAGCTAAGGGAAAAATGCTGTGATATTTTGGCTGCTTTTCCTGGACCTTGAAAGCCTGGGGAAGCAACTGGGATAGCTTTGTATTATGTGTTGCAATTCTGTGTTGCTCTTTCCTTGAGTTGGAAAGAATATTGCAGAACAACCTTGTTTCAGAAAACGCTGCAGTGGTGTGATGGGGTACTAGATGTGATTCAAGTACTCATAAATGTGGGTAAAGATAAGAGTGATGTACAGGGTCTATGCAAAAGTGTCAAGTAAAATAGAAATTGAGTCTTTAGTATGTATTTTCTGAACAGAAATAGACCACTACAAAATTACAGAACTAGATCACTACAGAATTATTCATGTAATTTCTTCGGCTCAGGCAAAAAAGGATGCGATTCATAGTTTCATCTCAAAGGGGTGGGGAACATTGCTCCTTTTGCCAGAAAATAAATAGTACAACATTCAACATTATGTTCACTTAATAGCACAGTAGAATCATACATAACATCGCTATATGTGGGTGGAAGATAGGAATTGGGCTGGCCATCTGAAGAAGTAAACAGATGATAGTTAGACAGGCCACTAGTTTCAGATAGTGAGGGTGGGGCTAGTTGAAGAACACCTGTTCTTACATGGGCATGGTTGTCAGGACCTTGGACAAGAGGTGTTAGTGAGCTGTCTTGCCTGCCCTTGACAGAGACAGAAGAAAAGTGTTCACATCTATGTCTTATAATGTGAGGGTGGGTGCAGGCTGAGCAAGGCTTTGGCCCTCCCTGGAATGCGAAGGCACTGACCTAGTTTGCTTGTAATGGCAATTCATGGGTTGCTTAACTCATGAATTGGTAGGGCTGTGAGCAAGGGAGCGAGCGATTCCTGGGAACTCGTCACTTCCACGTTTAATCAGCTTTAATTAGGAACCTAGGAATTCCTGGGTTGTTTGATGTGATGTTCGAGCACAGAACTATGGGTTGTTGTAGAATTAAACAGCCCAGAGCTTAACCCAACAACAAACTATGAATTGGCACTATGAGCGAACTATGACATTGGATGGTGTGTTAAAGTCTGTTTGCTTCTCTCCCTCTCTCAGGGATCAGAAATGGTGGTCGGTTGTTCACCACCATATCCATTGACAAGGAACGCAAAGCTGTCCACAGAAGGAGGAGAGCTGCATTTGTAGGTTATAGAGGAGCCAATGCACAAAGCAAAATATAGGACTCTGTATAGACATATTTCCTGCCTTCACTTTAAGAAGCATATGAAATGCCTTGGTGGATCAAATCCTGTTTCCCATAGTGGCCAATGAGATGTTTCCAGGAAGCTCATAATTAGGGCTTGAGTGCAAAATCCTCCCCCACTGTTGCCTTGCAGGAAATTATATTCAGAGGAACACTGCTTCCGAATATTGAAGTTTCATACAGCTGTCGCGACTAACAGTCATTGATAGATCTATCCTCTATGAATCTGTCTAATCCTCTTTTGAAGGGAGCTAAGCTAATGACCACCATTATATCTTGTGGCAGTGAATTTCGTGCATGTGTTGTGTGAAGTTTTGTGTGTGTGTGTGAGATTGAGAGGATGACAGCTTTGAGAGGGTGGCAGCACTATTCAGTGGTGTGGCACAAATATTCCTTGAGTTAGTCATAGATGGCAGTCTTAGATCCTGTGTTAGATAGGAGTACACCTTCTCCCAAGACTCAGTCTGCGGTGAGACTGGCGCTCCAGCCTTATATGATGGAATATGGTTTAATGCTTGGAGAATTTCACATCCTGCTGACAGAGTATACTTTTATTTCACCAGTTCACCATAATTGCTTTACATTAGGCTATTTTTTTATTTCTACAACTTTAGTATGTCAAAGATTGCAATACTGACACATTGGTAGTGTCAGATCATACCCTAGTATGTTTGGAACTGCAATTTTCTGATACTCCTAGGGCCCCCGGTCTTTGGCATTTTAACATTTCATTTCTTAATGATGAGAAGTCTTCTAGCTCCTTTGCGTTTAGAGGAAATTATGAATGCAATAATGAAGATGAAAACTGGGAAATCACCTGGACTGGATGGATTCCCAATTGAATGGTATAAAACATTCTCTCATTTTTTTGGCCCCAAAGTTGTATCGCCTCTATAACCATATTTTTGAAGTGGGCTCCCTTTCTTCATCGTTAAATGATGCTTATATTACTGTGGTTCCTAAGCCAGGCAAGGACCATACCTATTGTGTAAACTATCGACCTATATCATTAATTAATGTAGATATCAGAATATTAACAGCAGTCTTGGCCAATAGATTACAACAGGTCATGGCTGTATTGGTTTGACCAGACCAGGTGGGATTTATTAAAAATAGACAGGGGGATGATAATCTTAGATTAGTTGTTGATCTGGTTGCTTTAAGCGCTGAAAGAACTGATCAGGTGGCCATCATTTTCCTGGATGCAGGAAAGGCCTTCAACAAAATTCACTGGAAATTTATTTTTACTACATTGACTAATTTTGGTTTTCCTATAGAATTTTTGAAATGGGTTAACATTTTATACTCAGCTCCTAGAGCGAGAATAATGACCAGTGGTTTATTTTCAGCTTTGTTTTTTTTACTAGGGCAGGGCACCAAACAAGGTTATCCACTTTCCCCATAGATATTCAATTAATGTTTGGATCCCTGGCGTGTGCTATTAGACAAAATAATAGCATACATGGATTTAGAGTGGCTAGGTAGCTGGCCAGATGGGCAGCCAATAAATCGAATAAATACATAAATAAATAAATTTGTCCATTTTGGATTAGAATTTAAAACTAATTTTTATGCTGATGATCCTTTTGTTTATATCGAGACTCCAGTTGTCATTTCCAGCTTTGATTAAATTGATTAATACCTTTGGTGAATTGTCTAGCTATTCAATTAATTGGTCAAAGACGGAAATAATGCCAATTGGACATAGGATATACTCTAGTGAATTAGCCAATTGGCAGTTTCAATGGTGCCCAGAGTTCATTACTTATTTGGGAATAATTATTCCTAGAGATATATCTCAAATGATTAGTTTAAATTTAAACAAATTGATAACTGATATTTTACGAGATATGGATAGATGGGAATCTTTAAAGTTGAGTTTATGGGGTAGGTGAATACACTTAAGATGAATACCACACCTTGACTTATTTATGTTATGCGTGGGATCCCTATATTTATACCTGGCAAATATTTCCAAAAACTCAATGTTTTCATTTGTAAATTCTTTTGGGGTTCCACTCCACCAAGAATATCTTTAAAAAGGATACAACTTCCAATTAATGAAGGCGGGTTTGGTTTTCCGGATCTAGCTATGTACCACCGGGCCTATTTGTTGAATAAATTTTGGTCTTTTCCATTCAAATTAGATTTTCCTCCTTGGTCATTATTGGAGTCTTCTTGTCTGGAGCCTCTCTTTAAATGGAAGGCGTTAGGTTCTCGGCATATTAAGGTAGACAGAGCTCCTCCCGCAGATTTGGCAGTTAGGGAAGTTTGGCGCATAATGTCATGTCAATTACAGTTTGATCCATTTTCCCATGCTAAATTGAGTGTATGGGGAAATCCAGATTTAAGAATTGGCAAGAAAATGTTTTTATGACGGACCTGGACAGATAAGATCTCTAGATCAGTTAGTGGGGGGTGATGATGAGTTTTTGTTATTTTCAACTTTGCGAGATCAATTTGATCTGCTGGCTACAGCAGAATGGCAGTACTTGCAATTGAAACATTTGTTGGTATCTAGATTCAGTCTTGCTGCTTTTACTGCCTCGGAGTCTCCTTCGCTATTGGAAATACTTATTGAAGCTCATCAGATGTATTGACTTCTGATTCATGTTTATAAACATTTATTAATGAATAAATATGATACAAGTGGTTTATAGCAGGAATGGAACAGGGAATTGGAACGTCTTATTTTGCTTAATCAATGGACTGCCATTTTGGTGTCTGTATCAGACATTTCAATGGATCTTCGGTTACACTTTATTCAGCAAAAGCTCTTGTTTCGGGTCTATTGGATGCCACAATGTCTTTTTAGTAAAGGCTTGTCAAATTTGGCTAATTGTTGGAGGTGCAATGCAGTCAATGCTTCTTTTATTCATATGTTTTGGAAATGCCCAATGGCCGCCTCCTTTTGGGAGGAAGTCATTGTATGGATAAACTTTGTATTGGAAAGCTCTTTAATATTTACTGATGTAAATGTTGTATTAAACTTTTTCCCTCACTCTTGGAATGTAACTCATGGTCAGCGTAAATGGATTTTTCACGCCCTTTTGGTTGCTAAAAGACTGATACTGCGATATTGGAAGGATAAAAGCTCATTGCCTATAACGCAATGGACTGAAGACTTAACAACGCTAGCAACGTTTGAAAGACTTGTATATAGGCGTAACATGCAAATGGACTTTATGTGGATATTTGGTCTGCTTTTACTGAAGTTTATGTGTAACCTGTTTTTCCCCCTTTTTCTTTCTTGAATATTGTAATATTAGAAACAGGATTTTTGAACATGTTGCTGTATTTTATTTTTATTTCGTTCTTTTTTTTTAGGCTGTATGTTTCCAGTTTATTTTGTTTTGTAAAAATCCACAATAAAAGATTGGGGAAAAAAGAATTCGTTATAGTTGGTGGAAGTGCGGCTCACAGACTGTGCAGTCTTGAATTTTGTGGCCTTTACTGCCCTATTGTTTACATTCTTCCTCATCACCTGATACCGGTAGAAAAATGCATCTGCAAACTGAAAAAAAGGCTTTGACACCTGTCAAAATGAACTCTAGTCCATGCATGTTTATGCCACATCATACCTGTTGTGCTGCAAGACAATTTGTTTCTGTTGCAGCAATCTAACATGGCTACCACCCTAGAATAAAAAAGTACAGTGTGTCATCAGGAAATGTGCCAATTGAGATAGAAAAAATGCTTGTGTGCTTCCAAACTCTTACAAGTCTGTATTTGCTCAAGATGCTGGGATCACTTGAAAGTGAGGGAGTGGTTTGTTTAAAAAACTATCCAGTTCACTCAGTGGAGCAAACTGAGCAAAATCCTTTATTGCCAATGGGTAAAGTTGTACAACTTTCTCGTATTGTAATTTAAAATGTTTGAGGCTTCCCCTTGCGTCTGTGTGAATGAGATTTGGGGCATTGGGTCTAGGTGTTGATATAACACAGTGGGTGGTTCTTAATTCTCCTTATGTGAGAGTGTGGGAAATCTTTGCCTGTTAAGGGCAATTCTGTAACTAGCTATATGTAAGCTTGGTCCTTTGGGACTAATTTCAAGGGATTATTTAAGGTTGTTCCCTTAGTGCTTTGTGTTTTATGAGTACATTTCCATCTAAGATTGTATGAGCCTACTATTGCCATTTTCCTTTCAGTAGTTTCATTTCAAGTGGTAGTGGAGATGCTCTTTATAGGACCGTGTTAGGCTTATCCTTGTTGTCTTCCCTCAGCCTGAACAAAACCAAATGAGTGTAGTATTTTCTCAGCCAGTATGTTAAGCTTCTTCACTTAGAAAAATAATTTCTTGGCTTACTCTGGCTAAATACCACAGTAAATGATAAACTTTATCTGTGATCTCTCAGCAGGCCTTGGCTACTTTAACCACTATTCAGAAAATGTTTTCCACCAAACTCTTAGTTCAGTATCTAACACAGACATGCCCAACTTGTGACCCCCAAAGCTACATTTAGTAAATTGGAGCTTGATAAGCCTGTCGGGGATGCAAAACCAGTGTGGTTGTCAAGCATCTGCCAGGCTGCAATACAGAGTTAATGGGCTGCATTTAGCTTAGTGGATGGCAAGTTGTATAGACACAGTTTAACATTTTTCTTGACAGGCTTATTATACATATTTTTAAAAATCATTCCCACACTATTCTTGGTGTTCATAATCATTGATTCTTATTCTATTCGCAGTGTGTGACATGAGAATTTCTTCACCCATTCCTTTCAAAATCAGAGTCTGATCAGATAAAAGAGTGCCCTAAAGACTTTGCTTTGTAGAGTGTAGCAAAATAGTTACATCTGACCTAAATTACAAGTGTAATATTGCTTATAGGCATTTGATGTTCTGTTAATCAAATACCTGTTTTATTTATTTATTTATTACATTTCTATAGCGCCCCAAAGCCGATGCTCTCCAGACAGGAGCTTATTAGGTTCTAATTGACTAAATTTAGCTTGGTGGGTCATAACTTGCGCATGTCTGTGTTGGATCCTGAACTTGGAGTTAGGTGGGAAGCATTTCTTGAATAGTGGTTAAAATAGCCAAAGCCTAAAATAGCCAAAGCCTATTTTTGATCAAACATAAAGGTTAATCATAAAACATATCATTAACTTACTGATGGATTTTCTCAAACTTCTTTGAAAATGCCCCTCCTGTAAATGTATTCCATGTTAGCTTTCTGCCTCCACCCCAAATGAATTGTCTGTTTCATCTAGGAGTGTATAGAGATCCTTGCTCACAATTGTGTACATACAGGCTGTTGATGAATGTGAGGATCTGTAGACTGGGGATCCATCTAATCCAGTCCTTGCCTTTGAAGAAGACTAAAATGGGACCTGAACATCTGTAGAATAAAGTGGCAGGTCTTCCTAAATCAGACTAGGATGAGGGAGCAAGTGTGCTAGCAGTAGCCCTTGCAGATCCAATGTGGTGGATCCTCTGCTAAGGAGAAGGCAGTCCACCAGTGTCTTGCCTGGTGGTGTGGGAAGGCTGTCCTTGCCTTGAGAGGCCATCCATACCTGGACATATCTTATTGCACCACCACCAGTTTGAGAATGATGAACCTACAGAATAACTCTCACACTCCATAATTACTGATAATCCATGGCCCTGAGAAATAACTCTGTAATGCAGATATCCTGCAAATTAGAGCTAAGAGGGAAAGGAACATCTTACTTTTATGATGTGAGATGTTTTATTTTATATCTCACTTTTCTTGCATCCTAGAACTTAAGGTGGTGTACATAGCCTGCATTCCATCCAGGCACGAACAAGACTTTGATGTGTCCGCTTTAGCAAGGTTACTGTATCGTGAGTCTTCAGTCTATGCCCTGAGTTTCTTGTATTTCATTTCTTGTTCTCTGAAGGAAGAAAGGTGGGAAGAGGTATATAACATTTCTAAACCTAAAGTAACAATGCACAGTGGAACCATGTATTATATTCAGAAATGATTTGCAAACCTGATAGGGAGGGACATGTTACTAAGAAATAGAAATTTATTGTACGCTATTATTGCATCCAGAGACATTTCATCTTTTGAATCCTAATCTGTTCCTGATCTTGATTCTTAATGTGATAATCCCTCCATTTTAGTTGAACCTGATATTAAGATTATTCTAACAATTTTGTCTAGTTCAGTCAATCCTCTTAGGCATTTAATAACTTAAGTGTATATGTTCAAGTGTATTGTGAATGAAGCAATAGGTCTTGCAATACCTCAGACGCTCCTTTTTATGTAAAGCTGATAGGCACCCACCCTTAAGGTTATGTCTACCTATAATTCACAAGCATGCCCCAAATGAAATGCAATTCCGACTACAGGGTTTTTTACACAGGGTTTGCTACAAATCTGAGTTATTTGCTTATGGCAAGGAGCTGTGCAGCTCTTGGCCTACTTCTCCACTAAAACAGGATCCAAACCTGATCTGCCCTTTCCATGTAAAATCTTGTATTTGGAAGTTCATCTTCCTGATAACCTAAATAATTGGATAAACAACCTAATTTCTTTGAAAAGATTTCATTTGCTCATTTCATGAAGAGGATTAAGCAACATATAAATACTTAAAACTGACACTTGCTGAGCAAGAATTTACAGGTAACAATAATTCAGAGTTCAAAAGGTAATGGTATATAAATGCTACATGTACTTTTTCTTGTTGCCCCCTTTCTCTTTTTTATTTGACAATATTGAAAGCCTTTCAAAGGGAAAGATTGCCCTGTGTACTTGGTCTGCAGGCTTCAAAGCTATAAGGACAGGCATATTCTAAAGTGTGAAACAGCCTTATTATATTCATTTTTGACATACACTCTTGGTCTTATAGCTGCTTGCTTGTTATATTTATTGTATCACATTTGTAACCTACCATATACTGTAAAAAGCCTTGGAGCACCCAACAACAATTTAAAAAACATTAAAAGTAAAAGCCAGCATAACTAACAGTTATAAGTCCATAATAGGGGCAGGTTTCAAGAAAACATCAGTTAAACCTGGAATAAAATTCACCCTTTCCTCTGAATCCCCATGCTCTCAACCATCCTCATAAAAACCAAACCTGCATGGGTGTACTGAACTTGTGTAGTGCTGGTATGCTGGTGTAGTGCTGCTATACATGTATTAACACGAATTTGAACTTAGCTTCATGTCCTCTGAATGTTTCCTGCAGGAACAATGGGTAATTGGGGAATTAGTCTGGTGCTAGGGGAAACTCTGCTATCTGCAACCCCTGGCTGTATCCCTGCTGGAGGACAGGCCACTGTCAGTCCAGTAGAGCAGGGTCAGAAACTAACGTTGGGTCAGAAACTAACGCTGGGTCAGAAACTAACACCAAACTAAAAGGAACTGTAGATGATACTTGAGCATTATCATAAGGTTTCTAAGAAGAAAAACAGAGCCAAGACATCAGGATCTAAATCAGACACAGTTTATTAAGACAGGCAAAAGAGCATTAACTTATGCATGCTTGGTTTCTAGGCAAGAGTTGAAGGCTATCCCAGAAAGGGAGGGAGTGGCTTGAGAAGGAAATAGAGGATGAGTGAAAGGTCAAAGAAGGTTAGTGGTGGGAAGAGAGTGAAAGGGAGGGGATTGTTACTATCCTTGGTATGCTGATAGCTATGAAAAGAGGAGAGTCCTGAGGTAGGTTAAGTCCAAAAACAAAGGGTAAAGTCGGACATTCCCAGGCCACAGTGGCACATCCATCTGGGAATATCAAGTGTTCCCAGGCTGCAGGAAGCCTCTGGGCAAAAATTTGGGATGATGGGGTGCAAAGATGGGTACCCTGCTAGGAGCTTTAATAGGCATAGACTGGGTTTGGATGACACGATAAGCCATGATGGGTTATTTAACCCATTGTTGGTTACCGTGTTGTCTGCCAGGAATGTTTTTGACCAAAATAAGTCACTCTGATAACCCACGGTCTGCAGTAACCCACCGTGAGTTATCGTGTTGTGTGGGGCTCAGTGTGGCTTATTCTAATTGCCTACAGAGTTGCCTGGCAAGAGCAGTTCTCCTCCAGCCTGCTGAGCCCTTTTCTGAGATTTTACAAGCAGCACAGGGACCACTGCAGCCCAATATGCACAGCCTTCCCCAATTTTGTGCTACAGTCACAAAATGATAGCTTTCCCTGAGTACAATGACAGCCTCACACCATTACACTACCCCGCTACAGCAAAGTTATACAATGATGGGCTTCCCTGATTGCTACTTGAAACTGCGCAACTTGGGAAATGGGGAAAAATAGGGGAATAGGGAAAGAACTGCTCCCTTTTCCATGAAGAAGCGCTGTTCCGCAATAATTCACTACAGCATCTGGACGCTCTCCATGAAGGCACCCCACCTGTGCGATTTTGCCCCATTCCAGCAAACTGTCTGGGAGTTATAGCTCCCACCCCCCTCTTCCTTCTCGGTCACTTTTCCATGAAGAAGCAAAATGGCTATGGGGCTGGGAGGGAATGTGCAATTGTGCCTTTGCGCTAAAGCGCTATAGCAAACAAGCAGCTCTGCTAGCAATGTCTGGGAGGGGGGATGAAATGCGCAACTCCACTTTATTGTTGATTTTGGACAATAAAGGTGTCTGTGCCATCAATGGCTATGGGGGGAAATGCGCAATTGACGGTTTTGTCCCGATACTGCAACCTCCCAAGGGTTTATTTGTGCTACCCCCTTTTTGTTCCACCAGTTTTTTCCCTCTGGGCTAATTGGACAGAGTTTTGATGGTGCATCAGTTGCCTCCCGACTAGGAGAGACTGCATGTGAAGTTTGGTCCCAATCCTGCAAACTTCTAAGGTGTTATAGCCACCACCCACTTTTTGGTGCATACAGGATTTCCTCTTCTTTGTGAGTAATTGTGCAAGGTTTTGATGGTGCGTTGGGTGCCTTCAAACTAGGGGAGGTTGTGTATGAAGTTTGGTCCCGATCCTGTAAACTTCCAGTGCTTTAGAGCCACCCCCCTTGTTGGGGTGATGCTGGAAGCACCGAGTTAAGCCCCTGTAATTCACCCCACACCTCTCCACAATTGGGTTATTGTGGAAGGTTAAAACAGGCTGCTGCAATGTTGTCAGTGGGTGAAATAGCACACTGCTCAGGTGCAGGGCTGCAGTGGGACGGGGCAGCAGGATGATTTAGATCATGCACAGTAACTTAATAAGTTACTTGTTCCCTTCAGGGAACAGAAGGACAGATGTCAAGGCTATTTTTAAAGAAATGGTTCATAGACATGATGTGTGAACTGGTACCAGGTGGAATGGTCACAACAGTGTGCAGGGCACTTAGTCTTGTAAATTAATGAATGGCAGGGTCTTGATCTCATTGCATTAAGGTGTCCTAGGCCATTTGGGTATTACTAGAATTTCACTCCATTTCAGTAGAGGGGGGACCTGACAGTTGAGCCCTGTTGATGTGAGCTGCTAGCCCTTGCCAGCTACAAAAAGACAAAATAGAGTTCTGCAGACCAAATGCAAGTGCTCTGGCAATACTAGGGAGGATGCCAACAGTAAGAAAGCCCTGCCCTTTGTGTCAACCAGCCTAACAGACAATGCTGACACTTGGAACCGGGTCCTGTCCAATGACAGTTCATTTGGAAAACAGCTTTCCCTGGAATACCCCCATAATCATGCTGTTCAGAGTTCTAAAAGTTAAAAACAGTGGCTCAAATTCTGCCAGAAAGTTTTGGGGCTAGTGTAGATCTATCAGCAGAGGTTATATGCTCCCTCGGCCAACTGCTACCACACTCTTAACTAATTGAAACTTCTGGAGTTTTAGAACTTCCAACTACAAGTAGGATTCAAAGCTGTGAGAAACTAGCTTTCCTGAAAACTAATGCAGAATCTTAAATTGATTTACATCTTTGAGAGGGTAGTGATACCCGGGGCCTCTATCTTATCTCCCTGATGATGATAGCCACAATAGCGCTTGGATGAAGTGTGGCTCAAAGAGTTTGTTGTATCAGGATGTTATCCTCTTTCCTTCTTCAAATAGGATTGTTTTGATTCTGTGATAGCTCTAATAAAGCAAAGACTTTGGGATACTTCCTTTCAAGATCTTTCTGCTTGCTCATGTGCAACTTGCTTGCTTTGTTCTTTAGGTATTCTCTATGACAACTTTTTTCAGTTAGTAAATAATAACAATTGTTTGAGTAATTTCCATGTAGCTAAATATCACAGGACTCTCATTTTGGCTTCGTTTTATGTGCTTCCTTCTCAAATGCTTTGGGGATGATATGGTGTCCCCCTGCCCTTGAGGGTTTGTCTGTGTGTAATGACCAGGAGGTGGAATTGGTGGAAGATGTTCTCTTGTTTATAATTTCTGTGTTGGAGCTAGGCAGGAAATGATTGCTCCTTTATTGGCCACTACCAGGCAGATCAGCCCAATTTTATGTTAAATGTCTGTTGTTAGATAAATTCCATCAGTTTCATTAGTTGTGACCAAATTTTTCTCAGTGGCAATGAGAACAAGGAAGCAACTAGCGTCTGATGTTGAAAGGTTGGGGGGGGGGGGCTACCTTAGAGTTTCTGTTTTTGTATTGTTGTATGTTTGAGTAATGTTATTTATGTTGCTGTATTTTGTTTTGTAAATGTTTTTGAGTGCTTTTAATTCTGGCTTGTTGACCACAATAAATTATGTTATTAGAACCTTAAATTAGATCACAGGGTTGAAAGGGCTTTGAAGATGACCAAATTGAAATCCCTTTTCAGAGGAACACTCCACCATACCTGTTAATAGCCCCCTTCAGTCATTTTGGTTGGTGCAGAGAGAGGTACCAATGCATGCACACCCCACAGTGTTGAATTTCCAAGCTATAGAAAAATGTTTAAGAATATTATGATTGTTTACTTTTTTATTTTTGTTTAGACAGATATAGAGGATCTTGAGTAAGAGTAGAACTAAAAGTGTCTAGCCAAATATAACTAAAATTAATTAATGTATATACAATTTTAAAAAGAATCCCACGTCTTCAACATTTATTTATTTATTTGCTTACAACATTTATATACCACTCCACATCCAGGCATGAAGACATAATCTTTTTATAATCTTTGACTTCGCCTCAGAGATATGGATGAGTATAGGTTGAAGGGTGGATTTGGGAGAGACAAATGTGGCAACTCTCTTGGATGGCCTTATAGTTTCAACAGATGGTAGATGTTGTAACCTTGTTGACACGTCAATATGTCATAAGTAGATTGTTAACTTGCTGTTTTGCCAGCAGATTGGCACATACATGTATGTATGATTGTGTCACATCCTCAGAAAAGTTGCTTGACTAGCTTTGAGGGAACATACAAAGTATTGCATTTTAATTTTTTTAAAAGCTAAGGCAAAGGCAAATAACTGTTTTTCCCTATCAAGATACTTAATTTCTTTTGATATTTTAATATGAAAATTAACACCTTAAAGAAAATGTGTAAGTCCTGTTGATTTCAGTTGAATTTATTTCTAAGTGTGTGCGATTAGGATAGCTGTCATAGAATTATGCATGCTTGAAAGAGCTATTACTCTGTTTTGCTGAAATTACCTTAAGAGCCTAGTCCTATGCATGTTTAGATAGAGAAAAGTCCTATAATTCTTAGCTGGGGAATGCTGAGAGTTATAGGACTTTTTTCTGCCTAAACATGCACAGGATTGCGCCCTAAGATGTCTTTGTGCTTAACAATTGGAGCAAAATATTGGTAATAAAGGAACTGACGTTTCTTTTCTCTCAGAACCACTAGATTCAAATTATTTTTGTAGAGCTCTTTTGTACTTAACTTTGACTTTTCCTTTTGTAGAGATGCAGGAAGAAGATTTAAGTGAAACGGGGATGTTTGTTGCTTCTATTATGAGTAGAGTTAGAGACCTAAAAAGCAAATATAAAAATGAGGACAATATTACAGATGAGCTTAACTTGACTAAGATATCAGCTGATACAACAGGTATGTAGTATCTTTTAAGTAAGTTAGTGACCAACTAAATAGTAAGAATTGCTTCCCCCAAATTGTATTTTAAGTATTCTAGTAACAATGCATTTTTGTAGTGAAATCGTTGGATTGTTTAAATTTGCAATGGAAAAGTGTATATTTCCTCTTGTTAAATTCCTTCACTTGCATACACAAAATCTACATTTTTGTAAGACTATTTTCTATACTTCCCCTTGTCTTTTCTAAAGAAGAATTTTGTCTTGCATTGTGACTTTTATTGCTCCACTTGTCTCATGAGCCTTAAAAGATAAGGAAGGATTATTCTATAACTTCATTTTCTTTAACAGGAAGAAATTATGGAAAATGATTTTGCCTTTTGCAGATTCTGGTCCTCTTTCCAGCACTAGCTCTGTATGACATGGCAAGCTGTTCTCTTTGATAGGCTAACTTAGAGCATTTTATATCTCGCTTTTCTATTGATGTTTCTAACAGACAGCAATAAATAGAATCTTTTCACCTCTTGGAATGTTGAGCCAGTTTTGTATACTAAAGGACCTTCTAGCTCTCAGTTCATAGAAAAGTTGATACCCCCTCGCCAAATGCTGAATTTCCATTTGGCAGGTCACTTCCTCTCAGGGAAGAAAATTATCTGCAGCTATCTCATCAGAATCAAAGCACCTCCCCTCCACAGTGTTGAATTTCCATTCTATAGAAAAATATTTAAGAATAGAGTAGATTGATTGCTTTAATTATATATTATTTTAATTGAGATGTAAGTGCAAAATTTCTAGACCCTGAAAGTTTCCTAGCAAAACATAGTTAAGGTTCATTAAATAGGGTGTATCTATTTATGAAGGTGCTCTTCATAAAGAACATATGCAAGAAACAACTGAAGTACTTAGACACACTGGACTGAAAACCAATGCAACCGCCTATCCAAAGCAAGGCAGGAGAAGAATGGGGGGGATCGTTCCCTCTGCACCTCTCCTGCCCTGCTTTTTCTTCTAGACAGCCATTTTTGGCTATCTAGCTGCGGGGGGCCCGAGCAGGAGAGGAGGCTGCTGTATGACACATCCGCTCTCGCTGCCCTGGAATGCCCCCAGCCCTGCCCCTTTTCAGCTGCTCTGTGCTCCTCTTCCGAACGTGGAGGATAGGGCTTCTCCGCGCTGCCTGAGGCAGCACAGACGTGAGCAGAGGTCAGTTTTCTGGGAACCAGCCTTGGAGTGCGGGCTCCAAGGTCGGTTCCCAGAAAACAGCATATCCTGTGGCTGTCTAATCGCTGTCTAGCGGCCATAGGATTGCTCCCTCCGTACTTTAATTTAGCAATGTGCACAATACCTCTACAGTTCATCCATGGCACTTCAAATTTTTCAATCATATTTTAACCTGTTGTATATCTGTGTATTTCTTTCACTTTGAATGAGATTCATTTAGGTTGTAACCCTATACCCATTTTCTTGGGAATAAACTAAATTAAACTCAATGGGGCTTATTTTTGAGTAGACATGCGTAAGATTGTACCGTTAGCGTGTACTGAGACACACATTTACATCTTGGTGTCCAGTATTTACTTGCAGGTATGCTTGGTGCTTGTATAAAACTAAAGAATTTTTGTTTTGCTCATTCAAAATCCTTCTTGCAACCCATTTCCGTGAAGCCACTTTAAGGTTCCTCTGCTTGGTGAGTTGTATCATGGCATGTGAACAGTACATTTGTGTTGGTTTTTCTAACTGTACCCAGCTGTTTGTAGATTATACTGCTAGTATAAAGAAGCTTCTCCTGCACCAGTGTTGGATAGAATTTCAGCATCATGCTCTGTATAAGATGTATTTCTCTTTGTTTTCTTAGATAACTCTGGAACAGTCAATCAGATTATGATGTCTGCAAATAATCCTGAAGATTGGTTGAGTTTTTTACTTAAATTGGAGAAAAAGGGTACTCCTCAGACTGACACTAGCTTATTGAATAGATTGATTGGTCGTTACAGTCAAGCAGTTCAAGCACTGTCTGCAGAGAAATACAGCCAAAATGAAAGTTATGCTCATATTCTGGTTAGATTTGCAGAACTGAAAGCGTAAGTATTGAAGTCTGACAAAAAATTTCAGAGATAATTACTTCCTGCCTGATTGTTCCAGCTTCTTTTTAATAGCTGTTGCCTTTTAATGGCATGCCTCTGGTGGGCTTGACAGAACACACAACATGGTTCTTGGTATGTTTCTAGAATTGGGGCCCAGTCAGTTGTTCTTTGGTATTGTATTGTTCATGCATGGGGAAAATTAGATTATATTGAAAATGTTGGTTGTTTTCGTAATAATGATCATATTAAATGAAATGTATCTGCACCATGTCTGGAAGGTAGTTTTCTTGGTACGCCTTTGTATTAAAGGATTTATTACAGAGATTCTGAGAGGTGGCAGAGATCAGAATGGCAGTGTTACTAGATGATAGCCGTTTCAGTGCTATACCCCTCCTTTCTGGGATAGAACTTTGTGCTAAATTATTGAGCTTCTGCTGAACACTTAGTTTTCAAAAGAATGTATACTTTTTGCTCTACATAAATAAATATTTCTTTTCAGCATTGAAGAACCGGAAGAGGCACGTGATCAGTTCCATCTTGCTAGACTGAACTGCAAGAAATTTGCTTTTGTTCATGTAGCTTTTGCACAATTTGAACTCTCACAAGGTTTGTAGAAACAGGTCCAATTAAATATAGCACGGCTTATCAGTCTTAACTATAAAAATATGTTACTGATCATCTTTACTTCCCTGGAGTAATAGTGGTCTTGGTATGAGAGACCGTAGAAAGCAAAGTGTTGAACCGGTAGCAGCAGGCTTAATGTAGCATCTGAGTGCTAAACTTATTTTCAGTCTTCCATTCTAGGGGTTTTATCTTAGCTAGGGCAATCCTGTGCATGTTTAGACAGAAAAAGGTGCTCCAGCTCCCAGCATCCCCTGGCCAGCATGTTGTATCTAAATATAGGATTGCATCTGTATTCTCCTATGATCAGGACTGTGGCCTTAATTCTTGACCATTGGGGCAGAAATGTTGGTGCTATGTTCTGGTCTTGTGCTTAGAAATATTTGAAATTTTCTCTGAGTAGTTACCATTGTAAAACATAATTTGGCCTGGCCTATCCATAGAAAGTAGCCGTGCACAATTTTGCCCCCAAGGGCCACATCTGGTGTTTGATGTGGGGCAGGGGCTGCACATATTCTCCTATTCACAGCTCACACACTTCCCCCTTTCCCCCCCAAGTGCGCACACATTCTTCCACTCTACACCTCCCACACATACCCACACTTTCCCCTCGCAACACTTCCCCCCCCCCAACGCACCTCCCCTCCCTGCCTGCTGAGATCTAAGGATCGCTGGGGGTGGGAGAGGCTTTTGCCTCTCCCAGCCCACGGTGATCTCCAGCTAGAGAAAGCATTTTGTTTTTCCTCTTGGATGACAGAAGATTAAAGGGACCTTTTCTGCCCTTGTTCAGAGCCAGCTGCATCCAGCAGACTGGGTGTGTTTGGAAGAGTAACTTAGTCTTGCTCTCCTTCATGTTCAGTCCTATAAGCCCTCCCTCACCTTGCATTCTCAAAACCTCTCCCACCCAGTGAATCGTGCCCCAGAATAATAAAACAGAGGTGGGCTGTAAGCTTTAAATTATTACTTGAGTAATAATTAACTAAAACTTTAGTTGATTGATCATAAGTAGCCCATTTTTAATTGACATGGGCATTTCTTTTTGTGCTGTGAGTTAAGGATAATTGTTGTGGAGTAGGGGGCAACTTGCTTTAGATGTGTGTTGAATGAAAAAGAAAGATGTCCCTTCTGCCTAAGATATTCCGCACTTTCCAAACTCGGAGGCGATCGCCTACCCAATGCAGGGCAGGAGAAGCACGGAGGGGATCGTTCCCTCCGTGCTTCTCCTGCCCTGCTTTTTCAGCTGGACAGCCGATTGTGGCTGTGTAGCTGCGGGAGGGCTGAGCAGGGGAGGAAGCTGCTGTATGACACATTGGATGTATCATACAGGCATTTCCTCTCTCCCCGCCCCAGAACACTCTCCAGGAACACCTCTTTTCAGCCGCTCCATGCTCTTGTAAGAGTGGAGCATGGGGCTGTTCTGCACTGCCTCTGAGGCAGCTCGAGGTAGGGGGAGGTCAGTTCCCGGAAAACCAGATATCCTCTGGCTGTCTAGCGGCCATAGGATTGCTCCCTCTGAGATGTAATCTGTAAATAGAGAAAACATATGCACCTTCTATCTCCAAATGGTCCACGTGCAACTGAACACCTGTTGACTCTACAGGTGTTTATGAACATTGCCAAATTTTGCTGTTGGAGTAAGTTATGCAACTTATTTGCCTAATTCTAAGCCCTCTGATTTACTAGCTTTTACTTAAGCAAGCTAAAGGGTACTGCATGAATTTTCATGCCCGAAATTAGCTTCACTTCAGAGAAACAAAGGCTGGGCATGCTGAAAAGGGAAAACAACTTGGCAGAGCATTGTGGTTGGGAAAGAAAATCCAACAGCTTGGAAAGGGATGCTAATTTTTAAAAAATGCATTGTGTTCTCTTTTTTCCTCTGGAAAGCACAGCTGATTCTCTTTCTTTCTTTTTTTACTAGGAAATGTAAAAAAGTCTAAACAGCTGCTTGAAAAAGCTGCAGAATGTAGAGCAGTTCCACAAGAGATGTTGGACATTGCTCTAAGAAACTTGAGCTTACAAAAAAAGCAGCTGCTTTCTATTGAAAAAAAAGAGAATTTGACAGGTGAGTATTAAAATAAGGGGGATCTTGTAATTTTTAATTCAAAGGCCTATAATTGCACTCAGGTAATCTTCACTCTGAGGAAACTTCAGTATTATGTGAGCATAAATTTGCACACGGAAACATGCTAAAGGAGGATAGATTGCAGGAAACTGAATTAATTCTGTGCATTTTTCTTCACTGCAGATGATTTATTTATTATTTGTTACATTTGTATCGCCCCTTTCTTCCAAGGAGCCCAAGGCAGCCTATATGATGTAGGGCAGATACTTGTCCCTGAACTGATATTTTCAGGAAGGGAGTCTGAGGAACTGAAGCAAATAGCGGTGACGAGGTGAAGTTCTAGACCTTACTGAAAACAATCAAGTTCAGGTTCAGTTAGTATTTATCTGAGGGTTCTTAAGGGAGCAATCCTATGTCCCCTAGCCAGAGTCTGGGGGGCATAGGATTTTTCAGATTCCTGGTTCCTCACTCGAGAAGACAGGGCTTCAAGCTTGGAGCCAGGAAACTATGTTCTCCTCCTCCCCCTCAGAGCCAGCATGGAGAGAACCGCACTGGCTGCCTCTCCATGCTCGGTAAATGGAGTGCAGAGAGGAGAGAAAGGAGGCGTTCCTGGGGTCAGGGAGGGGAAGAGGCTGGGGGGGCTGGCTTATGCCTTTTCCTAGCACCGCCCCAGCCTCCTTCCCTCCCCCTCCCCAAAACCTCTGCTAGAAAGGTGAAACTGCCCATCTAGCAAAAAGGCAGCACAGGAGGTGCGAGGCACCTCCCTCTCTGCATAGTATACTCTGAGTTTGGGGGCTTACGAGTATCCAGGGTGCATCCCATAGAGTTGTGCCCTTAAGAACTCAAATGTGAAACTGCTGGTCTTGTAACAAAAATATGTAAATGTCCATAATATTGGCCTCTGTACTAAGATGATAGGAGAGTGGCCAATGCAACACCAATTTTTAAATTAGTCCAGGAAATTACAGGCCAATTAATTCACATTCTGGGAAAATTGGTAGAAAGCATTATTAAAGATGAATTTATCAAGGGTACAGAAAGACAAATTCTGTTGAAGAAGAAACTTTCTTCTGCAAAAGTAAGTCCTGTCTCACTAAATCCTGCCTGAAACCCTGGAGAGCCACTGCCAGCTTGTGTCAACAGTACTGGGCTAGATGGACCAGTGATCTGTCTTGGTATAAGGCAACTTCCTGTGTTCCTAATGCTGATAGATGTGTCTGCAGTTTCATGTGTGGTTTCTGAGTCATGGCCATTCTGATCAGCAGGTGCAGGGTTGACCTCCTGCAGGCAAACCTTTTGGCACTTCAGGGCAAGTATTTTCCTTAAAATGAATGTTCTTAGAAAAGAAGCCAGAACCTTGTCTTCTAACCAACTCACCTGACATTTTGTATGTTTGTATTATAAAGGGTAATAATTGTATTTTCTTCCAGGCCCTTAATTTCTTGACCAGTACATAAACAGTGGCCCTTAAAAGATATTTCTGATGATAAAAGGTTTATTGATTAAAATATTAATTCCTTTGGTTAAGTTTAAATCAAGATAACACCTCTCATGGCATGGGGGTACCCCTAGTAGCCAACATTCTCTTGCAACAAAAGTTACTTCCATGAAGTCCTGATGCTCCCCGCTTTCATTTCAGGAAGTATCTTCTACCCTGGCATCCATATGTTTTTCTTCCTTTCTTGTAATACAAAAACCCAAGGTCATCCAATGAATCTGATGATCGGAAATTTAGGGCAGACAAAAGGAAGTGCTTCTTCACACAGCAGAAAATTAATCTATAGAATTTACTGCCACAATATGTAGTGATGACCTCCAACTTGGACAGCTTTAAAAGTGGGTTAGACAGATTCCTGGAGGTTAAGGCTATCAATGGCTACTAGTCATGATGGCTATATGTTAACTCCAGTATTGGAGGCAGTATGCCTCTGTAGACCAGTTGCTCGGGAACACGAGTGGGAAGGTGCTGTTGCACTCATGTCCTGCTTGTGGGCTTCCCATAGGCATGTGGTCAGCCACTGTGTGAATAGAATACTGGACTAGATAGGCTTTTCAGTCTGATCCAGCATGGCTCATTTTATTTTAATGTATATTAACTCTGCCCCACCCCAGTTTACATGAAATGGCTGAAGGAGGGAGGGGACGAGAAAAGGGGAACATATTTCTCCCGCCATCATGATACTAGAACCCAGGGTCATCCAATTAAGCTGAATGGTCAGAAATTCAGGACAGATAAAAGGACAGTTCTCTGAACTTCTACTTCTTGCCAAAGTATAAATGGGTCGTGCTTAATTTTTCTTCTATTCAGGTTTAGTCAGGCTGTATATAATTCTTGCTAAAAACAGAACAAAACATTCTGGACCTAGATAATACAAATTATATGCTGAGAGAAGCTAAATTCTGCAGCCTGCTTAATTTCTTCTGTTTGCATAGCTCTGAAGTTTTTTTTACTGTCCTGCATAACTTCTCCTGATGCTACTCATGGCAAAGGCAAGAACCTATGCAGGGCACTGAAACCCCACCCCTAATCACTGTATATCATATTCAGCCAGCACTCTGACTCTTAAGATTTCAGCTGACATCACCCATATGATTACAATCTTATTTTTATCACCATAAGGGCTTTAAAGAAACCTGCAGTTTCTGCCTTTTTTTTGTTACCACACACAAGACCTTTTTGTCTGGAATTGCAGCATACACAGAGACCTAGATATAGCACGGAACATGATTGGAGGAGGAGGAGGAGGAAAAAGCTCAACATTCACGTCCTACCTTAAGTTTGGGATCATGATATGGTTTGCTCACTCAAACCCAAACAATTGTCTAAAATCTGTTCATTACTAGATGGGGGGAATAGATTTCTTACAGGACTTTACAATATTATGGTAAAATGGTATCTTAATACATGGATTGAGAAATATAGCAAACTATATAGGTACAGGGAGTATACTATAGGTATACTCCCATTGGTAGTACATGCTCTGGTCTCCTCTCTTCTAGACTACTGTAATGCGCTGTACGTGGGGTTTCCCTTGAAGATGGTCTGGAAGCTGCAGCTGGTGCAGAACGCGGTGGCTCGCCTAATTAAAGGCAGCTGCCGGCGTGATCACATCGCTCCTGTGCTGAAGGAGGTGCATTGGCTACCAGTTGTTTTCCGGGCCAAATTCAAGGTGTTGGTTTTGACCTTTAAAACCCTATATGGTTCCGGCCCAGCCTATCTCAAAGAGCGCCTCCAGCAACACCAGACAGGCTGCTCAGATCAGCCTCAGATGGCCTTCTCTCTGTCCCATCAGCCAGGACGGCTAGGCTGGTGAGGATGACAGAGAGGGCCTTCTCTGTGGTGGCTCCCACTCTGGAACTCCCTCCCTAGGGAACTCTTCCATGCCCCCTCTTTAATGAGCTTCCGCCACGCACTGAAAACTTGGTTATTCAGGCAGGCATTTGGGGTGGGTTAGGGATTTTTAAATAATGTTTAATGTGTAATTTTACTGTTTTAAATTGTACTGTTGTACATCACCCAGAGTAGCTGGGTGACCAGCCAGATGGGTGATTAAGAAATTTAATAAATAAATAAAATAAATAAATAATAGCTATAGATATAGGTATTTTTTAATTTTTAAATATTCAACTTTTGCTAAAGCTATCACGGTTAAAACTTTAAAATGTTGTGTCTTGATAAATTATATATCTGCAGTACCAATTTCGTACAATGTAGCTGGAAACCTCCTGAATAGGAAAAAAAATGTTGATTCTGGTGAGATTACTGCCAGTACTTCCAGCCTTTGTCCTGGGTGAGTAATGTAAGATACGGCATAGAATTATTTCTATTATGGTTTCAACTGCCTTGTTACAAATGCAATGTCCCACATTTTCTTTTCAGGGATAAAAATGATTTCTCTCAAGAGAGTGAATTGGTCTTGGGTGAACGGAAACCCTTGAAGCAATTGAACAAATCTAACCAGGTAGATAGATAGATATTTCTTTGGTGTATATTGTATTTGATTTTAGCATTTGATAACTTCCATTATGTTTCAATATTTAGATGTGCACCTTTGGGAGAGTTCCCATCAAATTAGTAAGTGACAGTGAGAGCGATGATACAGATAATTCTGTGAAGGTGGATATTCCACGTATGACCAGTGCTCCAAAGAGGTATGGTTATATTAAACTTGTTGTAGAGTAGGAATGGGCAACCTCTTTTCTGTCAAGGGCTATATTTCCAGGGATAATCTGTCAGGGGCCACATGCCGGTAGTGGGTGGGGCCAGAGTCCTGCCCACTCTCTCTTTCTCCCCCCCCGGGGGGTTTGTTGGGGAGGGACAGATCAATCTTGAGGGTTTTAAAAATTAGTCCGAGGGCTGCAGTTATCCAGTCCTGTTATAGATAAACATTTAAAATTGTGTTGCTTCTAAAATGAATTATGAGCGAGTCAAATCAGTGGACCGAAAACAAATATTTAGGATACAGAGCAGGAGTAACTTGAAGTCCAGTGACATTGTAAGAAGTTGCGGGGGGAGTGGGGGAGATTCTGGGGAGCCATGCACTGGTTTTCCATTGTGGCTAGTATTCTGTGATTTAAGAATGCCAAAAGGCCAGCAAGGAAGAAGGATTAAGGTTCCATTGAGCCCTGTAGTAGTCCACTCCCTCAAGGTAATTGTTTTGGATTGTTCATATAGCTTATCAGAAGTCAAACTTTGCTGGAGAAGTTGAACTTGTAGTGGAGTGTTGGAAATACAGCTTTATATTTATCTACCCTGATAGTAGTTTCCATAACTAAAAAGGAGAAAATTTTCCAATCACTTGTTGTATGAGGAAACTGGCATGTGTCAGGTTAACCAACACCTAGTCTCTCAACATATACTCATACACAAGTGCACACTGAGGTTCCAGCTGCTTGCACTAGCTAGATAATGTCGCGTGACTCACTACTGTTGCTTGTGCAAGCACTACAGTCAGGGCCAGAAATATTGGAACAAGGATAACTGTTTTGGCAGTTGGCCTCTGTACACCACCACATTGAAGTTGAAAGGAAACACACCCAGATGGGAGCGAAGTCAGGACTTTCAGCTGTAATTCAAGGGGTTTGACAAAAGGGGGGCACTAACCATTCAGGAAGGACAACCAGTGGCATACACACATCCCCATCATTGGGGGCTCATAAGTAATGGAACGAATGGCTGACAAGCAGCTGCATGGCCAGGTGTGGCCTGTTTCCTGGGCACCCCATGACCAATTAAGCAGATAAAAGGACTAGAGGTGGTTCTGAGTGTTACATTTGCATTTGGTAGCTGTTCACTGGAACTCCCAACATGAGGTCCAAAGAGGTGTCCATGTGAGTGAAGGAGGCCATCATTAGGCTGAGGAAACAAAAGGAACCCATCAGAGAGATAGCAAAAACAGTGGGAGCGGCCAAGACAACAGTTTGGAACATCCTGAAAAAGAAGGAATTAACTGGCAAGCTCAGCAACAGCAAAAGGCCTGGAAGACCATGGAAGACAACTAAAGTGGATGACCGCAGAATTCTGCTCATGGTGAAGAGGAACCCTTTCACAACATCTAGACAGGTCAAGAACACTCTTGCGGAGGTAGGCATGTCATTGTCAACATCTACAGTCAAGAGACAGCTTTATGAATGTAAATACAGAGGCTTCACAACAAGGTGCAAACCACTGGTAATGCTCAAGAACAGACAGGCCAGATTAGCCTTTGCCAGCAAACACCTAAAAAAGCCTGCCCAGTTCTGGAATAAGATTCTTTGGACTGATGAAACCAAGAGTAACTTGTAGCAGAATGATGGGAAGAGAAAAGTATGGAGAAGGAAAGGAACAGCTCATGATCCAAAGCATACCACGTCATCTGTCAAACATGGTGGAGGCAGTGTTATGGCACGGGCATGTATGGCTGCCAGTGGAGCTGGGTCACTGGGGTTTATTGATGACCTGACTGCTGATAAAAGCAGCAGGATGAATTCTGAAGTGTATAGGGCTATACTTCCTGCTCAGATTCAGCCGACTTCCCCCAAACTGATAGGACGCCACTTCATATGGGGGATGGATAATGACCCAAAACATACAGCAAAAGCTACCCAAGAGTTTCTCTAGGCAAAGAAGTGGGATGTTCTTCAATGGCCAAGTCAGTCACCTGATCTCAACTCAATAGAGCATGCTTTTCACTTACTGAAGACAAGACTGAAGGCAGAAAGACCCACAAACAAGCAACAGCTGAAGGCAACTGCAGTAAAGGCCTGGCAAAGTATCTCAAGGGAGGAAACTCAACATTTGGTCATGTCCATGGGTTCCAGACTTCAGGCAGTCATTGACTGCAAAGGATTTTCATCCAGGTATTAAAGGCGACCCTTAAGTTTGAAATGATGTTGGTTTGTTCCATTACTTATGAGCCACCACCGATGGGTGTGTGTCCTTCCCCTGTATGCCCCTGGCTGTCCTTCCTGAATGGTTAGTGCCCCCCTTTTGTCAAACCCCTTGAATTACAGCTGAAAGTCCTGACTTCGCTCCCATCTGGGTGTGTTTCCTTTCAACTTCAATGTGGTGGTGTACAGAGGCCAACTGCCAAAACAGTTATCCTTGTTCCAATATTTCTGGCCCTGACTGTATTTCAGCATCAGCCACACATTGACGACACCCATAACACTAGCTGCCAGTTTTCACAATCTTTTACTAGCCTTGTTTGTGTATTCCTAGTGGTATCTTCTTATTTGTCATACGATATTTGGGCTTATTCTTACTTCTATGGACAATATTTACCTCAGGGGTCTCCATATTATTGTGTCAACAGCAATCTATTAATTTTTTTTAAGAGTATGCAGTTTTGTTTAGCTTGTTCTCCATGCTAATGTCCGAGTACAGTTACTTCTACATGTGGGGCTTTGTTTTAACTATTATTAATGTTTTGATAACTTAGGCAAATATCTGGCAGTAATTTGATCCACTTGCCATTTCATGAATCAAAGCCTAATGGAAATTATTCAAATCCACCAGAGGACTTGAAGGTAAGTTGAATGCTCTGTTTCATGATAGTAGTTACGGTTGATAAGATTGTAGGTGGGGATCAAAGAAATGGAATCAGATTATGTAGCCAATTTAGGAATGTATGAACACCATGAAGCAAGAACCAAAATAACTTACTACTAAATGAGGCTATATAGGTAGGGTTTGTACTCACAAAGAAACTGGATCTGTTCCATTTCCTACAAGCTCTTGACTATTCATTATGCCAGTGAACTGCAGATGGCTCCTTTCAAAGTTTTAAAAATGCGCAGGTACAGATGCTGGCCTTGTTCAGATGTAATACTAACCCATGGTTCTTAGCGCTATGGGAATAAGTCTGGTTGAGCTGGGCCTGCACTCTCCCCTCCTTCAGGGCAGTCATGAGAACACTGGAAGTTCTTGTTTCAGTTTTTAAGTAGCAGCAGTTTCATATTATGTCTGAGCCTGGACAAACTGTAGTTAACCCTACCTATGGTGTACTGAAACAAGTCAGCTTGTTATAGTAGTATTCTGTGTCAAGGTTGTTATAAGGAAATAGTGTTTCCTGGTTGTGAGCATTTAAAGGCGGGCAGGCTATAAATCTGCATGCATGATACTGAAATAAATAATCAACTAAATTAATCATTGTTAATATATAAACGTGGTTCAGATCTGCATTTGGGATTTTTTCTTGGTCTTATTTTTACTTTTTTTACTTTTATTTAGCCTTTATCAAGCAGACGGCTTACGGAATTGCAGCTGTCAGATGAAGAAAGCTCAGAAGTAGCTACCAATTCAACTCTAACCTTAAAGAATAAATATTATTCCAGTTATACTGTTATAAGAAAAGGTTTGTTTTAACTGTGTGGTTGGGCTGACAAAGGTATCTGTTCTCAGTGGGTTTTTAACTTGGTGCTATTTCTCTAGTGGAGCATGGAATTAGCTACAGTATAGTCAGCCTAGCTGAAAATGAAATAAAAGTGGTGGGGGAGGAAGCTAAAACTATTCCTTCAACTAAACAAAAACAAGGTCCACAGTGCAGATTCTTGTCAACTGCCGCAGAGCCCCAAATTTTAGGCCTTCTGCCTCTGCTGTAACTTAGGGCTTCTGTAAAAGGTCACTTTATCCAAATACACACCCTCCCCTTTCCTTAAGGATGGTTTCAGCTTCTACCCCGAGTTACTCCTTTATCCCCCTCAACAGCTCTTCTTCCACTGGCTGTTTTGTTGTTATATCCCTACTGGGACCTCCCCCATACCCATTTGGATGACTAGTAAATTTGTTTCAGAAACTGAAGAACAGCGTGAGGAGCCAAGGACCATAGAGGCGAGCTGTCAGGAGAGACCACAGCAGCATTTAGTTTCTCTTGGAAACAACCAAAAGGAAAAGGAGCAATTCAGATTAAATTGTCCTCCATCTGGAAATAAATGGCCTCATCTTGAAGCGATGCATAAGAGAAACTCTGAGGTGATCTTGTTTGCTTCAAACTCTTAAGTGAAGTTTTAGTCCTTTTTTGTTTTTGTGAAGTTGTTGGCATCGGGCATGTTCGCGTGGCACGACAATCCACAGTGGGTGACAAGCTACACGCTGTGGGTTGTTTTGTGAACAATTCACAGTGTGTGGTTGAAGCATCCAACAGATGATCAGGGTTGGCGTGGGTTGTTTCCCCCCTCCTTCCCCCTAGGTCCTCCAGCCAGCTCCTTCCAGCATCCCAGGGGACTTGGTGGCAGAACCCGACTTGTCTGCTTCTAAATCCCCCATCCCCACTCCGATTCTGATCATGATTGGAGCCCTTAAACTTTTTTTTCCCCTTTCCCTTTTTTTTTTGCGCAAATGCAGGGCTGGGATTTTTTTTCACATTTTCCCAGCCCTGTGGAATGTGTGCAAATCCCCCCCATTTTAACTCCCCCTTTTAATCAGTTATTCGCAGTTGTGCACTTGCACAACTGCGGCTATCCAAAATATAGTGGCTTACCTTGACTGGACCTTTGTTTGAGCTGTCAGACACACAAGGTTATAGGCAACGCTAGACTGTATAGAGGCTTATTTGGTAGCCTTTGACAGTTGAGAGGTGGGGAAATGGGATGGTCACCCCCTTAACAGGATTATCCCCAGGGTTCAAATGGCTGGCCTGACCCTTGGGGTGCCCTGCTTTTTCCCCACCTGTCAAAGATTCAAGATCACCCACTACCCCAAGGCTTGTAGTAGAGATTATGGGGAGAGTTAGAAGCCACCCCAGTCATGCTGCGTGCTGAATTTGGATGACACAGCAACCTGCAATGCAGCATGGGTAATTAAGGAAATGCCAGGTGTGCAAGGGGCATGTGCAGGGGTGGGGGAAACGACCTATACTGTGCAGTTTCCCCTGCTGACAACAAACCTAGCCATTGTCAATAGCTGTGAAATGTGAAAGGCCATGTTCAGCCATCAAGTTCTTCAAGCTGCTGTGGCTGCTGCACACTGGTTAGAATTGTTCATTTTCTCCTAGGGAGTGGTATGATCTCCTACAGCCAGCCTTTAATTGCCCAGGAACCAGTTCATATGTAGCTATTTGTTTGCATTTTTTTAATTTACGCTACCCAATAGGCATCTGTAAAATGTGTTACTGAAACTTGGTATTGGCAACATATGACTAGCCAGCAAGAATGTAAGAAGAGCCATGCTGGACCAGACCAAGGGTCCATCTAGTCCAGCATTCTGTTCACACAGTGGCCAACCAGCTGCCCACAGAAAACCCACAAGCAAGACACAAGTACAGCAGCACCCTCCTGCCCATGTTCCCCAGCAACTGATGTACATAGGCATACTGCCTCTGATATTGGAGGTAGCATCTAGCTGTCAGGGCTAGTAGCCATTGATAGCCTTCTCCTCCAGAAATGTGTCTAATCCCCTTTTAAAACCATCCAAATTGGTGGCCATTGCCACATCTTGTTGTAGTGAATTCCATAGTTTTAACTATGTGCTGTGTGAAGGCAGTACTTGTCTTAACATATGCAGCATGATCCTACCAGTATTCCCTTCTCTAGTAAGCTAGAACTGAGTGAGGATGGTACTGGTTGCCCAGACATTTGTGACAAGCTCCCAGGCTAACTTTGTGCTTGCCTAGTGTTGCCTAGATTCTAGTATGCATGATGACCTCATGCAAATGCTGGTGCCGTGCAAACTGTTGAACGTATATGGGGTAAACTTTAGGAGAGCAGTATGCAGTAAAGAGATCAAGTGAAATTGTTTGCCTTTGATTCCCACTTATGTTTGTTTTGTTTTTTTTTAGCAAATGTAGATCAGTAGAAATAAGTATATTTTATACTACATATGCTCACTTGAGAACTGGTGACATAAAGGTTTTCCCCATTTTGTAGGGAAAAACCTCAAGTTTTGAACATCCAGCATTTCCAGTTTCTAAACGGTTTTCACCACCAGAACCAACTGTGCAAAAATGTTCACCTCCAGAGACTGCTTCAAAGAGAAACAGCCAGGCATTCATTGGTGCAACACCTAACAACAGCTCACTGCATGATTATATGGCCTGGTAACTTGTGTGTGGCTGTGTCTGTAGTGGTTCTTTCTTAAAATTTGATTTTATTTGTAGACTTCTGTTGGAATTTGCTTTTGTACAGTTTAAGTAAGTTATTAGTAGTTTGTATACGAGAAAAGAGATGTATCAACTTAACACTTGGCTGAAATATATTCGGAGTGTTTCATATGCAGCTTAATTTGAAGAAATGGCTTGGATACTGGGTTAAACTTTAGACTAAAAGTATTCTTTAAATTATTGAAATGACATCCGATCAACAGTAATCCTATGTGGCGTAAGAAAAAAATAATCTAGGAATATATATATGCGTCACCTTCTTGGTCTGACTCCAGCCACATCAAGATTCTGAAGATTAAGGGTTGCAACCAATGGCGGCTTTGTGCAAAAAGCTCTTCTGCTTTCACAAGTCAGTGCAGTTGATTTTTGCTCATCCCTACACAGTGCAGTTGATTTTTGCTCATTCCCCTCTCCTGAGCATAAAAGCTGCTCCTGAGGGTTAGGGGACCCTCTGGCACAGAATGGGGTATATTACAGAGGACTTCAGTTAGGAAGGGGGATCACCAAAAATCTTCCCACCCTGACTTACACTAGTGGAAATGCTTTCTGTTAAGGCAATGCCACCATTGGATACAATCCCATAAAACTGTATGGTATTGTATGGACAATTCTTTAAAATGCTAGAGCAAGGTAGATTACCTTTTTAATGAGCCAGAAGTTATAAAATACTTTAAGTAAACTTTAAAACTATATATTCAACTTCAAATACTGGTTTTCAGAAGGAAACCAATACCTGAAGATATGGTTGATTGGCAGAGAGTAGTACTGTGTATGCAAGGATTGTAATGACTGATTGTTTCTGACAGTTTCAGTACTCCTGTTGTAACAAATGATTTTCTTCTCACGGGAAAGACAACCACACCATATAACCAGGTCTCATATTTACAAACTTGTACGCCAGCAACTCCATTCCAAGTTCAGACTAGATTGCAGGTAACAATCTTTCCAAAATAAGTTATTCTGATAAAAAAGAATTGATTCACAACTAGTGGGCATAACAACTCATTGATCTAGACAAGCAAGCAGTTAAGAATTGAGTCAGTTAAATTTATGCTGACTTCAGAGCTATGTTTAGCTTTTAATTGAGGAGTAATCCGGCAGATGCAAAAGAAATCGTAGTGACAGACTTGACTCAACTATTGCTAAATAGTTTGGAGCAGTAGAAGGAAAGAATGTTTAAATAATCAATATATGGGCATGCCTTACATTTCAGGTATTGGCTAGGAAGAATATCTTAGCAGAGGAGAGCATGGTTTTTGGTGTACACAGTGGGGATGTCAGTATTAAAGGTCCATCTGCTGTGTATTAGCCACATGCATGTTTGGTCTATGAATTGGGTTGTTGTCCATCTGCTGAGGAATATAGAACTCTTGTCAAATCCCGCTCTTCTTTAAATGATCAGTTGGGTATGTGCAATTGACACCATATTTAAGTATATTTCTAAATCTTCTGATATGAATAGCATCTCTCCTTTGAACTGCATCAGTGTGCTGCATTAGCAAGGGTAGGAATCCGTGGAGCACTCAGCATTTCTATGCATGCTATTTTCCAAACACATCAGGTTGCATCCAGAGGTGCCCTTCCATTCATGGAAGTGGTCCTTTGTTGAATGCAAGAGCCTACAGTCCAGAAGATGCTCTCACTAATGAAAGAGGGGAAGACTATTTTTACTGATTGTCCCCCCCCCCAGAGCAGATCTGGGGTGAGGGGTGTTGGTGGAAGCTGCCTTCCAGTAGCAGGTGCTAAGAGCAACCCTTCCACTCACAGAACTGTTGAATCCAATCCATTTCTACCCTCCATATACGTACTAGGATTCTCCGTGTTCCTGGCTTTCCTGCATTTTAGAGATGCACAACACAACTCTTTCCATTCTTATTCAAACACTGGCCTCAGGTTACAGTGTCCAATAAACTGAGCTAGTGTGTGTTGATGTAAATTGGTTTCTTAATCTGCAGCATGTTGGCAAATTTTCTCTACCATGATTGAATTCAATGTAAAGCAGTCATTACTACGCAAGGTGATTTAACACTTGAATTTTAATGAAGTGTATTAACATAGTGTTGTAGATGTATGTATGTAGCCAGGACAGGCAATATCAACCAAACACCTGTTATTACTATAAAAAAACTATATTTTACTTCCCACTGCAAAAAGTAGTCTCAAAGCGACATACACAGTACAGAAAACCACAATTAAAATAACAGAAAAACACAAAAGCAATATAAACCATAACCAGCACAATAAAAATAAACACTATGAGTACATAATCTAAAAGCAATACAGTATGAAGTGTTCCTCACAATACACAAAATCTCTCTCTTACTGTCTCACAGCCTAGAATGAACACCACAAAAGCAACCCACAGCAGTTGGGGCATAATTAATGTTCATATGCCTGGGAAAATAAGTACATCTTTTTCTGGTGCAAAAAAGATGATGGTGTTGGTGCCAGGTGAGCTTCCTCAGGGAGAGCATTCCGTAATATATATTCCTGTATTCAGATTTCAGGTTCTGCACGGTCAAATGAATGCATTGCTATTAAAGGGAAATGGTACACTGTGTTGAAACAAATCGGCAGTGGAGGATCAAGTAAGGTAAGGTTTTAAATATAAAACCGTCTGATTTGGTGACAACTGCTGCATGTAGAACATGATGTGAAGATAATGCTTGCAAGCCGTTAAGGCCTTAAAACTCTGCTAGTAATCACAGACATGATGTAAGGGAACATTTCTTGTTGTGTCCACATCCCTGTTTTGGTATTGTAGATAGTAGCACTCTTTTAGTATTGTGCTCATAATCAGGTCACTATTATAAGTCCAAGAAATTCTGGGTAGAGTTCTATGGTTTCTGGAGGTGGGGTGGGGGTGGGGGTACACAGCTGTGAGACAGTGGAGCCTGGAAAGAATGCTGTGGCGAGCATCCTGCATCTCTGACAGGGCCTCCTGCCATGCATGTGAAGTATGATTGGACGGGTGAGGGGATGGACCAAAGCAGTGATGATAGGGATGGGCCAAAGACTGCCATAGTTGCCCTGGCTGATGACTTAATGCCATGAGAGAGGCTGTGTTGGAGACTTAAAGCACTATTAGTTCTCCTGGACCTGTTGATGGTATCAAAAGCCATCCAGGATGGTATCTTCCTTTCTGGATTGGGAGTGGGGAACCATTTGTGGTGGTTTGCTTCTTCCTGGTTGGCAGGTTCTAGATGGTGATGCTGGGGTGTTTTATTCATTCATATATTTAAAGATTTATAAGCTGCCATTCTGGATCAAGTCTGCCAAAGTTAGCAAACAAATACAGGCATAAAAATACAGTGATATAATAAAACTTTAAAATACCAAGCCCCCACCCCAATACATTAAAAAAGAGTTCAGCAAGCATTATTCACCCATTTCCAGAGTTCCAGCAATAAAACATCCATAAAATAGCAATATGACAGAAAACAAAAGATCAGTGAAAAGCTATTTGAAATAGGCGGGTTTTCAAAGTCCTTTTAAATATCATGGTGGATGGGACCAACTGTACGTCCCTTGCGTGGCTCCATAAGATGCTATTGTACCTCCCTGTGGGAGTTTCCCCTATAGTTCCACGGGGTCTTTTTAACATCAACATGCGACTGCTGGATGAATTTGTTGTGAAGGGTTTGCCAATATACTAATAATGCCCAGCTGTTTCTCCTCTCTCTTAAGATCCAAGAATGGTAGTGCTACTTTGAACAAGTGTTTGGAATCGTCATGGGTTGGTTGAAGGTGATTAAACTGGAGCTCAACCCAGACAAGATTGTGTTGAAAATAGCATGGAGCTTAGTAGACTGCTTAGTTAGTAAAATTCCTGTTCTAGAAGGGATCACTCCCCTTAGGAGCAGGTTCATAGTTTGGTGTTACTCACTGCGGATAGTTTGCTTCCAGATCTAGTTCAAAGTGCAGCCATTGACTTTTAGAGCTCCACATGGCCTGGCCCTTGACTTCTCCCATATGGAGCCCCCCAGGACTTGAAGATCAGCTGATGAGTCTCTATTCCTGATTGGTTGAGGAGTAGGGCCTTTTCAGTTGTGGTGTATTCTCGCTCTCCAGAGATTCATTTATGTTCCTTATTGGTGTCTTTTCAGAGACAAGTGAAAACATTTTTTCCAGCAATCCTTTGGGAATTAACTGGAAGTATGTGTATTAGGCTACTGGTCTGAATTAGTTTTATATTGTGTTACTGCTTCATTTTGGGTGGAGGGAATAAAACTGTTTGATCTGAGGAGTGCCTTGGGAAACTTTTTGTTAAAAGGCAGTATACATATACTGGGAATGAATATCACTTCACAGAATATCTAGAGCGCTGCTCAATTAAGCCTGTACAGTGATATTTCAGATATAGAACAGGCACATAGATAATGTCTCAGGATGTGGAGCAGAGGAAAGTAAAATATAAGCTATGGGTTAATTAAAATTAGGTATTTATAAACTGGATAAAAGCGTTGAGTAATTCAAGCGGCTTACTTGGAGAAAGCCTATTTGAATACAATAGGACTTGCTTCTGAGGAGATATGCAAAGGCTTACACTAGTAAACACTTCATCTGCTGTGTTGCTCTAGCTTTCTCCCTATTTCTGTCATCTGGCTCCAATTTACTTAATATTTCATGATATTAACAAATGCTGTGGTACAGGAACAATGCTTACTTATGCTTTTGCAAAGTGGAAATTACATTTTATAAACTAAAATATAGAACAAACACAAATCAGGCCATGCAGTGTTTGAATCTAAATAAGGGTACAATCTTATTACTTCTACCTCCAATGCTCGTAAGCCTCTGAACTTGGAGGCTTACAAGCACCCAGAGCAAACTGGGAGAAGCGGAAGAGGCGATCTTTACTTCCGCCACTCCTGAGGCTCTGCATGTTCGCTAGACAGGCTTTTTTGCTGTCTAGTTCAGACATTCCAGAGGAGGCTGGAGAGGCTTCAGGATAGCTTGTATCCCAGCCTCTCCAGTCACCTCCCCACCCACTGGTATCCCTTTATCCCATCTCCAAGGTCAAGTTCCCAACATCAGAGTGGCAGCTGGCACAGTTGTTTCCATGCAGGCTGCGAGGGGGAGGGAGGCTGGAGCGCGGATTCCCGAATTTGTGGTCAGAGCGCTGTCTCTGACTTTGAATCCAGGAGTCCAAAGTATCCTGTGGCCCGCAATTGTCTGTGTGCTCCCTAATAGATCTAGCCTATTGCTGTTGTAAAAATCAGTGCTGAATAAATACTTGCATAACATAGGTAAACTTAATTAAACGTGGATAGAAAGCTGCAATCCTCTGCAAACTTATTTGAGAGTCCCATTGAACTCACTCAGTAAGACTTCTGCATAGACATGCATAGCATTGTAATGCTGGGCCACAATCCTGTGCACACTTACCTGTGGTAAGTGCCATTGAACTCAGTGGGATTTGCTTTTGAGTAAACATACATAGGACTGGACAATTAGTTTTACATATTCCCTTTTAGTACTTTGTTGTCTTTCTGTTTGCTGCTGTTAGTCATCATAACTTCACAATTGGTTGCTGATTCTATTTATGTGAAAGTATCCCAGAAATAGTATACGAAACGTTAGCTTAATTCACTATTCTTTCTGTACACTACAGATGTATAGACTGTATCACAAAGCTGATTGATTGTTGCACCAGTAAAGCTTGTTAAACTAAAAGTTAACTGGCAGTTTCAGTGTTAACAGATACTTATTTCATCATTTCATAATTGCTCAACAAAATGTTAATCAGTTTTTTAATGTTTTTGCATTATCTTTTAGTAGTAGTAGCAGTATATCAATCTTCTTTCAAAGGGTTTCAGATGGGATACTATTACTACTAAATGATAAAGAAAAATACATTAAAGAATTGATTTACATACTAGCTTATTTCCCCCTTCCTGTCAACCCTTAAAAGGCGGTTAGCCTGAGAAACAGTGACTGGCCCAAGGTTGCATAGTAAGCCTAATTTGATCCCAGGTTCTTCTCGTTTCAAGATTAGCACTGAACTACACTATATGAACTCTCCATGAGTTTACTCTGATGGAACCGAGAAGCTGGCATTCCTGAGGAGTGAAGATGTCCGGTTTCATCATGCCAGAACTAATTGCAACCAGGTGTGTTCAGTAAGGCCCTTCCTTACCAAATGCTAAAGGCAGAATGCAGGGGTCTATCTCTGGAGGAAGAAAAGCCTGTTACAATTACTCACTAGTTTTTCAACTTCTCTGTGTGTGTTTTTTTAATGAACACAGTTTTCACAGAATGAGTCGTGGTCATGATTCTTAAGCACTTGTAGTACAATCCTGTGCATGTTTGGTCAGAAGTCAGGCCTACCCAGGTCAGTCCTACTGAGTTTAATGGGCTTACTACCAAGTAAGTGTGCATAGAATTGCAGCCTTAAAAATGTATTTCGATTTTGCGTTAATTTAAATATTTCCATATCTGTTAAAAATCCTTCAAAAGGAAGAAAGTCTTATAGTGTCAGATATGGGGATTTATTGTTAAGGTTATCTAGATTCTTTTTGTGACAGTGATATGAGAGGCAAATAGTGGAGCTTATTGAGGTAGATGTGATGACTCTGTCTCTGTAGGCCTGAACTCCTATTTCTTAAAGACGTGTTAAGCTTTGTACAAAATACATTTATATAATGTTCCTCCTAGGAGGACTGAAGTTGGTGTGCGATATTTGATAGCTGACTGATAACCTGCATATCATTCTCAGTAGAAGGACTTCCCTTAATAGATTAATTCAGTCTAGAATATTGATTATTTGCCTAATTTTGAAGATTGAAGTACTGTGAACAAATTGATAAATGAAACTACTACTGTTTTGTGGCTGGAATATCTGTCCATAAATGTTTTAATTAAAATTGTTGTTGGCTGGAATATCTGTCCATAAATGTTTTAATTAAAATTGTTGTCATCATACCTGTTTTCCCAGTAAATGTGTCCAAAGAGCAGCAGCAGCTGCAGCTAATAATAATAATAATAGCAGTAATAATATAAGTCATAGCTTTATGATTTTATTCAGTTGCTATCACTGATATAGTTCAAGGAGTCTCAGAACATATTAGTGACTTTTCCTAAGTCAATGATAAATATCTGAGTCTCCTACAGTCATAATTGCAAACGTACATATTAATGAAATAGTCAAGTCAGCTGGGGGCATGTGCCTATCATATGCAGGCAAATCAAGAATCATTTCATGTTTTAAGGTTCTTTAAAAGAGGTTTCTAAAACAAGCAAACACCTAGGTGCTATTGGTGAAGTAAAATAATAGTCTATTGTTTGCAGAGTTGTCATTTAACTGAAAGGGGGCATAGAATGCAGCCATGTGTGCTGTATCTATCAGGACAGAGAAAGGTCAGCACTCTACTTACCTGGTGGAGGCACACATACTTAAGACACATGCATACAATCCTAGACTGCCATCTTTCTCTACTTTGCACTTTGAAATCCATGGAAGTATATTGAGTAAATGTTGAGAGTGTATTTTAAAACAAGCAAACCTGATGTTTCTGTAATTCTCTCCCTGCCCCCAGGTATTCCAAGTACTTGATGAAAAGAAGCAGCTTTATGCCATCAAATATGTGGATCTAGAAGAGGCAGATCAACAGACCATGGAAAGCTATAAAAATGAGATTGCTCATTTAAATAAACTTCAGCAACATAGTGATAAGATCATCCGACTTTATGACTAGTGAGTAAATATTTTTACAAATCAGTCTAATCCTGCTCTCCCAAAATTGTTTCATGAAATATAACTTCATTTTTATAACAATCTTGTTTTAGTGAAATTGGTGAGAAGAATATCTACATGGTGATGGAGTGTGGAAATATTGATCTTAATAGCTGGCTTAAAAAGAAAAAGACAATTAACCCGTGGGAACGGAAGAGTTATTGGAAAAATATGTTGGAAGCTGTCCATACAATTCACCAACATGGTATCTATAAAAGTTGTTTGCTTGGAAGATTATTGCCCTGCCCTTCAGCATTGCTGCACACAGGGGCAGTTAACAAAGAACATAAACAGTTAAGACAATACAATCAAATAGCCAGATGATAATAAAACAGTAGGGAAATAAAAGCATAGCATGTTATCCATAGAATTAAATCAGATTAAGCAAGATTTTTAAAAGCCTGTGATAATAAAAGGGTATTTGTGTGGTGCTGAAAAGTCTTAAGAATTGGTGCCAAGTGAGCCTCTTTTGGGGAGGGCACTGCAAAGGCAGGGTGCATGTTTTTATTTCTTTTAATCTGTTGACTGGTTCCAGGACATGGTCTGAAGACAAGTGGTTCAGAAACCTTCCTGATGCTAAGCAGGTCCGGGTCTGATTAGTGTCCAGATAAAAGTCTGCTTGGGAACCTTATGTACGCCTTTGAGTAATGGGAAAGGAATACATGATATAAATGTAATACATGATATAAATGAAGTTGGAGGGTTCGTATTTAGATCTTTGCTTCCCTAATGATTTTCTAGATTTATTTATTTTTATTTATTTCATTTCTATACGCCCAATAGCCGAAGCTCTCTTCGGCTATCAGGCGGTATAGATTTGCTTCAATTTCTTTACAGTTCTAAAAGGTATGTTATTCTTGTCGCATATCACATTGTATGCAAGCTTTGTTCTAGGACTTCCTATAAGTATTGCATCTGCTTTGTTGTTGCACTGTCTTTCCTTCTATCTGTTTAAGTCTCAGGTATATTAAATTGCCATACAATCTCTACATTTTGGCAAAATCCTGAAAGCAAGGACAGCACATACACTTTGGTCACTACACTAATAGATATTTCATACACTTAACTCCTGATAACACTTTATTTGAAAATGTGCCAATCAGTGGTGCTGTCAGTTTTGAGGGAAGCTTGAGCAAGATGTTCTCTGCATCACCTTGGCTGATGCATCACCTGCATCCCTTGAAATGCCTTGGTTGCTCCATATGGGCTCAGAGGCACTCTGGGAATTGGGAAATGAAGATGGCAAGTATGACTTTTTGGAGCTTTGCTCTGACCTAACAGTATTTAATTTAAAACAACAACAACAACAACACAGAAATATTTTTCTCTGTTTGGGAGCTCTTGAAGCTTCAGGGCTTTGAACTGCTGTCCAGTAGTCTGGCCCTAATGATGCCACTAGTAGCAATGAGATATAAAGGCTTAGCTTTAATTGTGCTGTGGTGTTCTTGAGGACGGGCTTTTAGCTTCGGCCTTATGGATGGATTTTTTAACTGAACACATTAAAAACCTGTGGCCAGTGCTTAGATGCTGCAGAGTTACATATAGGCCCAGATAGCAGCAATGGAAGCAAGAGCTCATTGTCTTCCATATGCCCCATTCAAAGCCCATCAAGCTGTTTGCAGGCTTTGCTCAGTTCCAGCTCTCATCCTATCATGCGTTTCTCTTTCCTGCACTGGCCCAGTCCTTTCCTCTTTTTAGTGCTCCATCTATATATCTCTGATGCTACAAGCTTGCATGAGCTGTTGCTGTTACAACTTTTGATTCCTTTCAATGCAATTATATATATTAAAAGAGAAGCTATTCCCTGGAATCCCAAGGGCCAGACATTTTATTTATTTATTGCATTTACATCCACCTTTTTTCCTCTTGCAAGGAACCCAAGGCAGCTTACATTATCCTCCTCCTCTCCATTCTATCCTCACAACAACAACAACCCTGTGAGGTAGGCTGGGCTGAGAGTCTGTGACAGGCCCAAAGTCACCTAGTGAGCTCCCATGACCAAGTAGGGACTGGAACCCGGATCTTCCGGTTCCCAGTCCAATAAGCTCACCATGAACACAATGGGGCTTTCTTGGCACTCCTGTTATCGCTTCACCTTCCACGCCCAACAAGCTCTTCCTGAAGATCAGAGCATGGTTAAATGTAGCATGAAGAGCTGCCGTTGGAAAAGAAAATCAGTAATTCCTCCCTCTGCAAGTGAAAGCACCAGGTCTCTTGGGATTCTAGCTTTAGTTCCTTGTTTTGGTTGTAGGAGCACATGTGAGTGGGTTTTTGGCTGAAATCCCAGAAGATCTGAGGATGGAAGTCAAGGCCATTTTGTTTGCTGTTGTTGGCAACCTGGATTTGAGTATGCACATCTTTATTCATTAAAGAAAATTCTCTGATAAAATAAATTCTCTAGGCATTGTACAGTTTAAGTAATTATAATACGAAAACATGACAGATCAATAAAATCCAGCACAGCATAAAACATTCCAACATACCAACACAGGATAATAAAACATAACGAAATTACAAAAGGATAAAACAATCATCTGGTAGAAGAGTTTAAAAAAAACCCCACATCACAAGAACTAACTTTAAAATGTTTGAGGGAACAGAGCCAGTGGTGTGCCACTGAAAAAGTCTTCAAAGACCTACCTCCTAGGCTGGTTCTAAGAAGTTAAATGTGCCAGCCTACATATTTCTCCCTCCCTCCATCTTCATGATCTATCTGTAAACTGGAGTCCAGCTTGGCCTGCAAGGCAATTCACATCTGTTTGTGTTTTAAAACTCTGAATTCAAGAGCTAGCTGCAGGCAATCCCCAATAAGGCTTATAGTGTTCAAATGAAGTATAGAATACCTTATGGTAAAGTATACCTTAGGGTGCAATCCTATGGTAGCTAGAGAACCACCTCCGCACCCCCTCCCCTGCTGCCTCGTAGGCTGCACCGATCTTTCCCGCGCTTTGCGCTCAGAAGAGCAGCGCAGAGCAGGGGAAAAGGGGGTGTTCCCGGGGATGGGGTGGGGAGTTCGTAAGTGTCAGTACAACACTTCCCATGTGTCATCCGGCCTGCCCGCCCTGTGCTCCAGTGTCCTGCGGTTAGGCAGCTGAAATCAGCCATCTAGCCACAAATGCAGGGCAGCTGGAGCATGGAAGAGACGATCCCCTCCGTGCTCCTCCTGCCGTGGTTTGGATAGGCAGTCAACTATCCGCATAGGATTGCTCCCTTAATCTCAATTAAAAAAATCTATGCCTAAAGATTGAAAGCATGTGTAGAACCACTGACTGAAGCCTGTGCAAGGCTGAATATGCATGTGTCCTCTTGAGACCAGTAATATGCTAGACAATGCATGGAAAGATTTCTTCAGTTACATTTTTTTCATACAATAGCTATAATAAGGAAGTTTATCAACAGTTGAATGGAGCATTTTAAGTACAGCACTTAGTTACATTACATAGTAAAAATTTATGCCTTATTCTGTCAGTGAACTTGATATTTAATTATTTAAAAAATGTTTGTCCCACTTTTGCCCTCCTTAAAAGAAGCTGCTCAAAGGGGCTTACAAAATATAAATAGTCTAAATGCAACCATCATTTGCTTTTAAAATACATTTACAACAAGCTAAAAGCAATAGCAAAGATGAAAACACAAACAAAACTAGCTGTCAGTAAATAAAATTAAATAACAAAGGCAAATGCTTTTTCAGAGAGAAGTCCACAGTTGCTGGAGGAATACAGATCAACAGGAAGGTGACCTGACCTCTTGGGGCAGGGAGTCCCATATACAGGGTGCTGCCATTGAGAAAGCCCTCCTGTGCATTGGCAGCAATTGTTATGGATTTGCTGAGTGTTTTCAAACTACAGCTCCAGTATTTAGGAAGCCTTTGGCTGGTAGTTTACTACCCATAGCTGATCAATACACTTCAAACAAAGCATACCACCAAAAATGGTTTTAGGTAGATTCAGTTTTGGTTTTATACTAACAAGAGTTAGTAAAGGAAAAATATTTTGATCCATTTTTGAAAAAAAAAAAGAAGAAATATACTTGTAACACCACATTAAAATAACTTATATAAAATAACATAAGCCATTTTTGTTGTTAAACAGAGCTTTGCTAAAATTCTTAGATCTTAGTAGCTTAACAGGAAATAGAATTTCCTAAACATTTCTTGTTCTTAGACTACTAGTCCTAATAGTTTAAGGGAGCAATCTTATGGCCACGAGACACTGTCTAGAGGGCCATAGGATATGCTCTTTTCCGGGAACCGACCTTGGAGCCTGCGCTCTGAGGTCAGTTCCCAGAAAACTGACCTCCTCCCAGCCCCATCCTCCACGCTCGGAAGAGGAGCGCAGAGTGACTGAAAAGGGGCACGGCTGCGGGCATTCTGGGGCGGGGAGAGAGGAGCTACATGTACGACACATCCTATGTGTCATACATGCAGCCTCCTCTCCTGGTTAGCCCCCCGCAGCTAGACAGCTGAAAACAGCTATCTAGCGGAAAATATCAGGGCAGGAGAGGTGCGGAGGGAATGATCCCCCTGTACCTCTCCTGCCTTGCTTTGGATAGGCGGTTGCCTCCGAGTTCGGAGGTGGCCGCCTATCTTGATAGGATTGTGCCCTAAAAATGAAAGATCTCATTCTAAGTACCAAGTTTCCCATTCAATACTGAATAGGCTATCCAGCTGACAGATACACAGGCCTGGTGAGCTTTTAATAAGAAGCTCACACATTCTAAAATCAGCACATTTATATCTTTTTGCATAGAAATTACTTCATAGCTAATACTATCTACTGTTCCATCAATTAGGGTTCATATTCTTAATTATCTTATTGTTATTAAACAAAATTAGAACTTACAAAAAGGCTTACACATTCACCTTTCAGGCTAAATAAGATCAATTTTGAATTATACCTTTCAGAAGATAACTCTTTACTCAAAATTTGGCAATTAAACATCAGTCTATAAATTTTTCTAGACATCTGTATATCAAGCCTTTTGATGTCTATACCTTACAGAGTATTTTTTGCTCATTAATTGATAAGCAACTGCTTTAAGTACACTTTTGGCCTGGAATAATACAGGTCAACTTGATCCAGGTCAACTTGATCATTATTTTTTATGTCACTTACCCATAATTCATTGTGAACGTGCTTGTTCCTGTGTGTTAACTATATTAACGTCCCTTTAATACAATTACTACTTCTTATTTATTTACATATTTAATTCTGAATTACTCATCACTGACATTTGGTATTTGCATTTCATAGTAAGACATATTGTTTTAAGAGAGGTGGGTTAGCATTTTCTCAATAGCCTTCTCAACAAGTCCAGTAAAGCAAAATTAGCTATTTTCTAAAAATCCAGGACACCGTGTATGTGAAGGCACACATAAGGAGGGGCACAGCAGCTGATCTCAAAGGACAGGCAGTCTGCATGGGAGGAGATGGTCCTTCAAGTAGCCAGGTCCCAAGGCACTGAGGATTTCAACGGTAATAACCAGCACCTTGAATTGTACTTGGAAACAAACTGGCAGCCAGTGCAGCTAATAAAGATTACATGATCCTGGAATTTGCCCCGCTCAAAAACTTCAGCAGCAGCATTCTGCACTAGTTCAAGTTTCTAAGTGGTTTTCAGGGGCAGCCCAATGTAGAGCATGTAACAGCGGTCCTATTGAGATTTAACTACTGCATGTAGGACCATGGCTAGGTCTGACCGTACCAGCAATGAACACAGCTGGAGCACCAGCCAAAGCTGCAAGATGGTTCCAGAGAGTCTTCTAGCTTGGTTCTGCAGTTATAAAAGAGAGAAATACCTTCCTCCAAAGAGATTAAAGGACTCCTATGAGAAGAATGAATTCTACAGCTCACAGTCTCATGTCAGGGCTGCAAAAATCCCATGTTTAATTGCCTAGATTGGAGGTGCCTAGGATTTGGAATACCCCTCCCCCCTTGTGAGAGTGAGTGAGAAAGAGTAAGTACATGCTTTACTGGCCATTAAACTCTGAAATTGCATTTTAATTTGGGCTAATTGAACAAAATATTATTTTCCAGGCATCGTTCATAGTGATCTGAAACCAGCAAACTTTCTGCTAGTAGATGGAATGTTAAAACTAATAGATTTTGGTATTGCAAACCAAATGCAGCCAGATGTGACTAGTATTGTTAAAGATTCACAGGTGAGACTATTGGGGCATCCTTGTGTTACCTTAAATAAATAATAAAAATTACATTTGCATTGGGTGAGTTCTTAGTATCAGTGTTTTCATAATGAGCATGTGGTCACCAGGAGGAATGTAAAGAATTCTGCATGTCTTTATTTGTGTTCGCATGTTTTGTCTGACTGGGTGATAAGACTGATGTTGCAGGATTCGCAGCCACCTCTGGTGAGCTTATGATTCTTTCAGTGTCAGAGCCCCAATTACATCAGGCTGCTGTTGAAGTGTTACAAGGCGAGGTCTGAAGGTGTGGGACAGAGAGAGAGAGAATGTATAAGGTGTATTTCACCTGAGATGGACCAGGTTGATATAGCCCATACAGCTGAAAACAGTGGTGGGGAACCTATGGTCCTCCAGATGTTGTCTATGACTCCCATCATCCCTGAAAATTGGTCAGTCTGGCTGAGGTTGATGGGGGCTGAAATCCAACAACTGGAGGGCCACAGGTTACCTACCTCCAGCATAAAGGGTGGGGTGGCATGGAATTCTACAGAGTTGAAAAAATACTGCTTTGTACTTTTAAGACTACAAAATAGCAAAAACACGATCCAGTTCACTTTGGGCTTGTGATGTGTACAGTGGTCCTCTCTCAACTGAAGGTTACAAGTTCAGGTTAAGAGATCAGGAGCAGACTGTGTGACTGCAACTTCTCTTCCTATCCTGGATTTCTCCCTCCTGTCTTAACAGTGGCACAGACATTAATTGTGGTTCAAAACAACCAGGGTTCCCATTTTACCAGGTTTCTTAAGCAACAGCAAACTTGGTTGGCCTTAACCATGGTTAACATCATTACTAATATATTCTTTAACTTCTTTAAGTCAGGAAAAAGAACTTGCTTTTAGAGGACAGGGAAAGGATGCAAGATCCCACAGCTCACTCATGATCTCTTAATTCCTGTGGATGCGTTATTTGTGTGCTGGGTCCAAAATCTGAGGAATGCTGCCCCTGCCTTCACTAGGATGGAAGATTAGACGCACAGGCAACTATTTTGAGCACATAGGATTATTTTTAAAGAGATTTATACACTATTGCCTTCATCATTCAGTATAGTATATGTGGATGATATGAGGAGGGCTCTGGATAGGGGTGAATGCTCCTTCCTTGTTCTCCTCGACCTCTCAGCGGCTTTTGATACCGTTGACCACGGTATCCTCTTGGACCACCTGGAGGGGTTGGGCATTGGAGACACCATATTGCGGTGGTTCCGGTCCTTCCTCTCCGGCAGGTACCAGAGGGTAGCACTGCGAGAGGAGGTTTCAGACCTGTGGCCACTCACTTGTGGGGTGCCACAGGGTTCTATCCTCTCCCCAATGCTATTTAACATCTATGTGAAGCCGCTGGGGGCTATCATCAGGAGGTTTGGGGTGCGGTGTCATCAGTATGCAGATGACACAGAGCTCTACCTCTCGTTCAAATCTTCACCAAGGTTGGCCGTAGAATCCCTGTCCAAATGTCTGGAGACCGTGAGTGACTGGATGGGGAGGAATAAGCTGAAGCTGAACCCTGACAAGACCGAGGTACTTTTGGTGGGAGACAAGAGGAGGCTGGGGGATGTTGACCTGGTGTTGAATGGGGTACGGCTACCCTTGAAAGACCAGGTCCACAGCCTGGGGGTCATTTTGGACTCCCAGCTGTCCATGGAGGCTCAGGTGTCAGCTGTGAGCCGGACAGCGCTGTATCAACTCCATCTGATACGGCGGCTGCACCCCTTCCTTCCCGACCACCTGCTCCCATCGGTAGTACATGCCCTGGTCTCCTCTCGTTTAGACTACTGTAATGCGCTCTATGTGGGGTTACCCTTGAAGACGGTTCGGAAGCTGCAGCTGGTACAGAACGCGGCGGCTTGCCTGATTAAAGGCAGCCGCCGGCGAGATCACATCACTCCAGTCCTGAAGGAGTTGCATTCGTTACCAGTTGTTTTCCGGGCCAAATTCAAGGTGTTGGTTTTGACCTTTAAAACCCTATAGGGTTCCGGCCCAACTTATCTTAAGGAGCGCCTCCAGCAACACCAGACAGGCTGCTTAACAAGATCAGCCGCGGATGGCCTTCTCTCTGTCCCATCAGCCAGGACAGCTAGACTTGTGGGGGACAAGGGAGAGGGCCTTTTCTGTGGTGGCCTCCACTCTGTGGAACTCCCTCCCTAGGGAACGCCGCCATGCCTCCTCTTTAATGAGCTTCCGCTGTGCATTAAAAACGTGGTTGTTCAGGCAGGCATTTGCGGTGGGTTAGGGTATTTTAGAAAATGTTTTTATTGTAGAATTTCATTGTTTTAAACTGTTTTATTATATATTCTGTACATCACCCAGAGTGGCTGGGTGACCAGCCAGATGGGCGATTAATAAATTTAATAAATAATAAGAAATAATAGTATTAGCATTTTTAGGGACTTTCTATAATTGCCCATATCACTGTTTCCTCTGTTGAATCAAAACACAGTGTGTGTTTTAAAGCATTGTGTGTGTGTGTTCAGATCTTTTTGAAGTCACCCTAGACAAACTTCTATCTCTGCATTAATGTTTCTAATGAATTACAGCGGAATTCTGCTTATTGTCTGCCTCGCTGAAACCCACCTATTTTAAAATTGTGGTTTTAAGAACATTGTTTCTCAAGGCCTTTTTAGAGTGAGCTTTCAAAGAAAATTTCAGCCAATCCGAGACAGTATTCTTAAACATAATTGTCATTTAAAATCTATTGTTATTTTTAATACTCCTAGGTTGGCACAGTTAATTATATGCCACCAGAGGCAATCAAAGACATGTCCTCCTGTGGAGAAAACAGCATGTCAAGGTCAAAGGTAATATATTTTCCCTATAGTTGAAAGGGGGAAATGCTTTGCATCTTGCTTTCTAAATTTGTGCAAACCTGGCACAAAATTATTGGTTTTCTTGGATGTAGTGATGTGAATAAAGTAGTCCCATAAATATATAGGAGATTGAGCTTTTTTTTAAAAAAAGAAAATTTTATGGTTTCGGCTATTAAATAATCTGTTGTACCCCATTGGATGCTTTATCAGTGCATCAGTTTCTTGAACAATTTTTATAAACCTGTTACTCATTGTAAATTGTTTTCTTTTAAAATAATGATTCTGTAAAATGACTTTTAAATTCTAAAATTGTTGTATATTTCTCTCTGTGGTGTAACTTTGAGAAAATGACTTGTCCTGATAGGTGAATGCACTGCCTTTACCAATATGCATAATCACAAAGTGTGTTATTGATCAGGCTTTGTAATGTCCTTATTCTTTAATTGAGGCTCTGTTGCACCAGGTACATTGTCATTCATGGCAAGAATTTCAAAATCATAGTGGGAAATCTTTTCTCTTCCTCCTGGCTTTTGTTTTTAGATCAGTCCCAAAAGTGATGTCTGGTCATTGGGCTGCATTTTATATTGTATGACTTATGGAAGAACTCCATTTCAGCACATAACAAATCAGATCACAAAACTTCATGCCATAATTGACCCTAATTATGAAATAGCATTTCCTGATATTGAGGAAAAAGATCTCCAGGATGTCCTAAAGGTATCCTTTTGTATCACTGTTTAGTTATACTTTTTCCTTTGCCACATTAAGTGTTAAATGACTTATATATAGGAAACCATTTCTGACATCTTACTGTTTTTAGTAGGGGAGATCATCGCATAGAGATGAGCAGAAGGTTCCTCTTCTCCCCCATGCAACCTCCTGAAAAGCCTCCCTGAGAATAGGGACCCACCTGAACAGCATGGGATGGGTGCTTGTGGGCTGCTGGGGGAGGGAGGAATCACCCAGAGTCTGCAAGGGGGACACCACCCCTGCAGAGGGGTGTTTTGGGGAGTTGCAGTTTTAAAAATACTGTAAGCTTCATTTGGCTCATGGTTCTTGGGAACCAAGCTAATGTACCTTTACATACGTTGATTTCTCTCAAACCATTCAGGTCTAACCATTCAGGTCCCTTGTGTTGAAAAATAAGAATCACAAAATGCATGTGGTGTGTTTGTGCTTGAAGAGTTCAATAGCAAACAGCATCATAGAAATGCTTCTGTGAAAAGCTTTATTTTCCTCCTGATTGTCATTTGCTGGCTCTAATTTTAGATTCCAAAAACACAAACATACTATACTCTCCTCAGTAGCTAAACTGTATTGCTAAACCTGCATCTTGGCTGCAACTTAAAACTGCCAATGGCTCACATGACTGAATAATTTGCCTGTATATAGATAACCAGCCTGTGTGGGAGAAGCGTGCCTAGAACTTTTGATCTTCAAAATCAAGTTTGTCTGTACAGGGAAACTTCATAAATGAACGAATCATGTGAGCCCTTGCCTGCAGTCTGAAGTAATAGTTCAGATACATGTGTTCCATCTTGGTGACAACTATATCTGAGGATCAAACTACTCATATTAAATATATGATCACATTTAATGTATCGTTAAAAACCAAAAAGCTTGGTAGCCATGGGGGTGGGCTGTGTTCTGGTGTGTCAAGTTTAATTGCATACCATTATGCTGATGAAAATAGTTGAACTCACCTCCCCACCTACCTTGGTCCAGTTCATCTTTTCTTTAAAGATACACTAAATGTTACGCATTTTAATGAAATATGTAGGGTTTTTAAACTAGTTGTTTGGTACTTGTGCAAACCTCAGGGCTCTACTGATCCTTCTGATATATCCCTCTTGTAACTAGGTTGTGCTATTACGGCTACATAAGCAGCACTCACAGAACTTCAGAAATGTTGTAAAATGAGAAAATGATGTAAAACGTGTTATAAGTAAGGTGGTAATGAACTGTTTGTTCTAAGACATAGTTCTGTACAGTCAGTGAATAGTGCTGTAGTTACTTTTTGTATTGCTAAATATGTCTTCATGTCATTATAAGCCAAACAAATGTAGCTCAAAAAAATTCACACCAGTTTTCTCTCTTGCTTCTTAGCACTTTGAGAGCAGCAGATACATTAGATGCTATATAGGAAAATATGCAAGAAGTAGGGAACAGGAGAATCCATTTATTTTATGAATATATTGGCCCGGTTTTGGAAAGCTTTTTGCCTGTGCATACAGTCCCTTTTTGTGTGAGTTGTAATTAATCCTGAAAATCTATATTTAACTTGTTTGGGCTCACCTGGGAAACACTGGTTTCCTGCATGGAGTCTTGTTTTGAGAAAATCCTCTATAGCTACGGCATTTTAGGTGGGAACCTTCCCCCGCTGTCTACTGCACATACTTCTGTGGGTTCCTGCCTGTTCCTCTCAGTTCCGTTAAAACCAGCATAGTGGCCCTGTAACTGAGAGGAAAAACCAGGAAAAAGAAGCCACTCCAGGTGTCAGTACTAAGATTCACACTGACACCTGAAGTGGGGATGGTGGGCGGGTTATTTGAATGCATAGATGACCACTCAAAGAACTACAGTTACAGGTAAGCAACCTGTCTTCCTTCTTCGTGGTCTCGCTGCATCACACATATGGGTGATTAGCAAGCTGACTTACTGGAGGTGGGTAGGTGTCTCAGTTAAATATCGATGACAGGACTTGGACATCCAAACGCTGCGTTGACTCTCAACCTGGCATCCAAGTGGTAATGCTGAATAAAGGTTGATGGAGTGGACCATGTTGCTGCTTTACAAAGATCTGCTTTACAAAGATCTTTCTTTATAAAGAAAGCAACTGATGTTGCCACTGCCTGCATCAAATGTCCACGAATTGGTGCCAACAAATCAAGGCCAGCTACCTGATATGCTAACTGGTGTGGTTTTGACAACCCATGAAGAAAAACACTGGGAGAAAATAGGCAGTCCTTTCCACCCTTCTCCATAACAGACAAATAAATGAGATGACTTACAGAACAACTTTATCCTGTCCTTGTAAAAAGCCAAAGCCCTTCGAAGATACAGAGAATGTAATGTGGGCTCCAGAGGAGTAGAGGGCGATGGAAAGAATACTGGTAAGACAATGTCCTCATTTATATGAAAATTGGTCACCATCTTAGGTAGAAAGGACACATCAAGGTGCAACATGACCTTGCCTCTATGGAAAACAAGGCAAGGCTCGTCCACTCAAAGCGCACACAGCTCACCGGCTGTCCTGCTGATGTTATTGCCACAAGGGATGGGACCTTCCAGGACAGCAGTCTCAGATCTATTCTCGCCATAGGTTCAAATGGCTTCGACAGTAATGCCTTTAAGACAACCGCAAGGCTCCATGTCGGGACTGGAGCAGTGGTGCCAAATTCCTCACTCCCTTTAGTAATTCATTTGCGATAAGGTGCTCAAAAACAGAACATTGCTCAACAGGAGAGTGAACCGATGAAACAGAGGCCAGGTAAACGTGAAGGGAAGATAAAGACCTTTCTTGAATAATGCAAGTAAAAACAGTAGAATTTCCCATATACCACACCTGAGAGGGTCAAATTTCCACTCTTCAGCAAAAGCTACAAACGCTTTCCACTTTCGAGGTGCATGTTGTGAGTGTATGGGCAGCACCGAGTACTTTTTGCAAAGCCAGTGGTAAGGTCTTGTGAACCATCAACAAATCCTCCACACCGTCATGTGCAATGTCAGCAAGTCCGGATGTTGCACTCGGCCTCTCTCTTGGGTCAGTAGAGATGGAATTGATGGAAGTCTGATGTATTGGTTTTGTCACAGTCGCAGAAGAGGAGCAAACCACGGCTGTATGGACACCACCACTGGATGATCAGAATGCATTACGTGTTGTTTGACCTGATCTTTGGTATCACCTATGTGATCAACAGGATCAGGGGGAAGAAGCACAGTATGCCCCCCATCCAATGCAGGATAAAGATATCCCCCATTGAATTCTGCCTGTGGCCAGCTCTGCTGCAATATGTGGTGGAGACAGCATTATGTTCCATGGCGAATAAGTCCACTACAAGTATACCCCAGCAACTGAACAGATCTGCTAACACTGTTCGGTCCATCTCCCACTTGTGGGAGGTCAGCAACATGCAACTTAAGCAGGTGGTGAGAACATTGTCAGCTCCTGCAACATGAACAGCAACTATGCCGATGTGATGGTCTGCATATCAAAGAAGGGTTTGAAGCATCAATGTCATGACTGGTGCAGACGTTGTCCCTCCTTGCTTGTTCAAGTAGGTGATAACTGCAGTGTTGTCCGATGTTATTTGGACTAGCTTGCCTACAAGGTCCATTTTGAATGCTGTCAATGCCTTCTGCACTGTCCGCAGCTCCAGCAGGTTGATATGATCTGTGATTTCTCTGGGGCTGCCATGACTATGTACCATTAGGCCTGCACAATGAGCTCCCCACCCCATGAGAGAGGCGTCTGTGGTGACTACTCTGGAGGGGAACGGCTGGAGGAATGGCATGCCCTTCCTTAGGTTGTCCAATATAGTCCACTACTGGAGTGACTGTTTCACCTCGAGCAGCAACCACAGACGAGTGTGATGGGCATCCTGTTGGTTGTTGAAGTTGCTGAGGAACCAGGCTTGTAACAACCTCCTTCTGAGGCAGACTTGATACAACACTGCAGTTGTTGACACCATAAGTTCTAGAAGGCTCTGCATCTGGTATGCTGAGACTTTCCGTCAGGATTGAAGCTCTGTAGCGAGAGCAGCAATGGTTTGACATCGATTGATGGGGAGGAATGCTTGGCCCTTGCAAGAGTTCAACGCCACTCTGACGAACAAAAGCTCCTGCACGGGCTTTAAGTTGGACTTCTCCCAGTTGATGTATAACCCCATGTTAATCTGGTACTAAAAGGGTTAAATGTTGCTAGCAAAACACTGAAGATGGCTAACTTGATCTGGAATGGTTGAATGACCTGAATGAGGACTTTGGGGTAACCTACAAGAAGAGCCCCTAAAAGGCTTCAGATTCATATTTAAGAATCAGATTTATATTCCAGAGTCTTGACCCCTGGGCGAGAAGACCTTGAAGTTTTGATTCTATGCTAATTGATGTTATCTCACTAATTGAGATTTTGCAAGACTGGCTTTGAAGAAGGGAGGGGAGTGCAGCTGTCTTTATAAGTGGCTTCATGGAGCTTGTTCAAGGCCACAGTGTGACGGCAGAGTGTATGAGCGAAATGAACAGAAGAACTGAGCATACTCAGATGCCTACTAAGAGGAGGAAAAGTACCATTTTGACTTCTCATGGTGTCCACCTGCTGATAAGAGAATATCCTTACTTGAAGCCAGTTGTGTGGGGGAGGGGTGTAGCCCTGAGCAGGAGTGGCAATTGGGAGGTGTTCGGGTGGATATCATTAAATATGACCAAAGATGGCCATGAGTTCAAAGAAGCTGAACCAGGGAGAAATATGTCAATCAAGATAACATGCCCAGATGGCAGATTTTTGGCCACCTTTTAAGACACTTCAAAGTAACCCATTTGTAGTAGTGCCAGAAATGTTCCCCGAACATGTGAGATTGTGGGAGATAGGTGAGACACCTTACTTCTGATTGGTGAGCAGGTGGTCTAGCCTCACATGCACCCTATCTTGACTGCAAGATTGCTGTCTCATTACTCATTGGGGGCCCCACCTTTATCCAGAGGAAGTATATAAAAGCACAGGTAGCAAGAGCTCATTTCTGCTGCTTCTGCTCACTTCGCTTTTTCTGCCTTGCCCCCAGACCCCAGGATTTGGGTAACTATGGACCTCTTTAGACTCTTAGACTTTAGAACTTAGAATATTTTCTGAAGTTAGGACTTAAGAGTATTTTTTCTGAAAGTAGTATTTAGAATTATTTCTAAGTTTGGGACATAGAATTATTTCTGAGCTTGAGACTTGGAGTTATTTCTGAGGATGGGACATGGAATTATTTCCAAGTCTTGGGTTTTCCATTCACTTTGACTTCTACCTTTATTCTTCACATGCCTACAGGAACTTAGTAATGTTTTTATAATTCAAGTAATGTGCAGGAAGAAGAAAAGAGTTAACCTTATGTTTTAGTTTAGATTTGTTTTAGTCTAGCTTCAAACTGCAAGTAGTAAGCAGGAGGATAGGAAGGAGGAGTCATAACAATGTTAGAAGCTCAAGCCGTTACCTTATTAGCAGATAATTCATAGTACCAGCTTTGGCAATTGCAAGTCTTTTAAATAATCTCCTATTTTTGTTGTATTCTCTTTCCCTGTAATCACAGATAAAGTTTCTAACACTCCTATAACCACCATGCCAGCACTTTCTTTTTATTTTGTACTTTTCTAAAATACTTTTGTACTTTTCTAAAATTTTGTCTGTAGTGATGTTTGTTTGGATTATCTTGGCTACTCACTGGGGCGTTTCAGACCTATTTGGTTCAGGTTCTGAAGTTAAACAGGACCAGACTTACATCCCAAACTCACTAGGAGAGAACAGGTCAACCCCATCGATCTCCACAGCTGATTCTTGGTTGGTGCTACCAGCAGCCAGTCATCGATGCAAGGATAGATCTCTACTGCCTTTACATGCAGGTGGGCACAGACAACTGCCATGCATTTGGTAAAGACCCTCAGCACGGTGGAAAGGCTGAGGGGTAGCACACACAACAGGTAGGCATCTTCCCCGATGACAAAACAAAGAAAACAGTGATAAAGACACTTTATAGCTATGTGGAAGTATGCATCTTAGAGACTGATGGAGGAAAACCAATCTCCCGGAAGATGAGAGGAAGGATCTGTGCCAGAGAAATCATTTGAAATTTCCTGGGGTTGATGAAGGTATTCCATTTTCTGAGGTCTAAGATTGGTCTCAGCCATCCATCCCTTTTCGGTACGGTGAAATACATGGAATAAAAGCTATTGTACAGGCAGTCCTTCTGAACAGATTCAATCGCTCCCTTTTTCAGGAATGTCTGCACCTCCTGATGTAAAACTGGAGACGGAGTGGTGGTTTTCACAGTACCAGTGGGAGGAAGGGTGTTGAATTTGATCCTGTATGCTCACTGAATAATCAAAAGAACCCAGGTGTCCGATGTTATTTCCTTCCATGCCGGGAGGAAGCTGAAAAGGAGGTTGCCAAACTGGGGGGAGAGGCAGAAGGGACTGGGAAGGGCAGAGTCAAAGCCACCACCTGTTATTGCCATCCCCTTTCCTCTGGGAGCCTCTGAATTTCAGTGCCGGGTATTGTCTGCACAGTGTCTGCCTCTGATGTGTATGTTGGAAAGCAGTGGACTGCTGTGATTGAAATTGGCTAGGTGGTGGTCAGTACCAGCGCCTCTGTCGTGGTTGCTGCTCCAGGCTTTCTGTATGGAATCCAAAGTTTTATCTGTCTTTGTACTGAAAAGCCTCAGACCATCAAAAGGCAAGTCCTCAGTCCTGGATCGTGCTTTCTGCGAGAGTCCTGCTGATCTTAACCATGCATGTCTATGGAGTGCAACTGCTTCAGCAAGCACTTTAGAGTTGCAGTCCACATGATGTCTTGCTGTGTGGATCTGTTGTCTGGAGAGCTTTAAGGCCTCGCCCTGGAACAATCAAGCTAGTTCCTTTTTATCATCTGGCAAGTACTCAGACAACTTGCCGACCTTGTCAGGTTATCGGCTCCTCCTTTGGGACATCGCTGCCTGGTAGTTTGCTACTTTTAAACTCAACAACGTGGATGAATTGATACACCTGCCCAACAGGACGAGCCTCCATCCTTTTTGTCCACCGGGGATGAATGTTGTTGAAGCGACTTTCCCAAGGCCGCTTCCCTGATGATTGAATTTGGTGCTGGGTGCTGCGCAAGGAATTCAGCATCAGCCGCTTGTACTTTATCTCCTTGGTAGGGCCCTGATTCTGTAGTGTCGATTTGAGGGAGACTGGAGCCTTTGACACCCCTGGTAGAAGCGACACCATAAGTTCTGGCACCAGTGTATGAGAGGTCAGTAAAGTATCGGTGTCTTCCCTCAGCCTCGGTACTGAAGACAGTGGCTGGTGGCAATGACGTTCCTGACCCACAGGCATGGAGGGTACCATCTGACTTCAAGGAATCAGTGGGGGCGCCAAGAAAACACCTTCTGCAGCAGGTGGCCTAGACACTGTAGCAGATGGTTGATGGTAATAACAGTCATTGTCAAGATATTCCCATCTACGGTAGTGAGGGTCGTGATAGGGATCAAAGCAGTCAGTGTCACAGTATTGTGGTGACCGTAGGAGGAATCCCAGCCTGGGCATCAGTCCTAACTTGGTGGGGAGTGTGATCAGTCCCAGGTTCAGTAGTAAGTAGTGGAAAAACCTCGAGTGAATGGTTTGGAAAACATTGAGTCTGGAGACCCATGGCAACGGACTGTAATCTCAGCTCTCCATGGCGAGGTATAGGTTCTAGCAGGAGGAGCCAGAGAAGCATGACCGGCCCGGTGTAGAAGGCAAAACCTGCACATCTGAGGTGTCCTCAGAATGAGGAGATTTTTCTATTATCTGGACAGGTGATTGAGTAGTGGGCTTGGTTGGCTGATGTGGGGAGTCTGTGGCCGTGACACAGATGGGGCTGCCATATTAACTTTTGGATCCTCAACTGCCTGTAGCGCTTTCTGCCAAAGCACCACTTTAAGTCTGTCAGGATGGGTTCTCTTAGTTTTCTTTGAAAAGGCTTGGCAGTGCAGGCAGGAGTCCACTTTGTGTCTCTCTCCCAAACAAAGGAGGCAGAGAGAATGTCCATCTGACAGAGATCATTTACTCCTGCACTGCATGTGTTTTCTAAAGGGGGCCCGGATGGCCATACACTTTTACGGGCAATTGCGAGATTGCAAAAAGCAAGCAAGCAAAACTAAATAGGTAGGAAAAAACGACAGAAGGAGAGAAGATAGAATAAAACGTCAAGTTGACAAGCTGGTAAGCTGAGAAGCTTTCCTAACAAGTGTTGCCACTACGTTGGTCTTAAGGGAAGTGAGGGGAATAGGTGGGAACCCATGGGAGCATGTGCATTAGACAGTGGGGAAAGGTTCCCACCTAAAATGTCTTAGCAATCGAAGTTTTTCCCGAAACAAGATTCCACACAGGTGCAGAGCCCATACATGTGAATGCACAGATGACCACACGAAGAACTACAGTTACAGGTAAGCAACCTGTCTTTACCAGCTTTGGAACAAGCCAGGATCTTTAACCGTAGTTAAGAAGTTTAGCTTGTTCCCTAGTTGGTAAAATAGTTTTCCAGTTTGGACGAAATGGGAAATTATTATTAATTAGAGATGTTGTAGTTTAATTGCAATTCACACGGAGGGGCTGCATGCATGGACAAAAGGCTCATGCATATTTTAATTTAATAAGCTGAGATATGATTATTCAGATGTGACCAATTTCTCTGAAATAGCAGGAGCATTCATTTAGTGTGTGCCCATTGTACCCTGTCACATGGAATGTTCACAGAATCTATTCTGTCTTTAAAATGCAGACTTGAGCCCTGTGCTACCAGGCACAAACTAAATTAATGGAGTGCAACTTTCATTCAGTAGATATAATCCTATGTAAAATGTGAAAATCTAAGTTATTTGTAGGTATAATCTTCAGAAAACAGTGTGTATTTTTATTTATTTATTACATTTATATCCTGCCATTTTTCCTCCTGAAGGAACCCAGGGCAGAGTACATAATCCTCCTCCATTTTATCCTCACAATAGCCCTGTGAGGTGGATTGGTCTGAGAGTTTGTGACTGGCCCAAAGTCACCCAGTGAGCTTCCATGGCCAAGTGGGGACTAGAACCCGGATCTCCCAACTCCCAGTCCAACACTCTAGCCACTACGCCACACTGGCTCTTTTTGGAAGATTAATTTTCAAATTCATCCCAATTTCTTTCAGCGCTGTTTAGTAAGGAATCCTAAACAAAGAATATCGGTCTCTGAATTGTTGATTCATCCCTATGTGCATATCCAAGCCAAATCACAAACAGGTAACTCTAGCTTTATAATAAATGTTACTACTGCATTTCACTTAATTTCACCAGAGTTATTTTATAGAAAAGTGATCCTCTGTGTTCATTCCCTCAGCTAATACTTTCACAGACTAAAGTATACCTGTTAGCCTAAGGTTCGTCCCTAAGTTGTGTGGTATCCAAATTTTCACACATTTTAACTAAAAATATTGGCCATACGTATAAAGCATAACTGCATTTTAAATTCCTCTAGGGCATTTGGCTACAAAAGGAACAACAGAGGAAATGAAACGTATCCTCGGTCATCTTATTGGCTTGAATTCTCCTAACTCTATTTCTAGAGCTGCTAGAGTAAGTAAATATATTTTAAATAGTGGTATTGCTACAGTAATTTAATATTTGTAACACTTAGGACTAAGATAATATAGAAGTTAAACAGTTCCTGCTTGCAGTCCATTTTGGACAAGAGAGTATGTGGGCTCTGGGTGTAGCAAATGTATAGTGAGGAATGGTATTCACGGTTGGTGGTATTAGAGTTTACAAAAAAATAACGGGTCAAGAAATGTGTTGCTGATGAAGTAGTGGATCTTAAAAGGCAGAAACGCTAGTTGTTTGCTATTTACACTGTGGGATGTTCTTCCAGTAATAGGAAGTGGCATGGCATAGGAAAGAAAAGATGTGAACTCACAGAATCTTTGAAGAAATGTAGGAGAACAAATGTAGGAGAACAAATTAAAAAAAGCTACATAATCCTAAAATAAAGAGTACTCCAGCTTACCCCCACAAAAATGCTCTAACTTAAAACAAAAAGAGGTTGTTCTGGAGATTTACTTCTTTTTAGGAAGTGTTAAATGAAACCTACATCTTTTTCTCCCAAAATATTTTACAAGCCATCATTATCAGCGTTGTGTATATTAGCTGTTTTGAAGCAGTTTAACTAAGACGGGACACAAGTAGAAACTATTTCATGGTTTTAGCCTTGATCCAGAGGGGGAAAACCCTGGTTCTCTCTCTCATGCATACTTTTCAGCGTACAATATGAAAATAGCTGCTGAAGCCCAACCTGTCATCTATTTGTAGGAATTACTATTTTTAATTGTTTATGCCACTTTTCCCTCAAGGGGGCTTGTTTAAATGATAACTCATCCTGCAATAAAAATCCAAGGGGACAGCTAGTTAAGGGATTACATTAAAATGGTGAACTAAAAGTCAGGGGAAAGTACCTATGGGATAATTGGGGAAACATTTCTTCATTTTATCCTAGGAAGGTGTCATCTTGAGCAGCAGTATTCAATATCCAAAATTCACAGTAGGAACACTAACCTTGTGGTGAATTGTAAGCATAGATATGTAGCTAAAATATCCTTAATTTTTGCCTCTGTAAACAAGCCTGGGCTGCAGGGGTTTGAAGAAAACTATCTTAAATTACCAAGCTCTTAAATATGGAAATATCTAATCGGATTTCCTCTAGGCTTGTCTGTTTTCCAAAAAACAAATTCTCACCCTCCAGTCAAATTAAATTTAACCTTGACTATTAAAGGGAGGTAAAATTGCATTTGGAAATATACCCACTGTTCTGTTGGAGTGAACAATAAAAAATAGCACAGGGAATTCAAGTACCTGTTTTGCTTCTGGACATGGTTTATATTCCCTCTGACATTCCTGTCTTCTAGCTATATGTTTTAGGTTGAATAATGAAAATGGTTGTGATTTGTTTTTAAAGCCAAATACAATATTAAATTAAAAGAGTAAATTTTGATTTAAAATACACAAGTGGTAAGGTTATATATAGGCTTATGCGAAAAAATGATCAATTGCTTTATCATTTTTCATTCAGAAGTAGAAATGTAGGGCGAAATCCAACAGTGTTCACCTGTGAATGGAATGGGCTAGTTTGGCGGAATGGATTCCCCGTTCCCTGTGAACCCAAAATCTGCTCGGCAGGGTTGGGGACCCTCTGGAGCAGATTCGGAGAACTGCAGGGCAATGGAGAGGAAGAGGTAGTCCCATTCTGCAAATGGAAGTCTGCTTGCGTGATATTGGATGTTGCCCATAAATTCCACGTCCTCCTAATTAAACTCTATAGCACTTGAATCTTTTCAGGGATACATGAATGAATGAGATTTGTTTGTTAAAGTTCAGCAAGTGATGGCAAATTCTCCTTTTCGGAGAGATTTTAATATTTTAGTCAAATCTTAAAAACAAACTTCCCCAATGCTTGCTCTTTACTCTGGCCAGAATATTATTACTCTGATTTTGGAACTGCCTTGTTAACATCAGGCGTTGCAAATCTAAAACCCCTTATACAAAGATACTTCAGTGCTAAACGTAATTTTTTATTCTCTGGTAGAAAAGTCAAGGGGTATCTGGAGGAGAAAAGTGGAGAATGAGATTCTGCACAGAATTCCATTGCTGGCTCTTATACTCCACAGAATCCTTGTGACATTGGACTCCCAGTGTGTATGTTTAACCTCAACCCAGACAAGAGTGTGCCAAGAGGCACACTGAGCTGACATTTTATGTACATGGTGCTTTCATTTATTTATTATTTATACATTGCCACACCTACATGGCACTTTTACAAGAGTAAAAGCACATAAGCAAAAAAGATCTTGTCCAAAGATACTTAGAATCAGAGGGTTGGATCCAGTGGTGCAGTTCTACCAGCGGAAGGGAAACCACTGGTGGTGGAGTGGCTTTCCCCTCCCCTGTGTCCTCCAAATCTGCGTTGGAGGATTGGGGACCCTCCGAAGCAGATTTGGGGGGGCATGGGGACTGCAGGGGAAAAAAGAGAGGATGGGGAAATCCCATTGCATGAGCAGATTTCCACTTCTACAAAATTGGCTCCAACCCTACATTTCAACAGTGGGTTAGGGAGCAAAAGGACTGAAGAGCAAAGAGTAACAACTGGGGTTGGTGTGGGGAGAGTAGGAAAGAGAGCCGAGGTTAAATAATGTGATAAAATACAGATAATATACTTACTTGGGCTTTCTTTCAGAGGGGGATAAAGTCAAAAGGATTAAGTCAAAAGTTCCATGCCAGGTTATGAGTTTTGAAAAGGGATTTGAAAGAAAAGAGGATCGTTTCTGATAATTTGTCTTGCTTTTTTAAAATTTCAGACTTTATATGAGCAGTGCAACAAAGGCGAAGGTTTAGATGTGTCTGCTTTTGCAAACTCTGATCGGTAAACATGGAGCCCAAACTTTAGTTTAAAAATGTATTAAGGAAGATATGATACACTATTGTAGGCAAAGGCTGGTCCTGTTTAAACTGATTTGTCTTGCCTCTTAAAATTGTTTTAATATCTGTGGTTTCAGCTAATTTTTTTCACCATTTCTGTGTCTAATATTTGCATATCAGTCCTATGGGATAGCCAACATTGCCATATAATTTTAACAGGTCAGTTCACTGCGTATAGGATTTGGATAGAAAATACTTGTGGATGAATTAAAAAAGTGGAAGATATTTTGCTGCAGTTCTTAAAGTAGCGCAGAAAACATTTAGACTTCATTCCAACACAGATTTAGTTGGGAGTCTCTAATACTTGTCAGTGTTTATCCTGAAGATTGAATTCATTATTTTCTTTTCCATCAGGTCTAGTTGCCATATTGATTTTCAGATACTGCTGGTGGGGGAACTCTGTGTAAAATAGTACTTCAGTTTAGCTGCTTTTACTCCCACGTGTGGTGTTCTGTACATACTGTCATGGAAACATTTTGATTTATAAGTGACACCAGGTGTGCAAATAAACAAGAAATTGAATCTTGTAAATAAAAGAAATAAAATGATGTATACTGTGTTAATGTTCTCAATGTGTGTGTGTGTGTTTTAAATAAACAATATCCTAGAAAATCTGCTTTCTAATTTGGAAAGGTAACCAAAATAATAATACTTCCCTTGAAATCTTGTATTTCACTTTTTCAGTTTTGTTAATTGGTTTCTCATTACTGTTCAGTTGGTAGCTGTTTCCTCATAACGATGACATCACTCAAGCAAAGAGAACATTCTATGGCATATTGAGCCTGCATTGTGGCTGAATAATTTAGCTCATAGGTTATCACTTGTTTCCATTGCAGTCTCTGGAATAGCAACGTTTTATTTTTAAATGCCATGTGGCTTGCTTTAATGTAGCTGCACTTATTTCTGTGTGCAATTCTTGGGGGTTGGTATGGCTGCTTGTTTTTAGGTAGTGAGCCTCCAAATCTGGTTATTTTAAGCACTGTTTTAATCGTTACTTTATCACAACGGCCACCAAACAGTGGGGATGTGTATGGAGCTAGGCCTGTAAACAAGAGCAGCTGCTTAGTAAGTGAATTGCCAGCTCTCAGCTTCCCAACTCTGGAAGCTTCACCATTTCCCTTGGGTTCTTCCCTCTCCATCCCTTGTGGTCCTGTCCTATGCCGCACTCTTATCTCAGGCACTAGCTTCTGGCTCCCCTTTAGTTATGTTCTGCTATGGCCCATTCCAGTGGCAGTGGTAAGAGGAAAAGCTAGGGTAGCCATTTAAGCATTGCCAAAAAGAGGACATAGATTTGCAGAAAAGTTGCATGTGCTAATTTATATGTGTAGATGCACGTTTAGAGATAATTACTATAATTTCAACAGAAATCCAGTACATCGCATGCTAGTTAGTAGAGAAGACTGTGACCAGGTTACCTGTGTGCTGTTGCTCAGTCTGGTGTCCAGGTGTTAACTGTTGGGCAGCTTTAGGCCCCTGCTGTTCCTTCTTATGGTTCTTTATCTTTAAACTGGCCTTGGACTGGGCAGCTCTTCAAATATAGAATTGTCCTCTGTAAAGTAGGACACACGATCAACCTTAGGAAAAGCAGTGACTTCAGCAATGTGCTTATGGTTGCCTTAGACCAATTCGTTCCCTATATTCTTTCCTTGTCGTCTTCCCCTGTTCACTCCCTTATTTGAACTCAGACCTTGTTCCTTTCTTTTCTTCAGGCCAATTCAGCAGTAGCCCTTTCTTGTGGCCAATTTTAGCAAGATGCCGACAAAAAGTTTGAAACATGGTGGGTTGGATGTGTTGCATGGCAGTCACAACTTCCTCTTAGCCCCTGCTTCCTCCAGGTTTGTCACTTTATTTCTGGCAGTTTTCCTAGGCCTTCTAAAAGCTAACAGGTAACTCTTGTTATTGTGCAGCATAAACCAGTTTTGCAGTTGGACTGTGGAATTTTGGGTCATGGAAATAGGGCAGGGAGAGAGAATACGTGTACTGGTTGGTGATGTCATAACTGCTCCTCACTGTACATTGAGAACTTATTTGTGTTCTAGGGAACTGTGGCATTTTGATGGGAATCTCTCAGATTCCTTAAACTATTATCCTCAGCTTTCACCAGGAGAGTGGGCAGACTCACACAGAGAGGACTTGAACATTAGAGAAGATTGGTTCTATCCTGTGTTTGCTTCTTGCTATCAGAAAGTGCTTCTGCTTGTACAAGGCAGGAATCCAATTATTGCTGATTTACCCCACCAACTGCAGCTCCCTGTGCTCCCTTGCAAAACTACTGCTGAAGGTTGGGGAAACCTTCTAGAACCATACAGCATATCATGGAAGGGACTGCAGCAGATCAGATAAAAATAAATGGATGCAATCTTATGTATGCATCCTATCATGAGTGCAACCATGTTATTTTAAAAACATTGTCATATATGGCATTAAGTCTTCTCTGTGGTGGCCTTTTAGTCTCTCCTTCAGAAGTCCCCAATAACGTATTTATTGGGTACCTAGTGAGAATCATCACGTCAGGGATAAGTTCTTGATACAGAGGAGGCCACCAGATCCTACACTGCTCCTCAGAGCAGAACAGCATATTAGTACCCTGCCTTCCAGTATGTAACACATAGTGTGTGCTGCTTAGATTGAAATAGTGAAGGATCAAGGCCATGGAGGGCCTTGGCAAGAATAGTATCTAACTGCTTAATCTTTAGTAGTAATAGGCTATTCTGATGGTTAGGGCTTTTAGACCAACATCTCTCCCTCACACTATAGCAGACCCTGAAATGCTAGCCTTGTTCACAGCTATTAGGTATGCAGTATATCAGCTTGACTGATAAATACATTCAGGAATCCCTCCTTTGGACTTACAGCAGAGCAAGCCCCACCTCTTGCTGCCTGAGGCAAAGGACAAGATGGTCTCCCTGCCCCAGAAGCTGACTGGACTGGCTCTTGAATCTTACTTTGATGGTGGCAACGGAATAGCATCCTCCCCCACACCTGAGGGCAGCTGGGAAGTTTATCACTGCAGCCGAAGCAGTTGCCCCACTCTACCTAATGGTATAGGGCCAGCGGTGGCTTATAGTTAAACAGATTGTAAGTGTGGCAAGGGAAGAAATGTTTGTAGGCAAGTGAGAAGTGCTGTTTGCTTGCCATATACTGACATCTTAGATCAGGGGTGCAAAGAGTGTAACCACCAACACATTTCTTCATCTGCCATACAATGCTTCCTATTTATCTTCCATCTTAGATAAGAGATAAGCAAAGGAATCCATCCCCTTATCTCTGATCTCTCATCAGAGACGGGAGATAAGCAGCAACCAAGTCAAGGGCCCTGGGGCAGAGAGGAGTCTTTCTACTTCCCCAGCACCCCTGAAGCAGTCGAGATTGCTGCTTTACTGTTGCTAATGGCATCGGTAAAGTAGTGATTGGGTTGCTGGGGAAGGGAGGAAGCTGCAGCCTTCTCCAGTGACTCTGAGCTGGCCAAGATCGCTGCTTTGTCAAACTGTTTTAAATTTTTCTATGTTAAAGGTTTTATATTATGTGTTGTATTTTAGGGTTTGAATTTTTGTGAACTGGCCAGAGAGCTTTGGCTATTTGGTAGTGTAGAAATGTAATAAAGGAATGATTTAGGGAGCAATCCTATGCTGGCTGGGGAATTCTGGGGGTTGTAGCATTTTTTTCTGTCTAAACATGCATAGGATTGTGTCCTTAATAAATTGATATGGGGAGACTGCACAAATTCTAGAGGAGGGAAAGATGGTTTAAATAAAGGAAGTAGTAATCAGGTTCCTCTTGAAAATAATATCCTTAACTGATTGACTCCTATAGTTACTAGCAAGTATCAAACCTCTTCTTCTTCTTCTTCTTCTTCTTCTTCTTCTTCTTCTTCTTCTTCTTCTTCTTCTTCTTATTATTATTATTATTATTATTATTATAAAGCAATTGTTTGCTGCTCGACTCCAGGAAGTCCTTCCACCCGTTTCAGAGTGGTTTCAAAACCTTGGTTTGAAACCGCATTTCATTTGGACTACAGTAATACAGTTCTGGGCCTCTCAGCATCCTTTGACTAGGTACTGTGAGGATGGCTTCAGGACTTTTTGGAGGGTTGTAGGACTAGATCTAAAATGGATACAACCCTTCTCCATGATCTTCAGTGTATGCACAGTTGGGATGTACTAGAGATATGCCAGGTTACCCAGTTACTTCTTTGTGTTAGGGCCGAGAACAGCTGAGATAAATAATGTAATGTGAGCTTGGAAAATGGAGAAGCTTCTGTTTCCCCATCACTACTCCAATATGGAGGGGAGACAAGCGCCCTACATGTTTTGGTTTTTTGGAGCTCCACCAGCTCACTCCCTCCACATCTCAGATGAGGTCCTTTTTTATTCAGCCCTGATTACTTCTTTCCCACTTTTGAGGCAAAATTCACACATTGGCAAATACTGAGTTCTGCAATCAAGAGAAATATGTAGATACATTTTAGTTAAATGTGGGGGGGGGGTTTCAATTGCGTCAGTCTCATGGCATCATTGTGACAGCATCTTGTCATTGAAAATTCTGTGAACTCTGTCCTAATTTTAATTAAGTTTCAGGGACTTCCTGGATGGTAATAGTGGTAGAATCCTCTGCTATTATATGAAGACTGGTAAGTTTACAAAAGGGGAGGGGGTAGTTCATCAGTTTGTTCAATTGCAACATTTTTAACAGTTAAAAATGATAAAGTTTTAAGAAACCACTATAGGCTGTCTCATAACGGGTAGGTTGATGGAGTGTTAGGTATAAATGTGTGGGATTCAGGTTCAAATCTTCAGCCATGAAGCTCACTGGGTGGCCTTAGTTGAGTCACTGCTGTGAGAATAAGTACCAACTGTAAGGTGCTTGTACTCTGAAAAGTGTTAGATGAGAATTGTAAAAAGCCCCCTTATGCAGCCTCTTGATGCAGTCATTCAGGGATTGCTATCATTGATTGGCTTCTCCCAAAAGCTTTGATATGTTGACAGGCCGGAAACTTATCTGCCCTCAAGCACAGGGCTGATTTTCACTAACTGAAAGACATTAACTGCCAATGATTAGCGGGATCAACTAGAGGCTTGAACAGGAATTATTGTGCCAACCCAATTATGGTAGCTCTAAAGCAGTCCCCAACCTTTTTGAGCCCATGGCCACATTTGTACTGTTGAGTGTTGTCACAAGATGGCTGCCATGAGGCCAACTTTATTATTGAAGCAAAATACCCATTTCACAGAAGGCCAACTGGTGATGCTAAAAGACAAGTACCTTGCCAAAGAATGTGAGTACAAGGCAGAGGTGTGTTCTGAACCCTCAAACACAAAACCACCCCTTTGATCCCACAAATTTTAGCTGTAAACTGAACATTCATTTCACAGAAGACAAGCCAATTAAGTTCTCAAAATCACCTCTAAATTCCTTTAAAATTAATTTCACCCAACCAATAGGAAGATCATCCCCAAATAATCCCCCCACCCTCAAACATTGGCCAGCTGCGTTCGGATACAGAGCCGTACTTCTTCCAATACTAGAGGTAACTGTATAGCTAACATGACTAGTAGCCACTGATAGCCTTATCCTCCGTGAATCTGTCTAAACCTCTTTTAAAGCCATCAAATCAGTGGCCATCATTACATCTTGTAGTACTGAATTTCATAGTTAAAATATTTGTGTATAATCATTCTGAACTTTTCTCCCTGTATGTGCACCTCTCTAAAGGGATTCAGAGGCATAGGGGATTCAGAGGCATACTGCCTCCGATACTGGAGGTGATAGATAGCTATCATGACTGGTAGCCATTAATAGCCCTGTTTCTCCTTGGAATGCCCACCCTGTCACACTCTTTCTCACATCCCATCCATTCTCTCTCTCATGCCCATGCAAGACAGACACACACATCTCCCTTCCACCCATTGCCTTCCTCTGTTCCGTGCCCACCTCCCTATTTTTCCACCTTTCCTCCTTCCCTTCACGAGCAAGCCTGGCTCATCTTAACCACTGCTGCCCATGTTGCTTCCTCTTCTCTTCAGAACTGTTCCCAACCAATCCAAAGGCCTCCTCTCATTAGATCAAAAGAGAAGGGGGCACAGAGTATGGGTATCCTGCAACCATAGAGGCTATGGCATGTTTCTGTGGGTACCATGGCTGCCTCAGGCAGATGGAGCTCTAAATGCTCATATTGACAGGTAGCTTTCTGATACCTGGAAGTGCTCTAATTCTCATCAAGTGCGAAGCAAAGTCCTATCATCTTCCTTCTCTGGTACTGATATAAAGGCTAACGTGTTGCCCTGTTCTTCATGCAGGCCCTAGGCATGCTAAGTTCCATATAGAACACCGGTTTTGTGCATTTCGTAGCTATTTAGAAGAGACAGCAGCAGATATAATTTCAGCAACGCTATAGGACAAGTCTATACTAGCTTTCCATGCTACTGTAACATTTCACTTTGAATTCACACAGTGCAATAGCCAACCTGTTGTGTTCCTGCCATTTATGCTTCTTCATTCCATTATTTTTCTGATTTGATTTGTGGTGGTTTTTCTACCGCTGCATGAGTTTTCTCAGAATGGACAAGTGCCTTGCTATTATTACACTTGAATTCAACACCAGGAATGCTTTTAGCCTGCAGAACCGGGGCGGTGATCTCTTTACCTCACCTTTGGTGGGGGAAGTGGCTCTGTGGATAGGAAATAAGCAACTTCCTCCATTTCCTGACCTTCCTTGACCTGGCTGGAAGATGGGTCATTAACCCCCCCCCCGTTTATTATTTCTAATGGGCCCCTACACAACAGCACAGCTATGAACAATGGCACAGCACTTAAAAAAAAAGTCATTTTCTGCTATCACATACCTACATTAATGTGCAAAACCTAGAAGAATCCTTTGATTAGCATTTCATACTTTTAATAATGCCTGGTGTAGCAAAGGACAAGTTGTGATGGGGACAGCGGGAGACTATGCACTAGTTTCTGTACCATCGATTCCTTTGACGTTCTAGTGCATGAAATGGCCAGCCACAGTCACAAACACATGGCGGTGGGGCGTTGCTGCAAAATGAAGTGTATGTGCTTAGAATAGTGGTGTCTTATTTTCGGATTTTCAGTTGTGGTTCACAAGAGAGCTACCTTGCCTATATTATGAAGTGTTCGTGATACTTTGAGGGGGTTTATGTATTTATTTGAATTATTTTTATGCTGCCCCTCATCCAAAAAGGCTCCAAGAGCAGCTTACATATAATCAATTAAACAAGAAAGTCCCTGCCCACAGGCTTACAATCTGAAAAGGTGCAACACATAAGGAAAAAGGAGTGGGGAGGGGAGAGGGAAAAAAATCTTTTAACAGGGCTGATAGAATAGCCCTGCTCTCCCTCTCACCTACCTCAGCCCAGCTTGCTGGAATGGCTGCTGCTGGTGACAGCTGAGGAGGTGGAGGTGTTATGAAGGAGGTCTTCAGCAGGACTGGTGGAATAACCCTTGTTGTTCAGTCGTTCAGTCGTGTCCGACTCTTCGTGACCCCATGGACCATAGCGCGTCAGGCCTTCCTGTCCTGCGCTCTCTCCCGGAGTGTGCTCAAGTCCATATTCATTGCATCGGTGATGCTATATAGCCATCTCATCCTCTGCCGTCCCCTTCTCCTTTTGCCTTCAATCTTTCCCAGCATCAGGGTGTTTTCCAGGGAGTTTACTCTTCGCATTAGGTGGCCAAAATATTTGAGCTTCAGCTTCAAATATCTGTCCTTCCAATGAGTACTCAGGGTTGATTTCCTTTAGGATTGACTGATTTGACCTCCTTGCAGTCCAGGGGACTCGTAAGAGTCTTCTCCAGCACCACAGTTCGAAAGCATCAATTCTTCGACGCTCAGCCTTCCTTATAGTCCAGCTCTCACAGCCATACGTTACTACTGGGAAAACCATAGCTTTGATTAGACGGACCTTTGTCAGCAAGGTGATGTCTCTTCTGCATAGCTTTCCTCCCAAGCATCAAGCGTCTTTTAATTTCATGGCTACAGTCACCGTCTGTGGTGATCTTGGAGCCCAAGAAAGTAAAATCTGTCACTGCTTCCATTTCTTCCCCTTCTATATGCCAGGAAATGATGGGGCCATATGCCATGATCTTAGTTTTTTTAATGTTGAGTTTCAAACCAGCTTTTGCACTCTCCTCTTTCACCCTCAGCAAGAGGCTCTTTAGATCCTCTTCGCTTTCTGCCATTAGGGTGGTATCATCTGCTTATTTGAGGTTGTTGATAATTCTCCCGGCAATCTTAATTCTGACCTGTGATTCATCCAACCCGGCGTTTCTCATGATGTACTCTGCATATAAGTTAAATAAGCAGAGCAACAATATGCAGCCTTGTCGTACTCCTTTCCCAATTTTGAACCAATCAGTTGTTCCATGTCCGGTTCTTACTGTTGCTTCTTGACCCTCATTCAGGTTTCTCAGGAGACAGGTAAGGTGGTCTGGTACTCCCATCTCTTTAAGAATTTGCCACAGTTTGTTGTGATGCACACAATCAAAGGCTTTAGCGTAGTCAATGAAGCAGAAATAGACGTTTTTCTGGAATTCTCTTGCTTTCTCCATGATCCAGTGAATGTTGGCGATTTGATCTCTAGTTCCTCTGCCTCTTCAAAACCCAGCTTGTACTTCCGGTAGTTCTCGGTTCGCATACTGCTGAAGCCTACCTTAGCTATCAGGGACATTCAGATCTTTCCTGTATAGTTCTTCTGTGTATTCTTTCCACCTCTTCTTAAACTCTTCTGCTTCTGTGTCCTTTATCATGCCCATCTTTGCACAAAACGTTCCCTTGATATCTCCAATTTTCTTGAAAAGATCTCTAGTTTTTCCCATTCTATTGTTTTCCTCGATTTCTTTGCATTGTTCATTTAAGAAGGCCTTCTTGTCTCTCCTTGCTATTCTCTGGAACTCTGCATTCAGTTGGATATATCTTCCTCTTTCTCCCTTGCTTTTTGCTTCCCTTCTTTCCTCAGCTGCTTGTAAAGCCTCATCAGACAGCCACTTTGCTTTCTTGCATTTCTTTTTCTTTGGGATGGATTTAGTTGCTGCCTCCTGAACAATGTTACAGACCTCCGTCCATAGTTCCTCAGGCACTCTGCCTATCAGGTCTAATCCCTTAAATCTATTTGTCATCTCCACTGTATATTCATAAGGGATATGATTTAGGTCATACCTGAATGGTTTCGTGGTTTTCCCTACCTTCTTCAATTTAAGCTGAAATTTTGCAAGAAGCAGCTCATGATCTGAGCCACAGTCAGCTCCAGGTCTTGTTTTTACTGACTGTATAGAGTGTCTCCATCTTTGGCTGCAAAGTACATAATCTGATTTCGATATTGACCATCTGGTGATGTCCATGTGTAGAGTCGCCTCTTGTGCTGTTGGAAAAGAGTGTTTGCTATGATCAGCGTGTTCTCTTGGCAAAACTCTGAGCCTTTGTCCTGCTTCATTTTGTACACCAAGGCCATGCTTGCCTGTTATCCCGGTGATTTCTTGACTTCCTACTTTAGCATTCCAATCCCCTATGATGAAGAGGACATCTTTTTTTGGTGTTAGTTCTAGAAGGTGTTGTAGGTCTTCATAGAACCGATCAACCTCAGCTTCTTCGGCCTCAGTGGTTGGGGCATAGACTTGAATTACTGTGATGTTGAATAGTTTGCCTTGGAGTCGTACTGAGATCATTCTGTCATTTTTGAGATTGTACCCCAGTACTGCTTTTCCCACCCTTTTGTTGACTATGAGTGCTACTCCATTTCTCCTAAGGGATTCTTGCCCACAGTAGTAGATAGAATGGTCACCTGCATTAAATTCGCCCATGCCTGTCCATTTTAGTTCGCTGATTCCCAAGATGTCGATGTTCAATCTTGCCATCTCATGTTTGACCACCTCCAGCTTACCTTGATTCATCGATCTTACATTCCAGGTTCCTAAACAATATTGTTCTTTACAGCATCGGACTTTCTTTTCACTACAGACACATCCACAGCTGAGTGTCCTTTTGGCTTTGGCCCAGCCGCTTCACTCTTTCTGGTGCTACTTGGAAATTCCCTCTGCTCTTCCCCAGTAGTATATTGGACACTTTGTGACCTGAGGGGCTCATCTTCCGGCGTCATCTCTTTTAGCCTTGTGATATGTTCCATGGGATTTTGTTCACAAGAATACTGGAGTGGGTTGTCATTTCCTTCTCCAGTGGACCACATTTTGTCAGAACTCTCTGCCATGACCTGTCCGTCTTGGGTGGCCCTGCACGGCATAGCTTATGGCTTCACTGAGTTACGCAAGCCCCTTCGCCGCAACAAGGCAGTGATCCATGAAGGGGGAATAACCCTACTCTCCCTCAGTACAGTCATCAGCTGTAGCCATCAGCTCAAAGCACATTGTTAGAGGCATGAAAATAATAACCTCATCACCACAGGCCCCGAATGCTTTTCCAGAATGCTCTGAGGAATGCTCTTACCCACCATATGCAGACATAAAATCTTTAGGATAACATGGGAACTGAAGAAACTGTTGCTAGCAGGCGTAATTCTTATTTTAGGGGTATATGGTAGTTCTCTGTTCACAACAGTGAGCTTTCGCAAAGGGGTTCATCGATAGTGACACAAGAATTTATTTGTACTTCTATGGTGCTTAGCTGAGTCATTGCATGTATTTGTAAAGATTATTTTGGTAATCTGAAGTGTCGCTCATTAAAATATTTCCCCAACCTTCCAGGAGAGATAAAGAGGACCTTGAGGATAAAAAACGGCACATGAGACTGGCTCCATATAGCATTTCTATGCCACCCAATAGGTCAAGTGAGTGTTGTAAGCACAGGAAAGTAAAAAGGGAATGTTTGTTTGAGCTTCAAGCCTGCACTGTGTTTGATGTAATGCAGCCTTCCCCAACCTGTTGCTCTCCAGATGTGTTGGATTACAACTCCCAGAATCCCCCAGCCAGCAATGTGCAATGGCATAGTAGTACTAATTGCATCCATGGTGCAATGTCTGCCAATATGTTGCCATCCATTTTGAACTTTTTAATGTGGGCAGCAGTCTAAGTGGAGGGAGCTTCAACTGGCAGCTGTGTAACCTTATGCAGAGCCCTCTTAACTAGGGTATATGACATTGCTCCTTTATAAACACAGCTCTGAATCAGATTTACAGCCCATCCCTCCAAAGTGCTTTATGATCTCATAAATCCTCAGTGGTGACTGAGCCCCACTCCCTCCCCAAGGGATGGGAATAGAAAGAGCAGGCAGAGTCCTCCAGCTCCAAGGCACTGCACAGGAGGAGCCGAGAGGGGAAGGGTGTGATACTGGATAAGAACTTAGCTTGCTCATAAGAGATTAGAGTTTGACAAGACTAGTCTAGTCTATTGTCTTCTAAACAGATTTAAACAAACACCTGCCTTACCCTAGCATTGGCCCTGAACTGGTGGCATTCATTGGTGATGTCTGCCCCCTCCTGTTCATATTTCCCATCACAGCAATCCTCTAGCTGTGTTGTGCCTTTCTGTTTAACTATATAACATCTCATACCTCCTCCCCGGCTTCTAAAAAGAAAGGAAGAATAATATGCTGACAAGTGGCTGATTTTGTTCTGTATAAGTGGGCTGGGGGATGCTGGGAGTTGCGGTCCAACACATCTGGAGGGTGCCAGGTTGGGGAAGACAGATGTAATGTATCAAACCAAACATAGCCAACCAGTCATGTATGATGATCTACCAGGTTCATGACTCCGCACCCCCCCCCCAATGATCCCAGAGCCAGGTAGGCAGCAAAAATAGGTGGTTTATCAAGCCCCTGTAGAGACACCATACATGGTGGATGGCCTTGCTGGCTCATGAGCTGAACAGGCCTAATCTGCACAGACAGATGAGGGTTGGGCACAGCTCTGGATCTTCCGCATGCAAAGAGGCATCCCTGTAGACTTCACTAAGCACTATATCTCAGAGCCCGACATGTACAGAAAAGTGTAATCCTGGTCACAACTGCTTGGAAGTAAGCTGTGCTAAGTTCAGTGTGATTTGGCTGATGTCCATGGCTGAAATCCTATGCAGATTTACATGCCACTGCACTCAGTGGGGGCTTTTTCCAAGTAAACATGCTGATTGAGCTGTTACGGTGTTTTTCCGCAAACGTCCTTACAGTGTGTTCATCTCTCAAGAACAGTGCAGTTAGTGCTGGATAGTCACATCTGTTCACCCGTGCCATAGAAGACTGTGCTTCTGATAATTCAGTGGAGACAGTAAAACAGACAGATGTGTGCACATGTACGCCAAGTGCTTCCTTTCTTTCACTTACGCACGACTTTGATGCTATGCCTTCTGAGGTTATATAGAATGAGAAAGCTGCTAGTGGCTGAATGTCACTGGGAGAGCAAGTGTAGGAGTTCTTCCCCAGCAAAGCAATGGAAATGCTTCAAGCAAATGTAGAGCCCCAGCCCAAGTGCTAAGGAGGGACTGATTAGGAGAGCTTTAGTGTTTTCTGCATGCTGTCCTGGGAACTGCCAGAACTGAAGATAGAATCTGACGCTTCACCTCAATTCCTCACACTGGCTGAAAGCACACTCAGAGTGGCGCAATTATGGGACGCCAACTCTCATCAGATGGATTGCTGAAATATGGGCGGCTCTTGAGATGTAAGCAATGACTAATTAAGAGTGACATGGCTGTGTAAAAGATCTGAGTGCTTAGGACCTATATAATCCTTGACACATTTCTGTGAGAATAATTTCCATTGAATTCAGTGAGTAGACATGCATAGGAATGCGCTCTTACAATCTTTTAAAAACAGTCAAGTGTCCACGCTTTGGATATTATCAATTCCATCACAAAAGAGCTCTAGCTGTACCATGCTGAAGCAATTAAACAATATAGAAGTTGATTGATTGATTGATTGTATTTTTATCCTGCTCAGCCAAAAAAAGGCTCCCGGAGTGGCTTACAATCAATGAACAAAGAAGACCATCCCTGCTCTCAGGCTTACAACCTAAAAAGAGACATGACACACAAGGAAAAGGCGATGGGGAGGGAAGAGGGGAAAAATTACGTAGACCATCAGCAGGGCTGGTGGGATGGTCCTGCTCCCTCTTCTCATATCCCAAAGAAGGGGCAGTCCAACTGGAGCAGGCCTCGATGTTCCCTTTGCCTGCTCCTGTCTCCCTCGCTCCTCCTCCTTCCTCACAAGGCCATGGATGGCAGTTAGCGTGTGTGTGTGTGTGTGTGTGTGTATATATGGGATATATATTTGCTTCAGATGAATGCTGTACCAAAGTGGGTCAGTATAAAGAGATTTGAGACTTGTCTGAAGTGAAGCAAATGTCTTCCAAGCACCCTGAACTGAAGTGGAGTCTTCCTGAAGCTTTGGAGCCACTTGGAATGGACACAGAGACAACAATGGTGTGTCTATGAAAATTGATACATTTTCCCCCAAGCTCTCCATAAAAGGCAAATGACAGGCAGCCAGGATGGAGAGGTGAGCAGGGTGTAGTTTTGTGACTGGCAGCTCTAGCTTCCAACTAGTGAGTAACTTTACCATGGCCCTTCTTTTTACTTCTAATCACAGCTTTATGGGGAACAATTTCCAAAGTTGTCAACTGTATTAACCAGGGAAGAGTCTTGTGCACCTTAAAGATGAACTAATCTAATCAGCATAACCTTTCATGGACCACAGCCCAATTAATCAGATGCATGATATATCATCCTGAGTTGGCAGATTATAGCGGGTATAATTAAGGCACTGAAGGAAAAAATGCATTGCACCCTATAAAATGGTAATCACGTGGGTTGTTATCATAATGGTTTCACCAATCTTTCTGCAATTTACATGTGACAAAAAACTGTTGGGTTAACATACCCAGAACATTTCAGGAAGATTGGTGAAAGTATGAGGGAGAAAGAGCAGTTTAAATTGAAAAAAAAACAAAACAACCCACCTCGCTCAGTCAAACAGACTGGCGACTTTCTTTGAGCATTATTTGGAGGGGGGGGGGGTTGGACCTACAGGTTCCTCTTGTATTGTAGTTGGTGGAATGCTTTTTTCACAATTCAGTAACCTAAATAAATAAAGCTTTTTTTAGCATGTAATGAGGGCCTGGAACTCTCATAACAATGTGCAGCATCACAAGCCTCCTTCTCCCTCCCACCTTACATCTGATTTGGGATGCTGAGGGGGAGGGGAATAGCTGCCATGCTGGAGAAAGCAGCAGGAGCAGCAGCACATGGCTGTGGTGGAGAGCTTCTGGGAGCTGTGCGTGCATGCGAGCGAGCGATCCTCTCAGGGTGACTGGAACCTCTGCTCTCGGGCAGGCCCATCACCTCGTGAGTGGTGCTGCAGTGGCAATCCGAGCATCTGGGAAAGGGAGCAGGCCTCGTGCAAGGTCTGCTCCCTTTCCCGGATGCTCCCCCTCCTCAGGCAGTCCTGTCGCCACGTGGCAGAGAAGCGGTGATCATGGTGTTGGGGAGGGGAGGAGGCCTTGCAAAGCCTCCCTTTTTCATCACCCAGAGCACATTGCAGGGCTGCCGGCGGGGGGGGGGGAGGCCTTGTGCAAGGCCTCTTCCCTTCTTTTGATGCCCTCACTCCCCAGCAATCCTGGCAGTGCCGAAGTGGCGATCAGGGTAATGGGGAAAGGAGGAGGCCTTGCACAAGGCCTCCTCCCTTCCGTGGTCACCCCCCCCCCCCGATTGTTCCAAAAAAGAAATGAAAAGACTGAAGGGAAAGCATTGAGAGCAACACTGTTTTCTATTTGGTTAAGGGAGCAAGAGTAGGAAATAAGCTGGCCAAGTGTCCTCCATCCCACCCAGCAGCTGTGACCAAATAATATCCGTCTCCCTCTCACCATGATAGACGGTATCACTGAGTGGCAGGTGAGGGAGGAGCGGATTGGACCAGAACTACATACGTATAATGAAAATATTTAACACAGCTTCCATCTGAATGTACATATGCAGGGAAACACATGTCTCCAACTGTATAATTATGCAGGAGAGTGTCCAGAGATAGTTGGGTACAATGCAATTTCCAAAGGCAACAATGCCCTCCTAGTACACAGCAACATGGGATAGTTATTATTATTAAATTTATTAATCGCCCATCTGGCTGGTCACCCAGCCACTCTGGGTGATGTACAGCATATAATAAAACAGTTTAAAACAATAAAATTCTACAATAAAAACATTTTCTAAAATACCCTAACCCACCCCAAATGCCTGCCTGAACAACCACGTTTTTAATGCACGGCAGAAGCTCATTAAAGAGGAGGCATGGCGGAGTTCCCTAGGGAGGGAGTTCCACAGAGTGGGGGCCACCACAGAAAAAGCCCTCTCCCTCATTCCCACCAGTCTAGCTGTCCTGGCTGATGGGACAGAGAGAAGGCCATCCGCGGCTGATCTTGTTAAGCAGCCTGTCTGGTGTTGCTGGAGGTGCTCCTAAAGATAGGCTGGGCTGGAACCATATAGAGTTTTAAAGGTCAAAAACAACACCTTGAATTTGGCCCGGAAAACAGCTGGTAACCAGTGCAACTCCTTCAGCACTGGAGTGATGTGATCTCGCCGGCAGCTGCCTTTAATCAGGCGAGCCGCCGCGTTCTGTACCAGCTGCAACTTCTGAACCGTCTTCAAGGGTAACCCCACGTAGAGCGCATTACAGTAGTCTAAACGAGAGGAGACCAGGGCATGTACTACCGATGGGAGCAGATGGTCAGGAAGGAAGGGGTGCAGCCGCCGTATCAGATGGAGTTGATACAGCGCTGTCCGGCTCACAGCTGACACCTGAGCCTCCATGGACAGCTGGGAGTCCAAACTGACCCCCAGGCTGCGGACCTGGTCTTTCAAAGGTAGCTGTACCCCATTCAACACCAGGTCAACATCCCCCAGCCTCCTCTTGTCTCCCACCAAAAGTACCTCGGTCTTGTCAGGGTTCAGCTTCAGCTTATTCCTCCCCATCCAGCCACTCACCATGTCCAGACATTTGGACAGGGATTCTATGGCCAACCTTGGTGAAGAATTGAATGAGAGGAAGAGCTCTGTGTCATCCACATATTGATGACACCACATCCCAAACCTCCTGATGATAGCCCCCAGCGGCTTCACATAGATGTTAAATAGCATTGGGGAGAGGATGGAACCCTGTGGCACCCCACAAGTGAGTGGCCACAGGACCAAAACCTCCTCTCCCTGTGCTACCCTCTGGTACCTGCCGGAGAGGAAGGACCGGAACCACCGCAATACGGTGTCTCCAATGCCCAACCCCTGCAGGTGGTCCAGGAGGATACCGTGGTCAACGGTATCAAAAGCCGCTAAGAGGTCAAGGAGAACAAGGAAGGAGCATTCACCCCTATCCAGAGCCCTCCTCATATCATCCACCAAGGTGACCAAGGCCGTTTCTGTCCCATGCCCAAGACTGAAGCCCAACTGAAATGGGTCTAATACTTTTCCTCCCACTATGATGTCAAAGTGAAGAGAAGTAGCTAATCCTTACTGGATTGTCACTGCAAAGATTAAGAAATGTGGATCGAATATTTAGAAAAACACTTTTCACTGAAATTTCACACAATATTTTTATGGTTTCTCCTTCCATAGAGGAGGAACAGAATGGTAACCTAGAATGCAGACATGCAGATAAATCATGTTGACATACAGATAAATATTAACAGTACAATCCTGAGTAAGGCTCATTCTGTTCGAAGTAGAATTTGACTCAGTTCACATTTCAATAAGAACATACTGAGTTCACAGTTTCCAAACCATTATATGAACTAAAACATAATTATCCTTTGGTATTTTCACCTCTCATAGTTTTCCAGTGCAGTTCTTGGAACAAAATAATTCTTTCAAAAATGTGTACATTAGGGGAAAGTGTGTACACAGATGTCTTAATTAGGAGAAAATGTGCACAAACATGCATATATTTGTGGAAATGGCAATACGTTAAGGAAAACCGCTTGCAAAAATGCATCTACTAGGAAACCATGCATAAAATAAATACAAAAATATGTATATTGGGAATTTGTGTGCAGACCTTTTAAAAAGTTTATAGAAATTGCAAACTAATATAGAAAAGGGAAAGAATGACATTAAAATGAGAACAATGAGAAACTAAGGGCGCAATCCTATCTAGATAGGCGGCTGCCTCCAAACTCAGAGGCGACTGCCTATCCAAAGCAAGGCAGGAGAAGCACGGGGGGGGGGGATCGTTCCCTCTGTGCCACTCCTGCCCTGCTTTTTCTGCTAGACAGATGTTTTTGGCTGTCCAGCCATGGAGGTGCTGAGCAGGAGAGAAGGCTGCTGTATGTGTCATACAGACAGATCCACTCTCCCCGCCCGGAATGCCCCTAGCCCCACCCATTTTCAGCTGCTCCACGCTACTCTTCCGAGCACGGAGGACAGGTCCTTTCCGTGCTGCCTCCAAGGCAGTGCGGACATGGGGGGAGGTCAGTTTTCCGGGAACCGACCTCGGAGTGCGGGCTCCGAGGTCGGTTCCCGGAAAACAGTATATCCTATGGCCATCTACCTGCTGTCTAGTGGCCATAGGATTGCTCCCCGAGAAACTTGAATTGGAAGATTCATCTATCCCTTTGGGGACTTGCTCCCAGGTATATGTGTTTAGGATTGAAGCCTAACTTCAGTTGTCAATATATTCTATTATGCTGTTGTTTGGACATGTTTAAACCACCTGTGAAGTTTCTGCCCCAGTTATAAGTCTACTATTGCTTTTTTTTATTAGAAACAAGATTAAAAGTTGTGATCTTTCTCCATAGATCTTAAAATATAGCATAGATTGACATATTAACATTTTTTAATTGATGCTTTGACAAATTCAGGCACATAGTTCTAAGTAATTATTATTAGATAGCAAAGATACATAGTCAAAAGCTGAGCCATCATACCTTCATGAAGATGTCAGGTGACAAAATGGTATAGCTGTGAGGTATAGCAGTTCATAGAATGCCCAGAGTGACAAATCTTAACACAAATACGTTGGGGAGATATTTCCTTTTTGAAAAACCAAGGAAATTCAGTGATAAAAACCTGCCAGTTTAAAAGACCAGAGTTAAGGCTATCTCACATTGGCTCAAACTCCAAAAAGCTAGGAAACTGGAAGCTAAGGGATGCCTTCACTGATTTACTCTGCAATCAGTCACAATGTACAGTGTCACAAATTGTGCTTCCTTACAACTTACCCTCCATACACCCACACTTTTCCTTGGTCTTTCAGGCCCAAATACAGATGGGGAGGATGGAGTGCCCAGGACCAACAAAGATGCCCCATGTCCTGATTCTGTATTGCTTTATGAAGCATCTAAACATCACAGGGCACCTGACTTCTATTATTAGCCTTAGCTTCCAGTTTCCTGGCTTTGGGGCATTTGAGCCAAAGTGAGACTGCCTTAACTCTGGTTTTAAACCAGTAGGGTTTTTTGCTCATTGGATATACATATACATGTACTCACGCACGCACACATGCACATGGAGGTAGGTGGAAGAAAAAAAATGTTGGCAGTGAGCTCAGAAGAGAATTTGATGCAAGAAATACAGACAGTGATAATTATGTTGAAGCATCAACGTATGTAAAATATTTACACAAAGCAGCATTGATAAGCATCCTGGCATTCATAAGGCAATTAGTACCTGCAATGCAGTAATCTCAATTCAAGCCACAAGTGCTTTGGCAAAGGCTATAGAAAGAACATGAGTTGGTGTCCATTGAGCAGAAAACAAAAACAAAGCTTCAAACTGTTTTTTACTCATCATAATTCCCTAACGACTATTTTTTTATTTTAGAACATGTATATATCGCATCCCATTTTTAAAACCTCAAAGTGGTTCACAACATATTACAAAACAATACATCATTAAAACCCCTTCATGGATCACTGCCTTGTTGTGGCGAAGGGGCTTGTGTAACTCAGTGAAGCCATAAGCTATGCCGTGAAGGGCCACCCAAGACGGACAGGTCATGGCGGAGAGTTCTGACAAAATGTGGTCCACTGGAGAAGGAAATGGCACCCACTCCAGTATTCTTGCCAAAAACCCCATGGAACATATTACAAGGCTAAAAGAGATGACGCCGGAAGATGAGCCCCTCAGGTCAGAAGGTGTCCAATATACTACTGGGGAAGAGCAGAGGGAATTTCCAAGTAGCGCCAGAAAGAGTGAAACGGCTGGGCCAAAGCTGAAAGGACACTCAGCTTTGGATGTGTCTGATGGTGAAAAGAAAATCCTATGCTGTAAAGAACAATATTGTTTAGGAACCTGGAATGTCAGATCAATGAATCAGGTAAGCTGGAGGTGGTCAAACATGAGATGGCAAGATTGAACATTGACATCTTGGGAATCAGCGAACTAAAATGGACAGGCATGCGCGAATTTATGTTACACACAGTTCCCCTTTTTATAAAAATCAAGATGTAAATGCTGCTCATAGATAATACACCTGCACCTATTTGTCTGAAATTTGGCAGGCTTCATCCATTCAGAAGGGGATACTATACCTGCAAACTGTATTCAGTTATATCAAAACATAAAAAGCCATCACTGTTTGTTTATTTCCAAAAGAGACACAAAGATTTGGATTTTCTGAAGTGAGGTTCTGACTCTGACCTAGGGATGTCAGATAAATCTGCAATGGAACCAAATAAGTTTGGATTTTCCAACCCATGGATTCCACAGCAGACTGGCTTTTCTCCTGTCGGGTGATTCCTCAGACTTGCAGACTGGTTTTCAAACTTTCCTGAATTTTGTGCAAATTTCGTCATAGAAAAATACACAAAATAAAAAAACAGGCAAAAAATGTGCATTTTCCCCATAGGCTAAAGTGTGAAAACGCACATTTGGGGGGAATTTGTGCATTTTCGCACATGCGAATTTGTGCAACTGCGCATTTGTGCAAACACAGAAACAAAAAACAATCTGATTCTGTGGATGAGTGGATGACAGAATGAAAGGCGCTTGATAATCCATGAAACACAGACGGAATAGGTTTTATACAATCCATACAGCCCTACTCTGACCTAAGGTTCACTGTATGACCTTCTAAACAGTCCAAGCTGAATCAATCCATTTTATGAAGTGTTGAAGTAGAATCCAAACCAAGTCTTGTTTTTGGTGCATACCTTATGTGAGTGTATATTGCAGGGTTGGGTAAGATGTGGCCTTCCAGATGTTGTTGGACTGTAGCTCCCATCATCCCACATTGTTGGTTGGTCTGGCTAAGGCTGGTGGGAGTTGCAGTCCAGCAATATCTGGAGGGCCACAAGTTGTCCCACCTCTAGTGTGCAGGGATGAATGCAAGGAAATGTGTTTCTGAAACCTGCTTCAAAGACTAGAGGAGATAGTCCTGACCAAAGGATCTTCATGTGTGGCATTAACCTCTGCATCAACATTTGCCTGTACACTGCTTTTTAACTGATTTTTGGCATCTTTGACAGCATCTGTCACTAGTTCAGTAGGAAGGAAGGTAGGTTCTGGATTAGTTCTAATACAGGGGTGGGCAACTGGTGGCCCTCCAGATGTTTTGGCTTACAGCTCCCATCAGCGCTATCCCGCATAGCCAATGGTGAGGGATCTTGGGAGTTGTAGGCCAAAACAACTGGAGGGCCACAAGTGCCCAGCTGTGCCCTAATAGGTGATGTCTGCTATCAGCTGTTATTTATCTGCTGAGTGGGGGTGGGTGCAGTCTCTTTCTGTGTGGTTTTGTTTGGAGGTTGAACATTTGCATGTGTGAGATTACTGATTTGAGGCTTTCTTCAACAAGAACTGAAAGGCAGACACACCTGACACCTCTGAAATGTATAAGGGAAAGGCAAGGATAGGCATGGTCAGGCACTTGCCAAGGGCCCACACCCAGCAGGGTGAAACTGCTGCTCCTTCACTTGCCAGTTATTCTGGCCCAGACAATGGGGGTGGTGAGAAGGAGGGGCAGTACATTGCCTACTTTCTCCCTGCCTCCCTGCCTATCAACCAAGCAAATGGAAACAATGATGAGAAAGTGGATGAGGAACAATAGGAGCTGGTGACAATAGGTCTGAGAAGGTAGACTCACTGAAGGAAGGAGCCCATTGAAGGTGTCTTGTGCAAGGACCCTCCAAAACCCGAAGCCTGCACTGGAAAGGACCATTGCTCAGTGGCAGAGCACAATCTTTGGGCTAGATCCAGATTTACTGGCAGAAGTTGACTTCCCCGCCTCCTCCTTCCCATAGCAGCCGCTCTAGCCCAGTGAAAATGCTACACAGAGAGTCAGGAGGCTTTGCCGAATGGGGTGATCTGTGGTGTGTGTGCGTGTGGGATCCCCAAAAATTGGCTGGCGGGACCTTCCATGAGCAGAGCCCTTCCTTTCACAGAAGGCAGATCCTGGATCAAATCCTTTGCATACAGAAGGTCCTAGGTTCAATCCCTGACATTTCCAGTTAAAAGATTCAAGTAGCAGGTATTGGGGAACACTCCTCTCTGCCTGAGATCTTAGAAAGCCATTGCCAGCCATTGCCAGTCAAAATGGACAATATTGGACTAAATGGTCTGACCTAATATAAGGCAGCTTCCTGTGTTCCTAGTAGTTATCTAACATGGAGGATCACATGAGCTGACAAACATCATGTATTGCATGCCATGATACAGAATGAGAAGTCAAGTAGTTAAATAAAGATGGCAAAATGATAACAGATGACAAAGAAAAGGCAGAAGTGCTCAATTCCTACTTCAGCTCAGTCATCTCCCAAAAGAGGGTCTATGACCCCCCTGGCAAAGGTGAAGTGCAGGCTGAAGGGGCAGGATTGGATCTTGAGATCGATAGGCATATGGTCAAGGAATACCTAATTACTTTGAATGAGTTCAAATCTCCAGGGGCAGATGAACTGCACCCTAGAGTAAGAAAGGAACTGGTAGAAGAACTCTCAGAACCACTGTCTATGCTCTTTGAGAAATCATGGAGGATGGGTGAAGTGCCAGATGACTGGAGGAGGGCTAATGTTGTCCCTATCTTCCAAAAGGGCAAAAAGGAGGAACCTGGGAACTACAGACCAGTCAGTCTGACATCAATCCCTGGGAAAATTCTGGAGCAGTTGATAAAGCAATCCATCTGGAAGCACCTTGAAAACAATGTAGTGATTACTCGAAGCCAACGTGTATTTGTCAAGAACAGATCCTGCCGGACGAATCTGATCTCATTTTTTGATCAGGTAATCCCCCTTATGGACTGTGGGAATGCTGTGGACATCATATACCTCGACTTCAGCAAAGCTTTCAACAAAGTGTCCCATGATATCCTGATTAGCAAACTACCTAGAAGTGGGCTAGATGAAACAACTATCAGGTGGATCCAGTTGGCTACAGAATTGGGGAGATATGATAGTGCTGTTCAAGTACTTGAAAGGTTGTCACAGAGAGGAAGGCCAGGATCTCTTCTCCATCATCCCAGAAATGCAGGACACAGAATAATGGGCTCAAGTTACAGGAAGCCAGATTCCGGCTGAACATCAAGAAAAACTTCTTGACTGTTACAGCAGTACAACAATGGAACCAATTATCTAGGGAGGTAGTGGGCTGTCCCACACTGGAGGCATTCAAGATGAAGCTGGACAGCCATCTGTCAGGGATGCTCCGACTTGGATTCCTGCATTGAGCAGGGGGTTGGACTCGATGGTCTTGTAGGCCCCTTCCAACCCTACTATTCTATGATTCTATGGTCCAACAAAGGGATCCATGCTCAGACTTGTTTCTTTGTGAGAATGGCCCTTGCTGGATTCAGGCGGGAGGCCATAGAAGTCAAGAAGAAGTCCATGAAGACAGTGGTGGGGAACCACTTTCAGCCTGACAGCCCAATTCAATTTCAGAGAAGCTCTTGCGGGCTTCATTCCAATGATGACAGACCTGAAAGAAAAGGGGGTAGCATCAAAGGCAAAAGGTTTAGGCCCAAAATACAAAAAATACCAGCTTAAAGCTCGTATTGTCAGTAACTGAGCCTGAGGAGAGGCATTCCAACCTTTTAGAATGGAGGAGAAAATGCACCCAAACCAGGAAACCACAAAATGATGAATGGTTGGGAGAAAGGGGGTTGGGTCAGGGGGTGGGGGCATGGCCATCTGAAGAACCCCTGTGAGTTGGATTTGACCCCAAGCCCCCTTTAAGAAGTGGAAGCCTCACCCAAAGAGAGAGGACTTTTTCAGAGCCCAAATTTGCAATTGCAAACTTACAGTAAGACAAACCAAGACAAGAAGGAATTTCTACAGCACACAAACTCACAATATGAAAACAAAACAATTCCTTCCAGGACACTTGAAGCAGAAAGCTAGCAGGCCTGTTAGATGAGAAAGGTGTAAAAAGAAGAGCAAAGGAAGGCAGAGAAATAGACAAGTGAAATTAATTCTTTGCACAAGTCTTCACTGCAGAAGAAGTGGAAGGGAGATAGCCAAACACTTATTTTCCCCAACAGTGCCCCTGAGGAACTCTTGTCATGCAGAGGTGTAACAGCGCTTTTTAAAAAATGGAGAAAAGCATAATTTTTACAGAATTTGTCAGCACCAAATAGAGTGATAGGCACTGGGAAAGATGGCTTTAAAAAAGTTTTAGACAATTTGGCACGGAAAAGCGGCTATTAATTCTCTAGTCAAAAAAAGCATCTGCTGGAATCGCCTCCTTCCAACAGCATATCTCTGATGACCCCAATAGTGAAAACAAGACTCCCCAGTCTCCTTTCCTCCTGCTCCAATACACCTTAGCTAGGTGAGTGAAAAGGCCTGTCTAGCCAAAATGCAGAGTGGGAGGAGTGTGGAGGCAAAGATGGCCTCCACTGCTCCTCCCTCTCTACGTTGGATGCCAGTAAGCCTCATGAGTTTGGAGCTAAGTAGCAATTCAAACTGCTGGGCCTCCTAAAGCTTTTATATGTCATAGCTATTCCATTTGAAGCTCTAATACAGTTTCCCTAAAATTGTTTTCTAATAGGCGTTGGCAAGAGTTAAACTGTAGTTTATTTTGCATGGTGTAATCTTAGCATGTAACCTGTGTGATTCATGAATACAAATGTATTTTCTTTGTAGTCATTGCATGTTTCACGTTCTCCTTCTGCACATGATGTTCTTTTGCATTTACTTTTCGCTATAAGCCATCCATATCGTAATATTTACTGCGTGGCATGTTTTAATTTGTTTAACCAGTTAAAAGGCATTCACTGTTTTCTTACTTGAGTTTTAAAATATATTTCCAAACAGATTGAACTTTTAAATAGCCTTGCCAGCTTTGTTACACTCTCTTCCCATTGGTTACACTAGGGCAAAATCAGAACCTCATTTTCAGGTAGGGCACAAGAGAGAGTGAAGAAACTCTGCACACGGTTCAATTGAAGCAGAGTTGAGGTGGAGGTATTTTGAATATGTGATGATTAAGGGCCAAAACAGACATTACTTTAAACATGTGTCTAAGCAGCTATGTTTTTTAAAATCATTTTTACTAGAGTAGATGCAGCCCCCTATCTGGATTAGGACAATAGCATGGGAAGGAGGGGGGGGGGGTAAGATCTAGATATCGTCCCTGCACTTACTTTAGAGTAAAAATGAAAAAACAAACAAACCCATAGCTGCTAGACATACATTTAAAGTAATGCCTGTTTTGGCCCTAAGAGGCTTAAAAATGCAGGCTGTAGGGTCTATGTAGTATTTATGACCTTAATTTTCTTAGCAATGCTGTTCATATTCCAACAAATGCTTTTGCTTCACCCACCACATCCCTGCTTCTTGTTTGATCCTTCTCTTTCAAATGTTGTTAACATCTCAGTTTTTTAACGTAATGAAACCAAGTTCCCTGGTTATTAGGTAGCCGTCTTTGTGGGCATGGGTAGCTGATGGAGGAGGAAAGGAAGGGATCTCATGCCACTGTGGCAGCAGCAGTGCCTCCCAGCAGCTCGAGAGCCAAGCCAGTTGAAAGGGTGACTGGCTTGGTGGAGACGGGGTGTGAAACTGGAGGGCTGGAGTGGGAGCTTCAGCATGTGATTTTCACTCAGGTCCTCCTAAAGCCCATAAAAGAGGGGCCTTGTGGATGGCTTGGCCATTGCCATTGCTGACTTCCCAAGGAGAGAAGCTCTGTAGAAGAAGACTGTGAAGGAAGAGGGTGCCTACACCCTGTCCGAGAAGAAGGAAGGGCCAGGGATGAGGAAGAGGGCATTAAGGAAGTCCAGCCATCAACCAGCAGCTGGCAGAAGACCAAAGGGGACCAAGGACCAGCGAAGGCAGAAGACACAAGTGAAGAGCAGTTGGCCAATAGCAGAACCAGCAGGTGGAACAATACAACTTCTGGAGCAAGCATGAGTCTCACTTGTTTTTGGCATAAGGAGGTTGGTAGTCAGGGCTACATGGCATAGGAGGCCTTGGTGGGAGGGGTGGGAAAGCATGATCCTCCCACCACCCCTGGGAGGCTGGAGCAAGCATGTATTCCCCCACAACCCTGCAGAGCGGCAAGTGGGAGCGTAGTGGCAGTGGTCTGGGGGATGGAAAGCAGGTCCCCCCCCCGGGCTGTGAGAATGGGCATGATTTGGCTGTGGGGGGAAGGGGTGTATGCACCCCCGAACTCCCATCCCCTATAGGGACATGAGCGATGAGCAGGGAAAAGTGGTGACAGCCATTGTGATATCCCACACAGGGCCAGAGTGTTGTCATTTCAGCTGACTGCAAGGACGCAAATGGCAGCCGCTACGATGGCTGCCATTTGCGGCTGCAGCAGCCCGGCCACAGCCGGAACTCTGGCTGCGGCTGGCCCTGGCCGGCGGCTCCACGGAGCTGCCGCGGAGCCGGCCGGGGAGGATTCCAGGGAGAGGAAAGCTACCCCAGAGTTTCTCAAGGCAAAGAAGTGGGATGTTCTTCAATGGCCAAGTCAGTCACCTGATCTCAGCCCAATAGAGCCTACTTTTCACTTACTGAAGACAAGACTGAAGGCAGAAAGACCCACAAACAAGCAGCAGCTGAAGGCAGCTGCAGTAAAGGCCTGGCAAAGCATCTCGAGGGAGGAAACTCAGCATTTGGTCATGTCCATGGGTTCCAGACTTCAGGCAGTCATTGACTGCAAAGGATTTTCATCCAGGTATTAAAGGCGATCCTTAAGTTTGAAATGATGTTGGTTTGTTCCATTACTTATGAGCCACCAAGGATGTGTGTGTGTGTATGCCACTGGCTGTCCTTCCTGAATGGGTAGTGCCCCGCTTTTGTCACACCCCTTGAATTACAGCTGAAAGTCCTGACTTCGCTCCCATCTGGGTGTGTTTCCTTTCAACTTCAATGTGGTGGTGTACAGAGGCCAACTGCCAAAACAGTTATCCTTGTTCCAATATTTCTGGCTCTGACTGTATATATGTGTGTGTGTGTATATGTATATATAGCCCCCCCCCCCACACACACACACGTAACAAGCAAGGCAATCAAAACCAGCATGGGGTGATAGAGGAGCAATGGCTTTGGGCATCATGGGGGCAGGTCAACTTCACTCAGCATACCCGAAAGTTATGCCAGTATGTAAATATTAATAATGAGGGTACGAAGAAGAAGAAAGAGAAAATTGATTAATTATGGGGTGGACATGATAATTCGCCACAGGAGAGCAAGCAATATGCATGGTTGGGGAGGGGACTTTGGAACACTACAAGGGGTGGCACTGACTTTACATGCAGTAGGTCCCAGGTGTGTCCCCAATATCCCCCTTCAAACAAGCAAAAAAAGGGAATGTGCATGGGCAGGTGGCGGTGCATGGTGGATGGACAACAACAAAAAGATAGATGAAGAAACAAGGCACTCATGTTATCTTCCCTCATAGTATTTATTCAACAGGGTGCCGCCAAGGAAGGCAAGCTCAAGGGGCCTGGAAGAGCACCACACTTTCCACCTTGTACCAGGGGCATACGCAGCAGAAGGCTCAGCTCAAAGCCTCCACCAGCTGCAACCCCCCAAAGAGGCAAGGTGACTAGGGGCTGTAATAATGCAGAAGGGCGTTGGCCCACTTTAACAAGCACTTGGAGCAGTGGGGGCATCCACTGCAGTGGCTCCTGCCGATCAGCCTACAAGGACAGCGCAGCTCTCTGCACCATGCAGTGGGACTACAGCCTTGTGCAGATCAGCTGAGGGAAGGATCCTAGGTACCAGCAGGAGAGTCAAGCAAGGAGGAGATTCACCACCTCCAGGGTGGGTAGGGCCAAGGCCAAAAAAACCTGGAGGGGCCAAAAAGACAAGAGAGCACCAAGAAACACAGAGGGGAGACAGACAGTGGGGGAATGTCAGGTGAGGTCCCCTCATCAGAGCAGGGATTACTGGACAGTGGGGACTCACACTCCCAGCCTCCTCAGGTGGGCTTTGCACCACAGGGCAAAGAATGAAAGGGAAAAGAAGAATCCCCGGGAGGTATTCCCAGAGAGAACAGGTTAGAGGAGGAGCCCATCACCTCTACATACAGAAGCAATGAAGAGGCCCCCCCCCCCATCATTCATCCCTTGCGGAAGGCAAGGGAGCACATCTTGGACAGAGGTTATGTAGATGGGTTCTCCCTGTTAAAAGCGAAGATGGAGGAAGGGCAAGGTGAGACAAAAGGGAAGAAGGGCAGCAAGGTGGGGAGAAGGGATGAAGTGGAAAGGTCTCTATTCAACTGGCTCACAGGCTATGGGTAGGGATGTCAGAGAATTCCGCCACTGACTCCAGTGAGGCCGGATTCTAAAGAATCCGTGGCGGAACAGCCTCCCCACCCCCCGCCACCCTGCGGAATCCCCCCGGGATGGAGCTTACCTGGCGGCGGATGGGGTGGCAGTGGCGGATCTGGCTGGTCTCCTAGCTGGCTGCTGCCAGGCTGCTGCAGCCGCAAATGGCGGCCGTTGTAGCGGCCACCATTTGCATCCTTGCAGTCAGCTGTGATAGGCTACATAAGTATTTACATAGCCTATCACGGCAAAGAGCAGGGACACAAATGGCAGCCGCTACGCCATTTGCATGGCTGCCTTTACCATGATAGGCTACGTAAATACTTACGTAGCCTATCACGGCAAAGAGCAGTGGCGCAAATGGCGGCCGCTACGCCATTTGCGTGGTTGCCTTTGCCATGATAGGCTACGTAAATACTTAGGCCGCCATTTGCGGCCGCAGCAGCCCGGCCACAGCCGGAACTCTGGCTGCGGCTCGCCCTGGCCAGCGGCTCCACAGAGCTGCCACGGAGTGGAGCCGGCCAGGGAGGATTCCGGGGGGGGGGAAGGACGGAGCACCCCCCACATACCGTGGATTGCCCGGCACGGAACAAGGTAAGTGTTTCGTACATCCCTAGCTATGGGATATACATGGGGTAGCCATATCTGCCTGTCCCCAGTGGAGGTGGCACTTAATTAACCATGTGTGCTTCTGAGGGCCCAAACATTAGCAGGCAACAGTCCACCATCAAATATGATGAAGCCTTTTGCAGAAAAGCATCCCACAAACCCAAGGCTGTGTGGGCCCTCCTAAATGATAAATTATGGCTTTTGGTAGTGGGGCCATACATAAAGTATAGGCTGGAGTCCTTTCTTCATACCAGACCCCAGTCAAAATGGGATCCCTTTGTAAAGTATGCTGGGAGTTCAATCAAGGAAAATGTCAAAGAGCATAGTGCAGATTTCATCATGACTGTGAAATCTGCTTGGGCCGCATGCCTTCAGATCCAGTGATCCATCCTTTTGGGGCACCAGAGGTTCAGGAGGTAGCTAGGAGAGAAGTGATGGTGCCCAACTACTTGCACCCACCCCTAATCTGGCCACAGCCCTTAAGACATAGCAAACCAGGGATGGATGCAGGGGCCTTGGGGATAGCTGACAAACCAATTATCCCAGATGCCTTTTGCCCTCTGGACAAAGGAGGCAGCACATTATCTATGGGAGGGCTTCACACCTCATCCCATTTGGAGGGAAACGTATAGCCATGGATGCAGCAAAACTTAGGTCAGCTAGGGACAAGCAAGAAGTGGGGGCAACTAAGATAAGAAGGAATGCAAGGTTAGCAGGGTGGCTGGATCCTTCTCCTCACCTCCAATACTAAACCTCAGGGTATCACCACCAGAAGTAGTGCCCAAAACATCTTCTGGAGAATTTAGACTTATCCATCACTTATTGTACCCAAAAGGGGCCTTGGCCAATGATGTCATACCACCAGAGCTCTGCTTGGTACGGTATGCTTCATTTGACCAGGTGGTAGACATAGTAAAATCCCGTGGTACAGGCACACTGTTGGCAAAATGTGACATAGTCGGCCTTCAGGCTGCTACCAACCAGTACACCCAGAGGACTTCAACTTGCTGGATTTCAAGTTTGATGGCCATAAATATGTGGATAAGGCCATGCCAATGGGCTGCTCAGTAGCCTGTGCAGTATTCAAAGCATTCAGTACCTTCCTGGAATGGGCAGTTAAAGTCAGGGTAGGTCGCCCTCAGGTCACTCACTATTTGGATGACTTCCTAGTTGCTGGTCTGCAAACATGGGTGAGTGCCTGGTTTTCCTATAGGCTTTTCAGAACTTGGCTCAAGGGTTAGGGGTTCCATTGGTGCGTGATAAAACTGAAGGACCAGCTACAAAACTGATCTACTTAGGCATACAACTGGATTCAAGAACTGCCACTTTTGCCCGCCACCAAACAAGTTAGCGGCTCTGCAGCACATGACTGAGCTGCTGCTTCAGTGCAAAAAGTGCACTCAGAGGGAAATGCAGGCCCTCGGGTCACCTCAATTATGCATGTAGGGGAATTTCACCTGGCAGAGCATTCTGTGCTCACCTGCCAAGGTCAACAGCCAGAATCCCGTCTCCACACCATGATCTTAGAATAACAAAAGGCATGAAGGAGGACTTGAGGGTTAAATGGCTAACCCCTTGTTTGAATAACAAGTTATTCAACAAGTTTTCAACAAGGTTAACAAGTTTTTGGTTTGGAACACAGGGGAGTTAACTGCCTCTGTGTATGTTTGTTATGAAAAGGAGTTGGAAGGGAGCTGGAATTTAAGGAGTTGGAATTCAAAAGTTTGTTTGTTACTCCTTAGGACTAAATACATTTTGGCAGAAGACTTTACTGTCACTAATTGGTGACAACCACCGGTAGTATTGGATAAGAACTGCATAATACAGAAATATTATTAAATTTGTAATACTACCAAATTATTACTAAACCACAGTGTTGCTCCTTTGGACTTAATTACTTATTTACTTTTGACTGCTGTTTGTTGATGCTGTCGACTCCTTCGTCGATTGCTTGTGTAACTCCACCGGTGCTTCGGACTATCTTATGTAGGCTAATGGCCTAATTCCACTTGTGTCCTGTGAACACCTTTGTCCTGGTTGTTGCCGGCTGGAAGTTTTTAGAGGATCTCTTCAATGTTGGCTATTTCTGTGGTCGTGGGGCATTGACACCCTGCAAGGCTTCAGAGGACTTTAGATGACAGAAGATGTCATCTTAGAGTGATTCCTCTTGATGTACAGGCTATGGCTCAAGTTATCAACTGTCTTATATGGAATGCTCGCTCTTTAGTATGAAAAGCAGACCTCTTGGCAAACTGTCTCCTGGAGCATGATATATCTCTTTCATTACAGAAACATGGTTCCAGCAGGAGGAGCTGGCTATTTGTGCTGTCTTCTCTGCCCTGGGGTATAGTTGTTTTCACACCTCTAGGGAGAGAGGTCAGGGAGGAGGAGTCAGGATTATTATAGCAAAGGTTTGGGGTCTATTTAAAGTATTACCATTGAATGATGGTGCCCCTTCCACATTTGAGCTCCTGTCAGGGTGTATTGAGAAATGCAGCCAGCTTGTAGCTTGTGTATATCATCCTTCTGGGAGAAGTTTATTGAGGAATTTATAGCATGGATTTCCTCTCTTCCCCTGGGGCAGCATTGTATTATTGCAGGTGATTTTAACATCCATTTGGACTCTAGTGTGACTGGATCAAGTTTTCAGTCTATCTTAGCTTCTTTTGGTTTTAACAGCCTTCCCTCCCCCATTACACATTCAGCTAGTGGAGTGCTGGATCTTGTTATTGTTCGGGAGTTAACTCACTGGTCTTCAGTAGTGGGATTGGATTTTGGTTATTCAGACCATTTTCTAGTCCATTGTTCCTTTAACCTTACTTTCCTGTCATTGCATCCTAACTGAGAGGTCATTTGCAGGGATATTTTAAAGATCACACCAGCGGCCTTTCAAGGCCAACTTTCACAAGATGTTAGCTGGGTCGAGGTTCTGAAACAATGATTCTTTGACGGCTGACAAAATGGCAGAGATATTTTTGTCTGCGACCCTGTCAGTTTTTGGTCATCTTGCCCCAGCCAGGTCCCAAGTGCTCCCGGCTTGGCTTTCTGCAGAGCTTAGGTTAGAGAGGGCACAAGTTCACCACCTGGAGAGGCAGTATAGGAAAGGAGAGGAAAGTGTTGTTACAGAGTATATTGCAGCATTAAAGGACTATTTTAGTCATATGAAGGCAGTGAAGCAATAATTCTATCAGGCTACCATCGCTGCTCAGGCTCACACACCCCACCAGCTCTTCAGAACTTTTAAGGGGCTATTGTGCACAGCCTCTTCTTCTGACCCTCCTGGTTCTCCAGTGCTTTCAGCAGTGGAGCTGGGGGAGTTTTTTGTGAATAAGGTGGCAACGATATCTGCCATTTTTCCAGCTGACGCTAGGGCTGGCAGAGAAATCCACCATGGACTCCAATGAGGCCGGATTCTTTAGAATCCACCCCCCCCCCGGAGTCCGTGGCGGAACGGACCAGTCCCCCGCGCCACCCCCCGAAATTCTCCCCGGACTGACCCTACCTGCTGCCAGCCGGTCCGGGTCTGTCTGCTGCCATCCGTCCACTGCCCCGGACTGCGGATGCAAATGGCGTCCGGTGTAGCCGACACCATTTGTGTCCCTGCTCTTTTCCGTGATAGGCTATGTAAATATTTACGTAGCCTATTATGAAAAGAGCAGGGATGCAAATGGCATCCGCTACGCCGGACACCATTTGTGTCTGCAGCCTGGCAGCGGACGGAGGTCCAGCTGTGGACGGGCCTGGCCGGCAGCTCCGTGGACTTGCTGTGGAGCACAGCCAGCCAGGGAGGATTCCGGGGGGGAGGGACAGATCACCTCCCCCCACCCTGTGGACGCCCGAATCGGAACAGGGTGAGAATTTCGTACACCCCTAGCTGATGCTTTCCCCCCATCCCTCCTTTCTGTCTCTTACCCTCCAGGTGGCTTTGAGTTTGCTGAAGTCACTGAGGATCAAGTTTCCCATATTATCCTCTCCTCCCCTCCCCACTTACTACCTGTTCTTTTGATCATTTTCCTTCATCTCTTTACACTATTCTCTGTCCTCTTCTTCTGACTTTTTTTTGACTTATCTAGTGAATTGCTTTCTTTCCATCGGTAATTTCCCTGGTTCTTTTAAGCGCGCTCTTCTTCATCCCTCATTGAAGAAGCCTTCTTTGGACCCGTCTGTTTGTGCAGCCTATTGTCCTGTCTCACTTCTACCTTTTCTATCTAAAATCCTGGAAAGAGCGGTCCTCTCCCAGTTGGCACCTTATCTAGTTCTTCATAATTTTATTGCCCCTTTTCAGTCAGGGTTTCAGGTTGGTCACTCAACAAAGATGGCGTTACCTCGTGTCTTGAATTACGTCCTTTTGGCCAAGTCCCAGAGCCATACATCGGCGCTGGTGCTGCTGGAACTTTCAGCAGCATTTGATACTTTGGACCAAGGGATACTCTTGGCTTGATTAGCATCTGTGGGCATTGCTCTTTCCTGGTTTCTTCTTTTTTGTCAAATCATTCTTTTTTCAGTTTCCTTTTCTGGCACGGTTTCAGATCTTTTTTGTTCACAGTTGGGGTGCCTCAAGGGTCTGTCCTTGGACCTCTTCTTTTTTCTCTCTATACCCTTCCCTTGGGCTCCCTTATTTCTGATTGTGGTTTTCAGCATCATACGTATGCCAATGATACTCAGGTTTACCAGCCCTTTGACCAGCTTGGGGAGAGAGAGTGGGCATAGGTGAGAGATTGTTTGCTACAGATTTCTTCATGGATGTCTGCCCACTGCCTCAAGATGAACATGGACAAAACTGAAATTTTGATTTTCCGCCCTGATCGTCCTTCCCCCTTTCCGTCCTTCCCTCCCCTTTGCCTTCAACGTATTCAGTTTGTCCCAGTCTCTGTTGCCAGGGTCCTGGGGGTCCTGGTGGATGATCGTCTCTCGCTGTGCTCCTTTATTGAGAGCACAGTGAAGACTTGTAATTTCTACTTAATGAATATCCACCAGCTCTGCAGGTTCCTGTCTCAGGAGACTGCGGACATTTTGGTTCAGGCCTTACTGGTTTCACGTCTAGACTACTGCAATAGTCTTCTAGCAGGCCTCCCTCTTTCCTCTCTCCTCCTTTAATCCTGGTTCAGAACAATGCTGTTAGGACTGTTCTTGACCTTCCCCGTTTTGTTCATATCACCTGTTATCGTAGAGCCTTGCACTGGCTTCCATTGAAGGCCAGGGCCCTTTACAAGATTTTGGTCCTGGCCTTTAAGGCCCTAAGGTTGCATTACCCAGCCTATCTATCTTCTCTTTTGTCCTGGTATGTCCCAGGGCAGGTCACTAGATCAATGGGCCAGGCTCTTCTAAGCCAGTCCACTTCACGGATTGTGGTGTCTCATTATCATGCATTCCAGGACCTTGTCCCACAGCTGTGGAACTCCCTCCCGCTACCATTATGGCTAACTGAGAGTTTGGAGGTGTTTAAGAAAAGTTTGAAAACTTGTCTTTTTGAGTAGGAGGGAAGTGGTTGGTTGTTTCTGAAGTAAAGTATGCTGATGGCTTTTAGGTGTATTTGGGTTATTAAGACTATTGTTATAATATTGTATTAAGTTGAGTTAAGTTGTACTAGAATCACTGTAATTATGTATTTTAAATTGTCGAGTTATTCTTTTATGTACAGCACTTTGTAACAAAGTGCTTTTTAAATAAATATATTACTATTATTATTTTATTATTATTATTAATACAATGGCATATCCTTTTGGCAGGATCATCTCCTAGCTGGAGCGCAGTTACAAATTCAGTCAGATGCCTCAGGGAGCTTGAGGTTCACAGTCTTCTTCCAAGGGTGATGGTGTGCAAAAAGATGGCCTTCTCACTGGCATGATTCAAGCATCACAAGAGACCTCACGTTTCTGAAATGTTTTCCCATTCTGCTGGCAGTGTATATCTGAGAGAAAGATTCAGGGACAAGTGTGTGTGCTTCTAGCGCAACAATCAAGCTGTAGTCAGAGTCATTAACAGCCAGACATCACTCTCAGACAAACGTCTGCGGCTACTCAGGAAGTTTGTATTGGCTTACTTGTTGGCCAAAGTGCCGTTTTCAGCACAACACATCCTGGGGATAGATAAATAAGATTGCAGATGCCCTGTCTCAGTTCCAGGAGGAGAGATTTGGGTCCTTGGCACCAGAGGCGAGAATCAATCTGGATTCATTCCCAGAGGAGGTGTGGGCACTTGGGAGTGAATAATGTAGGGAGTATTTAACTCGGTCTCAAAATCAACACTCATACACATCAGCAGCCAAAACATTTAGTTCATTTGCCAGTAAAAAAGGGGAACGCGGCATCTGGACCCCATCCGAAGCAATGGTCCTAAAATATTTGACATCCCTACAGAACCAGGGCCTTGAGTCCCAAACCATGTCCATCCATCTAGCAGCCATCTCCTTCAGTAAGGCACACAGGGGGCCTGGCCCCTGTGCTTCTTTTCTAGTGTGAGGGGTGGCAGAGGGTTGGTGCTGGGAAAGCCCAGCAACACCTGATAGGAGGAGACCCATAACTTTTAAACTGCTGGCTTAGCTGTGCCATAACGCTGACAAGTAATGCTGGTCTGGGTAGGAAGCCAAGTTATTCAAGACAGCATATACCTTGGCCTTTTGGGGGGTCTCATGGGTAAGTGAACTGATGGCTGGTTCCAAGTCAGATGGCACAGGATGAGCCTTAGATGTTCAGGACACGACAATACTGTCAATGGGCATATGCCTTAAGATCAGTCATTTAAAAACCAATCAAAGGGGGGAGGGCCACCTGGTCTACCTGAAGCAGTCCCTGACAGAGGACCCAGGACCCTAGGGATGTATGAAACACCTGGTTTCGTCCAGGGACATCCGTGCGGGGGGGGAGGTGCTCCGTCCCTCCCCCTGAAATTCTTCCTGGCTGGCTCCGCTCTGCGGCAACTCCGCGGAGCCGCTGGCTGGGGCTGCCCGCAGCCAGCCATCTGGCCACTGAGCTGCGCAGGGATGCAAATGGCGGCCGCCATAGCCGCCGCCATTTGTGGCCCTGTTTTTTGCCATGATAGGCTACGTATACATTTACATAGCCCATCACAGCAAAAAAAAGGGAATGCAAATGGTGGCAGCTATGGCGGCCGCCATTTGCATTCCTGTTTTTTTGCCGTGATAGGCTACTTAAATATTTACGCAGCCTATCACAGCGAAAGACAGGGGCGCAAATGGCATAGCGGCAGCCATTTGCATCCCTGTCTTTTGCCGTGATAGGCTACGTAAATATTTATGTAGCCTATCACGGCAAAAAAACAGGAACGCAAATGGCGGTGGCTACGGCAGTCGCCATTTGCGTTACCTTTTTTGCCATGATAGGATACGTAAAAAATATTTACGTACCTATCATGGCCTCTGCAGGGACACAAATGGCGTCCCTGCATTAGCCGTGATAGGCTATGTAAGGATTTACGTAGCCTATCATGGCAATAATGAAGAAGCGAATGGAGGCCACAGACGTGGCCGCCATTCGCAAAGCAGCGCGAATGGCACCAGGTAAGTGCTCAGTTTCGCACGCCTTGCACAGGGTGGTGGGGCGGGGGGCTTCGTTCTCACTGAGATCCGTGGCAGAATTCTCCAACATCCCTACAGGACCCCTAAGGGCAACAAGCAGCTTTGTAGCCATGCAGCCCAGGAGCCCTGATCTGTTCTTTATACATCAGGACCTAGCCCTGCTCACCGGGTGCTAACTGGTAAGCATACTAAGGGCTGGCACCAGTGCCTGGGCCTCCCACTTCATGGGTTCAGCTCACATTTCTTCAGGATTGGGGCAGCCACAACTGCAGCCGAATGGGGAATGCCAGGGGCAAAAATACAGGCAACTGGTGATTGGAAGGCATCCGCCTTCAGATCATATGTTCGAGTAAGTGCCTCTCATCATTAATTTTATCTGTTTTATAGTTTCAGGGTAAAAACCCAGGTCAGTTTGGTTATTCAGGCACGGTGTCATACATTGGGCATGGCAACACACAATATGGTATAGACTGGGCTTCGGATTAAGCCTACATCAAGGGATAAAGCTGATCTGGTTGTCTAGGAGGGACATGCTCTGGAATGAACTGAAACCAGTGGTGTAAAGTCATGCTGCAACACATAGTTATCCTGACACCATCATCATCCAACTGGGCGAGAACAATTGGGGGTGCATAAGGGCCTTGATTTGATTAGCATGGCTCAGTGAGACATTCTCAAGAATGTAATCTACCTGGAGTAACAATAATATGGTCAGGACTGCTGGGGAGATGTGTCTGGAGGTGGGCAGAGGACCCGGCCCAAGTGGATGTGCTAGAAGGACAATGAACAAGGCCATGCGGTGTTTGTGGAAACCCAGAGCAGGAGAGTTATTAGGCACCGCAGCATCGCATTTAGCCAGGAAGAACTGTACAGGCTTGATGGTGTCCACCTATCAGATGTAGGCTATCAGATCTGGTTAAATGACATCTGATATGGCATAAAAAAATGGCTACAGCTGGAGTATGTCTGGTGGCGAGGCGAGGGGAATGGTAAGGCAAACATACGCCCCGCTTCTTGTGCCATGATAAGGTATTGGGCTGAATCAGTTTGGTAGGGGGAAAGGGATTGAGTGCTCTGCTCCCCCATGGTGGGGATCCCCTTAAGGGATCTTGGGATGAAACATTAAGACCAGGCCACCACGTGGGCCATGAGCTTACCACATCCAGTGTGAAGGGAAAGGGGTTCACATTAGGAGTCTGTGCTGTGGTGGGCCCTGACCCCGCCATCCACTGCCAATGCTCTTGGCAGGGGTGCCAGGAAGGGGAACAGGACAGCAGTCAGCTCGCCCAATGGCAGGATCCATGCCTTTTGCCTCCACCAATCCTATTCAGACAAATAATAAAGTTGTAGCCAACTGAATAACCCATTTAAGTCGGTCTATCTGGTTGGTTCTTTTCATCTGCCACACGGACACAATTAGTCATTGTGCTACACAAAACAAAGTTCCCTGCTTACCAGGGAGCCATCTTTGTGGGGATGTGTGTGGCTGGTGGTGGAGAAAAGGAAGGGATCCAGTGGGATCTGGAGCCTGCGTGGCAGCGACAGCACCTCCCAATGGCTGGAGCACTGAGCCAGTTGAAAGGCTGATGGACTCGGCAAGGGCTGGGCCAGAAAAAGGAGGGCAAAAGTGAGAGCTGCAGCTTGTAATTTTCACTCAGGTTCTCCTATGGCCCATAAAAGAAGGGCCTCATGGGTGACGGCCATTGCCATCACTGACGTCCCCACCCACCCACACTTGGTAACTGTCAGGGTGGAAACTGAGCCAATAGAGCCCAGAGCAGTTCTGATTCTGAGGAGGAACAGCAATCCATGGGAAAGGAGCTCGCTCATCTCTCACAAGCACAGCAGCTGGCAGAGATTCCTCCTGCCAGCATTCCTGGGATAGATAGTGACCCTGGCAGTGAGAGACCGCTAGAGGGGGGCTTGCTGGATGCTTGGCACAGACGCAGGGAGCGACGACAGATGGAGGGCGCCGAAAGGAGGTGCTCTGCTCGTTTGGCGCGCAAACAACGGTCGTGTCCCGAGGACCCAAGGAAAAGAGGGAGGATCTCTCCCTAGCCCATAAGTTCAGGGTCTTCCCGTGGTTCTCCTTCAAATGGGGACCAACTGACTTACCTGGAGCTTAGGCTACTCTGCTATCTTTCCCCAGTGCTGTTCCTTGCTTAGTCGCTAGTGATTAGTATCTGAAAGAGTCATAAAGTAATAAAGGAATAAAGCCTCGGAAAGAATCCTCGTTGTCTGTGTCCTGAGTTGGCTATTGGTGGGGACTGCAAGAGGCAGCTAGGGTGCTCCTGACAGTAACCATAGATCTTGCAGGGGACAAATGTCAGGGCTGGGAAGGAATGTTACCTGCTTTCCAATTAGCAATTGGGGGCAGGTTTTCACCTTCCTCATTGCAAGATTATTCAATGTGTAAATAAGCTGACCTATATGTAGGTGATCAGTCTTGGCTGTTGTACTGTTTTTCATGTACGTCACAACTTTGTGGGCATGATAGGCACTGGGCTGGATCAGTTTGGTAGGGGGAGAGGGATTGGGCTCCGCGATCCCCCCTGATGGGGATCCCCTTAAGGGATCTTGGGGATGTGGCATCAAGACCAGGCTAGCATGAGGGCTGCGAGCTTGCCACATCCAGGGTGGAGGGAAAGGGGTTCACATTAGTGGTCTGTGCTGTGGAGGGCTCCTGACCCCACCATCCACCACCAGTGCTCCTGGCAGGTGGGCCAGGAAGAGGAATTGGACAGCAATTGGGCTGCTCGATGGCAGGATCCATGCCCTCTGCCTCTGCCAATCCTATTCAGATAAATAATAATGTTGTGGGCAATTGAATAACCCATTTAAGTCTGTGTATCTGGTTTGTTCCTTTCATCCGCCACAAAGATGCAATTAGACACTGTGCTACACAAACACATTTTACAGCTAGCTAACACCATTTATTTAAAAAAGGGATGCAATGTTTAGAGCAAATGGTGATCCTGCCTCGCAGGGAAGAAAAATGTCATTTCCATTTAAAACAAATAATTTGTGGCTACCTTCTCTTTCCTATTCAAAGAATGAAGCTTTCATGGGGAAATTTACTAAATAGCCAGTCCAAGCTCCAATAAATTGTCTTGAGCTTTTTATAACACCTCAGTGCCACTTCACATTACAGTCACTATGCTACAGTCAGGGCCAGAAATATTGGAACAAGGATAACTGTTTTGGCAGTTGGCCTCTGTACACCACCACATTGAAGTTGAAAGGAAACACACCCAGATGGGAGCGAAGTCAGGACTTTCAGCTGTAATTCAAGGGGTTTGACAAAAGGGGGGCACTAACCATTCAGGAAGGACAGCCAGGGGCATACCCCCCCCATCATTGGTGGCTCACAAGTAATGGAACAAACCAACATCATTTCAAACTTAAGGGTTGCCTTTAATACCTGGATGAAAATCCTTTGCAGTCAATGACTGCCTGAAGTCTGGAATCATGGTCATGAGCAAATGCTGAGTTTCCTCCCTCAAGATGCTTTGCCAGGCCTTTACTGTAGCTGCCTTCAGCTGCTGCTTGTTTGTGGGTCTTTCTGCCTTCAGTCTTGTCTTCAGTAAGTGAGAAGCATGCTCTATTGGGTTGAGATCAGGTGACTGACTTGGCCAGTGAAGAACATCCCACTTCTTTGCCTTCAGAAACTCTTGGGTAGCTTTTGCTATATGTTTTGGGTCATTATCCATCTGCAATATGAAGCGGCGTCCTGTCAGTTTGGCAGCATTCGGCTGAATCTGAGCAGAAAGTATAGCCCTATACACTTCAGAATTCATCCTGCTGCTTTTATCAGCAGTCAGGTCATCAATAAACACCAGTGACCCGGTTCCATTGGCAGCCATACATGCCCATGCCATAACACTGCCTCCACCATGTTTGACAGATGATGTGGTATGCTTTGGATCATGACCTGTTCCTTTCCTTCTCCATACTTTTCTCTTCCCATCATTCTGCTACAAGTTACTCTTGGTTTCATCAGTCCAAAGAATCTTATTCCAGAACTGCGCAGGCTTTTTTAGGTGTTTGCTGGCAAAAGCTAACCTGGCCTTTTGGTTCTTGGGCATTACCAACGGTTTGTACCTTATTGTGAAGCCTCTGTATTTACATTCATAAAGCCGTCTCTTGACTGTAGATGGTGACAATGACATGCCTACCTCCGCAAGAGTGTTTTTGACCTGGCTAGATGTTGTGAAAGGGTTCCTCTTCACCATGAGCAGAATTCATCCACTTTAGTTTCCCCTTCATGGATCACTGCCTTGTTGTGGTGAAGGGGCTTGCGTAACTCAGTGAAGCCATAAGCTATGCTGTGCAGAGCCACCCAAGATGGACAGGTCATGGCAGAGAGTTCTGACAAAATGTGGTCCACTGTAGAAGGAAATGGCAACCCACTCCAGTATTCTTGCCAAGAACACTCCATGGAACGTATCACAAGGCTAAAAGAGATGACACTGGAAGATGAGTCCCTCAGGTCGGAAGGTGTCCAATATACTACTGGGGAAGAGCAGAGGGAATTTCCAAGTAGTGCCAGAAAGAGTGAAGCGACTGGGCCAAAGCCGAAAGGACACTCAGCTGTGGATGTGTCTGGTGGTGAAAAGAAAGTCCGATGCTGTAAAGAACAATATTGTTTAGGAACCTGGAATGTCAGATCAATGAATCAAGGTAAGCTGGAGGTGGTCAAACATGAGATGGCAAGACTGAACATCGACATCCTGGGAATCAGCGAACATTCCAATTCCAAAGAAGGGCAACACCAAAGAGTGTTCAAACTACCGTACAATTGCGCTCATTTCACATGCCAGCAAGGTTATGCTCAAAATCCTACAAGCCAGGCTTCAGCAGTATGCGAACCGAGAACTACCGGAAGTACAAGCTGGGTTTCGAAGAGGCAGGGGAACTAGAGATCAAATCACCAACTTTCGCTGGATCATGGAGAAAGCACGAGAATTCCAGAAAAACGTCTATTTCTGCTTCATTGACTACGCTAAAGCCTTTGATTGTGTGGATCACAACAAACTGTGGCAAATTCTGAAAGAGATGGGGGTACCAGACCACCTTACCTGTCTCCTGAGAAACCTGTACGAGGGTCAAGAAGCAACAGTAAGAACCAGACATGGAACAACCAATTGGTTCAAAATTGGGAAAGGAGTACGACAAGGCTGCATATTGTTGCTCTGCTTATTTAACTTATATGCAGAGTACATCATGAGAAACGCCGGGTTGTATGAATCACAGGTCGGAATTAAGATTGCTGGGAGAATTATCAACAACCTCAGATATGCAGATGATACCACCCTAATGGCAGAAAGCGAAGGGGATCTAAAGAGTCTCTTGTTGAGGGTGAAAGAGGAGAGTGCAAAAGCTGGTTTGAAACTCAACATTAAAAAAACGAAGATCATGGCATCTGGCCCCATCACTTCCTGGCATATGGAAGGGGAAGAAATGGAAGCAGTGACAGATTTTATTTTCTTGGGCTCCAAGATCACCACAGACGGTGACTGTAGCCATTAAATTAAAAGACGCTTGCTCCTTGGGAGGAAAGCTATGGCAAACCTAGACAGCATAGTAAGAAGCAGAGACATCACCTTGCCAACAAAGGTCTGTCTAATCAAAGCTATGGTTTTCCCAGTAGTAACATATGGCTGTGAGAGCTGGACTATAAGGAAGGCTGAGCGTCGAAGAATTGATGCTTTCGAACTGTGGTGCTGGAGAAGACTCTTACGAGTCCCCTAGACTGCAAGGAGGTCAAATCAGTCCATCCTAAAGGAAATCAACCCTGAGTGCTCATTGGAAGGACAGATACTGAAGCTGAAGCTCAAATATTTTGGCCACCTAATGCGAAGGGAAAACTCTCTGGAAAAGACCTTGATGCTGGGAAAGACTGAAGGCAAAAGGAGAAGGGGATGGCAGAGGATGAGATGGCTAGATAGCATCACCGATGCAATGAATATGAACTTGAGCATGCTCTGGGAGAGAGCACAGGACAGGAAGGCCTGGCGTGCTATAGTCCTTGGGGTCACGAAAAGTCGGACACGACTGAATGACTGAACAACAACAACCACTTTAATTGTCTTCCATGGTCTTCCAGGCCTTTTGCTGTTGCTGAGCTTGCCAGTTAATTCCTTCTTTTTCAGGATGTTCCAAACTGTTGTATTGGCCACTCCCAATATTTTTGCTATCTCTCTGATGGGTTCATTTTGTTTCCTCAGCCTAATGATGGCCTCCTTCACTCACATGAACAACTCTTTGGACCTCATGTTGGGAGTTCCAGTGAACAGCTACCAAATGCAAATGTAACACTCAGAACCAACTCCAGGCCTTTTATCTGCTTGCTTGGTAATGGGGTATCCAGGAAACAGGCCACACCTGGCCATGCAGCTGCTTGTCAGCCATTCGTTCCATTACTTATGATCCACCAACAATGGGGGTATGTGTATGCCACTGGCTGTCCTTCCTGAATGGTTAGTGCCCCACTTTTGTGAAACCCCTTGAATTACAGCTGAAAGTCCTGACGTCGCTCCCATCTAGGTGAGTTTCCTTTCAACTTCAATATGGTGGCGTACAGAGGCCAACTGCCGAAACAGTTATCCTTGTTCCAATATTTCTGGACCTGACTGAATATTCGATGCAGTGAATTCAACTTGGATTGTGAATTGGTTTTTGGTCGTTTTAACATTTCACCCAACTGGCAAAGACGGTAGTTTGGTAAATATGAGGTAACCAGCCACTCAGTGTTCTGTTGAAACAATCCTGTGATCTGTCCATATGACTTTGCCTTGTCAAACATTGGTTGGAAATGGCCATGTGATTCTGACTGATTATGTCCTCTCCTCATATATTGTTCCCTACATGTGACCCTACATTTGAGGTGGCTATTCTCTGTTTACTTAAGGATATATTGGAGTAAACCTCTAATGCGAGATTACTGTCTTACATAAATTGGATCCAAGTATAGTTTCAGTCTCTCTAAAGCATAAATGATAATAACTCTGTTAGTCATACTAACAGAGACAACTAGAACTGATATCTGTACCACTAAAAGGCTTGGCACAATTAAATGTGTTTTTGTCATGTTTGTTTAACTGGTTTGACTAGACATACCTCATCACAGAAATCTGAATAAGGTTCTCTCTCATAATGCCTTTCCTAACTTTTAGTTGCTGATGATTCTATAAATTTGTCAGATGCATCCTTTATTTCCTGAGTTGCTGTGGGCTAGCTGCCATATTTTTCATATTAATTATAAACTTAGTTAGACTTACACACTGTGTATGTAAATAACAGTATCCGATAGTACAACTGGGGGGGGGGATCTTTTGAAAGTAAATAATTTGTGTGTTTACTGCCCCCTTGTTGACTACCATATGTCTTTTGAAAATCCCAACATTTTGAACACTCTTTACTATAGGTTGGATCCTGATATTTAGGCACATGCAACTACTGTATGCTAGTTAAGCAGACTTCCCCACCCCTCCTCCCTACAACAGCCTTTCCAGACCCCTGAAATTGCTATACTGAGGGGTAGGGCAGGGGTGGGCAGAAGGTAGATCTCCAGATGTTTTGGACTTCAACTCCCAGCATAGTCAATGGTCAGGAATGTTGGGAGTTGAAATCCAAAACATCTGGAGATCTACTTTTGGCCCATCCCTAGGTTAGGGGGCCCTACTGAATGGGATGAGGTATGGTGCAAGGGGGATCCCCAAAAATCAAGTGGAGGTACCATCTGTTAGCAGAGCCCTTCTGTCCACAGAAGGCAGATCCTGGATTCCACCCTTTATTTTGTATGACTTATTTTCTTCTTTCACTTGTCATCTTTGTTGTAAAGCTGAGACACCCAGTGGTTTTAACAGTAATTAACAGATAAACATTTGTTTTGAAGTGGGCTTTGTCAGAGGAAAGTGAGAAAGATTTTTGTTTTATTGTTGACTCCATGAGCTGGGTGTGTCAACCATGAAAACTCCCTCTGTGCTATTGACCTCAAAAAAAGAGGAGGAGGAGGAGGAGGCGGAGGAGGAGGTGGAGGAGGAGAAGAAGAAGAAGAACCAGTAAGCAATTTTGTTTTTAAGCTGAATAATGTCAATTCAGTTGAACAAATCCAGAAGGTTTTCTTTTTTGCTATGAAACGATACTCTGTTTAGTTTATTAGCTTTGCTTGGTGTGAAAACAGTTTCAGGCTATAGTTAAACACTCTTGAATACTTACACAAGTAGGGCAGTTCTGTTATTTCATTTACCCATGAGAGAAAGCATGATCAGACTTGAACTGGGAGCATTGTATTGCATGAAAGTTAATGAAGCCAAGCTAATTCTGCATTCAGATTCAGAGTTTGATATGATGGCTATACATCTTTTTTTGTACTGACTATAGCAGAGGAGGGCAGGAGGTAGACTGGGATCTACTGTAGATCACTGTGTGATTTGCAGTAGATCTGTGTGAAAAAATGCTATGTATATAAATATTGTTGTTGATGTCCTGCAATGTGTAAATACTCTGTGTGACCTCTGATTCCATGTAGGTCTGAAACCTACCATTATTACTGTGTTGAAGGCCTGTAAATGCTTGGTGACATGTTCTGAAGGGGGAGAGGACTATCGGTTTTTTTTATTATTATTTATAGATGGGGCCTGGATCAGGTAAATTCATTTTTGATTTTTTGGGGAAACATCAGATTCTGGTTGGCTGGGGGTTCTAGCTAGGTGGGAAAGAGCAGTTTAGAAAGGGCAGTTGACAGTTGGAAGTTGGTCAGTGGGTGGTCGGTGAGGGAGTCAGTTCGTTGGTGTGTGGTATGTGGGAGAAGAACTAGGGAAGAGCCGAGGGGAAAGTGAATAGCTAAGGCCTGAATATTAAGCTGTTCCTTGGCTCTGTGTGATAACGATATGTGACTGGTGAAGATCAAAAGCAGGGAGGAGGTGGCTGTGTTATGCCAGGAGGCTGCCCTAAGGCTTTACCAAAAGAAAGTTTACACAAGCAGGTATTAACCAAATAAGCTATCTAAGCAGCTAGTATTACAATAGGAGGAGCTTAGGTGTCAGAGAAGGACTGTACCCAAGAGCTGATCCTGTTTGTGGGTGTATTTGGCTGGGGTAGAGGTTTAGGAAATTTGGCCTGAGATAAACAAAGTCATTAAAGGCTTGTATTAGCAACAGTGTTAGCAATAATCCCTTAAGAACTGTCAGCAAGCATTCTTTTTAAAACCTCAAAGTAATTAGTAGTAAATCCTTTTGTATAAAATATCACATGAATAAACCAACTTGTTTAATAATTCATTTTGTCTCTAGTGGTGGTGCCCATCTCATAAGAACAGCTGTGTTGTACCAGACCAAGGGTCCATCTAGTCCAGCATTCTGTTCACACAGAGGCCAACCAGCAGGAATCCACAAGCAGGGCATGAGTGCAACAGCACCCTCCCACCCATATTTTCCAGCAGCTGGTGTACATAGGCTCACTGCCTCTGGTACTGGAGGTAGCACATAGCCATCAAGACTAGTAGCCACTGACAGCCTTTTTCTCCAGGAATTTGGCCAACCCCTTTTAAAGCCATCCAAATTGGTGGCCATCACTACATCCTGTGGCAGCGAATTCCATAGTTTAACTACGCGCTGTGTGAAGAAGTGCTACCTTTTATCTGTGCTGAATCTCCCACCAATCAGCTTCATAGAATGACCCTGGATTCTAGTATTTTGAGAGAGGGAGAAAAATTTCTCCCTAGCCACATTCTCTACACCATGCATAATTATGTAGACTTCTATCATGTCTCCCCTTACCCTCCTTTTTTCCAAGCTAAACAATCCCAGCTGTTGTAACCTTCTCTCACAGGGGAGGTGCTCCAGCCCCTTAATCATTTTGTTTGCCCTTTACTGCACTTTTTCCAGCTCTACAATATCGTTTTTTTAGGTGTAAATTTTTAGGTGATCAGAACTGTACACAGTATTCCAAGTGTGGTCGCACCATAGATTTATATAGGGGCAGTATGATACCAGCAGTTTTATTCTCAATTCCTTTTCTAATTATGCCTAACATGGAGTTTGCCTTTTTTACTGCAGCCGTGCACTGCGGTGACATCTTCATTGAGCTGTCCACCACAACCCCAAGATCTCTTTCCTGGTTGGTCACCACTAGCTCAGATCCCATCAGGCTATACTTGAAGTTGGGATTTTTTGCCCCAACGTGCATCACTTTACACTTGCTTTCACTGAACCTCATTTGCCATTTAGATGCCCATACTCCCAGTTTGGAGAGATCCTTTGGAGCTCTTCACAATCCCTTTTTGTTTTAACCACCGTAAATAATTTGGTGTCATCCTCAAACTTGGCCACTTCACTGCTCACTCCTAATTCCAGATCATTCATCAACAGGTTGAAAAGCATTGGTCCTAATACAGATCCCTGTAGGACCCCACTATTTACATCTCTCCATTGGGAGAATTTACCATGTATTCCTACTCTCTGCATTCTGTTCTTTATCTAGTTACTGATCCATAAGAGGACCTCTCCTCTTATTCCATGACTGCTATGTTTGCTCAGGAGTCTTTGGTGAGGGACTTTGTCAAAGGCCTTTTGGAAGTCCTAAGCTTCTTATACCAAACTCCTCATGCCTAAGCTTCGTATACGAAGCTATTAGGAGGTTTCAATATATTCTAAGAGAATTGGTGGTAGCAGAAAAGGGTCAGCTTGTGGAGCTTTGAGTTACTGTGACAGGAAATTCCTTAGGCCCTGAAATATAAGGATTTGCTAGAAAAATAAGAATTCCCATACGTGGTATTGCCAATTGAAGGAGCAGTTTCCCCATAATCTGCAGGATTTTTTAAAACTCCCAGTTGGTTAACAGCAGTATCAACAAAAGACTGCAAGCTCAGTTTCAGTATCAAAAACAAATTCTTGGTCTGAAAGTTGTGGGACATTACTGCTTGACTCTTTGGCATTTAGGCTATGGGGACCTGCAGAGTTCTCCTTTGTCCCCCCATGTTGTCTGACATCTCCATAAAACTGCTGAGTGAGGTCCTATAGAGCTTTGGGCTGGGGTGGATCACACCCAGTTCCATTTCTCCTTTTCATCAAATTCAGGCGAAGTGGTCAAAGTGCTATATTGTTGCCTGTCCATGGAAATGGATTGGAGGAGGGCCAGTACACTGAAGCTCAATCCAGAAAAGAGCTGCTCTGAAATTGAATTGGGCTCTCAGGCTGAAAGTGGTTCCCCACCACTGCCTTCATGGACCTCGTCTTGACTTCTATGGCCTCCCGCTCGAATCCAGCAAGGGCCATTCACACAAAGAAACAAGTCTGAGCATGGATCCCTTTGTTGAACCATAGAATCATAGAATAGTAGGGTTGGAAGGGGCCTATAAAACTATCGAGTCCAAACCCCTGCTCAATGCAGGAATCCAAGTCAGAGCATCCCTGACAGATGGCTGTCAAGCTTCATCTTGAATGCCCCCAGTGTGGGAGAGCCCACTACCTCCCTAGGTAATTGGTTCCATTGTTGTACTGCTGTAACAGTCAGGAAGTTTTTCCTGATGTTCAGCTGGAATCTGGTTTCCTGTAAATTAAGCCCATGACTCCATGTCCTGCACTCCGGGATGATTGAGAAGAGATCCTGGCCTTCCTCTCTGTGACAACCTTTCAAGTACTTGAAGAGCGCTATCATATCTCCCCTCAGTCTTCTCTTCTCAAGGCTAAACATGCCTAGTTCTTTCAGTCTCTCTTCATAGGGCTTTGTTTCCAGTCCCCTGATCATCTTTGTTGCCCTCCTCTGAACCCTCTCCAGTTTGTCTGCATCCTTCTTAAAATGTGGTGCCCAGAACTGGGCACAGTACTCCAAATGAGGCCCAACCAGTGCTGAGTAGAGGAGAACTAGTACTTCCCGGGATTTGGAAGCTATGCTTCTATTAATGCAATCCAGAAGAGCATTTGCCTTTTTTGCAGCCACATCACATTGTTGGCTCATCTTCAGCTTGTGATCGACAACAATGCCAAGATCCTTCTCACTTGTAGTGTTGTTGAGCCATGTATCCCCCATCTTGTAACTGTGCATTTGGTTTCTTTTTCCTAGGTGCAGAACTTGACATTTATCCCTACTAAATTTCATTCTGTTGTTTTCAGCCCAGCGCTCCAGTCTATCAAGATCACTTTGAATTGTGTTTCTGTCTTCCAGGGTATTAGCTATCCCGCCCAATTTTGTGTCATCTGCAAATTTGATCAGCATTCCCTGCACCTCCTCCTCCAAGTCATTAATAAAAATGTGAAGAGCACTGGGCCCAGGACTGAGCCCTACGGTACCCCGCTCGTTACCTCTCCCCAGTTTGAGAAGATCCCATTGATAAGCACTCTTTGAGTCCGATTCTGTAGCCAACTGTGGATCCACCGGATCGTTGTTTCATCTAGCCCACTTTGAACTAGTTTGCTTGCCAGGATATCATGGGGTACTTTGTCGAAAGCTTTGCTGAAGTCGAGGTATATTTTGTCTACAGCATTCCCACAGTCCACAAGGGAGGTGACTTGATCAAAAATGAGATCAGATTCATCTTGACGAATCCATGTTGGCTTCGAGTAATCACTGCATTGTTTTCAAGGTGCTTCCAGATGGATTGCTTTATCATCTGCTCCAGACTTTTCCCAGGGATTGATGTCAGACTGACTGGTCTATAGTTCCCAGGTTCCTCCTTTTTATACTTTTTGAAGATAGGGACCTCCTGCAGTCATCTGGCACTTCACTCATCCTCCATGATTTCTCAAAGAGAATAGACAGTGGTTCTGAGAGTTCTTCTGCCAGTTCCTTTATTACTCTAGGATGCAGTTCATCTGGCCCTGGAGATTTGAACTCATTCAAAGTAATTAGATGTTCCTTGACCATATGCCTATCGATCTCAAGCTGCAATCCTGCCCCTTCAGCCTGTACTTCGCCTTTGCCAGGGGGGTCATAGACCCTCTTTTGGGAGAAGACTGAGCCAAAGTAGGAATTGAGCACCACTGCCTTTTCTTTGTCATCTGTTATCATTTTGCCATCCTTATTTAATAGCTGAACCACCATTTATTTCCTCTGCCTTTTACTATGCACGTAGCTGAAGAAAGCCTTTTTGTTGCTTTTAGCAGCCCTCGCTAACCTCAGCTCGTTCTCAGCTTTAGCCTTCCTGACGCCATCCCTGCAATTCTATGCTACCTGCCTGTACTCTTCCTTTGTTGCTTGGCCTTCTTTCCACTTCCCATATGTGTCCTTTTTTGTTTTTCAGGTCAGCTCTAAGCTTTTTGTGAAGCCACATTGGTTTCTTCTGTTGTCTTCCACCTTTTCTCCTTGTTGGAATTGTTTGTAATTGTGCCTTGAGAATTTCCTTTGTTAAAAGCTCCCACCCATCTTGGACTCCTTTTCTTGTAAGAGTCACTTGCCATGGGACCTTACTGATCATTGTTCTGAGTTTATTAAAATCAGCTTTCATAAAATCCAGTGTACGCATTTGACTACACGCGGCTTTTGCTTCCCTTAGAACCAAGAACTGAAGTATAACATGGTCGCTTTCCCCCAGAGTTCCTGTAACTGCTACTTGATCCACTAAGTCTTCTCTGTTGGTTAGGATCAAGTTAAGGATAGCCGATCCTCTAGTTCCTTCCTCTACTTTCTGTAGGAGGAAGTGATCCGCCACACAAGTCAGGAATTTCCTGGAGTGGTCATGTTTTGCAGAATTTGTCTCCCAACAAATATCGGGGAAATTGAAGTCCCCCATTACTACTACATTATGCTTCTTTGAAACATTGGCTATTTCCTTTTCAAAAGTTTCATCCTCATCTTCTCCTTGATTGGGTGGCTGGTAGTGGACTCTGACCACCAGGTTCCTTTTATTCTTTGCTCCATTTATTTTGATCCAGATGCTCTCAATGGAGCTACCAAGCTCATCCTCCTGTATTTCTGTGCAGAGATATGTATTTTTCACATACAGTGCAACCCCACCTCCCTTTCTGTTCCTCCTGTTCTTTTTGAACAAGTTATATCCTTCAATTGCTGTATTCCAGTCATGAGAGTCATCCCACGAAGTCTCAGTTATACCTATCGAGTCATAATTTCCCTCCTGTATTAAGAGTTCATGTTCATTCTGTTTGTTTCCCATACTCTGGGCATTAGTATATAGACATCGAAGACCATGTGCTTCATAGTCTGGCTTTCTTCCTACATGTTTCTGAAGACTATTATTGGGCGCTATTAGAGCCGTTCTCTTCCTTGCGGTGCATGAACCATTGTTACCCCCAACTTTACATCTCCCTTCCCCGTAGGATTCAGTTTAAAGCTCTCTTGATGAAGTTCTTCATGCTGTGGCCAAACACATTCTTCCCAGCCTTTGTGAGGTACAACCTGTCCCTTGCCAACAGCCCATCTTCCAGGAAGTATATCCCGTAGTCCCAGAATCCAAATCTCTCATGTCGGCACCACCTTCATAGCCAGTCATTCACCCGGAGTATTTTTCTTTCCCTTTCTATCCCTCTTCTGACTACCGGAAGGATGGATGAGAAAACTATCTGGGCCCCAAAGTTCTTGAGTTTCCTTCCCAAAGCTTCAAAGTCTGACGTGATTTCTTCGTAGCTCCACTTGGCGGTATCATTTGTTCCCACATGGATGAGAGGAAAGGGATACCTGTCAGTGAGCTTTATGAGTGCAGGCAACCTTTCAGTCACGCCTCTAATCCATCCTCCCAGGAGACAACATACCTGGCAAGTCCATGGGTCTTTGCGACATACTTGGGTTTCGATCCCATGCAGCAAGGAGTCTCTCACTACTACTACTCTTCTTCTTGTTTTAGGCCTGGGTTTCATCGCCTCTGCGTGACTGGCCTTCAGCCTCTTGCTCACTCTCATGCAGGTTCCCCTGTAATTCTTCCTCTGCAGGCTGTCCTCCAGTCTCATCCTCAAGTAATTGGAAATGGTTCCACAGCTCCACTGCTTCCACTGGTGCAGAGTGGTGTCTAGTTCTCTTCTCCTAACTCTCAACCTTTTCCAAGGAGTATCCTCTACTGCATTTTTCCTCACCTCAGCATTTCCCACTTCTGCCTCAGCTTGCTGTTGCTCTTCAAGCTTCTGGTCTTCCCTTTGCTGCTGTAGTTCCACCCTTCTGTCCAAAAACTCTTCGTGTTCTCTTATTCCCAGGAGGGTCGACAGTCACCACTCCAGTCCTCTTACTTTTTCTTCCAGCAGTGTGATCAACTTGCACTTGTTGCAGGTGTAGGCCATGTTGTTCTCAGGCAAGAACACAAACATGGCACACACCATGCAGGTCACCACCACTGGAGAGTCTTGTTCTTCCATAGCCTCTTTTCCCTTTTTGTGTCTAGCTTTCTGATTGTTCTAGACTAGCCTGTGCTTGCTCCTCTACTCACTAGAGGTTAAAAGCAGAGTCCCACTGGTGTGGAAGTGTGTGTTACAAGAAAAATAATTTAAAAAAATGTTAGAGGCCTCCCCCTTGACCTCCCCTGCTGAACTCCCCTGGCCAACTCCTGTTTGCTCCCCCTGTTTACTTGCTCTGGTCACTTGCTCTCTGGGAGCTTGCTTTCTTCTGTAGTCCCTGACCAGCTGGAGCAGCTTCCTCTGCTCTTCTCTGCTCTGCTCAGCTGGGAAGCGGGAAACAGACTGAAGCTTCCTGCCCACAGCTGCTGGGAGTACTCAGGCCATACACCCCAATTCAGTTAGAGCTCTCAGGAGCACCTGGTGAGCTCACAGCCACTCAGAAGGATAAAGGACAGCCCCCTGGTCTTCCTGCAGCCCACTTACCTCTTTGCCTCTGTCTCCTCTGTCTCTTCTACCACCTGGTTTGCTCACAGCCACTCAGAAGGAAAAAGGACAGCCTCCTGGGCTTCCTGCATCCCACTTACCTCTTTGCCTCTGTCTCCTCTGTCTCCTTTGTCTCTTTTACCACTGCAACTCCCCTGGCCAACTCCTGTTTGCTCCCCCTGTTTGCTCGCTCTAGTCACTTGCTATCTGTGAGCTTGCTTTCTTCTGTAGTCCCTGGACCAGCTAGAGCAGCTTCCTCTGCTCTGCTCAGCTGGGAGGCAGGAAACGTGTTGTGTGTGAACACAGAACTGTGGGTTGTTCGTGGGTTGTTTTGCCAGGCTACAAAAGCAACAGGAAAGAGCAGTAAAAAAACAACACTACTCACTCTACATTCTAGTACTACATTGCCACAATGGCATTTAGGATACAGGGAGAGAGTAGGCAAATGAGGAGGAAAGCAAACAACCCAGGGACTGAAAAAACAAACAGTTTGGTTGTCTGTCAGATAAACCCTGGGTAGGGCAACAAATCATGATTTAAATAAACAATGGGTCAGCATTATGTGTGAACCAGGCCAGTCATACACACTTTCTCAGAACAAGACTGCGCAGCACCATATTGGCCAGCCTTGTGTATGTCAGGAAATGCTTCCGCCTCCCTCAGGTAATTTCAAAATACATACAGAGATGCACACATACACACAGAAGTGAGGATGGGGAACATTAAATATTACAGCTCCAAACTTTTAATCAGATACTCATGCTAGTTGCAGCAGAGGACAGGGTGGGGCACTTGGGAACAAAGCTTGCCTGTCACCCCTCCTGCCATGCTTCAATAACTTTTCACTCCAGACCCAGAATCATGGTTTACTTGCCTCTCTTCTTCTTTGTCTCCTGACAAAGTAGAAGCCAACTCCTTTGACTGTTTTACGTGCAAGGCAGGATTCATACATTACATTTTCATGCATGTATCCTAAGATGGCAGGACTTTACATTCCATCTTGGTCACCAAAGTTTTTATCTAAGAAGTACCTGTCGATGCAATAAGAACAAGTTTCTTTCCACTGCACAGTGGTAGCCTTCCAAGATCTCCTGATGACAGTCAGAACTTTGTCACCCAGGTCTGGGCCTGATCAATCACGAACGTGTGAATATACTCAGGCTCCCCCTGCTACTGTGTTGCTATAGAGCACTAGAAAAAAGAAAAAGGTTGGCGAGAGGCACCCTGCCTGGGGCAGCTTTTCTTGCCACCTATGGCAGGAGCATTGCCATCTCATCAGTCAAGTAAGCATTGCTGCCACAAACATACACACTTTCCAGAAGATGATTAAAAATAGAGATGCAACAGTGAAGGGAAGCATCAAGCTTCTAAACATTCTGCATCCACCTGAGGGCACCCTTCCCCTGCCTGAGACACTGTTAAGTCCCAGACGGAGAGATTTTGTTGGTCAGTTAAGTGCTTTTCTTTGGAGAGAGAGATGGGATTGCCTTTATTTTGTTGTTATTTTCTGGGAATGTCTCAACTACTCAGCTGAGCATCTTCTCTCGCTATAACAAAATCATTATCATCTTTCAAAAGCCCAACACCTTTGCAGGTTCTTGGTCACCTCTACTGATTTTTATTCTTTAGACCAGGGGTGGGCTGAAAGTAGATCTCCAGATATTTTTGGGAAGTCAACTCCCAGCATCCCTGACCATTGGCCATGCTGGCAGGGGCTTCTAGGAGTTGAAGCTTCAAACATCTGGAGGTCTCCCTCCTGTTCACCCCTGCTTTAGACATGCCTGGGATCCTAACTGGCTCAGTGATTTGCTCTAACATGGTTACTGCTCTTTTTGGAAGTTTTTAGCCATGCTCTCCTCATTGCCCATCCCTTATGCTAATAACAAACTCATTCTCCAAGTGTGGATTCTTATGGAGCCAAAATGGCACCATCCATGCACAAAAGGGAGGTATCAGCAGGCTTGAAGTACAACAAATCTTTAGGAAAAAACAACCCTAACTAAGTGATGGGGAACAGTCCAGTGAGGGCTGAGCATGCTCAGTGGGCATGGAATGCTGACTGATTGTGGGAAGGAACAGAAAACCATGGGGGGTGGTATGGAATGGAGTATCTTGGAAGAAGAGGTGGCTGGCTTGCTAGAATCCTGAACAGGAGCACTCAGTGCTGCAACATTTTGTTGCAAGTCTCACTGGTCTATTCTAATTTACATCTGCAAACCAGGTATCAGGTATGCCAATTCCTATGTTGATTATTGTTAGTTTAAGTGCACCACCAGCTTGAATGCAGAGTGGGTTGTACATGTAACAAGCCAAGCTTCAAGGGGCTCCAGTGTGTCTCCCTACCTGATTCCAAAGGCTCTGAGTTTGTTGTTATTCCTTTCCTTTATTTATTTATTGCATTTATAACCCACCTTTTTTCCTCTTGCAAGGAACCCAAGGCGGCTTACATTATCCTCCTCCTCTCCGTTTTATCCTCACAACAACAACCCTATGAGGTAGGTTGAACTGAGAGTCTGTGACTGGCCCAAAGTCACCCAGTGAGCTTCCATGTCCAAGTGGGGACTAGAACCTGGATCTCCCAGCTCCCAGTCCGTCACTCTCACCACTATGCTACACTGGCTTCCTATAGTGGAAGGATGCTATAGTAAGGTGCCCAGAGAGCAGCAGCTGGGTCTGAAATGCCCACATCAGACTGAGGACTTGCTGAGGACCTCTTGAAATGTCCCATGTTTGGCAGCATTAGAGGTAAATTTATAATTGGTACTCTGGGATCACCATACTTTACCTCATATGTAGATGCAATCTGTGCTGTCAGATCAGGATGTGGCAACCACCTATAGAGTAGCAATGTTTGCATTATCAGCAAAGAAAATTAGAGCAAACTTTGTTAGGGTGTTGGGGCACCCTGCCCAGCCCAGGGCCGGACTGTATAGTATATATCCCTGCACACTTTCAGTTACTGTACTTTCAAATATTATACTTCTTTGTCATGGTTTTTGCTTTGTATAATAAATGTTGATGTTGATGACTACCTGAAACCAAGCAAGCGTAATAAACTACCACTTACCTCAGAGCTGTGTCTGGTTTTTAGAATCTATAAAAGTTATTACGGTAAAACCCAATTCCCTAGAAAGGTGGGAAGAAAGTAGATCTCCAGATGCTTTGGACTTCAAGTCCCAACATTCCTGACGATTGGCCTCACTGGCAGGAGCTTCTGGGAGTTGGTCCAAAACATCCGGAGAGCTACCTTCTGCATAGCCCTGCCCTAGATGATAATTTGCAACGCTTAGAGCTGCTTCTGGAAAAATGAAATGTAGTTCTCCTCGCCAGCACTTGGAAAAGCTGCAGATTCAGTAGCTGTGTCAGAAAGGGAAGAACCTGTCACTTTCAATTATTTAGTTATTTGACTATTTATCAGCATACCAACCCCATTTGCTCAGGTATGAATTGACAAGGTAAGAACTGAGTTCAGGTGTGGAAGCCAGCTGTCTGTCTCTGGAGTTCTTCCTCTAGTTCAAGAGTATTAAACTTCTTTCAGCCCAAGGACTAGTAGCTATTGATACCCTTCTCCTCCTGGAATTTGTCTAACCCTCTTTTAAAAGCATCCAAATGGGTGGCCATCACTACGTCTTGTGGTAGTGAATTCCAAAGTTTGACTATGAGCTGTGTGAAGAAGTACTTCCTTTCATCTGTCCTGAATCTCCCACCAATCAGCTTCATGAGTTGACCTTGGGTTCTAGTATTATGTGAGAGGGGGAAAAATGTCTCCCTATCCACATTCTTCATGCCATGCATAGTTTTGTAGACCTCTATCATGTCTCCCCTTACCCTACTTTTTTCCAAGCTAAACAAGCCCAGCTGTTGTAACCTTCTCTCATAGGGGAGTTGCTCCAGCCCCTTGATCATTTTAGTTGCCCTTTCCTGCCCTTTTTCTAGCTCTACAATATCTTTTTTTAATGTGGTGACCAGAACTGTACATAGTATTCCAAGTGTGATTGCACCATAGATTTATATAAGGGCAGTATGATCTTGGCAGCTTTATTTTCAATTCTTTTCCTAATTATACCTAACATGGAGTTTGCCTTTTTTACAGCAGCCGCACACTGGGTTGACATTTTCATTGAGCTGTCCATCACAACCCCAAGATCTCTTTCTTGGTTGTTCACTGCTACCTCAGATCTCATCAGGATATTCTTGAAGTTGGGATTTTTTGCCCCAAGGTGCATAGCTTTACACTTGCTTTCATTGAACCGCATTTGCCATTCAGATGCCCATTCTCCCAGTTTGAGAGATCCTTTTGGAGCGCCTCATAATCCCTTTTTGTTTTAACCACCCTGAATAATTTGGTGTCATCGGCAAACTTGGCCACTTCACTTCAATTTCATATTTGAGTTCTTTCAGAACACCACGATGGATACCATCTGGACCCAGTGATTTATTTACTTTCGATTTGTCAATAAGATTGAGAACATCATCTTTTGTCACCACTATTTGTCTCAGTTCTTCAGTCTCCCTCTTGACACCTCCTTTCAACTTCCTTTTCACCAGTTCCATCATTTTAGAGAAATTTCCTCTTTTGAAGTCAAATGTTGGTGTGTTGGACTTCCTTGGCATTTTCCACTTAAATATATATTAAATCTGATAGCACTATAGTCCCTGTTTTCAGTTGGTTCAACAACATTTACATCTCATACTAGGTCCTGGGCGACACCACTTAGGATTAAATCCAGGGTTGCCTCCCCTCTGGTTGGTTCCATGACCAGCTTTTCTAGGGCACAGTCATTTAGGGCACTGAGAAATTTAAAGAGCAATCCTATGGCCATCTAGACACTGTCTAGATGGCCATAGGATTTTTCAGTTTCTGGAAACTGAGGTTGTCTGACCTCGGTTCCCAGAAACCACGCTCCCCTCCCCCTCCTCCACCCCCTTGTAGCCAATGAGGTTCTTTCTGCACCACTGCCATCTCCGCACTCATAAATGGTGAAAAGGGGGTGGTCCTGGGGCAGGGAGGGGAGGAGACCACAGACACTGCTTTAGACAGCTTCATATCAGGTCTCCAGACCCCTTCCCTCCCCCTCCTCAAAGCCGTGACTAGACGTGAGAAAACACAAATCTAGCCACAAATACAGGGTGGCTAAAGCACAGAGGACAGGTTCCCCTCCATGCTTCATCTGCCCTACATAGGATAGGCAGCAGCCTCCAAGTTCGGAGGCTGACATCTAAATAGGATTGTGTCCTTAACCGATTTGTTGTGGCTGAAACATGCATTGATCCAGTTAATCTGGGGATAATTGAAGTCACCCATTATTACAACACTTCCTCATTTGGAGGCCTCCCTAATTTTGTTTTTCATCTCAAGGTCATCTTGAGCCTTCTTGTCCGGGGGACGATAGCATGTTCCTAGTAGTAAATTAGTTTTGGAGTCCAATAGTGTCACCCACAACACTTTTTGGAAGCGTCTGTCCCTTATAGGTGTTCTAGTCTGCTCGACCCTATGCCCTCTTTGATGTACAAAGCAACACCTCCTCCAGTACGCCCTTATTTATTATTTATTATTAAATTTATTAATCGCCCATCTGGCTGGTCACCCAGCCCTTCCCTGTCCTTCCTGTAGAGTTTATATCCAGAGAGGACTGTATCCCACTGGTTCTCTGCATTCCACCAGGTTTCCATAATGCCCACTATATCAAGGTTCTCTTTTAAAACCGGGCACTCCAGCTTTCCCTACAAATCAGGACATTGTATGTATGGGGTGGGGTTGGAGTATATGTGTGTGAGGGGGCTCTGTTGCTAGTTTGTATTGCCTCCCTTCCACTGATGCTTGGGCCCTGGCTGCATCAGAAGATCCCTGGCTCCCCATCTGTACTTCCAATGTGACCCTTGGGGCTAAGCATTTCCCTCCCCCTTGTTTTTTGAGCCCAGCTAGGGCTGCTTGTGCCATTGTTGCCACCACACCATATGCCTCTCTGATTGCACTGCAGTTAAATATTAACTACTCCACACTCACGTTATTGGCATCTCTTATCAGTTGTTCCTTAGCAAATACATTGAATTGCTCACGTATTGTAGTAAATCCATAAACTTCATAGATGTGTGGCTCTATGTCCTTGGATATTTTACAGTTTTGTGCAGGTCATTGGATCCAAGCTGCAGCCTAGTCAGTTGGCAAGAGTAACGGTTCTTCATTCCAAAAAGCTATTGGCGGCAGAGGTGGGGTGGGGGATGGCATATGCATTTGTACTTAGAAGGTAGTGAAATATCAACTCACATATCCTCCGGCTGAGACCTTTATTCTGCAGCACGTTTGCAGGCAAGGAAGCCCTATGCATGACTTCAAAGATGCCAGAAATGAAACATGGGCAAATGTTTCCCAGCTTGATTCAGAATTAGGCTAATAAAATATTTTCTTTAAAAAAACCCAAAACCTAAAAACACCCATTCCCCATCCCCTTGCCCTGTACACCATTCTGAAACATGGAGGCCATGTGGTGCATAGCTAAAATGCTGAAAACACAATGGACTTATATTGGTTTAGGTTCCTAAACATACAGTCAGGGCCAGAAATATTGGAACAAGGATAACTGTTTTGGCAGTTGGCCTCTGTACACCACCACATTGAAGTTGAAAGGAAACACACCCAGATGGGAGTGAAGTCAGGACTTTCAGCTGTAATTCAAGGGGTGTGACAAAAGTGGGGCACTAACCATTCAGGAAGGACAGCCAGTGGCATACACACACACACCCATCCTTGGTGGCTCATAAGTAATGGAACAAACCAACATCATTTCAAACTTAAGGATCGCCTTTAATACCTGGATGAAAATCCTTTCCAGTCAATGACCGCCTGAAGTCTGGAACCCATGGACATGACCAAATACTGAGTTTCCTCCCTTGAGATGCTTTGCCAGGCCTTTACTGCAGTTGCCTTCAGCTGCTGCTTGTTTGTGGATCTTTCTGCCTTCTGTCTTGTCTTCAGTAAGTGAAAAGCATGCTCTATTGGGTTGAGATCCGGTGACTGACTTGGCCAGTGAAGAACATCCCACTTCTTTGCCTGGAGAAACTCTTGGGTAGCCTTTGCTATATGTTTTGGGTCATTATCCATCTGCAATATGAAGCGGCGTCCTGTCAGTTTGGCAGCATTCGGCTGAAACTGAGCAGAAAGTATAGCCCTATACACTTCAGAATTCATCCTGCTGCTTTTGTCAGCAGTCAGGTCATCAATAAACACCAGTGACCCAGTTGCATTGGCAGCCATGCATGCCCATGCCATAACACTGCCTCCACCATATTTGACAGATGATGTGGTATGTTTTGGATCATGAGCTGTTCCTTTCCTTCTCCATACTTTTCCCATCATTCTGCTACAAGTTACTCTTGGTTTCATCAGTCCAAAGAATCTTATTCCAGAACTGGGCAGGCTTTTTTAGGTGTTTGCTGGCAAAGGCTAATCTGGCCTGTCTGTTCTTGAGCGTTACTAGTGGTTTGCACCTTGTTATGAAGCCTCTGTATTTACATTCATAAAGCCGTCCCTTGACTGTAGATGTTGACAATGACATGCCTACCTCCGCAAGAGTGTTCTTGACCTGGCTAGATGTTGTGAAAGGCTACCTCTTCACCATGAGCAGAATTCTGCGGTCATCCACTTTAGTTGTCTTCCATGATCTTCCAGGCCTTTTGCTGTTGCTGAGCTTGCCAGTTAATTCCTTCTTTTTCAGGATGTTCCAAACTGTTGTCTTGGCCACTCCCAATATTTTTGCTATCTCTCTGATGGGTTTATGTTGTTTCCTCAGCCTAATGATGGCCTCCTTCACTCACATGGACACCTCTTTGGACATCATGTTGGGAGTTCCAGTGAACAGCTACCAAATGCAAATGGAACACTCAGAACCACCTCCAGGCCTTTAATCTGCTTGATTGGTCATGGGGTACCCAGGAAACAGGCCTCACCTGGCCATGCAGCTGCTTGTCAGCCATTTGTTCCATTACTTGTGAGCCACCAATGATGGGGGGGGGGTATGCCACTGGCTGTCCTTCCTGAATGGTTAGTGCCCCACTTATGTCAAACCCCTTGAATTACAGCTGGAAGTCCTGACTTCGCTCCCATCTGGGTGAGTTTCCTTTCAACTTCAATGTGGTGGTGTACAGAGGCCAACTGCCAAAACAGTTATCCTTGTTCCAATATTTCTGGCCCTGACTGTATATATTTGCAAAGTGAAAGCATAAGTGAAAAAAAGGCTCTTATCACTTTTTTTCTGGCCCCGTTCCTGTGCCTTCAGAAGTGCCCCGACTTGCAAAAATGTTGCAGCTGAAGCTTTCCTTTCATTATCTCCATAGCAGGAAAAAAGTAACGTCCTATATTTCTATGTATCAGGCTGCTGCTAAAGGCTCAGAAACAAGACCAATAAAAAGTGGCCCCTATTCCTCAGCAGAGATGGACCAAGAGACCATTAGGTGCTTGTGGCAGAAAAACAAATGGACTTTCTCCAGGAGTAAGAATATAATAAACTAAATAGAATCCTAGAGTTGGTTGGACCTCGGAGATCATCTTATCCAACTCAATGCAGGCTCTGCACTGCAGGATGCAGTTACAGCTGTCTTGACAGGTAGCCATCCAGACGCCGTTTTAATACCAGCTCCAGCAAAGGAGAACCCACCACCTCCTACGGCAATCTGTTCCACTGCTGAACAGCTCTCACTCTTAGGAAATTTCTCCAAAAGTTATGCCAAAATCTACTTCCCTGCGTTTTCCACTTGTTTGCTCTAGTTTTGCCCTCAGGAGCAATGAAGAACAAGTCTGCTCTATCTTCTGCATGACACAGCCTTTCAGCTCTTGATCTCGCTGCTCTTTTTGCCGCTTTTCCTCTTTTCACGAGCAAACTCAAGCAGCGATCTATTTAAAAATGGAACAAAGGGCAAAATTTAGTGCAGCAGGGTCATGGCAGGGTCAGGGCATCATGTAAAGAGCCTGCAAATGGGAAGCGGGGAAGGAAGCCTCCAAAAGCCTCTACTGCAAATGGGGGGGAAAGCGAAGGGGGGAGGGCGGCCCCACCCCTTGACCATGTCACTGCCAGGTCAGAGCCACATCACAGAGGCAGCCCAGGATTTAATGCAGGAGGGGGGCCCACAGTAGGGGGACCGCTACCCACTTTAACTTAAAAAAAGGAGTTCCTGAAAATGTGGCTTTTCAGGACCGAAGCCACTGGATGGCTGCGGATTGGAGATGATGTCATTTATTTATTTATTTATTTATTTATTTCATTTCTATACCACCCAATAGCTGGAGCAATCTGGGCCGTTCACAAAAATTAAAAGCAAAGAGCACACAATAAAACAATACAAAATATATAAAACTTTAAAACCACAGTAAACAATACAACCAGAATAAAACCAGAATAAAACCTAGCAGCAATGCAGGAATTTAAAATACAGATTTAAAACAGCAAAGCTAAAAGTCTAAAAAGCTAAAATGTTAAAATGCCTGGGAAAATAAAAAGGTCTTCACCTGGCGCCGGAAAGAATACAATGTAGGTGCCAGGCGAACCTCACTAGGGAGCTCATTCCACAGCCGGGTGCCACAGCAGAGAAAGCCCTCCTCCTAGTAGCCACCTGCCTAACTTCCTTTGGCAGGGGCTCACAGAGGAGGGCTGCTGACAATGATCTTAAGGTCCGGGCAGGCACATATGGGAGGAGGCGATCCTTCAGATAACCTGGCCCCAAGCCGTTAAGGGCTTTGAATGTTAACACCAACACGTCATGTGACGTGAAAGACCTCAAAGTGCTCCCACTCCACACTAAATCAACCATGTAGATGGCCCCTAGGAACTGAGAGCATATATGCTTCTTCTGGTGGTTAAAGATAGTTGTAGCTAGGGTTGCCTGATCCCTTAACTGCAGACAGGTAGGATTGCACTGCGAGGCAATGTTTGAATTGTACTGGGTATCATTAAGGGCTGCTTTACTGCATTTTTCTTAAATGATAAACCACTTGGAATGCCAATTGTGAAGGAAAGATGGGGTATATTTTAAAATTTAAAAAGAAAATAAAAGTGAGGCAGCCACTGTGCCTCTTGTTCGTCTTCTTCTCTAGCTGCTAGTTTAAGTCAGTATAAATTAGTATAATTTTATCCCACATAGATATGAAGGAGGAGAGCTAAGGTGGATGATGGATGAATGGGGTACATCAGCTTCAGTTACTGCTGCCTCAGTACATTTAAAGTGCAGTCCTTAGAAAACATGAATGTTCTTAAAAGTATACACTTGTGCAGATCTGAGAGGGTTGCCACTCCTCCATGATTGGCCTGGAGTCTCCAGGGATCAGCATTAATCTCCAGAAGGCTGTTGAAAGCAGTTTAGCAGTTTGGTATTGTGTAAAGTATTTGGGTTGGGAGAAGGAAATCTTCAGGCATAATGTCACTGGGGTCCTGGGGTCCTATGCACTATGGTCCTGAGGTGGTGGTGGTTGTGCCCTGTATTGTCTTTGTACTGTTGCCTCACACAGCCTCCAATATGGAGATTGTTTATTGTACTGTGCTGGTACTGAAAGACTTTGAGCATAAGTGGAGTGAGCAATAGAAATGTGTCCATATGTTATATTTGTTTTGTAGGAGAGCCTTCATCTTTAGAAAATATGGGGACTGGTATTCAGTTTGGAGAATAAAAATAGTATTTATATATTTATAAATTAGTACTATATAATATATATAAGGGCCGCGGTGGCTTAGTGGTTAAGATGCTGAACTGCAGACCGGAAGGTCGGCCGGTCAGCAGTTCGAGACCCGAGTGCCGCGTGACGGAGTGAGCTCCCATCTTCAGTCCCAGCTCCTGCCAACCTAGCAGTTCGAAAGCAAGAAATTGCAAGTAGATATATAGGTACTGCCTCGGCGGGAAAGGTGACAGCGCTCCGTGCACCTCGGTGTTCAGTCACGCCGGCCACATGACCACGGAAGCGTCTTCGGACAGCGCTGGCTCTTCGGCTTAGAAACGGGGATGAGCACCGCACCCTAGAGTCGGACACGACTGGTTGGGGACACCTTTACCTTTACTTTTTTTACTATATAATACTGATTTATACACATATAAATTATATATAATCATCAAATTGTATTTATAATTTATATAATATGAATTTTATAAGTACTTCACTGGTATAATTTCATTCAGCATGATAAAAGTAGTTTACTCTAGGTTATTTGGGGAGATGGAATAAAGTGATATCAGGTTGGATACATATTAACTTCATGCAGACACTGTAGCTTTGAATGTTTTATGTAAGGGGTCATCACTCCTTCATCTTTTTCGGGATTTAACAATCCCAAAGGTATGTTATAGCCTGACTTCGGGGTGCCTAACTTTATTTACAAAAATGTAAATAAATAAGGGATAAGAATTGGATCTAGTGTGATAATGATGCAAGAAGTGTGTAATTTGCTAGAGGAGTAGCAGGTTAATACTTTTGAAAAACACATTATAGGGGCAAGTGCCAGTGAAGGGCTTTTGTTTGGCATGCACTGTTTATCCCAGTGTTTTCTCAAACTGTGGGTTGGGACCTACCAGTGGGCCTCAGCCAATATTCAGCTGGGTGTCCATGCTGCAGAGCAGACTGCCCAGTGCTTCTTTGCTTGACTGCCCAGTGCCGTGGCCACACCATGCATACTGCACTGGCAGGTGTGGCTCTGGGATTTGGGTAGAGAGGGCAACACTAATATTTTTATTATTAATAATAATACTTTTAAGATGGGAACAAAGAGGAATGGGATAAGAGAGGGAAGCTGTTATAGGAGGAAGTGAATGTAAAAGCAGCCAGAGGGAGAGATAGAAGAAACTGCCTGTTGGGGATAAGGTAAAAGTTAAGTGTGAAAGGAGAAGGGGAGAAGAAATGACAGGACATAGGTAAGAAGACTTTGAGAGGCATGTGGGGGTAGGAGAAAAACAATACAAAATAAACAGTTTTCTCTACTTAGAGCTGTGGTCCCTAACCTTTTTAGGTTGGTGGGCACATTCTGAATTTTGACAGTGTCATGGTACTCTCATAAAATGGCTGCTATGGAGGGGCTTGCTCATTCATTAAATGGTTGCCATTGGGGGCACGGCCAGTCACAAAACAGTCATTTCCCAGAAGGCAAACTGGTAAGTAATAAAAAAGTAACTAGCCTAAGAACCTAGGTATAAAGCAGAGATGGTGAGTCTGAGCACCAAAAAACAAAACAAAACAACACTCTTTTGAACCCAAATAAAGGGGAGCACTTTGCTTTGCAGCATGGCAATCTCCCAGTTAAAAAAAAAATAATTGTAAGAAATAAAATTAAAACCAGGAGAGGCAGGTAGCCTGGTGGGTGCCAAGAGAAGTGTCCATAAACACACCCAGACTTAGAGCACCTGGATCAGCAAATTCTTCCTGAAATCAGGAGGCTGAGTAATAATACCTCCAGAGCCAATGCCTGTATTTAACTTGAGAAAAGCTGAATTATGGCACTCCCTGATACAAGGAAATAGCTGTAGCAAAGAATTTAGCAATTTTCAAGGAGGGATTAGATATCAATATGAAAAGATACCAGTAATTGCCAGCTGATTATACAAAACTCCACCTTCATCTGTCACCAGTTTGTGACTGGCTCTGGCCCTACAACACAATTTTTTGGTCATTTCCAGCTCTCTTAAGTGGGCCCTGGGGTAGAAACTTAAAGAACTCCTAGTTTATCCAAAAGTGTGCATACACACAGACTCACACACACAAGTACATGTGTGCTGTACATGTGTGCTGCTACAACTGTTGTAGCCTTGCATGTTAAGCACAAGCAAAAGAAAGAAATTGGCCCTACCATCTCCAAACCTCACCACTCCTTCTCTCTGACTGGCTATCCACAGACTGACTCCACTCCTAAATGTCAACTGTCCTTTCTCAGCTGCTCTTTTTCACCTAGCTAGGCTCCCCAGTCAATCAGAATTGAATTTACCTGATTGAAGCCCCATCTAAAAATATTAAAAGAGAGAGTCTGTTGTTCCCCCTTCAGAACATCACCAAGCAGCTACTACTAAAACAGGCATTCAACACATAACAACACTAGTTTTCAGGCCTACACAGGTACGTTATAGTCTCCCAGAGGCCACACAGTATTTAGAGAACAGCAACAGTTACATATCTATGATATTTCTTCATAGGCTGCTTTAACTTTGTTGACAGATAGTGTCTTTTTTGGTTGATTTTTAGAGGCCCATTAGATAGATTGATAGATAGATAGATAGATAGATAGATAGATAGATAGATAGATAGATAGATAGCAAGCATTTATATTGCGCCTTTTTTCCTCCAAGGAACTCAAGGCGGCATACACAATCCTCCTCCTCTCCATTTTATGCGCACAACAACAACCCTGTGAGGTAGGTTGGGCTGAGAGGCTGTGACTGGCCCAAAGTCACCCAGTGAGCTTCCCTGGCTGAGTGGGGACTAGAACCTGGCTCTCCTGGCTCTCAGCCCAATACTCTAGCTACTATACCACACTACACCACACCTTGGATACTTAAGGATTTATTGTTCAGGTTTGATTTGATTTGTTTCCCTGGGTCTAAGTTGTGTTCTAGTGCCACTGCAATTGGCCTAGAAGCAAGAGTTCCAGAAGCCAGACTCTGGAGCCTTATCATGAACAATAAAATCTGTTTCCTGGAGCTCTGGTTCGCTGCCATTTTAAGTCTTTAACATGGAACTCCTATAGCATTATAGGAGATAGTGGATGCCCCATGTGATAAAGTAAATGAACACCTAATTAAAGCAGTATAATAAAAGGAGATTTCGACATTTAATTTATCCACAGGGTGTGTATATGAGAAAAGCTCCCAGGTCTATACAGAAGAATATCCCTTTAACCTTCAAGAATGTTTCTGTTCCAAGACCTTAGAAATGAGGAAGCTTCTTGAATAACTTGTAGGCAAAGGATTCTTTAGTAAATTCTTTGGCACATTGAGAATATGATATCATTAAAACCACAACCTTCATGCAAAGGGCGCACCTATTTGTTGTTTCTGTTAGAGTTGTTATCTGCTTTTGAGCTCGGGATGGTGGTGGTGGAGGCAGGGAGGAGCATACACCCTGGATCAAGTTTTTAAAAAGAAGAAAAGGTACCAAAGGTTTCAGAATGGGTGGAAAGACAGCTGAGCTGAGAAGCTGTGGTTACCAGGCCAGGCAAATAGAGCCCCCCAATAAAGGCAGGAAGTTTATTGCACTGTTTGGTAGAGGCAGCCAAGAAGGTTGGTCATGCTGGTGACTCTCTTAGGGTGGCCACTTATGCATTGCCCCAAAAGAGAAACTGCATCACCCCCAAAACAGAACACCAAATTGTATAGTATTTGCATATGCAAATATATGTGTATAGGTGAAAATTTAGAACTATCAGTCCAGGTGCTAACTGTTGATGGGCCACTTCAAGGCCCCGCTGCAGCTGTCCTTCCTTATGGTGCTTTGGCTTTAAATCAGGCTTGAACGGGGCAGCCCATCAAACAGAGGACACCTTCAGAGAGAGGACTGTCCTCTGCCAGCTCTCCAAAACAGAGGACTGTCCTCTGAAACAGGACACCTGGCCACTCAGTGCTCAGACAGCACTAGTGAGACCCAGAGTTCCCAACTGCTTTCCTTCAGAATGTCTGAAGCTCTGAAAACTGTTTAGGCATCAGAGTGATCAAGGTACCATCTGGACTCCAGTAGGTCCCCAAAGCAAATAAAACTGCCAGGAAAGTGATTGGGAACAAAATACTCCCAAAGTAGGGGGTGGAGCAACAGAGAGAATGGCAAGGGCATTGCTTACAGGAGTTTGAGGCAGCCTTGCCTTTTCTCCCCCTTTAAAAATGTATATATCGTGAGGGCTCATCCATGCTCAGATTAGCTTTAAATATAATAATTAAAATAGCTGTGTTAGGGCACAAAATGGCATGGGTGCAGAGGAGAGGCTTCAGGTGGTAGTCCTACAGATGGCACAGGTTCCATTCCATAATTAATCACACAACATCCCTGTAGCCACAATCCAAATGGCAATTATGAGCGCAGTTGACCTTGCAGGCAAGGCAATCACATTTTAATGGCATCTTAGTTCTGTGGTTTAACTGCTGGCAGCAGTAAAATGCATTTTCCTCAGTATGTATGTACTTGATAGAGAGAATCCATCTGTATTCTGTACATCAGTTTAGTCACCACTACTCAGACTCTCTGAAAATTGCAAGAGTTACAGTCAATGTGGAGACCACTTACACATGTACAGGGGGGAATATCTGAGTACCTTCTTCTCTGCCACCATTGTGTCTGCTAAATGTCATCCAGCGGAGCTTTTTTGGGTGGTGAAGTGTCTTCTTGCTGTAGGCTCTGGAACCCTCAAAAGAACCAATTTGCCAGACTTCTTGTATATAGTCTCCTCATATCCGTTCTGACTCAGATGCCATACTTTTGACAGAATTTAATATGGATAGAGCTAGAGTACAGCCCAGTCAGGTTGTTATAGATACTTTTCAGTTTGCACAGCCTAAGGATGGTGGTTTGAGGCCTACCACGTATTGCCTTGATCATTGCCCATCCTGATGATTCAGATCTGCCAGGTCTAGGTTAGAGATATGGACCTCAGAGGTGGTTAATTCCTCTTCGATGGATTGTGTTGTCCCCACTGCATTGAAGGAGGCAGCAGTGAAGCCTTCATTAAGGAAACCAAATTTAGATACGGTGGTTTGGAATTATTACAAATCTGCCATTCTGAGGAAGGTGCTGGAGTGTATGATGGCCTTTCAACTCCAGGCAGTGTTGGATGATGTTGATTATTTATCTATACCAATCCAATTTTAGACCTAGTTTGGGGAAAGAAACAGTCTTGGTCATACTGGTAGATATGCTAGGGTATGGATCGGAGAGAATGCAACCCCATCTAGGATCAGTTGCAAGCCTCCATTCAGAGTAGTCAGTTTCCTTACCCATAGCACCTCCACCTTGTTCACACTTATTCATTCCATGAGACACTGGGTCAAGAGTTCCATGGTCTCCCTGGGATGAGTAGATGGAAATTAAAAGTGAGTGTCACCTGCATATTGATGACATTTCAGTCCAAACCTCTGGATGAATGCTGTAGACATCACATACCTCGACTTCAGCAAAGCTTTCGACAAAGTGCCCCATGATATCCTGATGAGCAAACTAGCTCAAAGTGGGCTAGATGAAACAATGATCCGGTGGATCCACAGTTGGCTACAGAATCGGACTCAAAGAGTGCTTATCAATGGGACCTTCTCAAACTGGGGAGAGGTAACGAGTAGGGTACCGCAGGGCTCAGTCCTGGGCCCAGTGCTCTTCAACATTTTTATGAATGACTTGGAGGAGGAGGTGCAGGGAATGCTGATCAAATTTGCAGATGACACAAAATTGGGCAGGATAGCTAATACTTTGGAAGACAGAAACAAAATTCAAAGTTATCTGGACAGACTGGAGCACTGGGCAGAAAACAACAGAATGACATTTAATAGGGATCAATGCCAAGTTCTGCACCTAGGAAAAAGAAACCAAATGCACAGTTACAAGGTGGGGATACATGGCTAAACAACACTACAAGCGAGAAAGATCTTGGAATTGTTGTCGATCACAAGCTGAATATGAGCCAACAACGTGATGTGGCTGCAAAAAAGGCAAATGCTCTTTTGGGCTGCATTAATAGAAGTATAGCTTCCAAATCCCGGGAAGTACTAGTTCCCCTCTACTCAGCACTGGTTAGGACTCATCTGGAGTACTGTGTCCAGTTCTGGGCACCACACTTTAAGAAGGATGCAGACAAACTGGAGAGGGTTCAGAGGAGGGCAACAAAGATGATCAGAGGACTGGAAACAAAGCCCTATGAAGAGAGACTGAAAGAACTGGGCATGTTTAGCCTTGAGAAGAGAAGACTGAGGGGAGATATGATAGCACTCTTCAAGTACTTGAAAGGTTGTCACAGAGAAGAAGGCCAGGATCTCTTCTTGATCATCCCAGAGTGCAGGACACAGAATCATGGGCTCAAGTTACAGGAAGCCAGATTCCGGCTGAACATCAGGAAAAACTTCCTGACTGTTAGAGCAATACGACAATGGAACCAATTACCTAGGGAGGTGGTGGGCTCTCCCACACTGGAGGCGTTCAAGACGAGGCTGGACAGCCATCTGTCAGGGATGCTCTGACTTGGATTCCTGCATTGAGCAGGGAGTTGGACTCGATGGACTTGTAGGCCCCTTCCAACCCTACTATTCTATGATTCTATGATTCTATGTTTTCCCTCAGCAGTTTCATGTAGATACTAAAAAGCACAGGGGAGAAGATAGAACCTTGAAGCATGCCAGAAGCCAATGGCCATGAGATAGAGCAATAGTCCACAGCACCACCGCCTGGGACCGATCCTCCATGAAGGCCTGAAACAACCATAACACCATATCTCCCAACCCCAACACAGATAGACACTCCAACAGCATCCCCAACCTTTTTTTTGGCTGGTGGACACATTTGGAATGTTGAGTGTGTGTCATGGGCACTCTCACAAAATGGCTGTCATGGGGCCCAGTAAGCAGTTTGGGAGTTCTTCTGGGGAAGCTCAGGTGGCAGAGGTGGCCAGGAGTCTTTTTTTTTTTTTTAACCAGTTTAGACTGCCATGCCAACTGTGACCCTATCTGGATAGGATGGACTTTTCTTCAGGTGCCCACACTCTAGCAACATGCAGGCTGGGTTATTGTAATGCATTCTATGTGGGGCTGCCTTTAAAGATGGCTCAGAAACTTCAGTTGGTACAAAATGCAGCCGCTCAAGTACTAGAATGTGCTAGATGGTCAAATCATGTGACACCTCTATTGTACCAGTTGCACTGGTTGCCAGTGCATTTTTGGGTCTTTAAAGCCGTAAAGAGTTTGCGTCCAGGATACTCAAAGGACTGCCTCACCCATACCAACCTGCTCACACTCTGAGATCACTATTAGAGGCCTGACTTGCGTGCCCACCTGCCATCAGGATGTCAGTTTTTTTAGGGAAATCTTAAGCAAAATGAACAATTAGTTGCAAATGGACAAAAAGGAAAAGGACTGTCATCCAAGATTTATAATATATTACTGGACATGGGTAAATTAAAAGGCACTAGAATTATGAGTCAATGGGAAAATCAAAGGGGGATGTAATAAATAATAAAAGAGGATGTGTGTCTCTTTCTGTGCCATAGTGTCAAGACCATGAAACCTAGACATCTGAAACTTGGAATGCATGCGAAGGGCACTGTAGAGGTGCTCAGCTTGGGGGTATTTTGTTGTTAAACTGCATTAATTAATTTAAATGTGTCTCTGTGTTTGAAGCATACAGTACCAGTTTCAGACACTAGGTGGCAGAGTTCCCAAACTAGTGCATTGCTTTGTAATTGTAGTCAATGAAGTTTGAAGCCAGGGGGAGTAGTCCAAGGGATATGGCTGCCCCCCGCCCGCTGTGGCGCGCTCCCCTTCAGGGAAATTGAGTGGACAGGCCATGCCTAAGGGTGCCAGTGAACACGGCTTTACTCAGATGGGTAAGTTATGGGTAAATATGCTAGCATTAAGTTTAAACAATTTAATGCTAGGATATGAGATTTTGTTAGCCCCAGCTGTTAATTAGGGTACATGAAAGAATTGGTACTGCCTACAGAGTTAGTTTGAAGTTTCTTCAAAACAACTAAAATATGGATAGCCACCAATGAAGCCATGAGATCATGCTTGGTTAGAGAAAGTATGGGAAATGGCGAGAGTTGTCAAATTCACAGAACATATGCATGTATGTGACGGAAAGAAAACAAATTAGAACATTTTCTCAATAGCTGGCAACCAGGTTTTGAATTTATGGATAAAAATGTAAATTGGATAGTAATAAATGTAAAATGATCAATATAGCATTAATTATTATTAAAGTGATAATCAATATAACATTAATTATTTTTAGTACAGCATGTCATTAGGATAGAATCAGTGTACATAAAAAACATATTGATTTACATTAGTAATGCATGGAATTTGATATGGATGTATGTTATGAGATTATATATATGTGTATGTGTATGTGTATATATATATATATATATATATATATATATACACACACACCATAAAAAGAACAATTGCAATGTAAAAATGTTCGGCAGAGACATTACACCAAATTTACTGTTTTCTTTCTTCCTTCCTTCCTTCCTTCCTTCAAGTAGGATTTTAGCAGTATCCCCAAAGGAATACTTTATCTCTCAGCAATCCATACAACAGTGGGGTGGGTAAGAAGAAGCATTCCCAGAGGGAGGGAGAGAGAGAGCTTTCTTACAAGAATTGGCTCCAGCCATTAAGGTGCAGTATCTTGACATATAGTCAACAAATGTAAGCGTTCTGAGTTCTTAAAGTCAGCAAGACAGAGAAGAACAAGGGAGAATCCAGGGCTAGATGATACCAGGTGTACTTTGATTAGGAGGAAGGCCATGCTTGAGATTCAGCAAGGTGAGATAGGTAATGGCATTCCAGAGTCCAGACACATTTCCTCTCTGACTCTCTTTTCTTTTCTCATCTAATAGACCTGGAAGGGGTTGGGAGAGTAAGGGGGAGGGGAGGGAAAATTCCAACACTCCCATTCAACAGAACCAGGTCTATGAATGGTGAGAAGCTCAACCTTAAGATGACACATCACAATAATAATTGGGTGTCCCTTGTTCTCTTTATTTAGTCTTTATGCCCAAGCTTGGGTAGTGGCCCTCATTTCTCTCCCAATGTAAAACAATAATAGGGGACTTCAAGGTGAACCACAGTTGTGTGTGTGTGTGTTTGTGGAAATGTGCTGAGGAACAGTGCAAGTCACACTTGTCCCAGTAAAGGATGAGATGGTCTGCAGTTTATTTTAGACCAGTGTATGTCACCTTTCTCATCTATGTTTAAGAGGTTATTTTGAAGGGGGGTGGTGGTGGGTGGAGAAGATTAAATATGATTCAAGAGTGCCCTTTTCTGTTTCAGAAGTATAAATCTTGATCTTAGAATTTTATTTTTAGCTAATCTGTCATACCAGTAAATGCTGAACTCTTGCAAAATTTATGAACCAAAACCCCTCCCTGGCCTTAACCTTTGTTCTGTATCATTTGTTAAACAATCATAAAACTATTAAAATGCACCAGAAAATATAGCTATGTTTTTATAACAGGAACCTTCTCTGCTTTTGCAGTAATGCATGGAGACGGGAAAACCGGTGGTGATAATCAGGTGCCCTGTGCAGGATTTCGCATAATGCCCCAGACATAGCATTGCTCCACAGCACTGTGGGAAAATAAAATGGCAGCTCACCTCCCTGCACTGAACATAAGGCCTAGGGCAGGAATAAGTGGTGGACCCTGCCAGGACATTAGGGCCTGACCAACTCCCCAAGGATGCCATGAAAGGAAAGGTTCCTCCTGTGCAAGCACCGGGTCATTGCTGACCCCTAGAGGGACGCCTACTTACACTGGCGTTTTCATGGCAGACTATAGTAGGGTGGTTTGCCATTGCCTTCCCCACTCGTGACTACCTTTCCGCCAGCAAGCTGGGTACTAATTTTACCAACCTCGGAAGGATGGAGGGCTGAGTCGACCTGAGCCGGCTACCCGAGACCCAGCTTGCGCTGGGATCGAACTCAGGTTGTGGGGAGAGTTTTGGTTGCAATACTGCCACCTATTTTATTTCATTTTTATTTTATTTATAACATTTCCATGCCATCCAATAGCCGAAGCTCTCTGGTTCTATTTTCTACATATTAACTGGCCCAGCTGACCAGCAGATATCAAAAAGGGGTGGGCATGAAATTCTTTTAGTAGAGTTAATTCATTTGAGCGTTGCAGTTGTGGGTTAACAATCCTGGTTTCCTTGACTAAAACGGTCACCTGCTCATGGGGCTATGCTTGTCTTCATCACACATGTATATAGTTGAACTACCCTCTAAATAACCCCAGAGCTAGAGTTAGTGTAGCTAGGGAGTATAGTAACTTTGTTTCTTTTGTTCCTGAATATTTATTCTGTATGCTGATTTATGTTTTCCGTCTGCAAACCCTGCCTTTTTGTCTATGAATAAATAAGCCCCATTTTGAATATTCAGTGCATGTTGTGGTGGGAGTTTAGAGTTTCCTTTCTCACAGATCTCCCCCATGATGCCTAATCCTCAACTAGGGATGTATTAGAATTTCATTTTGGGGGTGAAATCTCAATGGATTTTACCGGTTTGGTCATGGCAGATTTAGTTCTGTTTCCCCCTGTTTGTGTTGACTGTATCTGTAGCATGTTGATCCAATATATGGATTTTAGCTTTTTTTTAAAAAAATGGTGGTGGCAATTTGCGCAAAAGAGCTTGTGGGTTTTAATTTCATTTTTCGGCCCCGTGATTTGTGCAAGTGGGATTGTGTTTGGTTTTTTTTGTTATTTTTGGGTCCTTAAATTAGATTTTAGCTCTGGGGGCTATCCCTTCTTTTTTTGCGCATCCCCTCCCTGACGTGTGCATCCTGATGTGTGCAGAATATGTGCATTTTCTGTGTGAAAAAAGACTGCACATTTGCCAGGGTCCTTCTGATTATGTGAATTTACTTGATTCCATATATATATATGCGCATATTCTGGGCGAAAAAAATTAATAGCGCAGCTGACACAGATGAGTCATCATGCTAATGGCTTACAGAATGAAAAATGGTCAGATTCATTCACTACATGGAAAGGTCATTGTTCAATTGGGAAACACGTCGACCTGCCTCACATCATCCGTCTAATCGGGGGGGGGGGATTAGTACATCGCAGCAACAACTCAACACTCTTCATGTTCCCTCCTCCCCAAAATCACTGCAATGGTGAAAGGATGATTGAGCAATACTGTATACAAATGTTGCGCAGATGTAGCTGGAAGTGCGCATTTCAGAGATTTAAAAGTGTGCACATTCGAGGCTTTGTGCGAACATCCCCTTAATCACCAAGTCAAAAAAAAAATTGGCAAAGTCGCAATCGGTTTGTGGTGCGATTGAAAGTGATTGTCGATTGCTTGAGTGCTTCGATGAACAGGAGGAGAGGCGAGCAGCGGGGAGTTCTCACATCCTTATAGGGAGGTGGTGTGTACTACATATACTTGCCCACTGGACTTGTGGAATGGCAATAGTTAGACAGAAATATAACTGTCAGGGTTGCTGGACAATCCCCCCTTGGGCAGAGATACATGAAAAAATGGAATGAGCAAGCATGAGATTAGCAATTCCTCCCCCCTCCCCACACACACACTGCACGGCATGTCTAGGATGTGATGCGACTTTATTGTTTGCAGGTGTCCTGGTCTTGCTCAGTGACAAAGTCCCCAAGTCTGCACAGCGGATTACCAACAAGGCCGAGGAAGCGATGGGGAGGACCCACATAGTCCGGCTGAACCAGTGCCCCAAACTGGAAAGTAAAAGGCTGTGTGAGTGTAGGTTCCTCCAGACCTAAATCTTGAGCCAGCAGCCCAGCTCAGATCCCCTGTACTGTCATCCAGAGCCCCCTGCAGGTCTGCCTCAGAGACCTGGTGGCTAGAACACTGGAAGGTCCACGATGATGCCTCTGAGTACTGGAAGGAATTCAGATCTCCTCTCTGAAGGAGATCTTCCTTATCATTAGAGAGGAAGAGTCTTGAATGATGGACCTCCAGGATCATCTCCATATACAAGAGTTGAGTCCGGCTCTGAGCTTTGTTCCAGCAAGTTGCTAGCTCTAGAGCTATCTGAGATCCTTCAAGTCGCAGCCAGTCAAGCTTGCTCCCAGCTACCGGCTGCACTGATTCATTACTGTGGTGCTTCAGGGGGTCTCGGATAATCAGGCCTCCCACATGAAGTTTGTCTCACTGGGTGGATTATCTCCAGAACATCCTAGTCTCTCAAATCTTTAATAGAAACTGTCTTATCCTGCAAGAAAACAGAGGTGATGCAAGTATAACTAATATAATGGAGACACTATGTGCCTTGGGCTTGACTTTCATGCTCCTTTTTTGACACTACAGTATTATTTATGCCCATCATTGTGCTGACTGTATTTCCCCACCCTCTGATGAAAGGTGAGATTTACTGCATCCTAGAGACCTTCTGCATCCAGCAGAATAGCGCAAATCTCAGATCTCACTAGAAGGGGGAACATTTGGGATTTTAAAAAATGAAGAATAAAAGTTCAGTGTGGTGTTTTTACCACATGGAAAATAATCATGAGAATCCAGCCTAATGCACCCCTGTAAGGATAAATGGACACAGATCTGATTTCAGAAATAGCAATATTCAACTCAGCAATGCAAGACTATGCGTGTTATCACCCAACAACTGTTTTGTGAATGGCCACTGTAAATAAGGTAATTATCTTTCTGCATTTCAATTCCCTTTGACTTCACCATTTACAGTCCATCCCCCATTTTGTGTGTGTGTGCGGTGCACGCATGCACACACACACCCCTCAGGATAATAACTTTTTCCCACCCCCCTGCCATGGTCCTGTTGAAAAGCTGCTACTGGAATTGCGAGGGAGGCTTGCCAGTGATTGCCAGGCTCTGCTGTGGCTGCTATTAAGTTTTTGTTTTAAAATGTACACATTAATTCACACAATATCACATCTAGTTTGGCCCTTATAGGTGTGGTTAACCATATGTTGATCAGCTCATCATGGGTCAGTTGTTTCCCATCAGGCAAGGGCTCTTTAACAGCGGAGCAAGTGCAGGGCCGTTTAACTCCACCTCCAGGGGTGGGGGGAGAGCTGTCCACATTGCAGGTCTTGTCAGTCTTGGTAAGTCTTTACCTAGTAGGAGGGAGTTCCAGCCAGCAGGATCTACTTGGAGCTACCTCAGGTCCTGTTTTCTTCTGCCTTGACATTGCTTGTTGTGCTTTGCCTTGTCTATTTTGAATAAATAGAGTGAGCAGGACCAATCATATAGGTATCTCCCTGACTGGCTTGTTTGAGAACTAATTTCAAATATATCATTTTCCTTTTAGTCTTCAACAAAGACTTGCATGAGGTGAGCAGAATGCAGCGGTAGATTGGGACTGAAGTGGATAGAACTGATAGCATTAACCTGGGCAAGGGCTGCAAGGCAGTTAGGGATGTCAGAGAATTTCACCACGGATCTCGGTGAAAGGCGCGCGAAACGGGACACCTACCTCCTGCCGTTCGCACTGACTTGCGAATGGTGGTCGCGGCCGCCATTCGCTTCATCACTATAGCTGTGATAGGCTACGTAAATGCTTACGTAGCCTATCACGGCTAACCCAGGGAAGCCATTTGCATCCCTGCGGAAGCCGTGATAGGCTGCGTAAGTATTTATGTAGCCTATTGAGGCAAAAAAAAAGGGAACGCAAATGGCGGCGGTTACGGCGGCCGCCATTTGTGTTCCCCCTTTTTTTTTTTGGCTGTGATAGCCTACGTAAATATTTACGTAGGCTATTACGGCAAAAGAGAGGGGAGCAAATGGCGGTGGCTACAGCAGCCGCCATTTGTGTCCCTGCAGGCTGCCCAGCGGCTGGATGTCCAGCTGCGGTCAGCCCCGGCTGGCGGCTCCGTGGAATTGCCATGGAGCAGAGCCGGCTGGAGAGAATTTCGGGGGGAGGGACGGAGCGCCTCCCCCCGACCGCGAATGTCACCCTTTGAAAAGGTAAGTGACTTTCGTACATCCTTAAAGGCAGTGTACTACGCCAAGCTGCAGGGAACTTGGATAACTCGGAATCCATTAAAACAGCAAGTGTCTTCTGACACTTTAAAGATGAATGCTTTTATTCTGACATAAGCTTCTCTAGAGTACTAGGGATGGACAACCCCACCCCTGTCTGGTATCTGGGCACCCACTGAAGCGCTGCCCCGCTCGAGCCCCCACGTGCTGGCCGAGCCACCCACACTCACCCTGGAACCCATCCATGAGCACCCACCACTTCGCTGAGCTTATTTGTACGGGGAAAAGAAGGTAATTAAAAATGCACATATTTAAATATGTGCAAATTCAGGCTCGGAAAGCATGATATACACAATATTAGAAGTGTAAATGGGCCATTTATGCCTCTAATATTGCATATATCAAGCTTTCCCAGCCTGAATGTGCACATATTTAAATATGCACATTTCAATCTCCTTTTTCCCGTAAAAATAAGCTCAGCAAAATGGTGGGTGCTCGCAGATACGCCTGGGTGAGTGTGGGGAACGTCAGGCAAGGCATGAGCGGGGGTGAGCCAGGCCAGTGGCTCAGCAGGTGTGGTCCGGGGGCACGGGCAGGAGGCAGCCTAACGGACTCCCAGGCCCAGTTGCGCATCTGCGCCATCCCTATGGGCTGCAACCAACCCACTTCATAAGATGCATGAAGTGATCTCCCCCCGCTGGCCAGATGCTGCTGCAGCTCTACATTCAAACAACCCACAGGCACATTCATTTCATTCACACAATTAATGCTGGGTCTAGTTTGGTCCTCGGTGTTTCTGGGTTGTGGCCTCAAAAGGGGCCATGGCCTTTTGCTGTTTATGCTGTACGTGAATACCCAATTACTATTCTTCCTGTATCCTCCCATGACCTCCCTTTTTGATGTTACATGCCCGTAAAACAACAGCAATTGAGCCATTCTTCCGAGGGGCTTACCAAAGAAATAAAAATCCACACCTCGTTTTGCGAATGCTAACCAGTGGCAGCACGGGCTAGTTCTAACAGAACAGATGAAGTGGTAAACCTGTGCCTCAGCTGTATCACGGAAGACAAGCAAAGGGCTGGATGTGCCTGATCTTGTAAGCTAAGCAGGGTCAGCCCTGGTTAGTACTTGGATGGGAGACCGCCTGGGAATCAGGCTTCCTGCATTGCGCAGGGGTTGGACTCAATGGTCTTGTAGGCCCTTTCCAACCCTATGATGCTATGAGACAGAAGGTAGTGGATCACATTATTAAATGGTCCCTCTTACGGAATAAAATAATAAATTCCCTGCACATAGAAAAATAGATGCTTCACCCTGTCCTGCCAGTTTCTATAAGCAGGATGTGTTTTGTAGGGAAGAACATTCAGTTGAGTCAATGCCTTTCCCCTCAAGGGCAAGTGGTATATAATACCAAGCTTGTGGCTGCAAACACCAGGACTGTTTGCACTACTATAATGTCCTTGCTGTCATGGCACAGTGACAACAGTCTTGATGCTGAAATGTGGTTCATGATAAAAGAGAGCACCTCTGCCATTGTTGATATCCGAGCACAACCAGGCAGAACAATGTTTCTCTCCCTCTCCCTCCCCCCTTGCTCATTCAGATCATTTCAGCCATGCCTGCATCAGTTTAGCCACACCTTGGTTGGCTGTGAATGAAAACCATCTGGAGCAAATAAAGTTCAAGGTAACTTCTCAGGGTCACATTACTATTTAGCTTACTATGTATAAAAAGCACAGGATGCCTACTTTGTTGGCAAAGATACTCTTTTGTATTTTATCATCATTGTTCTGCACTGACCAGCTCTTAGAGCTGCGAAAGATTCCTGATTGAGCCCCTTCCATGTAGCCCCAATGGCTACCCACAGGCCATTCAAGAAGCATGGCCAGTGTTGCAGGGACTCAGCTTCCCCAAACAGCATCCTCTATCAAATCCTTAACAATGAAGAGCAAAGGAAGACAAAGGGGCAACATCAGCATTCCCTGCTTCCCCTTCTGTTTCCAGATATTGGCTGCCCCTTTGAGGCAAACAGACGAGTCATCCTGAAAGCTCCAGATGACACCTGCATTAGAGCATCAGAAGTGCTTCTGAAAACAGCTAGCTTTATAAGAAAGCTGCCTTCATTTTTTCAGCTGCCCCTGGAGGACCAGCTCTTACTGGTACAACAGTGTTGGGCACCTCACTTCATATTGGGCTTGGCTCAAGAACAGGTGGACTTTTGAACTGAAAGAGACCTCAGCTCCAAGCCTGTTGAAAACAATCCTTCTAAATCAGCCTCAGACAGAGAATGCAAAATTGGAGAGCTCTCTGATGGGAACATCATTAACAGAAGTGCAGATGATCAAGCATTTCCTGGGGAAATTCTGGAATGCAGACATTTGCACAAAAGAATATGCCTATCTTAAAGGAATTGTGCTTTTTAATCCTGGTAAATCCCATCCAAATACACAGAAAGGCTGCAATCCTGTCCCTAGTTCCTTCTGGATTACTATTAAAGTGAAAGGGACTTCCACCCACAGTGTTAATGGTAGGATCATGGCTCAAGAGTGCACAGTTCAGAGTAAGGCTAGAAATACGGTCAAGAGCGGTTTGGAGGGAAAAATCCCCCTCCCTTTTGACTGGGTTCTATAATATTCTCAAAATCCACATTTGAGGATCTTATGACTTCCATGCTATAACATACTTCTTTGGGGGTGGGGAGTGGGGCTGCATTTACAGCTCTGCAGATAAATTTCATATATAACTGTATGTACTACATATGGCACACATGTGTGTTACAGGTGAAGGGATATGCAAATGTATTTTGCCACTTAAAATGTTGATTTTTTCGCCTAATGTGATAGAGAAAAATGTAGGCGAGATAGTGAAAAAATACCGCAATATAAATATCATACTGCTCCAATGCAGGAAAAGCATTTACTATGAAAAAATGCAAAATCTAATGGAAACCAATTGCAGCAATCATTTCAGAAAGATTCAGCTGGAAGACTACAGCTGTAAAAACAAACAAAAAAGCAATCGAACGATCAAAGCTTCAGCTGGTGTCTCTCACATACAATATTCACAAGTAGCATGCACATCTAGATATTCTAAATAGAGTTCAAGGGAACTGTAAACGTTATTTATAAAATTGTGTGTGTTTCTTTTCTGTTAACATTGCCAAGGAAGTGAAACAGTAGGGATATTTTATACTTCTCTTTGCACCTATGAAAAACAGTTATCTTTTTCTTTGCAGATTGGGAAATGGAGGCAGTGTCAGGAAATAGGACCTTTGTATTAGTGTCAGTTCAGTTGATGTATCCATTAGCTTTGGTGTACAGAACCTCTTTCAGCCCAAAGGACAAAATCCATTTTGGAGAAGCTCTTGGGGATGCATTCCAGTGGTCAGTGGGGTCAAAGAGGTGGGGCCAAAAATAGAAAAATACCAGCATATTGTAGCTTTGTGCCAATAACTGAGCCTTAGGAGAGGTATTTCAACCTTTTAGAATGGGGGGAAAAACTCACAAAAGCTGGGACACCACCAGATGTTTGGTGGAAGAGGAAAAGTAGGTGGGGCCAGGGAGAAGGGAGTATGGCCATCTGGGGAACTTTGGAGGGCCAGATCAGGACCCTAAGACCCCCTGGGCCAGAAACTCCTCACCCTTGCATTAGCTCATTTATGCAAATAACTGCTAATTTATCCTAAAAAAAGAAAAGAAAAGTAAAGGTGTCCCCAACCAGTTGTGTCTGACTCTAGGGTGTGGTGCTCATTTCCATTTCTAAGCCGAAGAGCCAGCGCTGTCTGAAGACGCTTCCGTGGTCATGTGGCCGGCATGATTGAACACCGAGGTGCATGGAACGCTGTTACCTTTCCCGTCGAAGTGGTACCTATTTATCTACTTGCAATTTCTTGCTTTCGAACTGCTAGGTTGGCAGGAGCTGGGACTGAAGACGGGAGCTCACTCCGTCACGCGGAACCCGGGTCTCGAACTGCTGTCCTGCTGACCTTCCGGTCTGCAGTTCAGCGTCTTAACCACTAAGCCACCGCCTCCCCTCATTTATCCTACCCAATAGTGTTGGGTTTCACATTGGGCTCAAGAATGGGGGGATTCTGGGCATCTCTACACCAGCCTAAAACCCTGCATTTAAAACGGGGCTTTCTGCTTCTGTTTTAAATGCAGGATTACGACTCCCTTTTTCACGTGCTTCCTTTCCCCCCACCCCCTTCCCCACTTCTCCCTGTATCTGGGTCTTCCATTATCTTTCATTGATCTCACTCCTGTTTTTGCCGCTTTTACTCTTCTCATGAAGGAAACTGAAGTGGATTTGATAGCTCATTATCTGCGATCTATTTAAAATGGAACAAAGGGCAGGAGATGCCTTGAATGATCACGGTGTCATGTAAATAGCCTGCAAGCTTCTGTGAAGGAGCAATCTGATCACAGGATAAAAGCTCAGTGTGAAGAAAGCCTCTGAATGGAGATCAGTGTCATTCATCAAAAGAAGAGAGTCTCAGAGCTATAGTTAAATTGGGAAGGCTCCAGGTTTTCTACTAGTAGTCACTGTCCTGACTACTACAGGATCCTGCAACAAAACTTATAGTCTTTTATGCACATTTAAAACTAGATGTTTTATTATGTTCAGAATTTATCCTCCAGTACTGAATGGAACCTGCCTAAATAGATGTGGGTGATTTTCACATACGAGAGTCCCAGGTGTAGGCAACCTCGTGTTCTCCAGATGTTTTGGACTTAAGCTATCAGTCCCAACCAGCATGGCCAGTGGTAAGGGATTATGGGAGTTATAGTCCAAAACATATAGAGAGCACCAGCTTGCCTACCGCTAGCCTACACTAAGGCTTTTTTTTTAATGCACCAGTGTATACCTGTACAGGGAAAATATCACATGCGACGAATGGTTAGGATTATGATCCTAAACATACTCACAAGTCAGTAGCCCCATTCAGGCATTCTGTGCCTGAATAGGGCAAACATGCAAGGAGAGGAAGCAGTCCTGCCCTGTCCCGGTCCTTTGTTGCATCCATCGCCCTCTAGTCAAGGTAACTGTCTGAAGAGGAGAGCCTCTGGTACCTGTGGAGGCTCTCCATGGGAGTCAGTACACTAGAAAATCGGTGTTCTGGCTTGCACAGAAAGAGAAAAAAAATCTAAGATTCAATTTTTTAAAAAAATGCAAGCTTCCTCATTAAAAAGAGTACTTCATCTGCCATATGCTAGGGCTTGCACCAATAAAAGGTGTGGAAATAAAAGATATTCCTATACCCCTTCATATCTTTATCTCCTTAGGATGGAGAAAGCAGCCAGAAGATAAATGTGAACAGTGAGGGGAGCTGTGTTGCCCAAAAGGAAAATGCTAAAACCCATAAGGGTATTATGCTAAGATGGATTTTTAGCATTTTTCTTTTGGAAGATAAATTTGTTTTCCTTACTTTATTTCTAACTTTACACACACATGAGGCCTAAACCATCACCATTTCTTTATTCTTAATTTTGCAGACCTCCAGGACCTAAAATACCATCATCATGTTCAGACTCTTCAGCAGGAGGCCCAGCACACTCTAATGGAATTCATCTCAACAATTCACAGGGGAAGCCTGAGGAGATACACTTGGATAATAGAATTGCTTGAATTTCTGAGGCATTTCAATGCAGATACTGTTGTAGAACTCTTCTTCAAACCCCTCCTGGGGGAATGTCAACTTAGATAGTTTACTTCTAGAAACACTGTACAGCAAATAGGACTTTCTTTAAAATTAGAGAACACATCACAGAAGATTTATTTTGATAGGACTGCAGCTATTGAAAAAGAGGGTAAAGGAAAACCCTATCTTTGTTCATTGGAATGCAAGTCTGATCTGTTCTACATAAGGCATTTATTGTGTTCCTGTGAAACTCACGGTACTTTGCAAGAGTTTTAGACAATGCTGTCATCCTCTAGGGCCTTTCCTGTGCTTTCCAAGCATTTTTGTCAGTTTTATTTTGATCGGGGAAAGTCCAATATTTTTGGGAATGGCGGAATGAAACATTACTGTAGTTGCACAATTTTGCTATACCACAGTGGCAACTAGAGGTTATGTAGTGGAACATACAAAAAGGCAGAGAAAGAAAACTCCCAGAAAGAAAGGTGTGCAGAGGATCCAGTCTTAATCCTACAAAGAATCTGGAAGCAGAAGCCATAGTAAGGTGGCAGGTTAAAAGCCTCATCTAGAAAAGCCCTCCATCCCCAACACTAGTGTAGCAGCAGGCATTGCTGGGATGGGAAATGGGGGAAGACAGAAAGCATCAGAGCCTTCCCTAAAAGGCTGCTGGAGCAGACCTTTCTTCCCAGTTTTGGCTGAATGTTACACCACCATTTGACAGTAGCATGACTGGTCTGGGTGAAAAAATGGCAATTGAGTCACTTTGATGGCATCGCAGCAGCAGTTAAAATGGTCCATGTAGGACTGAGTTGCACAAGACCCCTTGCTGATGATGGGTGTGCACAGACATACATACCACTTAGATATTTTATTATATTAAGCGGTATATAAGTAAAACTAATAAACAAATTTAGCACAAAACAAAAGTAGCTGTGCTGATTGTATGAAAAACGCAAAAAATCTTATTAGTGTAATATATTTATTAGGCCAAGCAAAAGGTCATGAAAATGTGCAAGCTTTCAAGATATCCAGATCTCTTCAGAGATCTTTCAAGACCTTGAGAGCTCAAAAACTTGCGCATTTTTGAAATCTTTTGGTTGGCCTAATAAAGGTATTATAGGGATTTTTGAATAATTTTAGCAGGAGGCACACTGTAGAGGCACACTCACCACATTTTGGACAGGTGTACAGTGTGTCTTCTACCCTAGATCAAGCTTAGGGGAAATGTGTTTGTCTAGTTACTAGTTTGCAGCCAAACAATGATGCAAAATGCTGATTGGTTGGCCCTTCTGTCAATCATGAAGCCACCTACCCCTTTCCTCAGAGCAGGCTTTGAAGTTTTAAACAAACCAATTAGTACTAAACTGTGGAACAAATGTTTGACCTGATAAACATGCAGTGTGTTTGGAAATAACAATAAAGTGGGGATGTCAAAGAGGAAGGAGTAAGAAGGCATTTGATCTGAGTTTTTATCCTCTTTTAATTAATGGAGTTGTGAATGATTATTGTCAATGGGTATGTTTTTATGTCATGTTTTTTCTCCCCCCCCCCGCCCTGTTGTTGCTGTTTTTCCCTCTTTCTCCTTTTTGTTTTTGTTTTATTTGCAAATCAAAAAGGCATTTGATCTGAGTTTAGTTTAGTTGTATGTCACTTATCCACAGTGGACAATCTCCAACGTGCTCACAATAAACATGAAATATCAAAATATGATGCCAGATTTGAATAAGCCACGATGTATTATAAAACATAAACAACTGTAATAAGACAAACGTCAATGATTCAACAAGCCTAGCAAACAAAGCACACACTGAATATTACAATGAAAGATCTAGACTTAATACATATCGAATGCAAAAATGGTGGTGGTGATGGTGGTGGGGAAACTAATCCAACCTTCTGTGCACTCCAAGGGGGCCACAGCAACCTGGCTTAAATACAGTTCAGAAATCTTGGGGGCCTTTTGAACAGGCTAGATGGTACCCTGCTGTCTTCCTGATCTCCAAGGAGGCACTAGAAGCCACAAAAGGAAAATGCTGGGAAGTGGCCATGAGTGTAAATCCTCTCTCCAAACTCTCTGGTGTCCTGGCTGCTAGGGCTGGTTTGACTGAGGCTGCACATGTGATCATTGAGGAATGAAGGAAGGGGGAAGGAGAGCTCTCCTGCAACAGAAAACCCCACACTTACTCTTGTTTGCATGTATATCTATACATACCCTATATCAGTCTCCCCCAGCTTGGCGTCTCCCAGTTTTAGAAGACAATATCCAACATTCCTGACTATTGGCCACGCTGGCTGGAGTTGAGGTCCAAAACATCAGATTGGGCACGGAATTCAGAATATACAGCCAGGGCCAGAAATACCGGAACAAGGATAACTGTTTTGGCAGTTGGCCTCTGTATACCATCACACTGAAGTTGAAAGGAAACACACCCAGATGGGAGCGAAGTCAGGACTTTCAGCTGTAATCAAGGGGTTTGACAAAAGTGGGGCACTAACCATTCAGGAAGTACAGCCAGTGGCATACACACACCCCCATCATTGGGGGCTCATAAGTAATGGAACGAATGGCTGACAAGCAGCTGCATGGCCGGGTATGGCCTGTTTTCTGGGAACCCCATGACCAATCAAGCAGATAAAAGAACTAGAGGTGGTTCTGAGTGTTACATTTGCATTTGGTAGCTGTTCACTGGAACTCCCAACATGAGGTCCAAAGAGGTGTCCATGTGAGTGAAGGAGGCCATCATTAGGCTGAGGAAACAAAAGGAACCCATCAGAGAGATAGCAAAAACAGTGGGAGTGGCCAAGACAACAGTTTGGAACATCCTGAAAAAGAAGGACTTAACTGGCAAGCTCAGCAACAGCAAAAGGCCTGGAAGACCACGGAAGACAACTAAAGTGGATGACCGCAGAATTCTGCTCATGGTGAAGAGGAACCCTTTCACAACATCTAGACAGGTCAAGAACACTCTTGCAGAGGTAGGCATGTCATTGTCAACATCTACAGTCAAGAGACGGCTTTATGAATGTAAATACAGAGGCTTCACAACAAGGTGCAAACCACTGGTAACGCTCAAGAACCGAAAGGCCAGATTAGCCTTTGCCAGCAAACACCTAAAAAAGCCTGCCCAGTTCTGGAATAAGATTCTTTGGACTGATGAAACCAAGAGTAACTTGTAGCAGAATGATGGGAAGAGAAAAGTATGGAGAAGGAAAGGAACAGCTCATGATCCAAAGCATACTACATCATCTGTCAAACTTGGTGGAGCCAGTGTTATGGCATGGGCATGCATGGCTGCCAATGGAACCGGGTCACTGGGGTTTATTGATGACCTGACTGCTGATAAAAGCAGCAGGATGAATTCTGAAGTGTATAGGGCTATACCTTCTGCTCAGATTCAGCCAAATGCTGCCAAACTGATAGGATGCTGCTTCATATTGCAGATGGATAATGACCCAAAACATACAGCAAAAGCTACCCAAGAGTTTCTCCAGGCAAAGAAGTGGGATATTCTTCACTGGCCAAGTCAGTCACCTGATCTCAACCCAACACAGCATGCTTCTCACTTACTGAAGACAAGACTGAAGGCAGAAAGACTCACAAACAAGCAGCAGCTGAAGGCAGCTGCAGTAAAGGCCTGGCAAAGCATCTCAAGGGAGGAAACTCAGCATTTGGTCATGACCATGATTCCAGACTTCAGGCAGTCACTGACTGCAAAGGATTTTCATCCAGGTATTAAAGGCGATCCTTAAGTTTGGAATGATGTTGGTTTGTTCCATTACTTATGAGCCACCAATGATGGGGTGTGTGTATGCCACTGGCTGTCCTTCCTGAATGGTTAGTGCCCCACTTTTGTCACACCCCTTGAATTACAGCTGAAAGTCCTGACTTCGCTCCCATCTGGGTGTGTTTCCTTTCAACTTCAATGTGGTGGTGTACAGAGGCCAACTGCCAAAACAGTTATCCTTGTTCCAATATTTCTGGCCCTGACTGTATATCCTGCGATACAGAACATGGGTTGACTTGAAGGTCTCATCTTGAGTTTCCTATTGGACTATTTGCAATACTAAGGACATGGCCAATGTGTACTACTCCATAAGTAATAAGGAGAGAGCAAAGAAACCTCATAACTACCTTCTCCTTGTTTTTTTTCCTTTCCTAAAGCTGGTCAAAACATTCACTGCCTATATGTAAGACAGCAGTGGCTGAGATAAACTAGCCATCGCTCAGCCAGATTAACAACTCAGTCTTATCCATGTTTACCTGGAAGTAAATTCTAGTGGATTCAATGGGGCTTTCTTCACAATTAAGTGAAGCACATTCCGTTTGGGTCAGTATATCAAAATACTAAGGAAGCCAGAAGGAGGGCCGGCCCTATCATTAGGCAGCAGATGCAGTGGTGAGGTGTTGGAGGACAAGAGCGATGTGTTCCATGCAGCTTGTTCTGTGCCCCTTATGCTTGCCTCCTCCCCTTCGGTGCAGGGGACAACGTTGTCCCATCACCAGCATCGAAGGAAGATTCAGCTGGCAGTCCAGTCAGCTTCTGCATGTGGAAGGGGAGGGGCACATGGAACACAGGCAGCAAAACGTCCTGAGCCCTGCCATGCAGACAGACATCCGTCAGTGTAAACACAACCACATTGGCTGATCAGGCTCCCCCAGTGCTCTGCAAACCATGGAGAGCCTCTGCCTACAGCAGCCTGAGCAAGTCTAGCCGCACTGCTTCTTATGCACAAATGCATGCAACAGAGCCCACATGCCTGCCCCCTGCCCCAAAGCTGGGTCAGGGGAGGAGCCATTGGCCGTGCTGAATCCTTTCGCCATCTACCACTTCTCAGCTCCAAATCCCCCTGCTGGAGTTGAAAATCTGTGTTTATCTGTGTTCTCATGCCACGGGGAGACAACTGAGATGATGAGTTGGAGTAAAGACACAACAGGAAAGAAAGGATTAAGCAGCCGCTGCTGGCTTCCTGCTGAAAGTCCCCCCCCTTTCTTCTTGAAACATGGCATTGAGGCGTACTACATGCATTTGCACATAATGGTTTCAATCCAGACTGAAGCTGGATCAACTGCACTGGTGGAAGTGGACTTCCCTGTCCCCTCCTTCCCATGGCAGTCCCTCTAGCCCCTTGAACATGTTACACAGAGTCAGGAGACCCTGCTGGATGGGGTGAGCTGTGGGGTGTGTGTGGGGTCCAAAGATTGGAAGAGGGATCTTCTGTGAGTGGAGCCCCTCCATATGTGGAAGGTCCACATATGTGGAAGCTCTTGTGTAAGGCAGATCCCAGATCCAGCCCAGTGTGTAGTTTGGCCCTGAGAGTTTGGAGGATCCCAAACTGCTATGGAAATATGAATATAATGCATAATATAATGCAAAATATAATGGAAGCATGGAACTCTATGGGTGCCTCCAGGAGAAGGCCTCCTAGTGCTACCCCTCAAAAGATACTGTGCAGCTCTTCTGTGTTTCCCTCCTTAATGGATTTTCTGTGGCTAAACAAACACACACGGAAAACGTGGTGGGAAAAGACAGGAGGATTGCAAATGCAAGACGTTGTTATCTTGGTCCCCCATAAAATGAATGTGGCAGGGCAAATGAACAATAAAAGCCCCACCTGGAAGCACCCTATATGTAGGAAAATATGCGTTGTTTTAGAAGGGAGTGATTCTGAGGTGCAAATGAGAATCCTGGCAATATTGCAGGCCTCGTATGGTTTTGTTTATTTAGACTGTGTGCCCATGCTTTCACTCATAACTACAAGGCATATTAATATAAATCCGCCATTAAAAGAACCTGCTCCTCATCTGATCCCTAAACACTTGCCTGAACAACAGTAAGTTCTTGCGTCCATCTAAAAGAGGACACCCTTTGGTCCTGTCAGCATGCTACTTTTCTGCACCAAAGGGAAACAACCAAGAAGCTACTCTTACTTAAGAGAGCATGAGAAGATGTAACCAAAAGAAGTGATCTCCAAGCTCTTGGAGCCAAGGTTAAAGCTAAAGAGAGAAAAATGTTTGCATCTGTTCACTACCAAGTTTACTGCACAACCAAAAGGCTATGGCAAATTAACACTAGAAACAACAGTGACTCCTCCTTGGTATATTTGGGAAAAGGTCCTATTTCATCCATACTGTATTGGATTTTGCAGCTACTCTATGCATCATGCCCCTTCATGGATCACTGCCTTGTTGTGGCGAAGGGGCTTGCGTAACTCAGTGAAGCCATAAGCTATGCCGTGCAGGGCCACCCAAGACGGACAGGTCATGGCAGAGAGTTCTGACAAAATGTAGTCCACTGGAGAAGGAAATGGCAACCCACTCCAGTATTCTTGCCAAGAAAACCCCATGGAACGTATCACAAGGCTAAAAGAGATGACGCCGGAAGATGAGCCCCTCAGGTCGGAAGGTGTCCAATATGCTACTGGGGAAGAGCAGAGGGTATTTCCAAGTAGCGCCAGAAAGAGTGAAGCGGCTGGGCCAAACCCGAAAGGGCACTCAGCTGTGGATGTGTCTGGCGGTGAAAAGAAAATACGATGCTGTAAAGAACAATATTGTTTAGGAACCTGGAATGTCAGATCAATGAATCAAGGTAAGCTGGAGGTGGTCAAACATGAGATGGCAAGATTGAACATCGACATCTTGGGAATCAGCGAACTAAAATGGACAGGCATGGGCGAATTTAATTCAGGTGACCATCATATCTACTATTGTGGGCAAGAATCCCTTAGAAGAAATGGAGTAGCACTCATAGTCAACAAAAGGGTGGGAAAAGCAGTACTGGGGTACAATCTTAAAAATGATAGAATGATCTCAGTATGAATCCAAGGCAAACCATTCAACATCACAGTAATTCAAGTCTATGCCCCAACCACTGAGGCCGAAGAAGCTGAGGTTGATCGGTTGTCCTCTTCATCATAGGGGATTGGAATGCTAAAGTAGGAAGTCAAGAAATCACCGGGATAACAGGCAGGCATGGCCTTGGTGTACAAAATGAAGCAGGACAAAAGCTAATAGAGTTTTGTCAAGAGAACATGCTGATCATAGCAAACACTCTTTTCCAACAGCACAAGAGGCGACTCTACACATGGACGTCACCAGATGGTCAATATCGAAATCAGATTCATTATGTCCTTTGCAGCCAAAGATGGAGAAGCTCCATACAGTCAGTCAAAACAAGACCTGGAGCTGACTGTGGCTCAGATCATGAGCTGCTTCTTGCAAAATTTCGGCTGAAATTGAAGAACGTAGGGAAAACCACTAAACCTTTCAGGTATGACCTAAATCATATCCCTGATGAATATACAGTGGAGGTGAGGAATAGATGTAAGGGATTAGACCTGATAGACAGAGTGCCTGAGGAACTATGGACGGAGGTCCGTAACATTGTTCAGGAGGCAGCAACGAAATCCGTCCCAAAGAAAAAGAAATGCAAGAAAGCAAAGTGGCTGTCTGATGAGGCTTTACAAGTAGCTCACGAAAGAAGGGAAGCGAAAAGCAAAGGAGAAAGGGGAAGATATACCCAACTGAATGCAGAGTTCCAGAGAATAGCAAGGAGAGACAAGAAGGCCTTCTTAAATGAACAATGCAAAGAAATCGAGGAAAACAACAGAATGGGAAAGACTAGAGATCTCTTCAAGAAAATTGGAGATCTCAAGGGAACGTTTTGTGCAAAGACGGGCATGATAAAGGACAAAGAAGGCAGGGACCTAACAGAAGCAGATGAGATTAAGAAGAGGTGGCAAGAATACACAGAAGAACTATACAGGAAAGATCTGAATGTCCCTGATAGCCATGATAGTGCGGTCACTGAACTTGAGCCGGACATCCTAGAGAGTGAAGTCAAGTGGGCCTTAGGAAGCATTAGTAACAACAAAGCTAGCGGAGATGACAGTATTCCAGCCGAGCTATTTAAAATCCTAAAAGATGATGCTGTTAAAGTGCTGCATTCAATATGCCAACAAATCTGGAACACTCAACAGTTGGCCACAAGACTGGAAAAGGTCAGTTTACATTCCAATTCCAAAGAAGGGCACTGCCAAAGAGTGTTCAAACTACCGCACAATTGCGCTCATTTCACATGCCAGCAAGGTGATGCTCAAAATTCTACAAGCTAGGCTTCAGCAGTATGCGAACCGAGAACTACCGGAAGTACAAGCTGGGTTTCGAAGAGACAGAGGAACTAGAGATCAAATCGCCAAAATTCGCTGCATCATGGAGAAAGCAAGAGAATTCCAGAAAAACGTCTATTTCTGCTTCATTGACTATGCTAAAGCCTTTGATTGTGTGGATCACAACAAACTGTGGCAAATTCTTAAAGTGATGGGAGTACCAGACCACCTTACCTGTCTCCTGAGAAACCTGTACGAGGGTCAAGAAGCAACAGTAAGAACCGGACATGGAACAACCGATTGGTTCAAAACTGGGAAAGGAGTACGACAAGGCTGCATATTGTCACCCTGCTTATTTAACTTATATGCAGAGTACATCATGAGAAACTCCGGGCTGGATGAATCACAGGTCGGAATTAAGATTGCCGGGAGAATTATCAACAACCTCCGATATGCAGACGATACCACCCTAATGGCAGAAAGCGAAGAGGATCTCAAGAGCCTCTTGTTGAGGGTGAAAGAGGAGAGTGCAAAAGCTGGTTTGAAACTCAACATTAAAAAAACGAAGATCATGGCATCTGGCCCTATCACTTCCTGGCATATAGAAGGGGAAGAAATGGAAGCACTGACAGATTTTACTTTCTTGGGCTTCAAGATCACCGCAGACGGTGACTGTAGCCATGAAATTAAAAGACGCTTGCTCCTTGGGAGGAAAGCTATGGCAAACCTAGACAGCATAGTAAGAAGCAGAGACATCACCTTGCTGACAAAGGTCCGTCTAATCAAAGCTATGGTTTTCCCAGTAGTAATGTATGGCTGTGAGAGCTGGACTCTAAGGAAGGCTGAGCGCCGAAGAATTGATGCTTTCGAACTGTGGTGCTGGAGAAGACTCTTACGAGTCCCCTGGACTGCAAGGAGGTCAAATCAGTCCATCCTAAAGGAAATCAACCCTGAGTGCTCATTGGAAGGACAGATACTGAAGCTGAAGCTCCAATATTTTGGCCACCTAATGCGAAGAGAAAACTCCCTGGAAAAGACCCTGATGCTGGGAAAGACTGAAGGCAAAAGGAGAAGGGGACGGCAGAGGATGAGATGGCTAGATAGCATCACGGATGCAATGAATATGAACTTGAGCACGCTCCGGGAGAGAGCGCAGGACAGGAAGGCCTGGCGTGCTATGGTCCATGGGGTCACGAAGAGTCGGACATGACTGAACGACTGAACAACAACAACTATGCATCATGAGATAGTGCTTTCGTTTCAGATAAATGCTTTCATGTAGATTGTTTAAGAAGCAGTATCTCTACTCTCTCTCTCTTTTTGCTAGAAGGTAATTATGGGACTTAGCATAATTTGATTCCCACAGTCTACAGTGCTGAAAAGCAAAGTGAACCAAACTTTCTAAGGGTGGCGAAACAAGCAATTAAAAGAGTGGTGCTCAATTTTAAATTACAATCATAAGAGAAATGTATTTGTTGTGCTGCAAGAGTAAGCAAAGACAATTTAAAAACCACATGGGTTGGGAACTTTGTAGGAAAATAATACGGGCTTCAAGGTTTAGAGGGAACTGCAAAATATTTCTTAGAAACTCAGCAGAGAACTGAAGGCAATGGCACAAAATTGATGTGTTTTGTTCTTTCTTTCTTTTTTTAACACAGCAATGTTAAAAAATGTCCTCTGCTCCAAATGCACACTCCCATTAAATGTCCTCTGCTCCAAATGCACACTCCCATTAAAGATTTGTTGCTCAGGTTTCTCCAGGCTAATCTTAAGTGGGTTTATTTTTAACATCCTACACCTTTTATTTTTTTTTTAATTTGTCCTGTCTACAGAAACTCAAGGCAAACATCTTCTAAAAACAAATGATTAAAATAGTTTCTGAAGCTTAAATTATAATCAAACTTTGTTCATCCCTACCCATTAAAAGTTGTCCCATAAACAGGTCTTTAATCATTTCTGTCTGGAGGATATTCAGAAATGGTCTTTATTGGACTCAAAAAGGAAAAAAAAATCAAATGTTTGAAGTATATAGAAGGGTCTACCAAGAGGCCATTTCTGCTTGGCCAGAGTAATCATAAGTGGACTGTGAAGGAGGCAGTTTTAGGGGCAAAACAAATATTACTTTAAATATGTGTGTAGAAGCTATGCCCCTCCTCCCTGCTTTTTACTTTAGAATAGTGACAGGGGGTATGAAAATGTATGGCAGAAGAAATCTGTTAGTCTTTTAAGATGCCACAAGACTTTTCCTCTTGTTATTCTAGAATAGGTGAAAGGCCTCCAGATCAGGACCCTAGTATAGGAGGTGGGGCAGATTTTCAGATTCAGATCAGGCCTCTTGCACCTACCCTAGAGTAAAAATATGAAGATGACATAGCTGCTAGATGCACATTTAAAATATGTCTGTTTTGGCCCTTGGTGGGAGATACACGGAGCCAAAACCACTGACAGTGCAATCCAATGAATTCTTACTCAGAAGTAAGCTCCATTGAGGTCCATGGAGTTTACTCCCACGTAAATGGATACAGGATTGCAGTCTGAAGCTCTTAAAGCTTAAAAAACACACACCCTACATCAAAAGATGCAGGGAGCAAATGCAGAGGATAAACAACAAAGATTCTTGTGGTACCTTGAAGATGAACAAATTTATTCTGGCATAAACTTTCATGGACTATAGTCCACTTCATCAGATGCATGAAGTGTTATCAAGAGTTTCAGGTATATGTACAGTATAATTCTCCCCCCCCCCCGACATGCACTGTTTACATAAACTCTTGATAACACTTGTGTATAGAAGGGTCTAACAAATCCTGTGAAAGAGGCAGTTTTACGGACAAAACAGACATTACTTTAAATGTGTGTCTAGTAGCTATGCCTCTCTTTTTTCATGTCTACTTTAGAATAGGGGCAGGGGGAATGAAACCTTATGGCAGAAAAAATGTGCCACATGCCTCTTTGTTGTTTATGCTGCAATAGACTAACACGGCAGCCGTCTGAAAATAGAGCATTTAAAACTACCACTGACCTAACTCTATCAGGAAGCACATCCCAACATTCCTTGCATTCCCAGTCTCTCTCACTGCTACATTTGTTTGCGGCGCTATTCCTTTCTTTTTAATATACCTAGATCCTAATGCCACCCAGCCAGAAAGGGGTATCAAAAGGTTTGACTCCAAAACAACCAATGGAGGAGCATTAAAAGAAAAAGTAGGTTTCCAGTCATTAGTGCAAGGTAACAAATAAGCTTTATGATAAAAACTAAGATCTGGAAAATTAATTCACCCTCTTTAATTGACAATTGCATCTTCTTCAATGAAAACCAGGGAGGAGACACCACCCCCATACATGTCTGAAACATGGGCATCTGCACATCGGGGCAAGGGGGTGCAATTGCCCCCTGCTGGATTCCAGTCATGATGTCATTCTGAGAGTACAACAGCAACTGCTGTGCTGCACCTGCCCCGTCTATCCCTGCTTCCAGTTTCCAGCCACACAGGCAAGGCTCAGGACAGGACAGGAGGTCAGTAACTCAACACGGAAGGGGGATACCCTCGAATTTAGCCGGTGTCGTGGGGGTGCTTCCTCATAAGAAAAACAGCAGGCAGCAGCACGACTAGGCGTGCCCGTGCCAAAGCAGCTCCATTCTGAGAGTGGCAACTGCACCTTGCATTGCGTGTGCCTGCCCCATCTATCTCTACTCTCCAGTTCCCCGGAAAAGTGGTGTGCAAGGCCCAACCAGGAGAGGACAGTAAATTAAACCTGGGGATGGTAGGGTGGGATTCCATTAAGCTCAGCTGAGATGGGCTGCAATGCAAATGGTAGAACGTGGACCTGGCAGGCCAAGCCGGGCAGCACCCCTGGTAGGTCCTTGCTTTCTGGCAACAGCATGATGGGCTCCCTCACTGATGGTGACTATGGAAATCACTGACTTCGCATCTTGTTCCACCAGGCATGGGCCCCCGGCTGAGTTCACTTAAATTTGAAGTTAACTAATGAGTTGTTTTCCAACCCACAGGTGAGGTGTGGGGAGAATACAGGAATGTCACCCATCTGGGAAGTGTGTGTGGGTGGGTGTTGCTTGTAAGGACAATCCCTGCCAATCCCAGAATCACAAGGGAGGTTACATTCCTTATGTATACTGGCTTTTTGAGGCTTAACACCCCCCCCCCCGTAAACATGCATAGCATCAGGCTGTTAATACTGGTATCTGAAAGCACCTTAAAATCTATGCTTTCATCCACAAAGGCTGGGAAAGTGCTGAAAAAGAACATAAGGGAAAGGAAGAGATGGCTAACTGTCACATTATGAGGACAGCCATTCCAAATTTCATCCATGCTCATGGGCTTCCACAGGAAGGGGCAAGGAGGGGCACTTGAACCCCTGTGGATGGGCCATAAACACCAGATTCCCAGCTGCCTGCCTGCCTGCCTGCCGCCTTCCTTTCACCAAGACTCTAGCCCTCTCATAGAACCTGAGATAATGAGGCTAAATGTGCAGCCACTATTCTGCCTATTCATTTTATGAGAAACTAGCCTGCTCCCACCTTTTAGTGCTTTTAGCCAATGAATGAAGTCACAGCAATGGTTAACACAACCACTATCTGTTTGTTTTTTAAACACTTCTGGGTGTATTAAGCCTTCTTGGGGTTTTCCCTGTTAGGAAGTCATTGTAGCCTCATAAAAAGGTAGTAGCAAAGGCAGGAATTGATTATCTTTCTAACTCCGGTCTTGTTAATACTTTTATAAATATTATTATAAAAGTTTTATAAGTATGTTTTGTTTACAAACATTTAAAAATTACCTTGACAATGTGTGCAGATAAAGTTCTTTGTCATTATTCCCATATTGCAGGAAGCTTGGCAATGGCTGAGAAAGAGTGCGTTACACAAGTCTTGCAAAGTAGCCCAGTGTTGTTATTCCCATTTTGGAGGTGTGTGTGTTAGTAGTATATGACAACTCTACGGCATAGTCCAGTGCTGTTGGTGTTTTAGAGGAATGCATATGGGACTGTGAAATTCATTGTAGCAGCAGTGCAATTCATTAAGTATTAGAACAGGTTGTTGTGATTCACACACACACAGACACGTACATCTTTAAGAGAACCTGCCATTTTTAGCTCTTGCTGGAAGCCCAAGTGGAACATCTCCTCACCTCTCTCTTAGTGTTGGCCTTGGAGCTGAGACGGTGTGCCGTGCAGTCTCACAGAAGTTAGTGTTTTATGATGTAGAAATGAAGACACCTCCTGTGAAGGTACCTGAATCTACTGTGCGTTATTTGTAGAGAAGAACCTCAGAGTAGGCTGCAAGCTGAGCAGGTCACCCCCTCCCCCCAATAAGTTTTAAGTTTTTAAGTTTTAAAAAACACACAGAAAAAGGATCCAGACCTTGCAAGCCACAGCCTTCCTCAACTACCTTTTGTCAGCTGTCCCCTCCAATGCCCCATTGAATAGAGGATCTCCTTTCAATAGGTCTCCCATTCACTATGGTTAATAGTCCTCCTTCCTAAAAAGGAATCACCATTCCCGGGGGGAGGGGGGAACTGACCTACATTCCCAACCACTGAAAGCCAGTGCTGATCAAGAGTTCACACACAGCCTCCCTTGCTTTTCAAACGAGGCCCTCCAATCAGATTCACTGCAGCAGCAGTTGGGCCTATCTGTATAACGAGGCATGCTTGCGAGGGAGCCAGCTCTCTGAGTGCGAGGAGCCCCAGTGACGAAGAGTCTCAGCCCCAGTGACAAAGCATCAGCAAACAAGTGAGTTAAGCAACTGTGCGAGTTTAGCAGCAGAGTGAGGAAGCCAGGGCAGTCGACTCTTTTCCTCCCTGTTTCGTACTCACAGAAAGTAACTGTAAATAAATAACTATAAATAATTTCCACACCTTCTCATAGTAAACAACTAAGTTTTCCAGGGAAAATACACCAAAATTAAAACACACACACACACCCAGTTATGAAGGTAGAAAGCCAGCAGGGGTGGGTGGGGGCTATCCAGTGTATTGAACTGAGTGCCACATGTATGACTATCTACCCGCTGGATGGAAGTTATGGGTGTGTGCTCAGTGTAATTAGCTCCTGGCTCTCAGAGAACAAGTGCATTCCCTTGAGGTCAAGGTTTTATTTTATTTTATTTATTATTGCATTTATATCCTGCCTTTTTTCCTCTTGCAAGGAACCCAAGGCGGCTTACATTCTCCTCCTCCTCCTCTCCGTTGTATCCTCACAACAACAACCCTGTGGTAGGTAGGTTGGGCCGAGAGTCTGCGACTGGCCCAAAGTCACCCAGTGAGCTTCCATGGCCAAGTGGGGACTAGAACCCGGATCTCCCGGCTCCCAGGCCATCACTCTCACCACTACACTACACTGGCTCTCTAGGTTGCTGACCTCTCAAGGTTGCTGACCTGGAGAAGCTAATAGAGGCGGAGAGGTTGGTGGATGAGACCTTCAGGGACCTGTTAGCTGTGTCCCACTCCCAGGGTGACAGCTCCTCTGCTGTTGTGAAGAATGCGGATCCCAGGGAAGGAGGATGTCATTTTGAGGAAGAGGGAAATGATCCCTCAGAAGGGACCCATTCCTCGCAAGATGAACAAATATCCTCTCACACTGAGGATGTACCTCAGGGGGGAGGAGGGCTTGTGGTAGTGGGAGATGCAAGCATTAGACACATAGACAGCTGGGTTTGTGATGGGCATGTAGACTGCATGGTGAATTGCCTGCCTGGTGCGAAGGTTGTGGATATCACGTGCCAACTAGATAGCCTAGTAGATAGTGCTGGTGTGGAGTCAGTGGTCGTGGTCCATGTTGGTACCAACAATGTGGGGAAATGTAGTCGTGAAGTCCTGGAAGCCAAATTTAGGCTGCTAGGTAGGAGGTTGGAACCCAGGACCTCCAAGGTGGCTTTCTCAGAAATGCTACCTGTTCCAAGTGCAGGGCCAGCTAGACAGGCGGAGGTGAGGAGTCTCAATGCGTTGATGAGACGGTGGTGCAGGAAGGAGGGGTTCAGATTTGTTAGGCATTGGGGAACATTTTGGGACAAGCTGGGCCTGTACAAGAGACTCTGCTTGAACCAAAATGGAACCAGACTGCTGGCACTAAACATAAAAAGGGTGGCAGAGCAGCTTTTAAACTAAACTCTGGTGGAAAACTGACAGGAGCTGGGAAGCATCCGGTTTGGGTTAAATCATCCCAAAGGGATTAAGATGAAAATGTTTTTGATTGCCCAAATGTTGAAGGGGAGGAAATAGGCCAGGACTACATGGTAGAACACAATAGCCAATCAATGGGGCCAACCATCTATAGTAAAAGATACACACACCAGAGGCATCTGGGGAAGGGTACCGTGTATAGGTGTTTTTATGCAAATGCTAGAAGCCTCTGAGCCAAAATGGGATAGTTATAGTGCTTGATTTTAAAGGAAATCCTGGATATAGTGGGCATTACAGAAACTTGGTGGAGCGGAGAGAACCAGTGGGATATGGTCATCTCTGGATATAAACTCTATAGGAAGGATAGGGAAGGGCATACTGGGGGAGGTGTTGCCCTGTACATTGAAGAGGGCATGCTGTCGAGTGGACTAGAACACCTAAACGAGGTAGGCTCTTCCACAGAAGCACTCTGGGTTACAATACCAAGCTCCAAAACTAATTTAGTGTGAGGAACATGCTATCATCACCCAGACCAGAATCCTCAGAGTGACCTTGAGATGCAAAGCCAAATCAGGGAGGCCTCCAAACAAGAAAGTGTTGTAATAATGGGCGACTTCAATTACCCCCACATTGATTGAATAAATGCATGTTCCAGCCATGACAAAGAGGTTAAATTTCTCGATGCCCGAAACCATGGTGCCCTAGAACAGTTGGTCATGGAACCGACCAGAGGGGAGGTGACCTTCGACTTAATCCTAAGTGGTGTCAACAAGTCCTAGTACGAGATGTAAATGTTGTTGAAACAGTTGGAAACAGTGACCACAGTGCTATCAGATTTAATATATATTTAAGTGGAAAATTCCCCAGGAAGTCCAACACAGTCACATTTGACTTCAAAAGAGGAAACTTCTCTAAAATGAGGGAACTGGTGAAAAGGAAGTTAAAAGGGGGAGTCAAGAGGATTAAATCCCTTCAAAATGCTTGGAAACTACTTAAAACCACAATAATAGATGCTCAGCTAAAATGCATATCACAGGTCAGAAAAGGTAGTGCCAGGTCCAAGAGGTGACCGGCATGATTAACGAGCAGTGTTAAGGGAACTATCAGAGAAAAGAGAGCTTCCTTCAGAAAATGGAAGTCTTGCCCAGGTGAGGAAACCAAAACACAGCACAAGCTTGCACAAAGGTGATGCAAGCAGACAATAAGAGATGCAAAAAAGCATTTTGAAGAGCATATCACTAACAACATCAAGGCCAGCAATAAAGAATTATTTAAATATATCAGAAGAAGAAAACCAGCTAGGGAGGCAGTTGGACCACTGGATGACAATGCAGTTACAGGAGTACTGAAGGAGGACAAGGGGATTGCAGAGAAGCTGAATGAATTATTTTCATCCATCTTCACTGCAGAAGATATAGGACAGATACCTGTGTCTGAACTGATGTTTTGAGGAAGGGAGTCTGAGGAGCTGAGGCAAATAGTGGCAACAAAAGATGAATTTCTCAACCTTATCGATAAATTGAAAGCAAATAAATCATCGGGCCCAGATGGTATTCATCCTAGAGTTCCCAAAGAACTCAAATATGAATTTGCTGATCTTCTAATGAAAAGATTCAACATGTCTCTAAGATCAGCCTCTATACCAGAGGACTGGAAGATGGGCAATGTAACACCAGTTTTCAAAAATGGATCCAGGGGGATCCAGGAAATTACAGGCTAGTTAGCTTAATGTCTGTTCCAGGTAAATTGGTTGAAGGCATTATTAAAGATAAATTTAGTAAGCATATAGAAGGCCAAGCCGAGATGAAAAAGGATCAACACAGCTTCTTCAAAGGTAATTCCTGTCTCACTAACCTTTTAGAGTTCTTTGAGAGTGTCAATAAACATGTAGACAGGGCCGATCCAGTAGACATTGTTTATTTGGACTTCCAAAAGGCTTTTGACAAAGTCCCTCACCAAAAACCCTTGGGAAAACTTAGCAGTCATGGAATAAAAGGAGAGGTCCTCTTATGGATCAGTAACTGGTTAAAGAACAGAAAGCAGACAGTAGGTATACATGGTAAATTCTCCCATTGGAGGGAAGTAAACAGTGGGGTCCCACAAGGATCTGTATTAGGACCAATGCTTTTCAACCTGTTGATCTGGAATTAGGAGTGAGCAGTGAAGTGGCCAAGTTTGCAGATGACAGCAAATTATTTACGGTGGTTAAAACAAAAAGGGATTGTGAAGAGCTCCACAAGGATCACTCCAAACTGGGAGAATGGGCATCTAAATGGCAAATGCGGTTCAATGCAAGCAAGTGTAAAGTGAAGGGGCAGAAAATCCCAGCCTCAGGTATAGCCTGATGGGATCTGAGCTAGCAGTGACTGACCAGGAAAGAGGTCTTGGGGTTGTGGTGGACATCTCAATGAAGATGTCAACCCTGTGTGTGGCCGCTGTATAAAAAGGTAAGCTCCATGTTAGGCATAATTAGAAAAGGAATTGAGAATAAAGCTGCCAATATAGCTGCTCTATACAATTCTGCGGTGCAGCCACTCTTGGAATACCGTGTCCAGTTCTGATCACCGCACCTAAAAAAAGATATTGTAGAGCTACAAAAAGTGCAGAAAAGGGCAACTAAAATGATCAAGGGGCTGGAGAATCTCCCCTATGAGAGAAAGTTACAACAACTGGGGTTATTTAGTTTGTAAAAAAGGAGACATGATAGAGGTCTACAAAATTATGCATGGTGTGGAGAATGTGGATAGGGAGACACTTTTTTCCCCTCTCTCAAAATACTAGAACCTGGGGTCATCTTATGAAGCTGTTTGATGGGAGATTCAGGACAGAGAAAAGGAAGTACTTCTTCACATAGCACATAAACTATGGAATTTGATACCACAGGATTCACCACCACCAATTCGGATGGCTTTAAAAGGGGGTTGCACAAATTTCTGGAAGGGAAGGCTATCAATGGCTACTAGTCCTGATAGCTATGTGCTACCTCCACTACCAGAGTCAGTATGCCTATGTACACCAGTTGCTGGGGAACATGAGTGGGAGGGTGCTGTTGCGCTCATGCCCTGCTTGTGAGTTCCCAGTCAACAGCTGATTGGCCACTGTATGAATGCTGGACTAGATGGACCTTTGGTCTGATCCAGCATGGCTCTTCTTACATATGTTCTTATCTTGCTTTGTCAGCCCCCTAATCCATGTACTGTGATGAGTGAGCTTCTCAGCTAGTGCCACTTGCTAAATCCTGGTATGCCACCCTTGGACCATATAGTCTGACTTGGTTTTCCACCCTTTGGATACCTCCAACCATGCTGCTGCCAATAATAGAGAGACTAAATCTTTATGGTTTACAGGGACCATTACATCATCATAAACAGAGAGAAATGCTAATAAAGGGTTTGGTGCAATTGTTGTGTCATGTCTGAGATTCCTTTAAAGGGCTTTAGCCAAAATGCTTGCACATGAACACATTCCCATCATCTGTGAAACAGTGTTCCCCTGGAATGACATCATCTCCAGCATAATTGTGTTAGCTTGTGGTTTATGTGGTGTAATCTCACTGGAGTGAGGCCACCTATATACGAGTTTAAGCATTGATTCTTTAATCTGGGCTGATGTGCTTCTTAATGTTTGTTTTGATCACATTGATTCCCAGCTTGCTTCTGATATTTTTATTCCAAGATCATTCTTCCAGACCTTTTTTAATCCCCACGAATCCCCATACACCTCTGCTATCTGTCTGTCTGTCTGTCTGTAGCCCCTTTCAGTGCCTCCTTTGATTGAAAACCCCTGCATGCAATCAATGTTAGAGACCTCTGTGCTTCTCCAGAGGTGAAAGGTTTTTGTGCAAATGTTTTCACCTGTAGCCAGTTTATTCATTTTCCTTGAGTTTTTTCCCCAGTATGTTGTTCTCTGTTATTGGCCTTCCTTTTTAAAACAAGTCCCTTAACCTATAAGTGCCTTTCAATTCCCAAGCTGTGTGCATTTCATACTTGCTTGAGTCTTTAAGGGAGCGATCTTATCTAGATAGGCCTCTGAACTCGGAGGTGACTGCCTATCCAAAGCAGGGCAGGAGAAGCACGGAGGGGATCATTCCCTGTGCACTTCTCCTGTGCTGCTTTTTTGGCAAGACAGCCGATTGCGACTGTCTAGCTGTGGGAGCACGGAGCTGGGAAGGAGGCTGTTGTACAACACATCGGATAAGCCATACAGGCAGCTATGATCTCCCCGCCCCGGTACACCCCCAGCCACACTCCTTTCCGGCCTCTCCGTGCTCCTCTTGCGAACACGGAGGATGGGACTGTTCCGCACTGCCTCCAAGGCAGAGTGGAATTGGGGGGAGGTCAGTTTTCCAGGAACCGACCTTGAAGCGTGGGCCCTACATTGATTGCATGCAGGGGTTTTCAATCAAAGGAGGCACTGAAAGGGGCTACCGACAGACAGACAGACAGACAGATAGCAGAGGTGTATGGGGGTTCGTGGGGGTTAAAAAAGGTCAGTTCCTGGAAAACAGCATATCCTACGCCTGTCTAGCGGCCATAGGATTGCTCCCTAAATTGAGGATAATCTAGGGAAGGTAGTAAAGGAGAGGTTGCCCTCTCTCTCCATTCTCTTTTATTCTTAATTATTTTCCACCTACTTAGGGATGTTGGGAATTTAGCAAATGGAATACTTGTATTTGGGAAACACTGATCCCAAATGTAAGAGTACCATAGTTGTAAGAGTACCATAGTTAATTGTATCTCGTGTACTCAGTAATTATGAGCACACATAGCACTTTGTTTGTTGTGCTTGGCCTACAAGTTTCGAACATGTGTCATACCACCCAGCCATCCTGTCCATAATTCATGTCTGAGTTGAGCTGATAGTGGAATTTATACCTTAGATCAGTTATTAGGATCAATGAGTTTTCACCATTTTCAGTATTGCAGATTAGATATCACTTACCATCTAGTGCTAGTTGGCAGTACATTCAGCTCTATGGGTTTCATATGTATGAGACCGTTGCAAGGCTCTGCCTATGCTGTAAATGGAGTAGCAACGATGAGATGGTGGGTGTAAATAAGTGTTTTAGATATATAATTGGTTTTGTTGTATTTGTCTCTTGGCTATTTCTACTTAGTGCATTACTGCATCCTTTAATATTATTACTTGGAATGTTAGGGGTCTGGGTACTCCCAACATACAAAAACAAGTGCTTTCCAGATTTAAGAAACTCAGAATGGATGTTGCTGTGTTACAAGAAACTCATCTTTTGGTGGAAGGCGAAGACAGACTTTGCAAAGATTGGGTAGGAGAAGTTTATGCTAGTGGTTATTCTAAGAAAGCTAAAGGAGTGCCCATACTTATACATAAAAAGCACAAATATCTGTGTTACAAACAATGTCTGATCCAAAGGGACATTTTCTTATTTTGGTGGTTAAATATACAAATATGGTAATTGCCATGGTTAATGTTTATGGCCCTAATTTGGATTCACCTATCATGTTTCATTAGTGACAGAAGGAGCAATCCTATGGGGATAGACTGCTGGCTCTGAACTCAGATAATCTCCTCCGTGCTCCAGCCGCCCTGCATTCATACCTAGACAGCTGATTTCATATCTCTAGCCGCGGGACCTTGGAGCATGGGGTGGGGAGGCAGGACCACACAAAGGAAGTGTCATATGGGCACTTCCAAACTCCCTGCCCCGCCCATGGGAACCCCCCTTTCCTCCCACTCCATGCGGCTCTTCTGAGCATGGAGCTCGGGGACGATCTGCACTGCCTACAAGGCGGCAGGGGAGGGGGTGGGAAGGCGGTTCTCTGGGAACTGACCAATCCTATGGCCATCTAGCCACTGTCTAGCAGCCATAGAATTGTGCTCTTAGTCTCTTGCCTACTATTATTTATGATCATTTGATAATTGGTGGGGATTTTAATTAGATTCTGGATCCAGTTTTGGGTAGCAGCAATCCCCTTCACATGTTTCAGTCTGTAATCCATTCAGTGTTGAAAGCCTTTATGTCTGAGTTAGGTTTGACTGATGCATGGCATATGTTGCACCCTTTAGGGCAGTATTATTCCTTCCTTCCTTCCTTCCTTCCTTCCTTCCTTCCTTCCTTTCTGGCTGTGCATCAAAATTGTTTTAGGTTAGACTATTTTTGGTCACTTCTCCACTATTTCAATGCATGACAGCATGTAATATTGATACAATTGCTATCTCAGACCATGCTCCAGTCCATCTATGAATCAAATTGACTAACTCGGTTAAAACTTCTGGCACTTCGTGCATGCATGAATGTTTCATTGCTTAATGAACATCTTAAAACACAGGATGGTTTCTGAACTTAATAAATATTTTGAGATTAATGAAGATACAAGCACATCTTGTGCTATTGAATGGGAAGCCCTGAAGGCTTATATGACGGGAAATATTATTGCATTCATTTCTTATAAAAAGAAGTGTAAAATTATCCAGGAAGTGGATAAAAGAGCGAAGTCCTGATTGAATCACTTTGCAGCCTGTTCCTACCCAGACCTCTATCAAAGACTACAACATGCTAAATATTAATTGAATTATTTCACTTGAGGCTGAGAAAGAGTTTGACAAATTATATTGGCAGTTAATGTTTGTGACCCTGGAAACATTTGGATTTCCAGAGGAATTTTAAACATGGATTAGAATTTTATATCTGTCTCCTGTGTTCAAGTTTGTTTGTTTTTTTTAGTTTGGAGCACGGTACAAAGCAAAGCCGTCCCCTGCCTCCTTTGATATTTGATTTGTGCTTAAAGCCTTTCACATGTACAGTTAGACAGAACAGAGATATTTTTAGCTTTGTGCATGAGTATGAAATGGCTTTATACACAGATTATGTGTTTTTATTTATTAGTAGGTTAGAGTCTTCTTTACTGAAAGTAAGATTAAGTCATACTTTTAGTGCACTTTGGGGTTATACTATTAATTGGTCAAAATTATGAACTGCCCAGAGAGCTTTAGCTATAAGGCAGTATAGAAATGTAATTAATTAATTAATTAATTAAATTTAATCTGAATTAATGTGTGTAGGTAGTATCAAGATACACAAAGTAGTTACTAACTGGGTATTTCATTGGTGCCCAGAAGTGATAAAGTATCTTGGTATACTGGTGCCTAAAGAATTTCAAAAATAGTTAAACTGAATATAAGTGCATTACTGGCAGAAATATCTCTTGACTTTGTGTGATGCCCCTGCAGTGGGCTTTGAACTCTTAGGTTAGAGGTGCCAAGATAGTGATAAATCAGATCCTTAGTTTTACTTACAAGGAAATGCTTCATTGAGTACGGTCATCCAACCAGTGGTTGGATCAGACAGCTTCTCTGAACCTAGAGCCATGGGATGAAATGGGTTTTATAGCATACATGTTAGCAATGAGGTAGCATGACAGCAGCAAGCACCACCTAGTGTTCATTCCGAGCATTAACTAGCTGTGCTTGGTTCCCAACACAGCCACCTGCAGCTTTAAGGCAAAACAATCTTCACTTCCCAGGCAAAATCCCATAGGAACAAGGGGGAAAAAAAGCCAAATAGACAAATACAGTACAGCTGTCTTAAGAATATCGTATCATTGACCCTTAATGATGACACTCTGTTCCTGCCGTAACTAACTGGATAGATGCTGTTGTGCTCAGGATTGTATAAGGATCCTGGTATCTTTTTTTCTGGGGAGAGCTGCTCAACAAACAAAGACAGGATAGAAGTTAAATAAATAATAAGAAATAAATAATAAACTGGATAATAGGCCACTGGTCTCCACTATCTGGGAGTATTCAGAATCTGCTTTGTAGGACTTACGTACATTGGCTCTTATTTATGTCCCATTAAAAACAGTTTTGAAATCACATAGCTTGAGGAATATAGTTGCTCTCAAACTAGTGAAAGGCAGACCCATCAATACATCCTTACATTTTTGCCTTAATTGAAATGGACAAAAAGAGAAATGGAAGATTGCAAGGATGAAAGAATCAGAAACAGGGGAACTTTTGCATTTCAATGCAAATTTTAAATAGTTATACTCAGCCATTCTTCATTGGAACTTTCTAACATTTGGCCAGATTATACCTCATACCATATAAATTTGCCATGCCAACTTCCATACTGTTATGGTGCTGCATAAGTGGAGGGAATGACTGTAAGAATCGGCAGGCCTAAAACACAATGGTTCTTTATCACACACAGAAGTGATAATTTAGCAGAAGCTCACCCACTGTTGCTACTCCTGACTCTACAGGAGCTGCCAATGTTCAAAGCAATAACTCAGCCATAGTACCCCCACCCCCTGGATACATAACATTCCTTCCTGCTTAGCTATCATAGTCTTCCAACCAATGAGGAGGTACCTTTTCACGGCACGGTCTCTGCACTCAACTAGCAGGTGTAGCTTGAATCATAGAATAGTAGGGTTGGAAGGGGCCTACAAGGCCATCGAGTCCAACCCCCTGCTCAATGCAGGAATCCAAGTCAGAGCATCCCTGACAGATGGCTGTCCAGCCTCGTCTTCAATGCCTCCAGTGTGGGAGAGTCCACTACCTTCCTAGGTAATTGGTTTCATTGTTGTATTGCTCGAACAGTCAGGAAGTTTTTCCTGGTGTTCAGCTGGAATCTGGCTTCCTGTAACTTGAGCCCATGATTCCGTGTCCTGCACTCTGGGATGATCGAGAAGAGATCCTGGCCTCCCTCTCTGTGACAACCTTTCAAGTACATGAAGAGCGCTATCATATCTCCCCTCAGTCTTCTCTTCTCAAGGCTAAACATGCCCAGTTCTTTCAGTCCCTCTTCATAGGGCTTTGTTTCCAGTCCCCTGGTCATCTTTGTTGCCCTCCTCTGAACCCTCTCTAGTTTGTCTGCATCCTTTTTAAAGTGTGGTGCCCAGAACTGGGCACAGTACTCCAGATGAGTCCTAACCAGTGCTGAGTAGAGGGGAACTAGTACTTCCTGGGATTTGGAAGCTATGCTTCTATTAATGCAGCCCAAAATAGCATTTGCCTTTTTTGCAGCCACATCACATTGTTGGCTCATGTTCAGCTTGTGATCGACAACAATTCCAAGATCCTTCCTGCTTGTAGCGTTGTTGAGCCACGTATCCCCCATCTTGTAACTATGCATTTGGTTTCTTTTTCCTAGGTGCAGAACTTGGCATTTATCCCTATTAAATGTCATTCTGTTGTTTTCTGCCCAGTGCTCCAGTCTATCAAGATCACTTTGAATTTTGTTTCTGTCTTCCAAAGTATTAGCTATCCCGCCCAATTTTGTGTCATCTGCAGATTTGATCAGCATTCCCTGCACCTCCTCCTCCAAGTCATTGATAAAAATGTTGAAGAGCACTGGGCCCAGGACTGAGCCCTGTGGTACCCCACTTGTTACCTCTCCCCAGTTTGAGAAGGTCCCATTGATAAGCACTCTTTGAGTCCGATTCTGTAGCCAACTGTGGATCCACCGGATCGTTGTTTCATTTAGCCCACTTTGAGCTAGTTTGCTCGCAAGGATATCATGGGGCACTTTGTCGAAAGCTTTGCTGAAGTCAAGGTATATTATGTCTACAGCATTCCCACGGTCCACAAGGGAGGTTACTTGATCAAAAAATGAGATCAGATTCGTTTGGCAGGACTTGTTCTTGACAAATCCATGTTGGCTTCAAGTAATCACTGCATTGTTTTCAAGGTGCTTCCAGATGGATTGCTTTATCATCTGCTCCAGGATTTTCCCAGGGATTGATGTCAGACTGACTGGTCCGTAGTTCCCAGGTTCCTGCTTTTTACCCTTTTTGAAGATAGGGACAACATTAGCCCTCCTCCAGTCATCTGGCACTTCCCCCGTCCTCCATGATTTCTCAAAGAGAATAGTCAGTGGTTCTGAGAGTTCTTCTGCCAGTTCCTTTCTTACTCTAGGATGCAGTTCATCTGGCCCTGGAGATTTGAACTCATTCAAAGTAATTAGGTGTTCCTTGACTATATGCCTATCGATCTCAAGCTGCAATCCTGCCCCTTCAGCCTGTACTTTGCCTTTGCCAGGGGGGTCATAGACCCTCTTTTGGGAGAAGACTGAGCCAAAGTAGGAATTGCTTGCTCAGATGACTTCCTTTCAGTAACTGCTGTAGGTAAGGAAGGAGTATTGCTCCCATCACTTAATGGTTCTGGTGCTTCAGTCGGCAGTTGAAACACATCAGTTCCAGATGATCTTCAGCAGCTACCTCTGCTGATGGCAACCCACTCTGGCCAGAACGCCTTCTCAAGTGGTCAACATGGCGATGCCACACTGACCCATCTACCCACTGGACCTTGTATGACAGGTCCAGTGACCTCAATGATAGGGGAAGGAACCCACCTCGGTCCCATCTGGAAATTTGTGGCTTAGCACAGCACCAACTCCGTAAGAAGAAACATCAGTAGTAAGGATTAATGGCTTTTTTTCATCATAATGTACAAGCACAGAATTTGAACTCAACAAGTGTTTGACATTCTGGAAAGCCTTCTCATGCTGGCTGGTGCATTTCCATGGAACTCCTTTTCCCAGCAAGCGATGCAGTAGCTCAGCAATGGTAGCCTTTTGTGGAAGAAACACATGGTAGAAATTGAGAAGTCCCAGGAAGGCTTGAAGTACCTGCTTTGTTTTTGGAGCATTGTGAATTGCACGTATTTTTTTGTCAGTGGGATGAATGCCAGAAGCCCAAGAATGTTATGCTGGAAGTTCCAATTTCACATCTCCTTTTTTACATGAATGTCGGATGTGTCAGAATGATGTAGGACTTCTTGAAGCCATTCAGCAAGCTCTTCCTCTGTTGATCCCATGAGCAAGGACATTGTCAAAGTATAGTATAACACCTGGAATTCCAGAAAGTTAGATTTCCATGAATTGTTGGAACAGTCTAGAGGCCACAGAAATTTTGGAATTGTAGACGTTTTACTCAGAATGCCCCTCGATGAGTGATTATTGTTTGGTCATCTGCTGTAGAATCATCGACGACCAATAGTTGATATGCTTGGGCCAGATCAAGTTTTGCAAAGACCTTCCCTCCACCAAGAACGGTGAGGAGTTGATTGACAGCAGGCACTGGGTATGGATGCTGCTTAAGTGCCTTATTCACAGGGCATTTGTAATCCCCACACAGTCTCACCTTCCCATTAGGCTATAATACCAGCACAACGGGCATAGCCCACTGGGTCTGATGGACTTGACAACTTTGGTGCAAAGGTCGCAGAAAATATGTGCTTAAAGGTGTCTCTGTTGATTATGGATATCCCAGACCCCGAGTCCACTTCCGTTTTGCACTTCTGGCCATTGATTAATACTGTTGCATACAACACAGAATCATAAGGTTCCTTGCTGCACACCTTCTGAATATGATATAGCTGTTGAGTTTCATCACCTTGTGGATAATCTACCCCATGAGATGCTAGGTGGAATGACTCTTTGTTATAGTTCCTTGGCCTTGTGATGACAGATCTAGAACGGCAGACCCTCTCAAGATGACCCTTCTTCTTGCAAAACCTGCACTCAGCATCCTTGAATCTGCACAGAGAGCGCTGATGTGGTCCTCCCCAGCCTGAGCAGGAATAGGCAAGCCAGGGCCTAACTGCAGATTTTACGGAGGGTGCTTTTCTTGTGTTCTGTTGACCGTGCTGCCCAGAATTCTCAGCCTGCTTGCTCCGGATGGCATTTACATCATCTACACCTCTCTTCAGTTCTGTGAGATATAGTGATGCAGTCTCACTGGTTAATGCCTTTTCTCGAGCCATTGCAAATGTCAAGTTTGGCTTGGACGGGAGGCGTCGTTGCAGTGCTTCACCATAAACCTCACAGACAAGGCAATTGCTCAACATATCCTCTAGAAAATCCCCGAAGTTGCAATGTTGAGAAAGATGATGCAGTTCTGCAATATAAGTGGCAATGCCCTCTCCAGGTTGCTGCATTCATTTGTGAAATTTAAATCTCTGCACAATAACTGAAGGATTTGGTGAGAGATGTATCTTCAATAATCCTAAACTCTCATCAAATGTCTTAGTTTTGGGTGAGGCAGAAACAGTGAGGGATCTCATTATGGCAAATGTCTGTGGCCCACAAACACTTAAGAGCACAGCCCGCTTTTGTTCAGCATTGGCTATTTTATTTGCTTCAAGGTAGAATGAAAGCTGTTCTGCAAAAGAATCCCAGGAAGCAGGCTGACTAACATCAAACTAGCCATTTTGATTTTAATTCTCTTTTTTAAAACAACAACAGCACAGGAGTTGCTCAAGTTCTTAGGTGGGTCTAGCTGACTGCTTACCAGTTAGCTGTGTAAATGGATTCACAGTCCTTGCTGCCTGTGTAGCTCTCAGGATCCCACCTTCTCTGCCCCAGGATAGGTAGAAGGAATGACTGCAGCATCAGCAGGCCTCAAACACAACTGCTCTTCAATTCAGCACGCACAGAAGTGACGGCTTAGCAGAAGCTCTACCCACTGCTGCCACTCCCAGCTCCACAGGAGCTGCCAAGGTTCAAAACAGTAACTAAGCCACAGTATTCCCCCACCCCAAGATACGTTAACATACGGAAAACGATCTTGATTTTCTGAATGTAATTTTCAGGTGTTATAATGACAGAACAATGATTCCTCCAGTATCCTTAAGTATACAATTGTTGCCACCTGTACTGCCTGCCATAGGCTCTGTGCCTTAAAACACGACTCTGCATTTGAGTGCTGCTATGCCCTTAGTTCCAAGAGCAACTTATGCTGATCATCCAGTGCAAAATCCAGAGCAAAGGTGGTTTGTGCTGCTGTTGCAGGGCAATGATATATGACAATATGGCGAGGCAGCTGTTACTAAGTTCCATTGTAGGCTTAAAGAATTATGGAAACTCGCATCACATAATACATCTGCAATATATTAATGAATAGGTTTCTAGTCCTTCATCTAGAAATAACACTATAAGGTTAGAATGCAGCTTTTGTGTGCTCCAGACGCAGCACTGCAGAATGAAAGCAAGACAATTCCTACTTATTACTATTTCTTATTTTTCTTTGCCCTCTTGTGGTCTGTCAGAGAATTACAACCTGAAAAATACACATTACAGCAGGGGCGAGCAGAAGTAGGATGACATCTACTGGTTGATGTTTGGGTGATTTGCAGTAGATCAAGAAAGATTTCTGACTCCCAGTTATCATAGAGTCATAGAATAGTAGGGTTGGAAGGGGCCTACAAGGCCATCGAGTCCAACCCCCTGCTCAGTGCAGGAATCCAAGTCAGAGCATCCTGGACAGATGGCTGTCCAGCCTCGTCTTAAACGCCTCCAGTGTGGGAGAACCCATCACCTCCCTACATAATTGGTTCCATTTTCGTATTGCTCTAACAGTAGGGAAGTTTTTCCTGATGTTCAGCCAGAGTCTGGCTTCCTGTAACTTGAGCCCATTATTCCGTGTCCTGCACTCTGGGATGACCGAGAAGAGATCCTGGCCTTCCTCTCTGTGACAACCTTTCAAGTACTTGAAGAGCGCTATCATATCTCCCCTCAATCTTCTCTTCTCAAGGCTAAACATGCCCAGTTCTTTCAATCTCTCTTCATAGGGCTTTGTTTCCAGTCCCCTGATCATCTTTGTTGCCTTCCTCTGAACCCTCTCCAGTTTGTCGGCATCCTTCTTAAAGTGTGGTGCCCAGAACTGGACACAGTACTCCACATGAGGCCTAACCAGTGCTGAGTAGAGGGGAACCAGTACTTCCCGGGATTTGGAAGCTACGCTTCTATTAATGCAGCCCAAAATACCATTTGCCCTTTTTTTGCAGCCACATCACATTGTTGGCTCATATTCAGCTTGTGATCGACAACAATTCCAAGATCCTTCTTGTTTGTAGTATTGTTGAGCCAAGTATCGCCCATCTTGTAACTGTGAATTTGGTTTCTTTTCCCTAGGTGCAGAACTTGGCATTTATCCCTATTAAATGTCATTCTGTTGTTTTCTGCCCAGCGCTCCAGCCTATCAAGATCACTTTGAATTTTATTTCTATCTTCCAGGGTATTAGCTATTCTGCCCAATTTTGTGTCATTCTGCAGATCTGATCAGCATTCCTTTTGTTGAACAATAGCACCAACAAAATGACGCCCCTCCTTAAATTATACTGCTGAACAAAGAATGTTTGGAGTAACCAGGAATGGATTTTTGTGTGGAAGGCCTGTGAGCTCCATTCAGTTCTGGTACTCAAAACAAATTCCTGGGCCCAGAATTCTTTCATTATAAGGGTGCAATCCTATGCATGTTTAGACAGAAAAAGTCCTACAACTGCCAGCGTGCCCCAGCCAGCATAGCAATCCTATGACTTTTTTCTGTCTAAACATGCATAGGATTGTGCTCTACGTGTATGTTTTTTGCACCTGCCTATTGATGGAATTCATGGTCCTAGTAAAAAACAAATCAGATCCTGCAAGTCTGACATCTGCCCACCCGCTTTACAGAATGCTTCACAACTAGCATATCAATGGAGGTTTTAAAGATGTAAATAGGGCATTATAGTTCTAAGCAGAAGCACACTTTTAAGAAATATTTTATTTATTTATTTATTTATTTCATTTCTATACCGCCCAATAGCCGAAGCTCTCTGGGCGGTTCACAAAAATTAAAACCAAACAACACACAATAAAACAATTTAAAATATATAGAACATTAAAACCACAGTATAGGCAGAGCAATCCTATTCTGTATTTATCCCAGTACGGATGAAATGCTGGTGCTACACTGGAATGGCTGATGTACCTAGTACAAACTCACAGGAGAGGGAAACATGGCAGAAAGAAAACTATTAAAATGCTGTAGAAATGCTGGCCACACCCTCAGCATCCTTGCAAAATCCCCAGTGCCCACTAGCCCCAGGGCATAGTGGAGACCAGGTCCCCACATTAACCAGAAACCGAAGGAGCCAACCTATGTCAGCTGATCTCAGCTTGTGGCTGTGCTGCCACTCCACCTCCTAAATATGAATAACACCCACAACATGTGAGTCCCAGTAGCACAGGTGGCAAACACATAGTTCTCAAGAGATCCCAGGGAGCCCTGCAGGACGGGATCCAAGACCACACTTGGACCGCAAGCACCCCAGCCTCGGAACTCAGGGCATCTCTACATCTGCAATTTATCGCACATTCATGATTGGCCACCCACATAAGTTTCAGGTCCATTAGATGACGTTGTAATCCCCCAGTGGGTTTCCCACCATCTTCCCCTGCCTATCCTGTGTTATCCCCAAACGGAAAAAATGCAGTATTTTTTCAGCTCGCGCAACAGGAACACCATGACATCCCCATGTATTTCTCCCATAGTGTGAAGAAACCACTGTGTGTGGCTGTGGGCAGTTGATTTGGTTTGTTGGGGGTGTGGTCATAATGCTGTCACTGATGTTGGGGGCGTGGGTGTATTGGTATATTGACCTGCCAGCTTGCCGCCATACCATGACTGTTTTTAGTTCAAAGTTGTTTTTAGTTATATGCTGTTTGTGTATACTGTTGGTGTGCTTTTATGTAAATGGCTTTTAAACTTTGTATATTGTATTTTAATGTTTGATCTTTTGTAAACCACCCAGAAAGCTTCGGCTATGGGGCGGTATAGAAATGTAATAAATAAGAAATAAATGCAAGGCACCAACTTTTGCTCCCGACCTTGGCTGCTTACTCCACAACACAGAGTGGCCAGCATCCTGGCATGCAAGCTGGTGCCTGCAGGGGCAGTGTTTCGGGCAGTTCGGTGGAGGTCGCCGTCCACCTGCATTACTTGACAATCACAACCAAATCTGTGAGGGGAGGGAAAAGGGCAGGAACCAAGAAGGAAATTTCTCAATGCCCCCAGTGCGTATAATGTTTTTTTGTGGAAAAGGAGCCATCCCATGAAAAGGTAAGGAACAGAATATAACAACATAGAAACAATTGTGTAAAGGAGACTGATCTAATCCCACAATGAAATTGGATGGAGAAAGCTCCGGTATTGATGTGGATTTCTCCCCCCCCCCCCCCGTGATGAATGCCTCAGAAAGCTCCCTCACTGGTACGCCAATCAACATCCACCCATCAGGTTGGGGAAGGCTGAGCTGCCACCCATAATCGCAGCATCCCAGCAGACTTCTCCCTCCCCTTTTCACCACACTCCCTGCTGACAGCTTCATACTCTCACCTCCCTCATGTACCCTCAGGGGCCCACCCCCAGGGAGAGCAAAGGAGGAGTGGGCGAAGCTCATACAGCATCAAGTGAAAAAATCCAGTGAGTATCAACTCCCCTGCCCCCATCCTGATGCCAGCTGGGCCAGTCTGCACTGAGGGAAAGGGAGCCATAGCCACTAACCCCCATCAAACACAGACACAATACAATGGAAGAGTTGGGGGTGTTCCTAGATCTACCATTGTCACTTGAGGCACAGGTGGCCTCCGTAGCTAGGTACATCTTTTATCAGCTTATGCTGATACACCAGCTGTAACCCTCTCTGGACAGGGAGGGGTATCTATGCCCTAATAACCTCCCAGATGGATAACAATACATAATACATAAGGCTACCTTTCAAAATGGTTCAGAAACTTCAAAACAGAACTACTTGGGCTACTCACTAGGGCTGATCTATACAATCATTTAATGCAAGTACTTTGTCAGCGGCACTGGCTTCTAGTTAGTTTCCAGCACAATTCAGAGTGTTGGCATTGACCTTTAAAGCCCTAAATGGCTTGGGATCAGAGTATTTAATGGAACATTGCCTTCCATATGTACCTGCTCAGACCCTTAAGTCATCTTCAGAGACTCTCCTCTGGGTGCTACTGCCAAAGAAATTTAGGTGGGTGGCTACAAGAGAGAGGACCTCTGTGCTTGTGGGTGTCAGGAGCGCCCTAGCTGCCTCTTACAGTCTACTCCAATAGCCAACTCAAGACACAGACGAAAAGGATTCTTTTCATGGCTTTATTCCATTTACAACTTAATGACTCTTTCAGATGCTAATCACCAGCGAATAAGCAAGGAACAGCACTGGGGAAAGATAGCAGAGTAGCCTATGCTCCAGGTTAGGCAGTTGGTCCGTTTGAAGAATCACAGGAAGACCCTGAACTTATGGGCTAGGGAGAGATCCTCCCTCTTTCCCTTGGGTCCTCGGGATGCGACCGTTGCTTGCGCGCCAAATTAGCACTATGCCTCCTTTCCGCGCCCTCCATCTGTCGTCGCTCCCTGCGCCGGTGCCAAGCATCCAGCAAGCCCCCCTCCAGCGCTGTCTCACTGCCAGGGTCACTATCTATCCCAGGAATGCTGGCAGGAGGAATCTCTGCCAGCTGCTGCGCTTGTGGGAGATGAGTGAGCTCCTCTCCCACAGATTGCTGTTCCTCCTCAGACTCAGAACTGCTCTGGGGTTCTATCAGCTCAGTTTCCACCCTGACAGTGGGAGCTTGCCTGGTGCCCACACTATTTTTTTTTACACCAGGAAAAGACACTCTTTTTTCCCTAGCATTTTGAATTCTCAATGTTATAGTTTAGATTTAGATATAGCCCATACAGTGCTGGAACAGCTGCTTTTGTTTATTTTATATTGTATCTTTGTGCTAGTTATTATTTTTATTGCATACAGCTTTCATTCTTTTATCATATAAACCACAGCAAACTTTTGTTATTGGGAAGACTAAAAATATAATTAACAAGCAAATACATCTGGCGCCTTAAAAGTCTTTAGTGATGGAGCAGGTCCTGCAAAGACCAAGGAACATGTATGGCGTTGCCAACCAGTAATCCCAGCAGGGTTTGTTTCTGGTTAACAAGCCCTGCAGAGGAACAGCTGGAAGTGTCCTTATCATGGCTGCAAGTCATGGGGTCGGCCCTCCTGGTTTGCACAGAACTGGGTGTGGGATGAATTCTGTACCTGTGGGAGTGGCCAGTAGAGAGCAAAAGGAGACACCAAAAGTAAGAGGCAATAGGTGTTGCTAGCCCTGGGGTCATTCGTACCAATGAAAGGGTACCCACCCACTCAGCTTAATTGCCCTGCATGAGTTAATTTTCAAGGGACACTGCAGCTGAGAAGGGAAGGGTTACTCCCCCCCTCCCCATGGCATAACTTAGCTTAGGAAAAATTGCTTCTATTGATGCCAATGGGTGCTATTGTTTCCTAAGCTTAATTGCAGATCAGGGGGATTTCCTGGGAGATTGCAGTTGGGGAAGAAAGGGTTAATCCTATCCTCCCTGCATGCTGTGGCCACTCAGCATCTCTCCCTCCCCCTTCCATATGGCAATTAAGCCTATGGCCTGGGCTCTTAATCTTTAAGCGCCTAGCAACATCCCTGTTTCTCAGCTGGAGCACAGTCTCTGGCCTGGATCTATGGATGCTGTTTGGGACTGAGTATGAGAAGAGGGAGAGGTGCTACCTATGTGCCAGTGCTCATGCCTCAACCTGCCCTCCATTGGCAGGGAAGGGGGGAAAGGGAAAAGGGAGACTGCAGGGGCTGTGCCCATGTTCACCCCTTTCCTCTTGAGGACTGTAGTAGAACCTTGCATATGGAGAGGCAGTTTGTTCCGCTCCACGCATCTAGGTCATAGTTCGAAGACAAAAGGGAACATGACTTAGCTAGCAGTGGCAATGGTTAGAGTGGTGCGCTTGGCTTTTGCCAACAGAGAGTTTACCTGTGCGTGTGTGTGTATGGGAAGAGTGGCTCCCGTCACATTGGACAAAGGGAGTGGGTGGGGAGACAATCAGAGCCGCTACATAGCGTGTATTCCCCCTTTACTTGCTTCCCCATGTAGGGTGCTCTGGCTGCCCCCCTGCTCCCAGTTGTTGAAGTGGAATGATTGTGACTGGGGTCCCAAGGTGAGGTACCTCTAAACAATGTGGTCAGGATCCCATGTGTGTTCTGAGGCCAGACTATTTTGTGGAAAATGCTCGCTCTGTGTGCAGTGCCCCATCTCTATAGTTTCCTATCACCAGAGTTCCACTTTGTAATTTCTAAGTGTGCAGAGCTTAAGAGTAGAGAGACATAGCCCATGCTGCATCCCCCGTCATCTGCCTCATCTCCCTGTGTGTTTATATGCTGGTGGTACTGTGCTGAGGTACACCATGTCCTATGCTCTGTTGTGGCAAGTGGTCATCGACATGGTTCTACCTTTTTTGAAGGTGGAGTCAACCTTCAACCTTGGGAGTCAACAGGAGGGAAATTTCATGCACCTAAAGTTGATGGGGGCATGGCTGTGAATTGAAGGATACAGGATGTGGCAGAAATGTGCTCCTCCTCCATGCTGTCCTGTTTTGGCCCTCCAACATTGTATGGGAGATTTCCACCCACGAAACTATTATGCTGATGATATATCAGCTATGCTGAACCAGTGTAGTGGGGCTTCTGCTAAATCCTAAAGCCCCTAAGTCAGCATAATTCCAGTATAGGATAGCACCCTTATGTGGTTAAGCATGCCTAAACAATGATTTAGGGAAGTGAGGGAAGGCGATCATACTTATTCTAGTGACCACATTTGATTATGGCATCATTCCCTCTTCTAGTTTCTCTAAACCATCCTTCTTAAGCGCGGTGACCTCCAAATGTGTTAGGCTACAAATCCCATTATCCTCAGCACTAACCATGCTAGCTGAGAATGACAGGAGTTGTATCCAACACATCTGGAGAGCACCAGGTTGGGAAAGGCTGACCTAAACTGCTCCTGTAGCTTGGAAAACAAATGTGTTGTTTTTCATATGGTGATTTTTTCCTTGTATAATAATTCGTTGATAGCAGGCAACTTAACCTGCTATTTTACAACTGTCAGCATCCTTAATTGATAGAAATTATGTGCAGATGGTGACTTACATGCTCATGATAAACATATATGTGGCAGTGTGTTCCACTGAGATCAAATTAGAAATTACTTCTAAGAAATGGAAAGATCAGGGTGCCAGAACTGTATTTTGAGCCACACCAAACTGAAGAATACACATGCAAGAAAATTGGCTTTGTATAATCAAATGATTTCCAGCCTATGAAGGGGTCTTCAAGAATGCAAATGACTTGACAAAATCTGATTATCCATACTAATAACAATGAAATAATTACTACGTGCTTGGATATACATATGTAGGTCCTTGTGAAGAAGTTTTAATCAATATATGGAGACTGGGGTAAGACACAGTCCTGTGCACCCATTTCTGACCAGTTTGACCGCTAGCTTTGATCCCTCTGTCTTCCTTCCAATTATAACTTTATTCTGCATAGTATTTTTTTACATATACACATTTTTCAATTTAAGTTTTTCCTCAAGACATGTTGAGATCTTGAGAAATTGCATATTTACTCAGAAGCATGTCTCACCAAGTTCAACAGAGCTTACTGCCAAGCAAATGTCTGTAAGACTGAAGCCTTATTTTCAGTGATCCATACTCCAGGGGTCCTTTTTCTTCTTTAAAAAGAAAGTTGACAAGTGAATTTATTTCCTGGAAAATCGCCATGCCTAGTCCTCCCAACTTTTTTCTCATGAAGGTAGACATTATGCAATAACAGGCACGCCCCGGCTTGTGGTTTGGGCTAGAATCTGTGTTACACTAGTGCAGCACAATCTTATGCATGTCTGCTCAGAAGAAAGCACTATTGCATGGGAGGGAAACCTCTGGCTTGTGGAGTTGCCCATCCAACCTGCAGAGGACTGGGCTTTCTCATGGGTCCCACCCCAAGCCCTGACCTGGCAGCTACCAGGGCTTCCTGGGGAAGTGGGAAGAGGAATCCCCTTGTTATCTCAGATCTGTGATAAGGGGATTTCCCCATGTACTGCTCCCCTTCCCAATGGTACAGAAAACTGGCGATAACAAGGGGATTGGGGGAGCGACGGCATCACCTGCCCTGCATCTTCTCGGAAATGGGAGAAGGCGTTGTACAGGCAAAGTGGCTGTGCTGCGCACAGGCCTTCTCCAATGGCAGATGACCCATGCACAGCCAAGTTGGCTCCCGGCATCCTCCCAACATGCCCACTGGGGACCAAATTATGTCAGGACGTGTGACCCTACCTCTTTCATGTCAGAGCCACCCCCTGGATGTCATTTGGCCTGCAGAGGACTGGGTGTGTGGGGAAGCTGGCTCCCCCATCCCATTCTTGGTGCCACCCCTGCACTACTGAATTCAGTGGAGCTTACTCCCGCTAAAGTGTATATAGGACAACTCCTATATAGTAGATAATGACACTGGAAAACAACATTGGCTTACATTACAGACTGGCTGTAAAGCACTATCTCTTGGCCTGCAGTATAAAGATAACCCTTGGCTATATAAGTCACTCTCTGTGACTCAGCTCCAACCTCCAGTATTAAGACTGGACTACAATGCAATGTCTGCTCTCTTTCAGACACAATGCTGCCTCCTCTTGCAATATGGAGAAATTATCAATGTACTATGAACCTGTTTGGATTTAATGGCGGCATCCAGTGGCAATTCATAGGCTGTGTACCTGCATGTGAGCCACTTGCCAGGAACAACCTATGAATGTGGCATTCGTAGGTTTCCTTGAGATCCAAACCTGGGCAGGTGGGGTTGTTTGTGGGTTAAACAACCCCAAATCAACCTATGGTTTGCTCTTGGCTTAACTTGGGGTTAATTAACCCACACATTGCTGCTGGATGCTGCTGTTGTGACTGAACAGGGCCTACATTTTTATAGTTGCATTCCTGGCTAGGAGTGTTCCAAATCAGACCATTAGCCTCTCTAACTCAAACCAGACATTGGTCCATCTAGCTCGGGATTGTTTCTACACTGCCTGGCAGCGGCTCTCCGGCGCTTCAGACAGGGATTGAACCGGGGCCTTCTGCATGCCAAGCAGGTGTTCTATCACTGACCTACAGCCCTACGCTTGTAGTGGCAGGGCAATTTCTTACATGTTTTAAATTACAGAAATCACATTTTCCTCAGCAAGTAAGACCCGAGAAAGTGCACGAAGTCGCGTTCTGGCTTCCCACCTGGCTTTTCCTCCTTTGCCCTTGTTTTTGCCCCCAATGAACGACCCCTGCGCCGCGTGCTACCCCTCCTTCCCGCGAGCTCGAGCTCGCTCGGTCCTAGGAAAGGAAAGGAAAGGTTCCTCCTGTGGAAGCACCGGGTCATTACTGACCCCTGGAGGGACGCCGCTTGCGCTGGCGTTTTCGTGGCAGACTATAGCGGGGTGGTTTGCCATTGCCTTCCCCAGTCCTGACTACCTTTCCGCCAGCAAGCTGGGGACTCATTTTACTGACCTCGGAAGGATGGAAGGCTGAGTCGACCTGAGCCAGCTACCCGGGACCCGGCTTCCGCTGGGATCGAACTCAGGTCGTGGGGAGAGTTTCGGTTGCAATACTGCCGCCTACCACTCTGCGCCACCACCCCCCTCCGTCAACCCCACCGCCCCAGCAGGGAGGGCTCCGATTGGTCCCTTCTCCGTTCACACCACCGCCAATGAGAAGGCCCGACGCGGCTCCTAGAGGGCTCGCGCTCGGTGTCACCGAAACAAGACCGCGGGACGAGTTCCGCCTTAACGGCCGACATGGCGCTCCTCGGGCTCGCGCTGCGCAGAGCGGCGGCGTCGCCGACATCTCGGCTGCCGCGGCTTGCTACGGGGTCTCCGGCCCGCAGGCACGCGGCGCATTTCGCTTTCCAGCCGGACCCAGAACCCGCCCAGTATGGTGAGAGCGTCCGCGCTGCGGGAGGGGCGGCCAGCCCCAGAACCCGCCCGTCTCTGGGTCTGCGGAGACGCGAGTCAGGTAGCCGGCTTGGAGCCGCCCTCGACCCCAGGCTGGACTGAGGTGGTAAAAAGTCTGAGGCGATCGAGCAGGTTGTATCACTTCAGCTAGAGGGGGTGGGTGGGGAGGACAACGTTTCCCGAATGGCCTCCTCTGACACCCCCGCCCCCAGCACAGCGGTCAGAGTATTTCATTAAAACCGCTCCCCCGGACGTACTGGTTTTCTCTTTGTAAGAAGCCTTTTTAAATGCATTTGAAAGGGGCATTCCGTCTCCCCCCCCCCACGTCCTGAAGTGGTACAACCCGTTCTACCATCTCCCCGCTGACCCTGCTGCTTGTGCAGACTGAGCCTCGGTTTGCTCTCTGGTGGCGCTGGGTTGTGGTTGTCTTGTGAATGGGGCACAACAATATTTCAAGCTTCTTGGCACTTACTTTCCTCCCTTCTGGAGTGGCAGATTCCCCTCCTCCAGTTGCAGTGCTGCAGGATGGTAGGGTTCCCAGAGGCTAAGAAGGACAGTCACACTTTCAGAAATAGCTGTGTAGAAAAGAGAATTTGGGCAGATGTACGTTCTCATATACAGGTGAGACAAAGCTGTACCTGCTGAAATGCACAGTGTATTGTTTGCATCTAGTCATTGGCAGCTGTAGACTTTCCTCAGTCTCTGTCCTTTGTGGTACAGAGTGACTTACTTATTCATTTAAAATATTTCTTGGCTGCCTTTTAGGGCAGGAGCCCTCCCAAACGGGGGTACAACAATAAAACACATAATAAAAACTGATGCGGTATTAAAAAACAGTAAAAGCGCAATAAAAACAGGAACAGCAGCAAACATTCTGAAAAACAGCAAACACCAGCATAAAATAAAACTTACAACAGGCAACTGAAGTCACAACCCAGTCCTATAAAACATAATCAGGAGAAGGCCATAGTAAAGTAATACATTTTCAGGGCGTTCTTAAAAGCCTGCAGTGATAGGCTTTGGTGGACCCCTGATGGCAACTTATTCCAGAGGTGTGGGGCCACTGCAGGAAAGGCCCTCTTTCATGTGGTTGTCCCCCTAATTGCTCTCACAGATGGACAAATGAGAAGGACCTCTCTTGCTGATCTTAACGTGTGGGCAGGGTGATATGGGTGAAGGTGATCCCTCAAATCATTTGGCCCCAAACTGTTTAAGGATTTAAAGGTCAAAACCAGTACTTTAAATTGGGCTCGGAAGCACACTGGTAACCAGTGCAGCTGGTGCTGTATAGCTGTTACATTATTATTATTATTATTATTATTGATAATATTTCATTTCTGTACTGCCCCAGAGCTGAAGCTCTCTGGGCAGTTTATAGCTGAAACTTTCTGTGTGGTTTACAATAATTCATAAAAAATACACCAACAAAATTACAAAATACAACATTATGATAAAAACAGTATAATGTTTTTAACATACAAAATTGAAAACAATATAAACAGCTAAAAATAGTTCTAGTAAACATTAAAAAAAATAATATATAGCATCTGCTGACTGAGCAGGTCTGATTGAATCGCCTCACCCCCACCGGCACTCAGGTGCTCACACTGCACCAGCTGAAGTTTTTGAACCGTCTTCAAAGCAGCCCCACATACAACACAGTACAGTAGACGTCGCTAGTGCATGGATAACTGAGGCAACATCTATACTCTGCAGATAGGCTGGTATGTTAGCTGCAGCCCTAAGCTGGTAAAATGCACTGCTGTACACTGCAGCCACCTGTGCTTTCCCAGTTAGCGCAGAGTCCAGGAGAACTCCCAGACTGCACATCTGGTCTTTCAGAAGGAGTGCGATTCCATCTAAGACCAGTTGTCAACCTGTGCCCCAGAGTAGTTGGTTTCCCAACTCATCTTGTCTGGATTAAGTTTCAGTTTGTTTACCCTCATCCACCCCAAAACAGCCTTCAGACGCTGGTTCATGAGTTCGATAGCCTCCTTGGGATGTGTAGATGGAAACTTTATTTCAGGGTAGGCTGCCTCACATTGGGAAGGGATTTTCTTACATTTGGGTCTGCTTGATTGTGGAATTCCTAAAATAAACATATTCTTCTGTCTATTGCTGTGGGAGAATGAGAGATGTTACTGAAAACCAAACAACACATCCCTGTGGGCAGGAATGACAATAAAAATAATCCCTCCCCTTCCTGTCCAGAGAAAGTGCACAAGCTCCTGTTTTTGCGTCTATCTTTTTTTTTTTTTTTTTTGGTAGTGGGTGGGAGAGGCATGATTCTGCCCAGTTGCAGTTACCATAAAGTCTTGAATGTGTCTGTTGTTTCTTTTACCCTTCAGGCAAAAGAAATATGCTGTTCTGTATGTTGCTGCTGCGGAATGACAGATGTTACTGAAAAACACTAAACACCACACACCTGTGGGTGGGAATGACAGTAACGTCAAAATAACCCACCGTAGTTGTCATGTGTATGTAGTGTGTAATGGCATCAATCTGTCATGGTTTGCCTATGCAAGAGTTAAAAGTTTGTTTTTTTTTATTAACATGTTTCTTGAACATTTACATATACTGGAATGAATTCTTGAACTTGGCTTGTGATGCTTCCTAGTTTGTAGATAAGCTCACTGATATTAAATAGGAATTGCTTCAATAAGGCTTCAGAGCTATAATGATTTTAAAAAAAGTGTGTATGTAGAATGGCCAGATACAAAGGAAGAGAGCTCCTGTACAATAAGCTGCATCTGTCAGAAATTCCACTTGCATACATGCTTCAGGCTGCAATATTATACATGCATAGCTGGGGGCAAGCCTCACTGATCTCAGTTTGAGGAGACATGCATAGGATTGTGTTGCTAACCACCCTTTTGTATACACAGATGATGGCGGAACATACATACTCTGAATGCATGTTCATATGTATAAAGAATATTTGAGTGTATATTTTGAGCATGGGTGTGTTCACATGAATGTAAGCAAACACAATTGGGTACTTCACAAAGGGCTGTTCTGGATGATGTGGTACCTTTACACTTTACTTGCCCTTTACTAGGTAGAGAATACAGTTTCTTCTCCCCCTCCGCAAGGAAGTTGGTTCTAAAAGCAGCATAGAAATAACTAATAAATAAATATAGTGTTGCTATATGATAATGCTCCAGCACAGAAAAAGGATTCCAGTGATTTCTGCATGAACTATGTTGTTGGGTTGTTGTTGGTTTGCCAGCCCGGTTAGAGTCCCAACACAAATAAATTTCATGCTGGTGGCTTGGCCCCAGTACTTGTCCCTGTGGGACACAAGGCTGGGTTAGTTCTGGTGGGAAGGGGACTACTGCTTTTTGTGCGCAGAGGATCCTCCTGAGGATGGAAGGGCTCCTTCTGTTTGCTGGAGGCTTTTGATCCAGCAGAGCTTTCTTGCTGGCTGAATGGGGGAGGAAGTGATCTTTGCTGATTTTCCCCCTTTCCAGCAGTCCACTATAGAAGGTTGGGGTACTCCAGAACAATGGAAGAGATGCTGGAGGGTGCATGCTGGAGGGTGCAGTGGGAGGGGGGAATCATCAAAAATTGCCTCCTTCTCTTTCCACCAGCAGGATCATTCTGGTGGGGTGTTCCTGCCGAACAAAAACTCTGGATCCAACTCGTATTAATGCTGCTATGCATTTCCTGCAAGTGTGTAATGCTATCCCCAGGATTTTAGCATTGTTTTGTAGCAGGTGAATCAGGGCTTGATGGTTGTGGTTCACTCCAATGTAGGATACCCCTTTAGATGCAGTAGCACAAATCTGTTCTTTATGCTAATGTTAAAGACTGCTTAAGATCATGCTATTTGATTAAGTACTTCAAGCTGCAAATACTGGCACTGTGGCTGTGTGTAGGAATATTTGTCATAAATTGTATACTTATGCATATCTGGGTGAGAATACCCGGGATGGTGACATTTCATTATTCCAAATACTGTTATATGCTTGTTAGTTTGTTACTACTTCATTTTGTATTGCATCAAAGTCAATGGGAATAACTAAGTGCAAGAATCCCTGTTTAATTTGTTTGTAGTGGCAGAAGTTAACTTGTCATTTAGTATCTAGCAAGGTTATTTAACAAAATATTTTGAAGATTCTGTTTTGTTAAATATTTTTCAGAATTCCAGCATGAAGTGTTAAGATTCCTGATGTAGCAAAAGTTAGCCGATGTACAAAAAGGACAATCAGATATAGATGACTGGTGAGCACTGCACATCTGTATACTTAGGCCCAAGCTACACTTGATGGGCTGGATACAGACTTGTCCCTCTGCAAACAGAAGGGTGCTTTCCATTAGTAAAGGGAACCAGAATCCAGCAGAGGCTTCCCCACTCAAGGAGGAGAGTTTCCCAACCTTTCTGAACAGTGTAGGAGGTAGCGCTGGATAGAGATGTGAAGGCAGTATCAGAGGCAGTATGCCTGTGTATGCCAATTGCTGGGGAACATGGGCAGCAGGGTGCTGTTGTGCTCGCATCCTGCTTGTGGTTTCCTGGTTGACAGCTGGTTGGCTACTGTGTGAACAGAGTGCTGGACCAGATGGACTCTTGGCCTGATCCAGCATGGCTCTTTTTATGTTCTTATGAAACAGAAAAATAATGGAAAAATTGAGAAAAAACATTTTTTTCCATTCTTCCCCCCTGAAGGGCTTGTTTTCTCTGTAAATTGAACAGCTTTGGATTATAAAATATTTTATTTTAGAATTTTAGACGCAGTGTTTATATACTGTTACCAAGACTTTACTCCCTCCCAGTGATTTCTAAAAACTATGTACTAAGACTTTTATAGAAAGACTAGAGATGTAAAATGTCTGGAAATAATGAAGCCATGGGGAAAATGATTTTTTTTAATTCTCTGTGTAAGATTCTCAGCATAGTTATTTCTCCAAATTCTTATTAAAATTATTATAGAATAATAGAATAGTAGGGCTGGAAGGGGCCTATAACATGATCGAGTCCAATCCCCTGGTCAGTGCAGAAATCCAAGTCAAAGCATCCCTGACAGTTGGCTGTCCAGCCTCATCTTGAATGCCTCCAGTGTGGGAGAGCCCACCACCTCCCTAGGTAATTGGTGCCATTGTTGTATTGCTCTAACAGTCATGATGTTTTCCAGATGTTCAGCCAGAATCTGGCTTCCTGAAACTTGAGCCCATTATTCTGTGTCCTGCACACAGGGGTGATCGAGAAGAGATCCTGGCCTTCTTCTCTGTGGGATACAATGTATCTTTTACTGATAAACATTTTGGGATGCTCCAAGTCATGCTCAGTTTCCCAACATGAGAGTCACCATATCATATAATGGAAGACAATGTATGTTCTTCACAGTTTGGGTTTTGTTCTACACCTGTGTTTCTGGACATGTTTTCCCCTGCCTCCAGGTCTTTGTGCTTCTTCTGGCTTCTAGGATGATTCAGATGTTTCAGGGACTACTTGCTGAAGTTCCCTCTGGTCAGATGTAAACTAGAAACCTAAAATATGTTATGTATAACTTGGTTTGCTCATAAAGTTAATCAAGTCTGTTGTATTAAAATTTTAAAGGATAGTTTATTCAGACAATAATTCCAAAATTACTGAGTTCACTTTTTAAAGTTTTCAAATGTAATAATAATTTTGTGAGCAAACCAAGTAATACATAATATAACTTTTAAGAACATAAAGGCTGCTTTATGTTCCTAAAGCAGTCTTCCTCAACCTGGTGCCCTCCAGATGTTATGGACTACAGCATTTCTGACCAGTGTCCATCCTGCCTGAGGCTGATAGGAGCTGAAATCCAAAATACGTGGAGAGCACCAGGTTGGGGAAGACTGCCCTAAAGCAACTAAGGGCACAATCCTATGCAGGTTTAGACAGATGAAAGTCCTACAACTCCCAGTATTCCCCAGCCAGCCATGCTGGCTGGGGAATGCTAGGAGTTGTATGACTTTTTTCAGTCTAAACCTCCATAGGATTGCGCCTGGAGGGAACAATCTTATGGCGGCTAGTCAGCAGCTAGATGGCCATAGGATATCTGGTTTTCCTGGAATCGACTTTGGAGCCCTTGCTCCAAGGTTGGTTCCCGGAGAACCAACCTTCCCCCTGTTCCATGCTGCCTTGCAGGCAGCGCAGAATGGCCTTGCGTTCTGTGCTCGGAAGAGGAGCACAGAGCGACTAAAGCGGGGTGTTCTGGGGGGCATTCCAGGGTGGGGAAGGTGGAAATGTTGTTATGACACATCCTGTGTGTCGTCTGGCAGCCTCCTCCCCCGCTCCACCTTTCTGTGGCTAGACAGCCGAAATTGGCTGTCTAGCCGCAAATGCAGGGCAGGAGAAGCGCAGAGGGAACAATCTCTGATTAGATAGGCGGTCGCCTATCCCCATACAGTCAGGGCCAGAAATATTGGAACAAGCTTTTTTGCTTGTTTGGTCATGGAGTACCCAGGAAACAGGCCACACCTGGCCATGCAGCTGGTTGTCAGCCATTCGTTCTATTACTTATGAGCCACCAATGAGGTGTGTGTGTGTATGCCACTGGCTGTACTTCCTGAATGGTTAGTGCCGCACTTTTGTCAGACCCCTTGAATTACAGCTGAAAGTCCTGACTTCGCTCCCATCTGGGTGTGTTTCCTTTCAACTTCAATGTGGTGGTGTACAGAAGCCAACTGCCAAAACAGTTATCCTTGTTCCAGTATTTCTTGCCCTGGCTGTAGGATTGTGCCCTTAGAATCTTAAATTTTACTCTCTTTTTCAAAAATTAGGAGGAAATTTGTGCAGAAGCAAAAAGAAATGAGGCTTCAGTGGTTGCATAGTTTCCTTGCTTCCTCTTAAACCTTGCAGAAAATGTTGCTAAACAGAATCTGTGTAAATCTGTTTATCTTACATTATGTATTGGATCACAGGCATGTTTTTTTTCCTTGACTGTGAGTTATTGTGTTGTTAAATTTGGAGAGAGAGAGAGGGAGGGAGAGAGATTTGACAAAGTACACAAAACATTATGAACCTGACCCACCCATGACAGATGTACCATTAGTTCAATGTACTAGTAGAAACCTTAAGACTTTGGCCAGAGATGAGCTAGCCTACTTGAGCACTGATACTTAGCCATCAATAACAGAAAGAATTGGAAAGTGAAAGGAGTCACACTTGCCACTTGCTTTGTTAGTTTTGCTGCATCCTTGCCTTCAGAACCCTCTGGAGACAAGGAAGGAAATGATACAATTAAGTTAGTTATATTGCATTCTACTTAAAGCAGACAATCATAGAATCATAGAATACTAGGGTTGGAAGGCCCTGCTCAGTGCAGGAATCCAAGTCAATGCATCCCTGACAGAAGGCTGTCCAGCTTCATCCTGAATGCCTCCACTGTGGGAGAGTACACCACCTCCCTAGGTAATTGGTTCCATTGTCGTATTGCTGTAACAGTCAGGAAGTTTTTCCTGATGTTCAGCCAGAATATGGCTTCCTAGACACATTGGACAAACATTAGAAACCAAAAACTATCCCTCTAAAACAGGCAATGGCCCATTTCGTGCTTAATGGTAATCCAGGTGTTCTTTTTTTAAATGCTGGGGGTTAAAGTGAGCAAGCCAGTGTGGTATTGCATGCGGCAATACTCCCACTTGGTTCCTCCTGACAGTCGATATGACTAAGCAAGAGGAGCACAGAGCAGCCAAAACTGGGCATTCCAGGGGCCATTCTGGGGGCCTTCCAATATGTTGTACAGCAGCCGCCTCCCCCGCTCTGCTCTCCCGTGGCTAGAGAGCCACAATTGGCTGCCTAGCCGAAAATGCAGGGCAGGAAAAGCGTGGAGGGAAGAATCCCCTCCGTGCTTCTCCTGCCCTGCATTGGATAGGCGGTCACCTCCAAGTTTGGAGGCGGCTGCCTGTCTGCATAGGATTGCATCCTAAGTGACTTTAGATCTGTAAAGAGCGCTAAAAAATAAATATTGCTTATTTTTCCATGAAATTCCATGGGGGGGGGGCAGGACCAGAAAAAACGTTTTTTTTCCCCATGGCTTCAACATTTCTGGAAATCTTACATCTCTGGTGCTGTGGGCTGCAAGAGGAAGGGGAATCCGAAAAAATGGCCACTTTGCCCCCTCCCTGCAGTGCCAGTGGAAATCTGGATCCAACCTGATACGTTTAGTTTGAGTCTGTGAAGCATCTAACTCCAGTCAGTAACGTAGCACAGTGATAATTCTTAACCAGCAAGAGAATCTTGCTCCTTATCTCATGGACAATTGATGAAGTATAGGTAGTGAAAAAGAACTGTAAATAACTGAAGACGCTGAGTTGTGACAAGCCTTAAAGTTTTCCAAATGGATCAGACTATTCAGCTGGGGTGGAAGCCAATATTTCAAGTATTTTTAAGAACTTGCTAAATTTACTTGAACAATATGCCTTGTTTAACTAAATAATCTATTTGCACAGGCCAGACACAGAAAATGAACCTTTTCCAGTCTGTAACAAGTGCCTTGGATAATGCCTTATCCAGAGATCCAACTGCAGGTATAATTTTATACTGTGATATCTATGGAGATATTTTGTTAGAAGCCTCTTCTGTTGAGTTCACACTCCTTAAACTATAAATCTGAAATCATGTGAAACATATGTTAAAATGAATTAATTTGATCTCTGTATAACAAAAGAATAGAGTGGAATCACCAAAACTGTAGATTGCCATGCTGGTCAATTAGAAAAAATAAAATAAAAAACAATATGGTAATATCTTGTCACGAAGTCAGGTGCAAGCTTTTAAGTTGTGCATGTAGAGGATAAAAACATTCCTCTGTTAGACATTGTTGGTTTTGTAAAGAGCTACTAATGTGGTTTCTCTTCTAACCACATTTTCCTTCCTTCTAGTAATAACAATAGACAGCAGAAACAATGTGCTACTTATATGAATCTCAGTATACCCCGGTTCATACTTGGATACTGTGTTGTTTTTAAATTATTTTTTAATTGTGAAATTTCAACAAAACAAAGAGGAAAAGAAAATGTAGCTACATAAATTTGAATATATCAGTTTTATTACATGCATATACAGTGTATGTGTTAGGGATGTTGGAGAAATCTGCAATGGAACCAAATGAGTTCACATTTTGGTGAATTCAAATGGCGGATTCTGCAGCGGACCGGCTTCTACCTGTCGGGCGGATTCTGATAACTTGCGGACTGTTTTTCTAACTTTCCTGATTTTACGCTAATTCCATCATTAAAAATATGCAAAATGTTTTAAAAACAGCCAAAAATTCGCATTTCCCCATAGGCTAAAACGTGAAGATGCACATTTGGGGGATTTGTTCATTTGGGATTTGTGCATTTTTGCATGTGCGAATTTGTGCTAATGTGCATTTGCGCAAATTTGGGGGAACTAGAAAAAATCCGGTTTCTGTTGATGGGTGGACTGCAGAATGAAAGGTGCCTGATAATCTGCAAAACACAGATGGAACGAATTTTACACAATCCATACATCCTGTGTGTGTATAAATACAGCTTTCTAAGAATTATACATAAACTTCAACAAAAGCAGACCAAATATCCATATAAGTATCAATTTGCAAGTAGTGTCTATATACCACCTATTGAGATGTTGAAAGCATAATTAGGTCTCAGTCTATTGCATTATAGGAGGTGAGTGTTTATCCTTCCAGTGTTGTAATGTCAGTCTTTTAGCTCAGTGGTCTCCAAACTTTTTGGACACCCGTATCAGTAAAAATGTTTTGAGCACACATCCCCAATATATGTATACTTATTTATAAATGATATATATATGTACTAGTGTACTAATATGTTATGTACATTATAAAACATACACAAAAATAGAAATTAAAAAAGGATGAGATAAAGATGAAATTAACAATATTTTTAAAATAATGTATTTTATTTATTAACAGTATAAAAAACCTTTTTGCTCTTACTAAAAATGTTATTAATAATATCTTTTAGTGCGAGTAGTGTGACTGGATATGCTTCACTGTTTTTTAAAATCTTGGTTTAACACTTCTTGATATAGCGATTTGAAGGTCTGGTTCTAAGTTCAGTTTATTTTGATACTTGGTTTTAATGGCTGTCATAGTTGAAAAGACACCACACATAGATATGTAGATCCAAATGGAAGAAGTGCATCATTGGCTGTGCTTACTAAGTCATGATACTCATTTTTCAATTCCATTCAAAGGTTTTTGTTGAAATTCAGTTAGTAAATTTCCATCTTCTCTCATGTCAATCAATTGTTCTTGTAAACTAATCAGAAGGTGTTGCATTTTTATATCTTTAACAAATGGGTTCAAAACCCACTGAAACTCTTCATTTGGAAGATTTTTAAACAGGTTAGAAAATTCGACTTCCAAGGTTTTTAAGTATGCAGATATGAGAGCTTTTATAGGTGACACACATCGTTTAACTCTCACATACCCACCTTCGCTTGGTTTGCATGACAGAACAACCCCTGAGCAAGGATTGCATATTCAAAAGGGCAGCCTCATGTGCCCCTCACACACTGCAGCCTCACCATGGGTTAAATAACCCACAGTGTGCTGTTGTGCTGTGTGAACAGCCCCACTATAGGTTTTTTGTGTAGTCAAGGGAAAGGGGTCATGTTACTCTCCACCATTCCATTTCAGTGTTGCTCTGGCTGTTTATGGCTATGTCTTTTAAATATGGAACTTTGACGATACTGGTGATCTTGCAGTTTGTTTTGAAGCATTGTTTTTGGCTCCAGTTTATTTTCACTAGAATACAGTCGTATTTGCTGGAAAAATACATTAATATATTCTTATATGTTGCTGCTAAAAATTAGAAATCAGGAGAAGGGACTTTCGTTGAAGTCCGTTAAAAAAGTAATATTTCTTTTAACAGAGACAGACATACTTCATCATTTGTGTAGTTCAGAGGTGACCTACTTCGGGGCGTCTGGGGCTTATTTTTGCCACCCTCCCATGGGTCAAGAATTCTGCATCAGCAACAGAAAAATTGGTGGTTTACGGCCAAAGTTTGGCAATAAACCACTACAGAGGGCTAAATTTGGCCTGTTTAGCCCTCAGTAGCAGTTTTCCACTGATATTCAGTGGCAAACCACAGTTGTTTTTTTTACACCACCACCAATTTCGGCAAGGTGGGCCGTATTGTGTTGGCCACCCCTGGTGCAGTTGATTAGCCACTTGTGCTTTAGCTTTATTTACAAAAGCTGTTTAATATTTTTTTATTGCTCATCAAATTAGTATTGTAGACTATAATGAAAAGTATGGAGTGGGGAAGCAGTGAGGTTGAATTCCTTTAACTGTGAATCTTGATTAACCAACAACCAATTTTGCTTTCTTGTTTAAAATTAAGTATTTTATTTACGAAATACAAGGTAACAACTATATAACAAAAACATCAACACACGCAGGTGGTTTTATAATATTCATCACAGGTTCTATAGTATTTTAAAATTGCCAACAACCATTTTGCTTTCTTGAGCAAATATTTATTTTACACCTTATTGTACACTTCCAGTAATATTCGGTGAAGATGTATCCTTTGGTGGAGTCTTCAGGTGCACTGTTGGCTTGAGAGACAAATATGGTGAGTTCACAGCTTCTGTAACCTGTCATATTGCTGTTATTGTTTCTCTTTTCCTCCTTGCATCAAAATAATAAAAAAAATGTATAAGAAGATTTCACTTGGGAAGTTGTTCTTTCCATTTAGTAGAAGTGACCAGAAGACCCAGCAGCTGACTGCAAAGTTTAAAATGGATGGAGGGAACAATCCTATGGCCGCTAGTCAGTGACCAGACGGCCATAGGATATGTAGTTTTCCAGGAACCAACCTCGGAGCTTGCGTTCCAAGGTTGGTTCCTGGAGAACCAACCTCCCCGCCCTTCTGCGCTGCCTCGCAGGCAGAGCGGAATGGCCCCATGCTCCGTGCTTGGAAGAGGAGCATGGAGCGGCCAGAATGGGGCGTTACTGGGCGGGGAAGGCAGAAATGCTGGTATGACACATCCTACGTGTCGTCTGGCAGCCTCCTCCCCCACTCCGCCTTCCTATGGCTAGACAGCCAAAATCGTCTGTCTAGCCGCAAATGTAGGGCAGGAGAAGCACGGAGGGAACAATCCCCTCTGTGCTTCTCCTGCCCTGCATTGGATAGGCGGTTGCCTCCGAGTTTGGAGGCGGCCGCCTATCCCCATAGGATTGAGCCCTAAGTTGCTAAGAGCATTACCTTGACTTAGGAAGTTACTGAAAGTTATTGGGTTATTATACCTCCTGATTTTTAAGGGCTTGTAGCAGTGTTGTAGCTGTCATATCTGTTTGCAGTTATGCAGGCTGCTTACAGGACTGTTCATTCTCTGCACCAGTATATCCTGTATTTGACACTTACAATATTATATTAGTAGTAATTAAATAAATTTGGTTATTTTGTATGAAGGTGTTAGATGCCTTTTTCTAGAACCAGATTCAATACAAAATTTGGAGCCTGGCTTAGAAATATGCTTTTAAAAATATATATCAAATAAGGGAATCATGTGAATCTCATCCAGACACCAGATTTAGAACAAAATTCTGCAGGTGTGGACTGGCACGAGATGAACTGTGATATACATTTGTATTATAAGTGGAATATGTCATGGACTTTTCATCTAGAATAATTTTTGTTAGATATCGTTGTAGCTACAGGAATTGGAAACATCTGGCTTCATCCTTGTGCGTTTCTGTGAAAACAGCTTGCTTTTATTGAGCATTGAGTTCTGTTGTTAGGATAATGCTTTTACTTGTCATAGATGCAAATATGCTTTTGAATCAGAATAGGCATGGTTTTCTTTAGGGCCTGTTATAATAATATAAGAGACATGAACAGTCCCATTTACCAAACAAGAGGGAGATCATAGATGGCTAGTGATGACATTTTATATATTGTGGTGTCAGAACTAGCTTATGATGGCTAGTATACTATAACATGCAGAGAACTTTGGATATGCAAGTATGTTTGCAGGCTTCTGTTTTCCACAGTATGTGTTACATCGAAAAGGAGAACTTGCACATTTCTCCTCCATGCACAAACATTGTTTCTTAGCATGCTGTAATGTGCCAAGCCATTTTCAGTCAGAAATAAATAATCAGAACTCCCTCTAATAGCAAATTCAGTTGGTGAGTGCCAACAGGATTGGATCTAAAACAGCACCACTGAGAAACAAGAAGGAAGTATTCTGTAACTGCAGCATTAACAAACAATTACTAATATACATGTTCCTTTTATTTTAAAAATGAGTTCTTTTTCTATATGACTGTTTATTACATTTCTATACAGTTCATTATGCTGATGTCCACCTGTTGTTCCTAAGCCTATCTCTAACTCTGGGTATTAGTATTATTTGAATAAAACTAAGGTACTCATACCTTAAATTTTTCATAAATATATCAAACTATGGTTTTATGTGCCAAATTATATAGGAGTTGAATCCAAACTTAACCAACCTTAGAGTAGACCAATTGAAATAAACGGGACTTAGCTTAGTCATGACTTATGCTCCATGTATTTCATTCAGTCTACTGTAAGTAGTCTAAGTCTGGATCCATCCCAATACCTTTGTGTTTTAAAACTAATGAAAGCTTGGGCTTGATAAGACAGTAGTTATTGCATATATTTAATTTTGCCCCACATTTTAATTATTCCTTGTGGGTGGGGGGCATTTTCCCCATGGCTTCCAAGTATAAAAAAATTGATCTTCTCTGCCCCACTACTTCTAAGTTAAAATTTATTCATTAAAAATCACCTTCCAAGCCCCTGTGTTCATCAAATAAATACCTTGTATTAAACAACGTTATGCTGTACACCATATAATTTTTTTAAAAAATTGTAAAGAGAAAATCTCTTATTTTTGTAGGTAAAGACAGAGTGTTCAATACTCCTTTGTGTGAACAAGGAATTGTAGGATTTGGCATTGGAGTTGCAGTTGCTGGTGCTACAGCCATTGCTGAAATCCAGTTTGCTGACTATATTTTCCCTGCCTTTGATCAGGTTAGTAGATATTTTAAGATCTTGAGGATGAGAAGAAAAGTTCATTATTATCAAACTGTTTGAAAGTGTACTCAGAGATGTAATGAGAATGTGATCAGGGATGGGACTGAACATGAAGAAGACTTAAGTGCAGTTCATAAATGTGTCTGTGCTAGATGGAATTTCCAAAATTCAGGGGTATTTTGCATGTTACAATAAGCATCAAAGTGTGTATGTGTGAATAGTGATGTAGGTTTTCTGGAAAATTTTGAATTTAGGGTAATTTGCTTCAGAAATTTTTCTGATGCCTTACAGAGTAATCTAATTTAGCATGTTTATTTTACTTGTATTTAGTAAACAACAAAACTAAAAAAAGTACCCCATGTTAATTTTTTTGTTTCAGTACACCAGAAGTATTTGAACTGAAATATTTGAGGGTGAAAAATTAAAGTAGGGGTAAAGTGATTTAAATGCTATGTTGTGTAGAATTTTTATTGAAATACTTGTAAAGAGGTAAAGGTAGCGGGCAGCATCCTGTTAGACATTAGTGCTAACATAAACTACATTGTGCTGGTATAAGCGACTTCTAATGCAATACCAGTAGTGTTCATTGGTACAATGGGTTTCCCTGGAAAACAGAAAACTCTGTTGACATTGCGTTAGAGGTCACTTACGCTAGTGCAATGTAATTTATGTTAGCATTAGTGTCAAATAGGATTATTATCATTATTAACATTTATATCCCTCTTTGAAACTAATCCCAAAGTGGCTTACAAAAGAATAAAAATGAAGAAAACAAACATAAAAAAAGATCACATATGCACATATAAGTGTGCATGATTTGCTCATAACCGCTCATCTGTTCTAACAGAATTCATCTCTTCTGAATTCAGCTCTGGCGGGGCACCCTCAGTTTATTCATTTATTACATTTTTATACTGCCCAATAGCCAAAGTCCTTTGGATGGTTCACAAGAATTAGTTTCACTGTCACTACTTACTAGGTTTATTTCATACCAAGACATATATGTGTTGCAGTGACATATGCATTCATTCTCAAACTTATTAGGGATAACTACCTGAAAAACGTATTACCACTTCGAAACTGCCAAGTTTGCCTAATATTGTATTTGAAACTGGGATTAATTCATTGTTACTAATGAAGTTATGAAATACATTGATGTGGGGCAGAAATTTCTGAAATGGAAAATTTTCCAGTAATTTATTTTTCTTTGGAAAATTTTCAGTTTTTGAAAAATGTCTGCCCCACTTCTCTGTATGTGAACGCACTGATGCTTGTGTTTGCTGCTGCTTCTCCTAATAAGCGAAAAGGGAATTCACAGCACTTCCATGGGCAGATGGTACAAGCTCAGTATGCACCTCTGTAGGGGGATGATGTGTAAGTTCCCTTTCGCGTATTACAACAAGTGTTGAAAAGCAGAGGTGTGAATGCATTTGTGCTCCTTTAAGTACTTGTAATGTGAAGGAGCTCTCAGTGAAAAAAGTAATGAAGGATGCAATCCTATGTATGTTTAGACAGAAAAATGTCCTACAACTCCCAGCATGCTGGTTGGGGCATGCTGGGAGTTGTAGGACATTTTTCTGTCTAAACATGCATAGGGTTGCACCCAAAGTGTGGCTAATAGCTGAACATTAGTATTCTCTCTCTTACTATAGTACTCAGAGTTCAGCTCCCAAGTTCAGTTGTTGCATATTTGATAAAATGTGATCTGTTAAAGAAACAATAATAAACAACGTTTGAGGATCCAAGCTGATTTACAATTTTTGTATGAAGGAAACAGGTACTAGAAAGCTGTGTTACATCTAAGCTGGTTCAGGGGAATGAGTAAGAAAACAATGTCGTAATATTTTAGTATTTGGGGTGATATCCAACAGTGCACCAAAGGAAGGCAAGCTTGTGCAACATATTTGCTTTGCTTCCCCCCTGCAACCCCTTGTAACCCCTGAAAAGTCTTTCCAGGTCTGGGGCACCTACCAAATATTGTGGCCTTTGTCTTATGCAGCTACAATGGGAGGGGGAAATAGCTAAATTTGGGAACCTTGTGCGACTAGTGCAAGATTCCTCCCACCTGATTTCAGGTGATTCTCCCCTGCTATTGCAGCCCCATAAAAGAGACAGGCCACAATGTTTAGTAGGTAACCCTGAACCGTGCAGGCGGTTGCGGTGGGGAGGAGGGGAAAGGGAAGGTCCATTGTGTGATTTAACCCTCTGTTCACACAGTGTTGGTTTTGAGATTTGGGATGTCTTGTTTCTGCTTAATATTGTATAATAGAACATAAATTGTCTTGGAAGCATGATATGAATGGATAAGTACATGCAATATTAAAAATACATAGTTTTTCTTTCAGATTGTTAATGAGGCAGCAAAGTATCGGTATCGCTCTGGAGATCTTTTTAATTGTGGAAGCCTCACAATTAGAGCTCCTTGGGGTTGTGTGGGTCATGGTGCATTATATCACTCTCAATGCCCAGAAGCCTTTTTTGCTCATTGTCCGGGACTAAAGGTACAGTAATTAGATAAATGGATTTTATCGTAATTGGTGTGTGTTTACCATTCAGTAGCTGTTTTTCATGGAAGATCTTCTGTGACTTAAGGCATTGTTGCATTAACTTGTGCATGGATATAGTGATGTACATAGATTGTGTGGATCTGCAAAGGCAGTATTTGTGGCTTTTGACATGCTAACTTCACTTTTTCACATGGAAATTCTTTAGCAAAGTAATTCTGAGGACTTCAAAACCTCTTGAATTGGGCTTGTGTCTTTGGAGCAGGAAGCGCTGCCCTGTTGTACAGGTATGAAGAAAAGTTGCAGCCCAGTTTGAAAGAGCTGAGGTACATGATCAACACTTTTTTTCCTGTAATTAGACTGCCTTTCAGTGCAGCTCTGGTTGGAGTGTTTAATTTCAAGTAGTGAATCACATCTCTCATTCAGCCATTTAAAAACCATCCAGCATAAAAATCCTTAGCATGTTAGGAAGATGAACTTATGAAAGCTGCAGGTAGATCCTAAGGAGATACTAGCCCTGTTCAGACATCACGCTAAGCCATAATGGTTAGGAGTTTTGAGCAATGTCTGAATATGTCTGGATGGTGTTTTCCCAACCATGGCGGTTTATTAACCATGGACTAAACATGGTCACTAACCACTTGCTGCAAAATGGTTAGTGGGCTCTACCATGGCTTAGTGTGACGTCTGAACAGCAGCCTCTGTGGTTAATTGACAGCTGCCATAGAGCTCCATGGCAAGAGTAGCCAAAGAAGGAGTAGCCACTTCTGCCTGAGCAGCAAATCTCTATAGTTAAGATCTGCCTAGCAGCAAATGATTTGGCTGCTGCAAGCCTGCCAATATGCCACCCCCGGCAACAGCGCATTGCATGCCAGCAGAGAAGTGAGCATAGAGCTGCAGCTTTTGGCTGCTTGTGCCCTGGCCCACCGCTGCTAGGGCATGCTATGGGCATGGCCAAGCACCACGATGTGCGATGGCACCTGTTACAATGCAACTGCAGAGGCATCATGGACCTCAGCACTGTGCCTGCAGCATCATAAAGTTGACGGAAGCGACGGAAGTAGATTCCTGATGGCTGTCCCTGTCCGTTTGTGCTGCAGGGGACGCTTGAATGCGCTGTGCATTGGGATGGCAGTGAGCGGTGATTATAGGCCTCCAGAACGGGAAAGACAGATCTCAAACCGTGTGAGTCCATGCTGCAAGACGTGCCGAGGGGCCATGTGCTGTGGTACAGGGGACAGCAGGCTGTTGAACCGCCGAGCACTCAGATGGCTGGCAGCACCATGCACCAAAATGGCTGACAGCACAAAGGCTGCTGGAATGCATGTCTGCCTATCCAGAGGACTGCAAGTTCCTGTGGGAGGGAGGGTGGTTAGAGAATGGTTAGTCTAACCACATTGCGGAACCTGCACGTGTGGCAGTAGCACTTGCAGTGGTTAGTGGCACCATGGTTAGCCTAACCACCCTTCCCCAATGTGCATCTGAGCAGGGCCAATGATCCTTTTAGTGCTGTCAAGATCAAGGAGTCATGATACGAGCTGCCATCAAAGACCAGTCTACCAGGATCTAACAGAATTATCACAATATGGCATGCTGTCAGTCTAAACAAGGGCCACTAGTCACTTTTTAATTGATATCCATGTCAGAGACTACATTGGCATGGTGCAAGCAGTATATAAAGTATAGGATACAGTTAGGTGCAGAATAACATTTTGAGCATTTTATTCAGACATGATCTAAAAGTTAATTGATTTTTGACCATTGACACAACATTGTTATAAGGTGATGTTTAAGTGCGGTGATTTTGAAGCTTGTTCAGCCATTGTTTTTTTTCCCACACTGTTTTGTGCCGCACCTGTTCCGTCAGCAAGCCACACTTGAGTTTGAAATGTAGCTTGAGCTGTTAATTATTTTTCTTCTTTAGAGAACTGCAGAAGCTCCCAGCTGTTCTATGTAGTTACCTTGCATATACCTAACAACTACTCTGTATTGTGACCAGATTATCTAAGAGTGTTACTTTTTCATTTTCTCATATGTATATGCTTTCTGGGGAAAAACAAACACCATTGGCCACACTGGTGACAGTACAGAGGAGGATATTTCTGAGTTAGTTTTGATGCCTAAATAATTGTGATTCTTAACACTGCAATATTAGTATAAAAAGGTGATAACCATGATAATCTGTTTCTGCAAGTAGCCTCCTAATAAATAAAATGTTGCTCTGTTCATTCATTTGTTAATGTATTCAATTTTTGTAGATTGTTGTTCCAAGAGGTCCTGTTGAAGCCAAAGGACTATTGCTATCATGCATAGAAGATAAAAACCCTTGTATATTCTTTGAACCTAAAATACTGTACAGAGCAGCAGGTAAATATATATTCTTGCCATACACAGTGTAAAAATAAATGAAGATGATGCTCTATTTATTTATATGTAAGAACATCTAGAAACTGCTTTTTGACCCTCACAAGGGCTTCCAAGATAGTATACAAAAATAAAACATTAAAACCAAGTAAAACATTAAAACCAATTTCTTTTACAATGAAGGAGTTGAAAATGGAGCAAAAAATATTTTAACTTCAGGAGAGCAGATTTAAGCCCTCATTTACTAAAAAATAAAGTTTTTACTGCACCTAAAACTGAACAGAGGTGGGGCCAGTCTAAGTTCCCTTGAGTGAGACTTCCATAGTCAGAGCATGCCACAGAAGAGGCCCTGTCCTGTGTTCCTACCAATCTAGCTTACTTTGGTGGTGAGATATACAACAGAGTCTGGGAGGAAGCTCATAATCTATGGGCAGGTTCATATGAGGGTATTTCATATATCCTGACCCCGTGCCATTTAGGGCTACATAGGTAAGTGCCAGTACCTTGAACTGGACCTGAAAATAAACCAGAAGCTCATAAAATTGGTATAAGGCTGGTGTAATATAGTCTAGAATATACACAGCAGAAAGCAATCTGGCTGCAATGTTCTGCACTAGCTGCAGTTTCTGAATGCTTTTCAAGGTCAACCTCATGTAGAACACATTGCAGTAATGTAAATAGGAAGTTATTAAGGCATGTGCCACTGTGGATATATAGGCCTTCTCCAGGAAAGGGACAGCTGGTGCACCATCCAAAACTGGGCAAAGGTACTATCCTGGCAAAGCCACCTGGCCATTCAGAAGTAATGCCAGACCCAGAAGCATTCCCAAGCATCTTTTGAAGGGAGTGCAACCCCACACAGAACAGGCTGTACTGCCAGTCCTGGAGGAGATTGTCTACTGATCATCAGGAACTCTATCTTGTCCTCAACTTGTTTGCTCATATCCAGTCTGTTCTGAATTGAAGACTGTTTCAGTCCCCAAATCAGCCCTGAACCCAGATTGGAAAGGATCCAAATAATTATGTGCTTCAAAACTTGAAAATTATGTATCTAAAAAATGGCAACATCCATAATTTTCAAGGATGAGTCACAGCAAATCTCAGGCTCCCCACTACCCTCTTCCTCCAGTTGTGAGGAGGAAATCAGAAGCTCCTGTTTCTTTTTTAGACTAACAGCAGCTTGTAATGATACCCAAATCCAAACAAACTGTGATTAGTCTTAACTATGGTTAGTGGAAACAATCCAACTTGAAACCATAGTTATATTAATCTTAAACTGTGGTTAATCTTAATGAACCATTGTTTATGGTTTGGACATAATGCTAAGTTGAGTTTAATCGAAAGTAGAAATGGAAGCTTTGCATCTCATGGCCATGCTGGAGGAGGAGAGGGTAGCGCATGAGCCTGAGGCTTTCTATGGTTTGCCCAAGTAATGCTAAACTATGTGATGCGGGCCTATGTCTGTTATAGTTTAAGTGTTAAGTAAATTTCCTCTTATTATTTATCAAAGGAATAAGAAAGGAATGAGCAGTACTAATTTATGTTGTTAAAAAAGAAGTCAGGGCTTAATATATGTAGCTAATGAACTGCCCTCCTTTATAATGGTGGCTTAATTTTCATTAAGACTAGAAACTGAGGCTTTTCACTGTATCTGAGGCAAAATTTCCAGGCCTTTCACTAAATGTGCCTTTGGTCTCGCACAGTCTTCCTGTTAGCACAGCATTCTGCATAGAGGAGGACAGAATGTGCACAGAGCAGTACATTTGGGAACGGGAAGAATGAAGGATAGAAGGGAAGGGACAGGTTAAGGAAGTTTTTTGACTTTCTAGCATCGAGTTGCAGAATTTATGATAACGGTGAAAATACCCTTTTGAATACCCAGAATACCCTTGAGTAACAAAGGGTTTTCTTTGTTGTTGAGTGAGAATTGTTAATGGAAGTGTAAATGTGGGAGGGAGCAATATGATGTACACTAAGCATGGCTGGTTGGGAAATTCTGGGAGTTGTGGGACCTTTTTCTGTCTAAACATGCATAGGATTGCTTCCTAAGGTGATTATAAAGAGCTAAATTTTGAACATGCAAATTTAGAATGCTGTTACTATGACTATGAAAATATGAGAATTTATATGAAAACATCCACATTTAAATGGAGGTTTTGGTTTTTTAAAAAGATGTTGTCTTGATGGGTCAAGCAGATAGTGGTAACTCAAAGGAAAAAATGAGTCATCTTGACATTATCAAGTTTAACCATAATGTGGAAAATCTATTCTTATGTCTTATGACCTTTTCAGTCCATTTAATTCTACCATATATGACAGGAGTAATGTAGAAATAAATGATTTGCATCATTGGTTGTTATAGTGACAGGGCAGGTAAGACGGAAAAACTAGTTGTTTTTAATCAGTTTTCAAAATGTCCTTTCACGCAGCTGTGCACATGTTTTCCTACTGCAGGTAATGGTAAACAAAATAATACTCTTGTTTTGCAAAATGCATGAATTATGTCATCTAATCCTTTGCTCAGTGCAGAAAATCCAGAGCTAGAGTATCTTGATGATGTCCAGCCAGAGAGACCACCACTCATAGTAATTGGATCCATTGACAAACTGCTCTTACCATTAATATGTTTCTCCTAAGGTTTGTCTGTTCAATAAACATTTTTATTGAAAAATCCATGGATTGGGTCCCTGAATTGGAATGTGAAGGAAACATTAGGCTAACCTGGCCCTAAAAGATCCATGCATAAGTATTATGCAAATACTGAGTTTTGATATGGGAAATCCTGGTTGATATCCCTGTGCCTACATGAAATTGTGACTTGACAAAGGCCACCTAATCAATCTTTCAGCCTAACCAGTGATGTGGGTTTTGCAGAATATTATTTGTTTGTTTGTTTGTTTTATTACGTTTATATCCCACCTTTCTACCATCATGGAACTCAAGGTGGCTACATGTGCTTCCCAGGTTCCCTCCAAGCACTGACCAGACCCAGCCCTGTTTAGCTTCAGCAAGGTGGCTGCCTCATATTCCTTCAGACTATGCCCTAGGACCTGTGGTCCAGAAAATTTTGAATTTTGGTTTCACTGTGTGTCATAATATTGAAAATAATATTCAGTCAAGGTGTTGAATAAAGATGATGCAGACAAGTAATATTTGATGCTAATGGAAGTATGACTAATGCTTTACTAAGTAGCCACTTGACATAAAAAAAACCACTGGATATCTTCTCAGTGAATCATCTGGAGGCAAAAAGAAGCTTTTAAAATGTTATACCAGCCAACATTCACCCTTCCTCTCTCATGATAAGAGCCTGGGGTCATTTAATGAAACTGGTGGGAGGTTCAAGAGAGTCAAAAGGAAGTTCTTCACACATCACATAGTTATGGAAACTGATACCATAAGATGTATAATGGGCACCAGCTTAGATGATTTAAAAGGGGATTAGACAAATTTCATGGAGGATATGTTTACCAATGCTGTTAGTCATGATGGCTATGTATTATCTCTAGCACTGGAAATGTTATGATTCTGAATAGTAGTTGTTGAGAAACATAAGTGGGAGTGTGCTAATGCACCCACAGACAGGTGGTTGGCCACTGCAGGAACAGAGTGCTGGACAAGATAGGCCTGTGATCTGATCCAGCAGGGCTGCTGTTATATTCTTGCCTACTTCAGTTGGATGCTGTTATTAGTACTGTTTTTAATTAACTTTATTGTTTTAATATGATTATCTGTGGCTTTGAGAACTATATTGAAAAGCAGCAGAATTATTGTTGTAAGGATAACATCATTTATAAAATTCTGCTTTTAGAAATGGTGATGCAAAATGTTCCTTTTAGGTAGAGCTGGGTGTATCCTGAGCGAAAAGATTAAAATTCTGTTCCTGTGCAATCCAAATTTTTCAGTTGTATAAGTAATTTCTTTTATTTTGCATAATGCTGTTTTTACTGTACGTTGGAAAGGACATGGAATTATGTAGGGTATTAAAGCATTCTCCCCAGCCACTTGAAGTCTTATTTGTCCACCTCTTTACCATCTAGCGGGCATTGTCTACAAACTTGCAAGTGTGTCTTTGCAGCCTTGAGGGACAGAAACTTGCTACTTTTTAAAAAAGGAAGGTAGAGATTCTTAAAAACCTAATTCTGTGTCCCTTCTGCATTCCCATGAAATCACCTTTCATGGGAATGCACCAGATGCGCCTCACCTTTCTCTTAAGTCTTTGTGCATGACTATCTTACAGCAGAATTTCTGATTTTAGTCATCTACTTATCTATTCAGGAAAAGAAGCTGGTTCCTAATTTAGTAGAGGTTATATCTTACGATTGCATGACCATGATTTCAGAGCTGATGCCAAATATGCTGTTTTGAAGAAGTAATGTGTAAACGAGTCTTTATTGTCCACTGGACAAAATAGTTGTGCACAATTATAACTGCCTTCTGCAGCTTTAATACAAATAAACCAGGAGAGTCTGACAATTATTTGCAGAATAATTTGCTGTATAGTAGCGTGTTGTTCTGTGGGTTGCTACAGTGGCTAAAATTGCATCTGGAGACTGTAATTGAAAATGCCCAGTCTGGAATAATTACTTCACCACTATTATGTAACTATACACAGGTGACATTGATAGTGATAAAATAATGAGAGAGAGAGAGAGAGAGAGAGAGAGAGATTGATTACTTGCATCAGCATAGAATCAGTGATATATTTAGGCACTTTTCTTATTTCTCTGGTCCGTCACTACAGTAATTTAAGCTAATGAATCAAAGTGGAATTCTTAAGAGCTAGACAAAGTAGCTTATTTTATTTTAGCATGAGGTTTTGCCAGAAATAGTAAATATTCCAGTCAACGTGAATAGTTAATCTCCTAGGCTTCAAACTGTACCTTGCACCCCTTAAAAGCCATGCCTGAGGATTTGGGGAACCTCTAGAATCAATGGCATGTGATTTGAAAGGTGGCTAAATGTGGGAAGGAAGGAATTAGTGGAAATTAGCAACTCTTAACTGCAGAGTAGAACTTTCTTCTGCTCAGGGGGCCCTTTGGATCAAAACCTGTATAAATATTTTCCCCAGCCATAGCTGTTCCCTTGAAATTGTGGTGTTGCCTTTGTAGAGTTATCCTGTAAACAAATATGATTTCAAGCAGAAAAAGAAGACTTAAGATTGTTTTGATTCTGACAGTTTGACAGAATTGTTAAAAATGGGCTTGAATAGTATGGATGCTGGAAATATATACTGGGAGAAAACAATCTTGGAGCAATGTACAGTTGGCTGTTACATTAATCTAACAGTATTTATCCCAGTGACCCAATCTTGTTGAGTTATCAGTGTGATATTATAACTTTATTCCAGAGGGTCCCCCAATCCTTAGCAGCAATGTTTTAGGAAGGGCAGGGCTTGGGTGGGTGGGTGGAGGGGAAATCAGAAAAAATGTGGTGCCCTATCTTGTGGAAGCAGAAGTTTTTTCCACTAAGGCAAAGCCATAATTGGATACAACCCATAGGCATTTCATTTTCATCTGATGAAAATAAACTGCTCTAGTCTGCCCATTAACTATCAGACCCTACTTTAATGAATTAGTTATGGATGTTTAATTTGGTTTGTTACAAAGGGCAGCATAATCGAAGAATATCTCCTATCATTTTGAAAGCTGCTCTTCTGTGCTGCTCACATTACAGTATAACCAAATGGTCAGGAAGAGTCTGCCAAGCGTTGTCATTAGTGAGGGCTTGAGGTAACCAGTATTTTGTTTCATAGAACTAAACCACCTGTTCAAAGAGTGATGTTTCTGGCTGAGGTTTTGACTGTTAAGTTTTATGTCATGTCCACTGAAAGGCAGATTATAGGTATATCTTTGTTCCGTGAGTTTAGTTGTCTGTAAAACTAAGTGCGTTACAATTAGAAAATCTAAACTTATTTGCTTTGCATTCATTCAGTGGAGCAAGTCCCTGTGGAACCATACTACATTCCACTTTCTCAAGCAGAAGTGCTTCAGAATGGAAGTGATGTTACGCTGGTGGCTTGGGGTACTCAGGTCAGTACAGCTTGTGAGATACTGGTGGATTTAAAAAGAAAAAAAAATAGAATATTTCCTGCAGAATCTTCTAAACAAAAGTGATGGGATTGAAACACAGTCTGAGGGGAAAAAAATAAAAGAGACAGGGTTGGATCCAGATTTAGTTGCACTTAAGTCCACTGAAATCAATGGTACTTAAGTTAATTCATGGCTAACCTTTCTCCAATGGAACCCACATGCGACAGCTGTCTTTAAATAATAAGTAAAACTTTGATATTGCTGTGCATTTGGGTTTTAACAACAGTAAATGCCTTAAAATTATGCATACATGTGTACACACATTTATGTACCATAAATTCTGTGTTGCATCCAGATTTAGCAGTGGGACTTAAGTTATCCTGACTAATGTAAAGTCCCATTGATTTCAATGAGTGTACTCTTAAGTATGAAGAAATTTGGATCAACCTTCTGTCTTTATTTTTGGATTTTTGGAAGACCTTTTTATTTTCCCAGGCATTTTAGCTTTCTAAATTTTTATCTTTGCTGTTTTAAATCTGTATTTTAAACTCTTGCACTGCTGCTAGGTTTTATTGTGGTTGTATTGTTATATTGTGGTTTTAATGTTCTGTATATTTTAAATTGTTTTATTGTGTGTTGTTTGGATTTAATTTTTGTGAGCCGCCCAGAGACCTTCGGCTATTGGGCGGTATAGAAATGAAATAAATAAATAAAATAAATAAAATTTTTAAATTCCTGGTTTGAGACTTTAAATATGGCCTGTCATACAACATTAAGGTGACTGTGGTATACAGTACTCCTGTTTGATTCTCCCAGTGAAAGGTATGCATTTAAACTTATTTGGAATGTAAGATTAAATTGTTGTATTAATTTTTTCAGTTAGAAGATTTATGATTCACCTTTCAATCAAATATTTCCACGGTGAAGAACAATAGTTAAAACTTTTTAATACCAGGCTTAAAATAAGATTAAAACAAAATACAATACTAAAACCAGTTGAGCAGAAGGAACATATAAATTACACAGAAGACAGTAGAATGATGTGAAAGCACATCAGCCATAGAAAGCATATGTAAAAAGCAGACATTGACAAATCCACTAGCTATGGAAAGTGTGGTGCTTAACTTCTGATAAATGGCCAGCTACACTGGATATTCTTCTGCCTTGCATATATTTTCTGTTCCAGAGCAGGAAAGGTAGGTGGGAAATTTCGGACACTGCTGCTAGGAGGTGTATGGGGCACCTCTGATGAACATCACTGAAGTGGCCAGTGTCCCACCAGCATTTCCCACCTGGAAAGGCTAGCAGGATGAAGGTGGAGTGTTGGGCAACACTGGTTGGAGGCTCCTGGGGCTCCTTCAAGCACCATCACCTAAGCAGCCCTTCTTCTGCGGGCCTTTCCTAGTGGGAAAGGCAGATGTGTTTGTGTGTTGAACAACACTAGTCAACATGCTTGGGGTTCTTCCAAGCACTGGTCAGCATGCTGTCCCTGCCCTTCTGTCAGGCATGGCCTTGGGATGGGGACTTTCCTGGATGTGTGGGGGAGTGACTACAATTTTTGGCTTGGCCAGCAGAGCCAGCCAAACATTGTAAATAACTATAGATAATCCTAGGATCATGAATTCTAGGGCAGTTAGGACATCAGACACAAGTTCCAAAGTATTACGTTGCATGAGGAATATTCAGATGTGCCGCCTTCCAAAAAGTTGATGAAACTCAACCTTAATAGTCTGTACATCCAGTATACTATGGCATGTCTCTCCCCCCCCCCTTCTATATTTAGGTTCATGTTATCAAAGAGGTAGCGCTTATGGCTCAAGAAAAGCTTGGTGTGTCCTGTGAAGTAATTGATCTGAAGACAATTCTGCCTTGGGATGCAGAAACTATATGCAAGGTAGGTACATATGATGTGTTTATGCATGTATTTAATTGATTATGCAGTATTAGTTTATATTTTGATTGTCATGAATAAGTTGAACCAAGTGCATTGTGTAAGGAAATTTGCAGTCCAAAACATGTAACACTTAGGGCAGAATCCAACAGGGCACTTCTGCCCTCGCCCATTCTCTTCCATCCTGCTGATTGCATTGCACAAGCAACCCCCACTGCTTGAGTAATCATGGTTTAGTGCTCCTGGGGCAACCCAAAACGAGCAGAAAGGCTAGTTTCTGGAAGGAGGCAGGTTGGTGAAGCTCTCACAAGGGAACTCCGCCAACCTGCCTCCTTCCAGAAATTATTGTTTCCACTTGTTTTGGGGCTTCCTCTAGGAAGTGCTAAATCTTCCTTGTGTAAGTGGTGGGTTCCACTTGCATAGTGCAATTGGCAGGTCCCACCACTTGCAGAAGGGAACCGATGGAGGCATAAGGGCCCTGTTGAATTCTGCCCTTAGTGAAGTCTAAAAGAGTAAATGTTTAAAGATGGCAAGAAGGTGGGCCTCTCGTATTTTCCCTGGGAGGGAGTTCCAGAACTGTGGGGCCAACTCTGAAAGACCCTATCCCTGCTAACACAAACTTGATGTTAATTGATGACTGGCCCATCTTTTGCATGGTCAAAAAGAAAATTACAAGAACTGTAAGCATAGAACAACATGTATGGTCTCTAAGGGCTTCTTACAGAGTTTTTAAAAGATTCAAGCTCTGATTATATGCATTGTGTACATATGACATGTATCCTAAAAGTAGATATATATACTCCAAAATCAAGTCAGATATGTTACTTTAAGTAAGTATTTAGAAGGAATTTCAGAATCCCCCCCTTCAGAATAGGGACTGGTGGGAAGGTTGAGCATATTCCCTTGGATTGATTCTAGTGCAGTTGGTTGTATATATGATGCTATTTCTTTCCCATGGGTAATATTCAGGATTTTTTTTTAAAAAAAACTGCATTTCTGCTTGTGTGTGGCAAGGAGCATTTTGGTAATTGCAGTCTGAAAGTTGGCTTTGATACACAAGGACCTTTGATCATGGAAACTCTTTCATGCACTGGAAGGGTTATAACTAATAACAGTTTTGAGGCTGCTTCATTTATACTATTCTGACATGAGTTAACAAAGCTAATATCTAATTAGCAAGTACAGTACAAGAATAGTATGCTTTCCTAGCTTACATGAGGGAAAAGAACTAAAGGAAGAATGCTGCCAAAATATTAATATTAATATAGATTTGCTAAGACAGTATACATTTCGCACACCAATCACTACTTGATTTTATTTCTATACAGTTTATATAGGATGAATTTTATAAGATGTAATTACAGTGTACATGGAGAAAAAGATTAAGGCCACAGTCCAATAACTATTTATTTAATTTAATCCCATTGATTTTAAAATAACAGGATGACAAAGAACAAAAACAAGTTTTATGATTAATCAGTGAATCTTAATTTTTAGATGTAATTACTGTACTATTTTCCGTATAACATGTCATTACAGAAGGACCGCCACTAGAGGCCTGTATCAGCTTAAGTTAAATTGAGTTTTTGGCTTTACTTTACTAATTATTGCCCTGTGAAGACAGAATTACATTTTATTCCAAAATTATTTGAGTATCTACCAGCCTTCCCCAAAGTGGTGTCCTACAGATGTTTTGTATTACAACTCCATCAGCGCCTGCCAGCATGGCCAATATTCAAGTATAATGGGAGTTGTAGTTCAAAATATCTGGAAGGCACCAGGTTGGGAAACCTATTGTTGGTTAATTTGTTGAGTATCTCTATTGAACATCTCTATTTGTTGAGTAATTTGAAATTGTGTAAAAATGTTTTGAACTGGTGCTGGTAATATTTGTTTTTTAATACAATAATAGTGTGAAGGCTGCCTGGAGATCATGACGGTGACAGTATAGTCAGGGCAGTGCCTGCAGCTGTGTTAAAGCTGTCATTCAATTTCATAATAGCACGTGCATTTTTTTCTTTCACTTTGGACATTTTTGGATGAATATGAATCTTCTCTACTACTTTTGGAATAAATGGCTCTCTTGTAATATGTACTGTAACTGAGATTGTTTCCCCTATTGTTTTTATTGTTTAGGCAGAGTGTCATTTTTCTTTTGCCTTTGTACTTCATAGCTGAAAGCATAATTCTTCTCAGATTTACAGTGCAATCCCATACATGTTTACTCCGGAGGATGTCCCATTGTATTCAGTGGGACTTACTCTCAGGTAAATTTATATAGGATTGCAGCTTAAAAGCTATGTATTTCTATGCAAATACATAGAATTTAAATCCAGGATCTCAGACAGTGGACATGGACATGAAGTCAAAAAGCTTTTGATACTTTATGTGAATACTGCAAATTATGTGCATATTAGATTACTCAGTGCATATTAGATGGAATTCTTACTGTGCCTTGTGATTATAAGGGCATTCCTAATTCTAGATACCCAAGGAAAGAAAAAGATAAGACTACACATATTCCTGTGATTTGGTTCTAATGCAGTAGATACTTGTGGTTAACTAAAGCTGTCATTGTTTTCTGTGCTTCTTTTCCACAAGTGCTTTTTGTTTGTTAGTGAGATGTTTCAGTTAGTCAAATACTGAGTTGTAGTGGGAATAAAATCGGCAGTGGCCTGGCAGACTTTAGGTATGTATTTCACTGTTACACAGCAGCCTGTTAATGCCAATTTCAAGCAGGTTGCAACATGAAGCAGAGGAGCTACTCTTAGAAAATCTGAAAAGTCTCATGAGCACTTCCACATATCAGGATGAGCTCAAGCTTGTTGGATATTTGCAGTTGTAAATGGTGATGAGATGTGGACATTTTTCCAGTGCTTTATTTTTCTATGGAAAATATTCCATTTCATAAGTTCATTAGTAAAAATGAATGTATGCCAATTTCAAATACAGTATTAGGAAAGTATTAGGAATATTTTATAGAGCATAATACTATAAAGCATTTAATATTTTCTGTCCAAAGCACAACTGATGTGTGTTATAGACATACTACTATGGACCTATGTGAGTACTTGAAATGAACTGTATAAATGTGAAATATTATAGCATGAGGAAAAACATGCCTATATGAGAAAAAAGTTGCATGCTATGGAGAAGTCCAGGCTAGGCCTCTTTGTTCTGTGCACTGTGTCAGGCAGATGGTTTTTTTTTTTTTTTAATACCTGGGGGAGAATTCAATCATACAATCCCCTATCTGCAACTTAAGTATCCATGGAAAGAATCAAGGAGGGCAGATACTGTAACATTAGGAATAGTGGAATAATACTGAACTGATATCAGAAAGGGTGTAGTGGACAGAATAGATTGGGATGTTCTGCAGCTTTTCAATCTGGGCTTCCAGAAGGCGGCTTAATGTAGGTTAGTTGTATCTTAACACACTTTACAATGTGGTTATCAATCTCTATGGTTGGAATTAGGGATGTTGGAGAAATCTGCAATGGATTCAGATGCATTCGTAGTTCCGCAGCGGACCGCCTTCTTCCAAATCACATGGTTTCAGACCACTTGCAGGCTTCTGCTGAATCACATGGATTCCGCAGACTTGCAGGTTTTTCACTTGGGGGGGGGATTTGCACTAATTTACATTAGTGCTAATGCTCACTTGTGCAAATGCACATTAATGTGCATTAGCATTAATTCACATTAACTAATGTGCATTAGCGAATTAGTGGAAGTAGAATGAAATTCTGATTAAAACCAGTCTGATTCTGTCAATGAACAGATAACGAAATGCAAGATGCCTGACAATCCGTGAAACACAGACCGCATGGGTTTAACAAAATCTGTTCATCCCTAGTTAGAATTATAGAAGGATGGGCTTGCACCCCCAGGCACACCATTTCAGTGCATTTCAGAGTGGAGATTCTAATACATTCCAGTTATTGAGCAGAAAAGCAGGTGGGGATAGTTATTTCAGATTATTAATCTATACTAAAAATGGAAGATGTTCTGTGTGCCATTTTAATTCTTGCCCTGTAAAAAAAGTTTTAATAATATGAGACTTGGAACCCTTGTGCTTGGCTTAAGGCCAAAGAGTAGAATCATCTGCGTCGTCTTACGGTCTGATCAGAGAATGGTAGTGTCTTTATGAATTAGACTGCTTGGCTCAGTCACGGTAGAAAACGTGGTGGACAAGGGCAGGATTCAAATTTATTGTCAAAATATGTCCCACTGATTATGAATGTGTGTCTCAGCATTTAGTGAATGAATGTGACTTTGTCAACCCTGGGATGTCTCTCATGATGAGTAACTTTTATTTTATTTTATTTTACAATGAATGTGTCTCCAGATGCTTGAGAATAACGGGGCTAGGAAATACCAACAAGTAAAAGTAGTCAAAGTATAAAACTGTGCATTCTGTTCTTAATTGCTGGAGCTCTGTCCAGCTGCTACTTTACTCTTCTAAAGAGCAATTAATCTTGTGGTGTTTCTTTTCTTGTATACAGCTGCACATTGCACATTTTAGAGGACACATTTGCAGCAGCAGCCACGTGTGCTGTCAGTGTATAATTATATTCTTATTATTGCATTGGCTAATTCAGATGCTCATTATTCCTCCTTGAGGAGTTTTAGTTCTTTCTGAGCTTGCTTTTCTTTTCTACATTAGCAGGTTCTGTTTCAGCATTCTTAAATTCCACTAACAAATGAAATAAGAACCAGTTGTTTCCATGGTGGTGCAACTAAACATGTGATTCTTAATGCTGTACTGGGAAATGTGAAGAGAGAACATGCTGAAAATTTGAAGCATGCTTCTTATGGGCATTTGAACTAGAAAACAGGAAAGCCATAGTGTGCAAAAAGAAACAAAAAGACTAGCATCCTGCAGCAATATAATGAATCAGAACTTCAGAGAATTTAAAAAAATCTTTTAAATCTATCAAATGGATTGGTGTAGTCCTCGATTCCCTTTTTGGGTTTGCCCTTCATATACATGATGGAAAACTACAGGTGGTAGCGGATTCCTGTTGCACATATACACAGCAGAATGTGCATGTCACATGTTACATAGGACACTTGGGCTGCAGTCCTGTACATACTTACCTGAGAGTAAGACCTATTGAACTGCATGGATTTTACTTCTGTGCAGAGATGTATAGGCCTGCACCATTAATGTTGGGCAGATTGTCTTGGGTGAAGTGGCCTTCGTATATCAGAGTAATCCTCTAGAAATCATTTGAGTTTGATTGTAGAACTGTTAAGATTACTTTCATATCCTCTAAATATATGATCTGCCCTAAATAACTTTGGTTTGTGTTTGAGTTAATGACATTATGACAGTGCTTTCCATTTTGAGACACAGCCCTTGAAGTTTATGTAATAACTACACTCCCCGCCCCCCCCCAAAAAAAACCCAACAAAAACCCTCCATGGTGCAAAAGGCATTTTTGGTAGATTTATGTTGTGGCCTGATTTTAATGAGTTTCCACTACAAATGAAAAGGGTTTTCATTTTGGTTAGAAAAACTGAAATTATTTTCCTGACTGTTCTAGGAAATATTGCAGTATTGAGATGGAATATAGTGTTAGTAGATACATCTTATTTGGTGGATTGTTAAACCATCTGTGACCTAAGAAAAGGAGTGGTACTTTGTAGAAGCATTGTGGCTGTCTGAGAAAGTCATCGTGCTTGGAGTCCCAGGGCTTTAAGCGTAGCCCTATACCTATTGTTCCTTAAAAACAGCAAATCCTGAGTGAAATCAGGGCAACACACTTTATAGAATGTCACTTCTTAGCTGCAGAGAGATCATTAGTTTCTGAACTAGTAAAATGTTGGACACGACTATGATAGACACAGTCTTTGTTTCTTTAATCATTTGGAGAGTTTGACTTATCACTGATATTTTCTGCCAGATAAGACATGTGTGTGTATGTGTGTTTTAAAATGAAGACTGTCATACACTGCACAGATAAATCTACATGGTTTTCTGTTCTGTGTTCTATTAAGTTCATCTAACATTTACATATATCTCTTAACTGAAATGCTGCCAGATAAACTTTGGATATGAAGGTCTATTTTTTGGCAATAATAATTTGGCTTTAATACTGTTTCTGTATTAAAATATGCATATTTTGCATATTATATTTGTAAAAATGTTACTGAATATTCTGTATGTTGGGGATGGGGAGCATGTGGCCCTTCAGATGTTGGACTGCAATTCCCATCATCCCTCACTATTGGCTATGGAAGGGCTGATAGGAATAGCAGTCCAACAACATTTGGATGGCTACATGTTCCCACCCCAGCTATATGCATGAAGGTTTTTTGTTTAAAGTATTTTCTCTTTTTAGTCAGTCGCAAAGACTGGACGATTGCTGATCAGTCATGAAGCTCCTATTACAGGAGGTTTTGCATCTGAAATTAGCTCCACAGTTCAGGTAATGTACAGTTTTTGATACTATAATATTTGAGTTCTTTCTAGTAGAATATCTACTGTGTTAAGAATGATGTTTTCAAAAACTGAACTGCAATCTCCCAACTGTATTTCACTGTCTATAGTCAAACTGTTGACTGGGTCGGAACAGGGGAAGGTAAAACAGCTTCTATAATTCTTTTTGTAGACTTTAGTTAGTGTCAGTTTCTATCCCTCACATTGTCCTGCCAGAAATAGCTAATCAAATATCCAAAGTACTGCACTGTTTAAGATTCTTGTAACCTTAACATCACAGACCTTGCCTAGAGTCAAAACATTTTTGTGGAGATCAATGTTACTAATTTTTGTTCATCAAAGAATAATACTGCATTCAAATTGTTTTCTAATGTCAGTAGTCAATGTTAATTTTGCATAAAGGGTTTCAGCTGAGTCACTCAAAAATGTGAATTATTTACTTATAAATGCAGTAAAACACTTCCCATTTGTGTTGTTTTTAGCTTCTACTTTTGACAATTGATTAGAAATTGATTAGAAAACTTTATTGTATTGCTCCCTTCTTATTTAAATTGAAACTAAAATAGACAATTGGGTATGATCCAGCTGAAGTTGAGTACTTTTAAAATGCCATTGATTTCTGTGGGAGAGTAAAGCACTTTTCCATTCTTGAATTATAAGAGTCCAGCTGTTGGGGTGATTATTTGCTGAAATGATGGCTTGTCCAGTAGTTGGGGTTTCAAAAGGCCAACCTGTGGGACATATGAAAAGACATGTGGAAAGCATCCCTGGTGGTGGGACACAGAATTATACTGATTATGTTATCAAAATGTATTATTCTTGCAAATTCTTACAAAAGTACCTTAAAAAAAAAAACTTTGGTTACAAAGTGATTGCCAAAATCCTACAGCATTTAATGTGTTCTTTTGGTGGATGTTAGACTACAATTTGAAAAGCTTGTATTTCTTGTATTTTGCATTTCTTAAAAATTCTGAAATCTTTGGATTTGTTTGCTAGCAATTATCCCATACCTCTCCCATGGCTGTCCTAAGGCTGGAATCCAAAAGTGATATTTGTGGGACAGGAACTCAGCCAGCACTCTGTGCTTTTGATGCAGCTTCACCTCTGCTGAAGACACAAGCAGCTGTTCAGTTTTAAAAAATGGCTTCTGCCTTGGCAGTGAGAATTGTTACAGTGAAAAAAAACTATTTTATTTTATTTCTATATTGTCTTTCTGGGATCAACCAAGGCAGTTCACAAAGAGTGCAAAAAATAAAAACCATAATCAAATAAAAATGTAGCAAAACATTAAAAACCATAACAGTGATTTTAAAAGCCAAGATAAAAAGATGTGTTTTGAACCCCTTCCTGGGCGCACAGAGAATGGGGACCAATCCTAAGTCCAGAGGGAGTGTGTTCAGTGTTTGGAAGCAACACAGGAGAAAACTCTTTCCCACGTACCTGACAAATGGGCCTCTGCAAGCAAGAGTATCTTTGAAAGGGCCTCTCCTGCTGATCTTAATAACTGAGCAGGTTCATATTGAGATAGGTGGTTCCTATAGCTGGCTGGAGGGATGCTGGGAGTTGTAGGACTTTTTTCTATTTAAACATGCATAGGATTGTGCCTTTAGAGGTTTAAAAGTTAACACCAACACCTTGAGCTGAGCCTGGAAAACAATTGGCAACTAGTACAGATCTTTCAGTATTGGAGTGATACTGTGCACTAATTAGCATCCTAGCTGCTGCAGTTTTCACCAAATGAAACTTCTGGATGCTCTTTACGGGTAACCCCATGTAAAGCACATTGCAATAGTCTACCTGGGATGTAAGCAAGGCATGGATAACTATTTTTAGATCAGACTGACTCAGGAACAGTCACAGCTGGTGCACTGGACACAGTTGTGCAAAGGCACCCCTCACCACTGCTGCCATTTGAACTTCCAAGGACAGCACAGGATCTAGGAGTACTTCCAAGGTATAAATTTGATGTTTCGGGGGAGTGGGACCCTATCCAGAACAGGTTGAATCCCAGTCCCTGAGTCAGGCTTTCTGCTGACCAAAGGCCCCTCTGTCTTCTCTGGTTTTAATCTCAGCTTGTTCACCCTCAACCACATCAAGCCCATTTTTCATAAAATACATATGTAACATCAGATATGTTTAAGAAGTGATTTATGAAATGTATTGTAGGAAGAATGTTGCTTTAGGCACACAAAAGATTCAGTTTTATTATTAATTTCTAACACATATTCACTTCACTGTGAAATAAAGGTTTCAAAGTACTTGACATGTCTGTACCATGAAAATACCCCCCCCCCCAATCCATTTCTGCTGGATTAAGTTCATAGCGGGATGCCAAAAAACTCAGGGATCGGAGCTGGCTTTTACTTTTTGCACATGGAAGTAATAAAACTTAAATAAAGGGAGTCCAGTTGGAGTAGATGGTAACTTTCTATTTCCATATTGTTATTTCATCCTTACTGTGCGGTCTAGAAGAAACTGAATAACAATATAAATTTGATGTTTTTATAAGAGTGTTATCATTTTGCATCTCATAGTAGTACATACTTAAAGGAACATGCAATCAGAATGAATCTTAACTAAAAGAGATGCTTGACAGTGCAGTCCTTGCATATTTACTTGGAAGTAAGTCCTGTTCAGCTCAATGGAGCTTACCTCTAGGTAAGGGTGTATAGGATTGCAGCCTGAGTTATCAAACTGAACTTACAGCACTGAGGTAATCTAAATGAAGGTGTTTAGTAGCAATTTTATATATGTAATAATGTTTAGTGATATGGTATAAAGATTGCCTGCTTGTGGCTCCTTATTCCCGAGGCTGTAGATATAGGATGAAGTAGGAACAGAATGGTTATCTTTAGGGTTTTTTAAATGTAGTTTTATTTTAATGTGTTCTTGGGGTGAAAAAGGACAGATGAATTCCACCTGCTACTTTGGTGTTAATTTCTAGTTTGAGAGCATTGTGTACACATTTAGGTAATTTGCCATAGTTCTACATACAGTGAAATGAGCTCCAGGAACCTCCAATAGGAACTAATCATGTGATTTGTGAAACTATGCTGTACTCACAGTTTCTTTTCTTGTGAGCTTAGGAGTTTTTGTCTTGCCCTGTCACAGTTCATATGGTCTTGTCCTGGAGAGTTTGGGGTTTTATTTAATGAGGCTCCTGACCCTGCAACAAAGACAGAAATTATCATATCATTAAAAAACAAGCTAGCTCTCCAGATCCAAATATGGTATAGTATATAAGTGGATGCAGAAAATAGTTTGTTTACACAATTATCCAATAGGCTGCAACAGCTGAAAAAACCATGAGCTCATAAAGCTTCAAACACAGATGCTAAGAGCTAATACACATAATGTTTTTTCTTTTGTTCATGTGAACAGTCCTAGCATTCTGTCGTAGGCACTAATGGAATGCAGATAGCAGTCAGATGTGATTCGTCTGATCATGGTGGCTGGTGACATTTTTAAAATTTACTCATGTATGATTGCACTTGACACACAGTTTATTGACGGTAGGAAGGGATTGGCTGGACATAATTATGTCAGCTTTTCTGATAGTTTAGAATAGAAAGTCTTGCTGGTAATAACTCTGGTGAAATAGTTTGATAACACCCTCTTTCCCTTAAAATGTTTTTAAAAGAATGGTTATTCTTGGTATCTACCTGTCAAAGAGTTGGCCAACAGTTTTATGTTGACATGACAAGGTAATAGTACTATCATCAGTGATTCTCAGTTCTTTTGACACAGAACCACTTGAAATACATTACATTTCTTAAAATATTAATCTTTGAAACATGACCAGATATTCGGAATTTGCCATATAGCCAATTTCCTGTCTTGTTTTTAATCTTTTGTAGTTCAGCTGGCAATAATCGCAAATTCTCAAAGATTATCACAGTCCCATAGATTACAGTACTAGATTGAGTCCTTGAGTTGACAGACAAAATTAATGAACTGTAGAGCAACAAAGTAGACCTGTAAAATGGAATAGCCAAATGGAAAATAAAGAAGGAAAAGGGAAGGCATAGAACTTATGACAGTGTGAAAAATGTGGCTAGAGAGATGATAACCCAGAAGAAATTAACCATATAAAAACAGCATGTTGATAATACTGCTTCTGATTAAGATTACTATCTCCCCTGCGGCGTGAGGGGCAGCATAATGTTAAGACTTTATATACAAAAATGTATTTGGGTCAGAGTACTTCGTTGTAGGAGATAATAGGAACATGTGTGAAATTATTAATGCTGTCAAACAGTATTTTTTTGAGATTTGGTAATCATGCAATACCAGTGTGTTGCGTTGGGCACCTGTAAGTTTGCCAAAATCATCCTAGTGCAGTGCTTTCTGCTGGACTTTGTGCATATTTCTGAAACTGGACATTCAAGTCCCAGCTGTGCAGTGCTCCCCTGACAGCCCTCATCTTTCCTTTGCTTGGATGGAAGTAACTAGAACAAGACTACTGTCATGTGGATTGATTTAAATCAAGGCATTTAAAGTCATGATTTAAATCAGCAAGAAAAGAAGGCTGATTTGAATTATTGACTTAAATCGAATTTCCCATTGATACTTCATATATTTTCTAAACTGTGATGCAGATCTGACCATCAAATCATGTCAATTTACACTGTTCTTTCACTCTGACAACCAGGTCTTGTTGCTTCCTTTTTTTTTTTACTTATAAAAGGCGTATCTTTAAAATATCCTCATATAGTGGCCTTCCCCAACCTGGCGCCTTCCAGATAATTTGGACTTCAACTCCATCAGCCACAGCCAGCATGACCAGTGGTCAGGAATGATGGGAACCATAGTCCAAAGCATCTGGAGGTCACCAGGTTGAGGAAATGCTGCCAGCAGCCATGAAAATTTGTGAGGTTAAATATGGGAATATATTAGCTGGCATACTGAACAATTTTGTCTTCTCTTTTTCTTTATATTGCCACTCCTTTCTGTTTCACTCTGCCTTGGACCAGCCCCACCCTCACAAAAACAAAGGGCAAAATCCAATGTTACATGAACAAACTTACTTTTGTGCAACAGGGCTTTCCCTCCTGTCATGCCCCCTGCATTCCCCCCCCACTCTATTGTAGAGGGTCCCCCAGCCCTTCAGAGCAGATCTTTAGAGCATGTAGACAGGAGGGGGAGTTACTTCCCTCTCCATTACACTGATGGAAGCTATTCCGTTCTTGGGAGAAGTTAGTTGGATTCCACCCAAAATAGAAAAGAGAAATGCCTATGGCTCAGATGGTCAAAGCATGGTCCAGTAGTACTGGGAAAAGGAGAGTAGTTTATTTTCATGAGGTGAAAATGAAATGCATATGTTTAGTAGGTAGTGTAAATATTCTGAGAAACAATTGAATTGGTTTGTTGACATAGAAAAGGCCGTTTTAATTTAATGTACGTTGCAGAAGGCATTGGTTCAGTTTGATTAACTGTAGGAACAATATGCTTTTATTCAGAATATGTAATATTAATGAAGTTATTCTTTGAAACAAACTTAGTATTTACAGTTAAAAAATAAAATTCAATTAAATAAAAACATTTTGATTGTTTACAGGTAAATCGTAGATTTGTAATCATCTTGACCATTATGCCTACATTTAGGACACTCATGACTAGTTCACTTATCCCAGTTTGACATTAAAAACTGATAACTTAGACCATGACTAAGCAACCGTATTCATGGAGATGTTTTCCAAACTTGCAAATAGAACTTGCAAATGAAATCACTTGTTTTTCTAACATGTATGTAAACATGATGCATTTAGGCATTGTAAAGCTATTATCCTCAGAACAAGAAGGCTGAAGATTAGGTTTTCATGTATGATAATGGGTTAATAGCACAATAACAAAAATTAGGTTGCTAATTTACGCTATGCTGTTCTGTACTTTATTACATTTTTTCTTCCCTGAAACTTCTGAGTTTTAGATGTGGAAAATGTAGACTATGCTACAAATCTTTTTTTTTTAAATTAAGTGTCATGGAAAGTAGCATGCTGCTATTCGTGGATGGGTTCTTACTGTTCTTTATGGACTTAACTTTTTCTTTCTTTCTGGCATGGTGGCCATTTTTAATATATTTGGCACGCTACCACAAGCTCACAGATCTCCATAAACTGGAAGCTGCAGAATACACATGTTTAAACTAGCCCTATTTCCCCTGGGGCACAATGAGTTGCCATTTCCGGGTTTAAAAAAACCTTCAATAAATCTGAAATGAATTTGCTCCTATAATTTTGTCAAATTTTCTGCACATATTCTCTGAATACTTGAACCTGAATTGTGGAATTTTCTCAAAACACTTTGAATCTGTATTGGACATCTGGTGATATTTGATTTCAACATTTGATATTTGACAGTATGTTATAGTTGGTATGCAATGCTATTTAGTATCGGACAGCATACTAGCCAACATATAAGGCAGTCTGATTGTGTATAATGGTTGACATGCAATACTATTTAGTATCTAATCATATTTTATGTTTGACTGTATTTGCTTGTTGACATGCAATGGTATTTAGTTTCCAGTTGCATCTGATAGATGACATGTGATCACACCTGTATATGACAGTGTATGACAGCTGACAGCTTATGAGATTCCTTCTTTAATGACTGCCAAAACAATATCAGGTGCCAACAAGTTGAAGACTATTAAGCGTATGCACACTATCTGGGAATATGCAGGAGGCTGACAATTATCCACTGCAGGGCGGCCGGAGCCAGAGGCATTCCTTGCCTCCCTGTCTAGATGGGGAGTTTCAGAGCAGGAGAGGGAGGCCACATGGCAGATAGGAAGCTGCATAACATGGGTTCTGTTGTCTCCTCCCCACCCTGCCCTCGGGACCACCCCCTTTTCCCTGTCTCTGCACTTTGTCTCTGAGCATGGAGACTCAGCCAGCATGGAGAGAACTGTGCCAGCTATGAGGGGGTGAGGGCAGGGAGTGTGGTTTTGGTTCCCAGAAAATGAGAAATCCTATGGCCCTGTAGACAGCGTCTAAGGGCCATAGGGTTGCTCCCTCGGTTACTTAACCAAAAAAATCCTGTATAACCCCAAATACATACATCTATTGTTAAATTAAGTATCAAATAGGTTACATAGCAGATAACATCAAATTGTGCATATCTTCACGCCAATAATTTAAGAAGTAACGAAACAAAAATATATATTGATTTTGACACCATAATTATTTTTCCAGTATTCAATAAAAGGTTTCCATTCCTCCATAAATATGCAATACTTTTGTCTACCATCTCTTAATCTATCTACCTCACTAGTTTTCAGTAATTGTGCAGTTTACCAAACTTTAATAAATCATTCTTTACATGTGATTGGTTTTATATTTTTCCAGTTCTTGACAATAATTGGTTTTGCTGCTGCTAACAAAATAGGTATCATTGGCTAATGAATTTTTGGGGTCTTGGATTGAAAGAGCTCTGATAACATTGTTTTGGGGCTAAAGGACAAGTTGTATCCAGTTACCCTGGCGACATCCCTCTTAAGTTGTTTCCAAAAATCTTGAATCACTGGACACATCCACCACGTGTGCATATAATCAGCCAATTTCATCCCACATTTCCAACATACACAATTATCCTTTCTATATGTTTTCTTTAATCTATGAGGTATTAGAGATCAGTAGTTCTCTTTTAAATTGATACGTGTTGAATTGGTCATTCCTCTCGTAAACACTACTTTCCATTCTTCTTCACCAATTCTTGATGCTGTCGTTGTATCCCAATGAGTATTAAGAAATACTCCCTTGTTTTCATCTTGATCTAACAATAATATGTTCTTGTCACTGAAAGTTTAAGACATTTTGTCTCCACAATTAGTTTTTAAGATTTGTATAACTGCATTCTTACAGTGCCTGTCCTAGACTATTTATATGGTTCTTAATAGTACAGTATTGGAACCATTGGGGCTGATTCAGTTGCATTCTAGTTCTTAAGAACATAAGAAGAGCCATGCTGGATCAGACCAAGGGTCCATCTAGTCCAGCATTCTGTTCACAACCCAGCTTAATTCAATCCAATTTATAGATTGCCTTTGTCTTAACATGTGGGTTGGTCTTACTGGTGATAATAAATATATACAACAAAATCAAATGATTAAGTTTTTTTATCTGTGTATTTTAAAAGCATAGATCTAAACAATAACAGAGAATATGATATTATTGTGCTGAAAAAACCTAACTGTACCAAAAAATAACCAATACCAAATGGACCAAACACATTTTGACATACAGTCTTCCTCAGTGTTCTAGTACAATTTGGAGATGGTCTAGTATATAAAAGGTATGCCAAAGAATGAACAAACATATGTATGCAAACACTTTGTATGCAACAGATTCCTCACAATACCCAAATAACTTCTTTCCTCCAAGGAACCCAGGGTGGCATACATAATCCTTCTCCTCTCTGTTTTATCCTCATAACAACAGCCCTGTAGGTAGGTTGGGCTGAGAGTCAGTGACTGGCCCAAAGTCATCCAGAGAGCTTCCCTGGCCGAGTGGGGACTAGAACCCGGATCTCTTAGTCCCAGTTCAACTCTCTAACCACTACACCACACTGGCTGTGATCAGTAAAACTCTGATTAGTTTTACTTGATCATTTTAAATTGTATTGTTGGACTGTTTTTTCAATCTCTCTTTCTTGAACATGAATTCCCATCATTTATGTCTTTAATTTATTTAATTTATATCCAGGGACTTGACTGTATTGATCTATTATTTGTAATATGTGGGCCAGTGATTCCTTATTTTTCTACTGTATTTTTCTATTGTAAATAAATTAACTTACCATTTAAGATAATATAGGCCAGCAATGTTTAATCTTTTATGACCTTGGTTCAACCTTTAAATACCACTTAAAACTTTCAGCAGTCTTTTAGGCTTGGTTTATACATCACAATGGCAAAACATGGGTTATTTAAACCTCATGATTTGCAGGAATGTGTGCTGCCTGTGAGCCGTTCCCAGTTTCTGTAAACAACCTCCAGTAACCTGAAGGTTATGAGCATGATGTGTGAACTCTGACCGATGGGTTGGTTGCTTAGGTGCTAAACAACTCAGTGGTTAACCCATGGGTGTTGTTGGGATAATGGCTGGGTTGTTTAGCCTCTAAACAAATCATCAGTCAGGGTTCACACATCGCACTCACAACCTTTGATCAAAGGTTGTTTACAGAAAATGGAAGTGGATTATGCACAGTGTGCATCCTCGCAAATTATGGGTTAATTAACCCACAATTTACTACCGTGATGTGTGAACAACCCCACAATATTTTAGCATATATTTCAGTCTTCCTTCTTTCTCTTGGGTGACTGTGACCAGTTTGCACATAACTACAGCCCATATGTTAAACAACCCATAGTGAATATTAATGGCTTTTAGAAATTGAAAGGGAAACATAGAAGATATCGGTTTGCTTTGGTTGTTGGCGATAATGACATTTGCATGTTAAGGGTCTTCATTTGGTGGGGGGGGGCACTGTAATGTCAAAGTTATGGCGAAATCTCTTTGTTAGTGTTATCAAAATAGGCCCCTTTCCTAATTTTTTCTTCCGCCCTGTTGTGAGTTATTTTTTTTTCTCCTGTAAAAAAAGAAAAGGTATGCTTACAACATACATGCAGTGGCAATGTGGGAATATTAGTAAGCAGACTCCAAGAACACTTAAGTTCTTTTTGTGTGAACTCAAGATAGCTATATCTATTTCAAATACTTGGAGAATTCAGGAAGAAAAGCTGTCCTAGTCACATTCCATGTCATGTAAAAATGTGACATTCAGGAGCTTTAAAATGGGTCGGTGGGAGGTGAGCTCTTCTTCCTCTTGTAATATTTAGTCTTAATTGATTTTTTTAAACCTTCCTGGAATATCAGTCTCATTGTGTGCAGTGTACTACAGTACATCATACTGTGTCTTGCTTTCTCCCATACCCCTGTGAAGAAGCACCCAAGAAAATACACATGAGCAAAATGTTTTTAGAAATCAATATAGTTAAATTAGGAAGTATTGTGGCAAAATGAAGTTATTTGGGTTGCAATCCTGTGCACACTTACCTGAGAGTAAGTCTGGGAGAGAGCAGCTGCACTGCCTGCAGCACACAAGCCACTTCCACTTTTAATCAACAACCGGCAATAGGCCTGTTTATAGGTTGCTGAGTGTGACATGCAGACCTGGAGCACTGGGTTGTTTAGGGGCTAAACAACCCAATGGTTAACCCAGCAACACTTGTGCTTTAAATCATGTGCAAACCAGGTCATTATCTATATGCCAAAGACGGCTCCTGTACCCAGGAATGTGGGTTTTCCAGAAAATTTTGAACTGGAAAATTTTCCAATGCAAATTAGGTTAATTTGTGTAGGACATTTTTTAGTTTGTATTAGAAAATGTTCTGATGCCCTAAAACAGGGGTGGGTAATCTGTGGCCCTCCAGATATTTCAGACTACAACTGCCATCATCCCTCGCCATTGGCTATGCTGGCTTGAGCTGATAGCCATAGGCCAAAACATCAGGTGGGCCACAAGTGGGCCTACAGAGATCTAATTTAGCATGTTTATTTTACTTGTATTTAGTAAATAAAGTTTTAAAAAAGAACCCCATTTTAATATTTTGTCCTAGTACACCACAAGTATTTGACTTGAAATATTTGAAAGAGAAAATTAAAGGATACGCAATGGGTTTTAAATGCTATATTATGTAGATTTTTAAAAACTGGAATACTTGTAAAAATTTAAAGACGTTGGGCAGTATCGAACACTATTACTCTGCTTTTGCCATTAACATCACACTAGCATAGGTGACTTCTAGCACAATTCCAATATGGTATGCTAGTGAGACGGGTTTTCCAGGGAAACCTGTTGTGCGAACATTTCCCAGCATTCCCTATTGCTGTTGTGCCATTGGTTACTTATGCTAGCACTACATCAATGGCATTAAGTGGAGTGGCTGTATTGGATACTGCCTAATAGCACGTACTTGCCTTACATTGTATAAATTTAAGGAATAAAACAAAACTGTTGATCCACTAATTAATTTTAGCAACCGAAAGAGCTGTGCATGATATACTGACAACTCTCTTCCACTAAGGTTGTTGGGGCACTTTCAGTTTCGCTTCATTAGTTCCATTTCACTCTGAGACATATTTCATAGAATAGTAGGGTTGGAAGGGGCCTACAAGGCCATCGAGTCCAATTCCCTGCTCAATGCAGGAATCCAAGTCAGAGCATAACTGACAGATGGCTGTCCAGCCTCATCTTGAACGCCTCCAGTGTGGGAGAGCCCACCACCTCCCTAGGCAATTGGTTCCATTGTCGTATTGCTCTAACATTCAGGAAGATTTTCCTGATGTTCAGCCGGAATCTGGCTTCCGGTAACTTGAGTCCATGATTCCGTGTCCTGCACTCTGGGATGATAGAGAAGAGATCCTGGCCTTCTTCTCTGTGACAACCTTTCCAGTACTTGAAGAGGGCTATCCTATCTCCCCTCAGTCTTCTCTTCTCAAGGCTAAACAGGCCCAGTTCTTTCTGTCTCTCTTCATAGGGCTTTGTTTCCAGTCCCCTGATCATCTTTGTTGCCCTCCTCTGAACCCTCTCCACTTTGTCTGCATCCTTCTTAAAATGTGGTGCCCAGAACTGGGCACAGTACTCCAGATGAGACCTAACCAGTGCTGAGTAGAGGGGAGCTAGTACTTCCCGGGTTTTGGAAGCTATGCTTCTATTAATGCAGCCCAAAATAGCATTGGGCTTTTTTGTAGCCACATCACATTGTTGGCTCATATTCAGCTTGTGATCGACAACAATTCCAAGATCCTTCTCGCTTGTAGTGTGGTTGAGCCACGTATCCCCCATCTTGTAACTGTGTATTTGGTTTCTTTTTCCTAGGTGCAGAACTTGGCATTTATCCCTATTAAATGTCATTCTGTTGTTTTCTGCCCAGCGCTCCAATCTATCAAGATCACTTTGAATTTTGTTTCTGTCTTCCAAAGTATTATCTATCCCGCCCAATTTTGTGTCATCTGCAAATTTGATCAGCATTCCCTGCACCTTCTCCTCCAAGTCATTAATAGAAATGATGAAGAGCACTGGGCCCAGGGCTGAGCCCTGCTGTACCCTGCTCGTTACCTCTCCCCAGTTTGAGAAGGTCCATTGATAAGCACTGTTTGAGTCCGATTCTGTAGCCAACTGTGGATCCCCTGGATCGTTGTTTCTTCTAGCCCACTTTGAGCTAGTTTGCTCATCAGGATATCATGGGGCACTTTGTCGAAAGCTTTGCTGAAGTCAAGGTATATTATGTCTACAGCATTCCCACGGTCCACAAGGGAGGTTACTTGATCAAAAAATGAGATCAGATTCGTCTGGCAGGATTCGTTCTTGACAAATCTATGTTGACTTCGAGTAATCACTGCATTGTTTTCAAGGTGCTTACAGATGGATTGCTTTATCATCTGCTCCAGAATATTACCAGGGATTGATGTCAGACTGACTGGTCTGTAGTTCCCAGGTTCCTGCTTTTTACCCTTTTTGAAGATAGGGACAACATTAGCTCTCCTCCAGTCATCTGGCACTTCACCCATCCTCCATGATTTCTCAAAGAGAATAGACAGTGGTTCTGAGAGTTCTTCTGCCAGTTCCTTTCTTACTCTAGGATGCAGTTCATCTGGCCCTGGAGATTTGAACTCATTCAAAGTAATTAGGTGTTCTTTGACCATATGCCTATCGATCTCAAGCTGCAATCCTGCCCCTTCAGCGTGTACTTTGCCTTTGCCAGGGGGGTCATAGACCCTCTTTTGGGAGAAGACTGAGCCAAAGTAGGAATTCAGCACCTCTGCCTTTTCTTTGTCATCTGTTATCATTTTGCCATCCTTATTTAATAGCTGAACCACCATTTCTTTCCTCTGTCTTTTACTATGCATGTAGCTGAAGAAAGCCTTTTTGTTGTTTTTAGCATCCCTTGTTAACCTCAGCTCGTTCTCAGCTTTAACCTTCCTGACGCCATCCCTGAAATTCTACACTACCTGCCTGTACTCTTCCTTTGTTACTTGGCCTTCTTTCCACTTCCAAATGTGGCCTTTTTTGTTTTCAGGTCATCTGTAAGCTTTTTGTGAAGACACATTGGCTTCTTCTGTTGTCTTCCACCTTTTCTTCTTGTTGGAATTGTTTGTAATTGTACCTTGAGAATTTCCTTTTTCAAAAGCTCCCACCCATCTTACACTCCTTTTCTCATTAGAGTCGCTTGCCATGGGACCTTACTGATCATTGTTTTGAGTTTATTAAAATCAGCTTTCCTAAAATCCTGGGTACGCATTTGACTACACTCGGCTTTTGCTTGCCCTAGAACCAAGAACTGAACTACAACATGGTCGCTTTCCCCCAGAGTTCCTGTAACTGCTACTTGATCCACTAAGTCATCTCTGTTGGTTAGGATCAAGTCAAGGATAGCCGATCCTCTAGTTCCTTCCTCTACTTTCTGTAGGAGGAAGTGATCCGCCACACAAGTCAGGAATTTCCTGGAGTGGCCATGTTTTGCAGAATTTGTCTCCCAGCAATTATCGGGGAAATTGAAGTCCCCCATTACTACTACATCATGCTTCCTTAAAACATTGGCTATTTGCTTTTCAAAAGTTTCATCCTCGTCTTCTCCTTGATTAGGTGGCTGGTAGTAGACTCCAACCACCAGGTTCCTTTTATTCTTTGCTCCATTTATTTTGATCCAGATGCTCTCGATGGGGCTACCAAGCTCAACCTCCTGTATTTCTGTGCAGAGATACGTATTTTTCACATACAGTGCAACCCCACCTCCCTTTCTGTTCCTCCTGTTCTTTTTGAACAAGTTATCCTTCAATTGCTGTATTCCAGTCATGAGAGTCATCCCACCAAGTCTCAGTTATACCTTGTTGTTGTTGTTGTTGTTGTTCAGTCGTTCAGTCGTGTCCGACTCTTCGTGACCCCATGGACCATAGCACGCCAGGCCTTCCTGTCCTGCACTCTCTCCCGGAGCGTGCTCAAGTCCATATTGATTGCATCTGTGATGCTATCTAGCCATCTCATCCTCTGCTGTCCCCTTCTCCTTTTGCCCTCAGTCTTTCCCAGCATCAGGGTCTTTTCCAGAGAGTTTCCTCTTCGCATTAGGTGGCCAAAATATTTGAGCTTCAGCTTCAATATCTGTCCTTCCAATGAGCACTCAGGGTTGATTTCCTTTAGGATGGACTGATTTGACCTCCTTGCAGTCCAGGGGACTCGTAAGAGTCTTCTCCAGCACCACAGTTCGAAAGCATCAATTCTTCGGCGCTCAGCCTTCCTTATAGTCCAGCTCTCACAGCCATACGTTACTACTGGGAAAACTTTGATTAGACGGACCTTTGTCGGCAAGGTGATGTCTCTGCTTCTTACTATGCTGTGTAGGTTTGCCATAGCTTTCCTCCTAAGGAGCAAGCGTCTTTTAATTTCATGGCTACAGTTATCATCTGTGGTGATCTTGGAGCCCAAGGAAATAAAATCTGTCACTCCTTCCATTTCTTCCCCTTCCATATGCCAGGAAGTGATGGGGCCAGACGCCATGATCTTCTTTTTTTAATGTTGAGTTTCAAACCAGCTCTTGCACTCTGCTCTTTCACCCTCAACAAGAGGCTCTTTAGATCCTCTTCATTTTCTCCCATTAGGGTGGTACCGTCTGCGTATCTGAGGTTGTTGATAATTCTCCGGGCAATCTTAATTCCAACCTGTGATTCATCCAGCTTGGCGTTTCTCATGATGCACTCTGCATATAAGTTAAATAAGCAGGGCGACAATATGCAGCCTTGTCGTACTCCTTTCCCAATTTTGAACCAATCGGTTGTTCCATGTGTGGTTCTTACTGTTGCTTCTTGACCCTTGTACAGGTTTCTCAGGAGACAGGTAAGGTGGTCTGGTACCCCCATCTCTTTCAGAATTTGCCACAGTTTGTTGTGATCCACACAATCAAAGGCTTTAGCGTAGTCAATGAAGCAGAAACAGACGTTTTTCTGGAATTCTTGCGCTTTCTCCATGATCCAGCGAAAGTTGGCGATTTGATCTCTAGTTCCTCTGCCTCTTCAAAACCCAGCTTGTACTTCCGGTAGTTCTTGGTTCACATACTGCTGAAGCCTAGCTTGTAGGATTTTGAGCATCACCTTGCTGGCATGTGACATGAGCGCAATTGTACGGTAGTTTGAACACTCTTTGGTGTTGCCCTTCTTTGGAATTGGAATGTAAACTGACCTTTTCCAGTCTTGTGGCCACTGTTGAGTGTTCCAAATTGGTTGGCATATTGAGTGCAGCACTTTAAGCATCATCTTTTAGGATCTTAAATAGCTCGGCTGGAATACTGTCATCTCCGCTAGCTTTGTTGTTAGTAATGCTTCCTAAGGCCCACTTGACTTCACTCTCTAGGATGTCCGGCCCAAGTTCAGTGACCGCACTATCATGGCTATCAGGGACATTCAGATCTTTCCTGTATAGTTCTTCTGTGTATTCTTTCCACCTGTTCTTAATCTCATCTGCTTCTTTTAGGCTCCTGCCTTCTTTGCCCTTTATCATGCGCGTCTTTGCACAAAACGTTCCCTTGATATCTCTGATTTTCTTGAAGAGATCTCTAGTCTTTCCCATTCTGTTGTTTTTTCGATTTCTTTGCATTGTTCATTTAAGAAGGCCTTCTTGTCTCTCCTTGCTATTCTCTGGAACTCTGCATTCAGTTGGATATATCTTCCCCTTTCTCCTTTGCTTTTCGCTTCCCTTCAGCTTTCCTCAGCTACTTGTAAAGCCTAATCAGACAGCCACTTTGCTTTCTTGCATTTCTTTTTCTTTGGGATGGCTTTAGTTGCTGCCTCCCGAACAATGTTACGGACCTCCATCCATAGTTCCTCAGGCACTCTGTCTATCAGGTCTAATCCCTGAAATCTGTTCCTCACCTCCACTGTATTTTCATAAGGGATATGATTTAGGTCATACCTGAATGGTTTAGTGGTTTTCCCTACATTCTTCAATTTAAGCCGAAATTTTGCAACAAGAAGCTCATGATCTGAGCCACAGTCAGCTACAGGTCTTGTTTTTACTGACTGTATAGAGCTTCTCCATCTTTGGCTGCAAAGGACATAATCAATCTGATTTCAATATTGACCATCTGGTGATGTCCATGTGTAGAGTCGCCTCTTGTGCTATAGGAAAAGAGTGTTTGCTATGATCAGCGTGTTCTCTTGGCAAAACTCTATTAGCCTTTGTCCTGCTTCATTTTGTACACCAAGACCATGCTTGCCTGTTACCCCGGTGATTTCTTGACTTCCTACTTTAGCATTCCAATCCCCTATGATGAAGAGGACATCTTTTTTTGGTATTAGTTCTAGAAGGTGTTGTACGTCTTCATAGAACCGATCAACCTCAGCTTCTTCTGCATCAATGGTTGGGGCATAGACTTGAATTACTGTGATGTTGAATGGTTTGCCTTGGATTCGTACTGAGATCATTCTATCGTTTTTGAGATTGTACCCCAGTACTGCTTTTCCCACCCTTTTGTTGACTATGAGTGCTACTCCATTTCTTCTAAGGGATTCTTGCCCACAGTAGTAGATAGAATGGTCACCTGAATTAAATTCGCCCATGCTTGTCCATCTTAGTTTGCTCTTTTAGCCTTGTGATACGTTCCATGGGGTTTTCTTGGCCAGAATACTGGAGTGGGTTGCCATTTCCTTCTCCAGTGGACCACATTTTATCAGAACTCTCTGCCATGACCTGTCCGTCTTGGGTGGCCCTGCACGGCATAACTTATGGCTTCACTGAGTTGCACAAGCCCCTTCGCCACAACAAGGCAGTAGTGATCCATGAAGGGGATATACCTATATCCCCTTCATGTTATACCTATCAAGTCATAATTTCCCTCTTGTATTAAGAGTTCAAGTTCGTTCTGTTTGTTTCCCATACTCTGGGCATTAGTATATGGACATCGAAGACCATGTGCTTCGTAGTCTGGCTTTCTTCCTACATGTTTGTGAAGACTATTATTGGGCGCTATTAGAGCTGTTCTCTCTGTTGCAGTGCATGAGCCCGCGTCCATTGTTATCCCCAACTTTACATCTCCCTTCCCCGTAGGATTCAGTTTAAAGCCCTCCTGATGAAGTTCTTCATGCTGTGGCCAAACACATTCTTCCCATCCTTTGTGAGGTGCAACCCTTGCCAGCAGCCCATCTTCCAGGAAGTATATCCCGTGGTCCCAGAATCCAAATCTCTCTCGTCGGCACCACCTTCGTAGCCAGTCATTCACCCGGAGTATTTTTCGTTCCCTTTCTATCCCTCTTCTAACTACTGGAAGGATGGATGAGAAAACTATCTGGCCCCCAAAGTTCTTGAGTTTCCTTCCCAAAGCTTCAAAGTCTGACGTGATTTCTTTGTAGCTCCGTTTAGCTGTATCACTTGTTCCCACATGGATGAGAAGAAAGGGATACCTGTCAGTGGGCTTTATGAGTGCAGGCAGCCTTTCAGTCACGTCTCTAATCCATCCTCCCGGGAGACAACGTACCTGGCAAGTCCACGGGTCTTCACGACATACTTGGGTCTCTATCCCATGCAGCAAGGAGTCTCCCACTACTACCACTCTTCTCTTCTTCTTGTTGTAGGCCTGGGTTTCATTGCCTCTGTTTGATGACCTTCAGCCTCTTGCTCACTCTCATGCAGGTTCCTCTGTGATTCTTCCTCTGCAGGCTGTCCTCCAGTCTCATCCTCAAGTAATTGGAAATGGTTCCACAGCTCCACTACTTCCACTGGTGCAGAGTGGCGTCTAGTTCTTCTTCTCCTAACTGTCACCCTTTTCCAAGGAGTATCATTTACTCCATTTTTCTTCACCTCAGCATTTCCCACTTCTGCCTCATCTTGTTGTTGCTTTTCAAGCTTCTGGTCTTCACTTTGATGCTGTAGTTCCCCCATTCTGTCCAAGAACTCTTCGCGTTCTCTTATTCCCCAGAGGGTCGACAGTCGCCACTCCAGTCCACTTACTTTTTCTTCCAGCAGCGTGATCAACTTGCACTTGTTGCAGGTGTAGGCCATGTTGTTTTCAGGCAAGAAATCAAACATTGCACACACCTTGCAGGTCACCACCACTGGAGACTCTTGTCCTTCCATAGCCTCTTTTCTCTTTTTGTGTCTAGCTTTGTGATTGTTCTAGACTAGCCTGTGCTTGCGCCTCTACTCACTAGAGGTTAAAAGCAGAGTCCCACTGGTGTGGAAGTGTGTGTTACAAGACAAATGAATGGAAAAAAAAAATTGTTAAAAAAGAAAATGAAATGTTAGGGACCTCCCCCGCCGAACTCCCCTGGCCAACTCCTGTTTGCTCCCCCTGATCGCTCGCTCTCTGGTAGCTTTCTTGCTTCTGTAGTCTCTGGACCAGCTAGAGCGGCTTGCTCTGCTCTGCTCTGCTCTGCTCTGCTCTGCTCTGCTCTGCTGGGAGGTGGAAACATTTTTATTTCAATGACATATATGTATTCTCTCACATACTTGCCAGGGATAATCACCTGAAAAACATCCATTACAACTTTGAAACTGCCAGATTTGCCTAATATTGTATTTTCAATTGGCATACATTCATTTTTACTAATGAACTTATAAAATGGCAAATTTTCAGCTGAAAAATAAAGCACTGGAAAATTTTCTGCTCCACATCACTGCCTGTATCTTAAAAATTGTATGGAAGTAGGAATGTTGGCAGGTAGAGGTTGCCATACCGGGGTTAAAAAGCTGCACATGTTAATATTCTGTCTTCTGTGCAACGTTTAAAGGCAAAGGAGATCTGTCTCTTTGAACCTGGTCATATTTTTTTCTCTTACTCACTTTCCTCTTGGAAAAAAGTTAAAAAGAGAAGAAAACGGTGGTGATGCCACTGGCACAACCTTCTAGTTAAAGATTTGTGCATTACTTAGATTCTGAAACATTTCCCCTAGTTTCCTCTGGACCTAATTTTGCAAGCCCTGTAAGTCAGGCCCTTCATCAGTAGTTAATTCCTTCAGTGTGGCAAGCTGTAGAAGTGTTCTCTTCAGCAAGCATTCTTGTCCATTCATTTACCTTAGAATAGCATTGGATAAGTTTTTGTTCCTTAGCTACTTTCTTAGCTTTAATTGTAGTTCCATCTTCAAACTAAGACCTATTTTCAAGAATAATACAGCATTTGTCCACTTTTCCATATCTCATACTTATCTATATCCGCATTGTTGACTGGCATGTTAGAAACATGAATTTTGAGGTGCTGAGGTAAGAAAGTTTCCCCGTTTAGAAAATGTATCATCTTAGGCACCAGTTTTTTTTTAATTTGGATTGTCCAAAGCTAGGCATGCCTGACTTGAAATATTTTTGAGTTCACCTCAGCCATATTGCCTCTTGCATTTCCACAAAGCAAATGAAGAACATAAAAAGGGTGACGGGGAAGGCAGAAAACTAAAGACAATGGTGCTGAGAGCTGTATGTACTTCATTTCATCATTGAACAAGGATACTGTCTAATTCACTTCAGTTTACTTCAGAATTTCATTCTTCATTTGATTCATATTTTGATTCTAATTGGGAATTTATCTTAAGTTAATAAATTTGTTGGTATTTGAGGTGCCACAAAACTTTGTGTTTAGCTGCAACAGACTGTACAACTACCTCTCTGGAAATTGTTAGGTTGACGTGTGCTTTAACAGGCTTTATGCTGAATCAGTTACTTTGTGATTCCAATACCTCCCAAACAGAAGGAATTATTATTATTTATCTAAAACATTTTTTTTTGCTGCCCTTCATTACGTTTGGAATTTCAGTGTGCTGTACAGTCCATTAAATTGCAACATAAAATACAATAATAAAGCAGCTAAGGATGCAATCCTATGAATGTTTAGATGGAAAAAAGTCCTAAAACTCCCAGCATTCTGCAGCTAGCCAGTAGGACTTTTTTCTGTCTAAACAGGCATTTTAAAAACATAGACAAAATGCTTGGGTGCACAAAAACATTTTAGCCTAGCACCAGAACGTTTGCAACATGGTTGACAGGTGAGCCTCTATATAGGGAGGGCATTGCATAGTTGGGGTGCCACTTTCTTTTGTTTACAAATAGTGTATCTCTAATAAAGGCATCTGAAGAAGGACCTTGGGAGAAGATTTTAATGCATGGAGAGGAAAAGTGCTCTTTCAGGTTTTTGGGTCCCAAGCTGTTTAGGGCTTTAAAGGTAAGTAAAGTTCCTGGGCAAGGTGCTTGAGTGGGTGGTTGTAGGACAGCTCCAGGCACTCTTGAATGAAACGGATTATCTAGATCCATTTCAATCGGGCTTCAGGCCTGGTTTTGGAACGGAGACTGCCTTGGTCGCCCTGTGGGATGACCTCTGCTGGGAGAGGGACAGGGGGAGTGCGACCCTGTTGATTCTCCTGGACCTCTCAGCGGCTTTCGATACCATCGACCATGGTATCCTTCTGGATAGGTTGTCTGGGTTGGGAGTTGGAGGCACTGCACTACAGTGGTTCCGCTCCTACTTGGATGGCCGATTCCAGAAGGTGGTGCTGGGGGATTATTGCTCTGTGCCATGGCAATTGTGCCATGGGGTTCCACAGGGCTCTATTTTATCCCCCATGCTGTTTAACATCTACATGAAACCGCTGGGGGAGGTTATCCGGAGGTGTGGGCTGAGGTGCCATCAATATGCGGATGACACCCAGCTCTACCTCTCTTTCTCATCAAAACCAGGTGAGGCAGTGGCTGTTCTGAACCAGTGCCTGGGCACGGTAATGGACTGGATGAGGGCTAATAAACTGAAACTCAATCCAGACAAGACGGAGGTACTGTTAGTGGGTGGTTCGTCTGCCCAGCTAGGTGATATTCAACCTGTTCTGGAGGGGATTGCACTCCCCCTAAAGGATCAGGTTCGTAGTTTGGGGGTGCTCTTGGATCCAGAACTGTCACTTGAGGCACAGGTGAACTCAGTGGCACGGAGCACTTTTTATCAGCTTAGGCTGGTATACCAACTACGCCCTTATCTGGACAGAGATAGCCTAGCTACAGTTATCCATGCTCTGATAACTTCTCGTCTGGATTACTGCAATGCGTTATACGTGGGGCTGCCTTTGAAAACGTTCCAGAAACTTCAGCTGGTCCAAAATAGGGCAGCAAGATTGTTAACAGGGACTGGCCTGCGAGCTCATATTACGCCAGTACTTTTCCAGCTGCACTGGCTGCCAGTCCATTTCTGGGCCCAATTCAAAGTGCTGGTGTTAACATTCAAAGCCCTTAACGGCTTGGGGCCAGGTTACCTGAAGGATCGCCTCCTCCCATATGTGCCTGCCGGGACCTTAAGGTCATCCTCAGCGGCCCTTCTCCGTGAGCCCCTGCCAAAGGAAGTGAGGCGGGTGGCTACTAGGAGGAGGGCTTTTTCTGTTGTGGCACCCCAGCTCTGGAATGAGCTCCCTAGTGAGGTTCGCCTGGCGAACTACATTGTACTCCTTTCGGCGCCAGGTGAAGACCTTTTTATTTTCCCAGGCATTTTAGCTTTCTAAATTTTTATCTTTGCTGTTTTAAATCTGTATTTTAAACTCCTGTACTGCTGCTAGGTTTTATTGTGGTTGTATTGTTATATTGTGGTTTTAATGTTCTATATATTTTAAATTGTTTTATTGTGTGTTGTTTGGTTTTAGTTTTTGTGAACCGCCCAGAGAGCTTCGGCTATTGGGCGGTATAGAAATGAAATAAATAAATAAGTACCAGCATCTTGAATTGGGCCCAGAAGCAAATAGGTAGCCAGTGAAATTATTTTAATACTGGTATAATAAGCATCAACCTGGCCATACAAGCCAAACCCTAGCAGCCATATTCTATACCAGTTGAAACTTCTGAGTTGTCTTCAATGGCAGCACCATATATAATGTATTGTGGTAGGATACCATGCAGCTAGATCAGACTAGGGGCATCTCTACACCAGCCTAAAATCCTGCATTTAAAACAGGGCTTTCTGCTTCAGTTTTAAATGCAGGATCACAACAACTCCTTTTTTCACCCGCTTCCCTTTTCCCCTTCCCTCTCCCCCTTCTTCTCCCTGTCTCAGAGTCTTTCATTATCTTTCATTGATCTCGCTCCTCTTTTTGTCGCTTTTCCTCTTTTCTTGAGGTGGGAACTCAAGTGGAACACAATGGGGTAATTTGATAGCTCATTATCTGTAATCTATTTAAAAATGGAACAAAGGGCATTTAGTGCAGGAGATGCCTTGAAGATTAACGGTGTTGTGTAAAAGCCTTCAAACATCCATGAAGGATCAATCTCAGTTGCAGGATAAAAGCTCTGTGTGAAGAAAGCCTAGACCAGTGAAATTGTTAGTTGTTATAATAAAAAGATGTAATTAATTAGTGAAATAAGCATCCTCACTAGAGGACTGAAAAGTAGCCATTTATACCTCAGTTATTAAAAGAGGATTTATAGGGGGTATCCAGGAAATCAGACCCATCAGCCTGGCACAGGTAAACTAGATAGCTGATAAGGCTCCATCCAACTCTATGATTCTAAACACCTCCTTAACTAGCCGAGTCATGTTGGCCCTAAATTCTGTAGACCCAGGATGGCCAATTTCTTGAGCCATGGAATCAGATAATTCCTGGCCAAACTGCGAAATCTCACCTTGGTTATGACATGATTGTACTCCGGCCAGGTTATTTTATTAAATAGATACATTTTCCATAAAAGTATTCAAAAATCTCAGACTCCGTCTTTTATTTCATTGCAAATTTGTATGCTTTGCCTACATTTGGATTGGTAATGGGTGTGGCAGTGGTCACTGAATGTTCAAATAGTTAGAAATTAACATTGACAAATCCATACTGGGTATGACTATTATGAAACCTTTTACTTTTGGGTATGTCTGTGGTATCTGCATAAGAAAACTGGAAGGAAGCAAAGTGGTTTCTGTGTATGTATTTGCACATTATATGTCATACTGTAAATATGTAGACTAAAAATAATGCCAGATTTGGGGTACAGCATGCCTTTAGAACTTTGTCAACTTTAGCCACTTCCGTTTCAAGTTTCAGGGAATGCAGCTGATAATTCTCCTGCATTTTGAGAATCAGAGGGTTTCTTTTTTAAAAAAACGACTCTCTGCTGGTCTGCTTCTCCCTCTGCTTGATACTTATGGAATGAGATTTTGGTCTTATGGGATTTCTAGCATTCTTAGGGTTCTGTCCAGTGTTAGAGTAGACCCAATGGGACTTACATTAGACTAACATTGGATACAACCCTCAGCTTTTAAGTGACAATCCACCAAACTCTTGGTGAAAAAATGCACAAGATAAATCCACAGAAAATAAGGAGTAGTTGTAGAACTACCTTTCCCAACCTGGTGTCCTCCAGATGTTTTGGAGTAGAACTCATAGCATTCCTGACCATTGTCCATGCTGGATTGGGCTGATGGAACTGGAAATCTAAGTTGAAGAAGGCAATTGTAGAAGAAGAAAATTGTAAAGTCAGACCACATCACCCACCTAAGGATAATTGATGGGGAAAAAACTATATATGGGTGTACATAAATACTTTGAGATGTATCCAATGACAGTGGAAATAATCTATGTTACATGATACCACTATTTAGTTAAAATAATGCCAAATATATGACACATCATTTTTCTGAATTGTCCAGTTTTAAACTAGTATACTTAGTATGTCAGGAGATATCATTTTTAATTTCCAACAGAATTAGTTTCCCCTTCGGGCATTCAAGAAGCAAGGCAGTGTCATCTTAACTTTGCTTCGTAAGCTTTTCTGTGCCCGAAAGAGCTTTTTCTCAGAATAACATTAAGGGGTGTTTTTCTACAATGTGAACTCAGTGTTGTCCTCATCTCCCCCCACCCCCAAATCTCCCTGTGCTACAGTTCTGGGCTACTGAACACATCAATAGAGTGTAAATTGTGAAATTTAGTCATACCATATTTCCATATTTACTGAGAACATATCTTTTGTGGTATTTAGTTTACCATAGATGGCTTTATTTGTCTGAGGAAGAATGATTGTTATACTGGTGCATTTATGTTTACCAGCTATGATTTATAACTCTTGGCTTCCTGTGTAGTAATTTTCAGGAGGACCAAAAATTTTTCCACCAAAGCTGAACTGTATTAAATTTGGTCTTTGGATCTTCATATTCAATCGTTTTTCTTTTAGTTCCTTTCGCACATGCCTCTCTCCTACTGTTAAACCCCACTCTCTAAAGTGTGTTTTGGATTATACTTGTTCTTCAGCATGTAAGTGCAGCTGCAAAAATATAATTTTTATTCAAACCAATCTGATTGGAAATATGCTTTAAACATAAATTTAATCTAGATAAATTAGAAAATGTTTGTTCAAAATACCGTTTCTCCGCATACAACTTATGTTTTATGAACAGTGATACAATATTTTATTTTTATCTTCAAAAATACATAAAAGTTTGGTAATATCAGCATTTTGAGCAAGTGTGTAAACATAATGATAATTTAGCCTCAGAGTGACTTACCATCTTCAGTATTCATTTACAATTAATGTCTTATTTTATATTGGGTAGACATCATATACTATACTGTGTTATATCATTAACCTGTAGTTTAATTCCAGGTTTTTTTATATATGTGTGTGTGTGTGAGTGCGCGTGCATGCACGACGCTAATTGGCTTCAGACTGCTTGTATGGATGACTTTTACTTAGCATAGATTGCATATGATTGGACTTCATTGTGAAAATGTTCTGTAAAAACCTAAAATATTCATTTAACATGTCATAGTTTAAAAAGTAAAGCTTAAAAGCATATTTTATTTTGTTTGGCAATGTTATTTAAAACAAAACATAGAATTGGCTTTGAATGCCAAATTGAAGGAGTTAGGGTTAAATCTGCCAGTTTGGAAAGGTACATCCCATAATACAGACGTATACCATTAAAAAAGGACAGTTTCCTAACAAAGCACTGGGTTCATAGGAAGCTCTAGTTGTATCCTGGAGAATTCAGTTTTAATGTTTAAAGATACATTGTGCGAAGTAACATTCTTACCTATACTCAGTGCTGCAGAATAATATCAAATTCATTGGCAACAGTTACTACCAATATCTGCAAATGCTGTTTTCCGTTCCTCACAATCTAAGAGTTCTTTTGGAATGCCAAGAGATCAAAAATATTATATATATATATATATATATATATATACACACACACACACACACACACACACACCCCCTTCAGACATGAAATATATAAAAAGACTTCAGTCATACTTGGAGGGTGGGGGTTGGGAAATCCACTGCTTTTATCTTGCCAGATTAAAAGTGGATGGAGGATTAATATTAGAAAGGGTTGACTCACAGGAAAATCTTTGTTCCAAAGTAGGTGCCAAATGTTAGTGGTTCAAACACACACACAATATGAAAGTAATTAATTTTTTATTATTAAAAGAACTCATAGATTTTATAAGTGCGTAAGGGCATATCTGAGTGTGGAAAGGTTGGCTGGTGTAATTTTAGAAATTGTAATTCAGGGAAAAGATGCATTTCAGCCACTGACAAAGCTTTATTGTATTTTGGGCAAGAGGGGGAATTACCAAAATGTGAGTAAAGACCTTTCTGTTCCATTAATCACTTAGAGCAGTAATTCTAGTATACGTAAAATCTGTAGGTAGTTAGAAATATTTGAACATACCATGTGAAGAATTGATCAGTAGAAATTATTAGGAAGCTTTAGTTAACTCTGAGGACATTAATAAGACCTATTCATACTATTTTAATAAACTGATTTTATATAGCAGCACAACTATTACAACAGTACGTATCACCAGATAATAGAATATATTTAAACTTGGCTATTTCCTATAAATGCTCTTCCCACACTCATTGGATTGTTTGTGCTGCTGTGACATCACTGAATGTCCATAAGTGCCTGAGAGAGAGATGGTAAAGTCATTTGATGGTGACAAATAGTGAAGGTTCTGTGATGTCACATGTCAGAGATTGATGATTGGAGCAGTGCTTTTTTTCAAATGTGTGGATAAAGTGTTTCTGAAATTATTTGGTCTGTATCAGATGGCAAATATTTTTAGTTCTGTGCTTCATCAGATGAATTACAGTACTTCCCTCCTCATGTAATTCATTCAACTATCACAGTGATAAGTAGATATTTGCTAGTGGTAGTACTTGCTACTTAAGATAATGGTTTGTTTTGTTTATACCTTATATGTAGTTTGATAGAAACTTAAAGCTATGGTAACTGTTGGTTAGCTTTTCATCCTTGAGCATGAGATAGTGGGATTGTATGAGCAGCCCTGGTGATTTCAATGTCTATAAAATTAATGTTGGCTATAGTTTGATGAGATTTTTTTGTTCAGATGGTATACACTTGGAATTCCTAGCGAATTGACACAGAGTGTCAGTATGAGAAGAGAGAAGCACTTTGGACTTCTGTTTGCAAGTATCAACAACTCTAAATTCAATAAGAATGTGAGAAGGGCATTGACAATAATCTCGGGAAAATATTTGTTAATCTTGACCTGGATTCTTCAGTTTGTACTTGTGTTAACTGTACAGTGTTATTTTTCAAGCTAAAATATAAGTTGTAATAAAACAGCACATTATAAATGTTTCAGCCCTACTAGCTAAGCGCAGACTGTTATAGTAAATGTAAGAATTCATTTACTCTAATGAGACATTAACATGTGTTGAATTTGACATGTTTAAATGAAGCAGAATAGATCCAAACTTTATATTTGATTGACAGGCACTGAGAACTCATGTAGAAACTGAGAGAAAGAGATAGTATCAGTCTTTGTTCATCCATACAATCAGGCTATGCATTGAAATGCTGTATGTTAGGGAAAAGTAGTAATATTTAAGTTGAGGCTTCTGTGTTGTAAAGAAAACGTTAAAAATTATGATTATGTCATCAGAGAAACTGATTAAGCTACGTTTTAAGAACTACAGAGATTATAGAACAGAGATTAAACTACCTTTTGTGGGCATAGCAGATTAAAATAAATGCAAGGTATAATTTAAGACACATGTGCAAGGAATCTAATATGGCTAGCCTTTAAATATCTTCTCTGTTTTGTGCTCAAAGTGGTGATTTTGCCTGACAATGTTTATTGAGTCTTTAATTATGAATGTAATAGTTTGCTAAAATATGTACACCAGTTTCCTTTAAAAAAGACAACTGGTGATTTAATTAGATTTGTTCTTGCATTGCAGCACTTTGAATCATCTTTAAAATGTATTCTTAAGCCCCTAGCTGTTAAGCACTTGCTACTTGAAAGTTTTTCTATGTAGAATAGAAATCTGTTCTGCAATCAGTTGCAGTCTAGCAGTAAACATTAAACGATGTGACTCTATTCTTGGCCAATTTATATTCATTCTTTTACTTGTAAAGTTCAAACCCTGTTCACTTCTACATGGATTGCTCAGGAAGTTTTCATAGTTCAGGATTGCAAGTCTTTGGAAAATCAAGACGCTGGGTCTTGGTCAGGTCTAAATATGTTAAGAAAAGGAATTCAAAAAGCCTTTTGCAGGTTTGAAATCCACTTTTTATGTTAATGATGAGTTCTGCCAATACAGGACCCTGGCATAACTAAACTGATGTTCATATTACCCTAAATTATATACAAGTTCAGTGAAGCAGAGAAGAATGTCCTATGTAGCTAGGTATAGAAAACTAATCCGTGATAATATAAATCAAGTTAAGTAAACTTTTTTTTACGATCATGCATGTGCTAATATATAGGTAGATTGTAAAGAGGCGTTTCAACTTCACAACTGTTATTTTTGTACTTTGTTTCACAATAAAACCTTTTGATGGAAGTGAGTTTTCAGGCCTTCTACATGGCAGGTTTTTTGCTCTGAAGTGTTTAGTTCTTAATTAACTCCCTTTGATCTACATCGTGCTATATTAATATGCCATTGCTTATTGATTTACTGCTTTATCATAAATTTGGGATTATATAAACTGCTGTAGAGTAGTGCTATGATGATTCTGTAGATGTGAGTAGAATAACAATCTTACGGTTACATCACAAGCCCAATACCTTCACTATTGGTTGTTTTTCTAATTAACAGTCTGCACTTAGCTAGTTCAGTCTTCCTGGTTTTATTTTAAATTTTCACTTTCCAAAACATATGTAGCAATCAGATACGATCTCTGCACAAAGGAGGTTAGGACTAAAGTAATTAATATATTGCTGCTTATCTTTAAATGTTTGAGCCAAAGGTTCAGGTCTTTTTAAGCTGTTAGAAGGTGCCTGCATTTACTAATGGACTTGGTTGTGACTCAGATTTGCCAGCTTTGAAACCATGTTTCCAAAGCTTTGGAAACTGCTTCAATGCATCGTTCCAAACTATTGTTTCAAGCATTTCAGAAAGCGTTCCACATGAAAATTAGGGTATTTCAGACTGAATTCAGGCATTCACTTCTGCATTTTTAGTCAGATTCCCATTGTGATTGAATATGTGTAATAGGACACCAGATTCTAATATAGGATTTTATTTTTCGTCATAAATTAAAGAAAAAGCAAATTTCCTGGTTTTGGTGCTGAACAAAACTGCAGTTCACCACTAACTGTGCATGCACAGGTTTTCCTCATTGCTTTGCTTAATACTAAAAAGATATTCCTTTTCTGTTCCTCCATTGAATTCTTCTTAAAACAGTCTCAGTACCCCGACATTTCATTTGGTGGGGTATGAGAAACATTTATTATGTGTATTTAACTATTTTCACATGTTCAAGTTAGTACTAGAAAACAATGCCACATAATTTTTTAGAACTTTAAAGGTATTAGGATTTAAATATCATGTGTTAAGTATTAGTCATATTTAAATCAAATATCATGAAACATAAACGCTATTGGTATAAATAACTCCTACTGAGTTGATTGCTCTATCACATTTTTTAAGTAAACATTTTTTTTCTGTCTCTAAGACTCAGGAAATTATGATTAAAGAGTAGCAAGAATATTATTCTATGTTTTAGAACACATGTGTTTGGATGGACACTGTTTCACTACCTCACTGAAGATTCAGTGAACTGACATTTGAAGCTCTCTTTTTTTAACCCCAGAGAATGAAAATTTGATCGAAGCATTGAAGAAAATAATTTTGAACCAAAATCTGGTTTGCATAAATAAGCCTTTTGATGTGAGAATGTGGGAAGCATAATTTTTTTTCCCCAGGGAAAAATATGAAGCATAAGGAAATTTGTCTCAAGATTTCCTTAAAAAACAACCCCACAAGGTGCTTAGTCTTGTTTAATTTTCACCTTTATAGCATTTAAAAATACTGCTATCCTTCAGAAATAAATGCAAGCTGTTAACAAATATATAAAGTTGCAAACATTCAAAAATACCTTCTCTTATGAAATGCAGTGCATTTTATATAAAAGTAAGAAATTTATTTTTTAATTAAAAAATAAAGCAAGGAAATGTTGAGTGCATGTAGCTTTTACTATCACTGTGAGGAATTCAGATGTACCTGAAAATTAATAGCTTTGAACTTTTCATTTTATTTTAATCAGATTAATTCAAGTCGGAAGTTTTATAATTTATTACAGCAGGACAGTTGAAGTATAGCATCAGTGAAATCCAAAAGGAATATAAGAAACAGCTTGCATATAGGAGAGTCCAAGCACAACTCAGATGGTGAACTTGAAAGAAGAAAATAATTTGAAAGTTCCATGCTTTTTTTGGAAAGCTAAAATGTATGAATCCTAAAAGTATTTAAAGATTGGCCTTTCATCCGAACGCAGCCAAACTTTTACTGTTCAGTATTGTCACACAAAGGAGCTATCTGCAAGCCCAAGTTTCTGCAATTAATTCCTGGAAGGCCCCTTGGGTGGCTAGCAGTGAATGGTGTATTCTTAAAAGGAGGCTAGTATCACATTTCATTTAACAAATGTGGATGTTAGAATGCCATACGTCTGTTTATGTAAAAATATAGCTTTTCCTACAAATACATTTTGGTTTAAATTTGAAAATATATAAAATCTTTATGCCACTGTCTGTGGGATTACATGAAGCCTATTACCAGATGCCTGTAAACTATTAATGTTCTAATATTCAGATTCCACTGTAGAGCTATGGTTAGCCTCTAAAGCATGAAAGAACATTTTTTTTCAGCATGGCTGATTTCTCTTTCAACAGTTAACTTGATTATCAGTATGAGAGAGGGACATAGAAAGAACTTTAAGAGTTACAACTTTTATAAGAGCTAAGCTAGAATATTGTGAACCTCACTTTGTACAGGATTCAGTCTGGCACCTTCATCCTAACCTTTTCCATGTTTCATGGATTCTTTACATACAATATGTAGTACGTGAGAAGTTGCCAGTTTTGGAGACTGTTCCTTGCTAATGGTTAGATCTAGACTTCTCATGAGTGTTGTTCTGCTCATGGGAAGCTGCCACTAGTGGAATTGGTGGTGGTGAGACATTTTCTGTGATTCTTCCTCCTCCCACACTTCCCAAAATGCTCCTTCAAAGGATTGGGATCCTCTGGAACTGTGTAGGAGATGGAATGGGGGGAATCACAGAAATTGCTTCCTGTCCTTCTTTCAGTGGTAACCTCTGCCTGATCAGAGTTCCATGAATGGAAGGAGCATTTCTGTTCATGGGATCGCATGTCTGGATCCAGCCTGGAGTGTTTAAATGGTCAGATGAGTGGGTCTTGCAAATAATACCATGTCTATTAATGCATAGTCCATTCCTTCCATGTATCCTTTCTCCGAAACGTGCTTTAACACCATAATCAGTTGAGCCAAGCACACAGCTCCACTACTAGTAGTTTAGATGTTACTGGCTCTTCCCCACTTCTGTACCTGCTGAACTTTAAATCAGTTCTTCTGATTTGATCTCCTGCTATTCTTTTTCCTACAGCAGGGGTAGGCCACCCGGTGCCCTTCAGATATTTGGACTACGACTTGCACCAGCTATCATGGCCAATGGTCTGGGATTATGGAATTTGTGGTACAAAACATCTGGGGGGCATCAGGTTACCTTCTCTTGTCCTAAGGTGTTAATCTTTTCTTCCTAGTAGAACAAGATATGATTCCTTCAAGGGCAGAGAACAGGGTTTGTTTGTATGAAACCAATTTTGAGTACTTAAGATCGCATAGTTATAAATTCTAGGTAATGCCATCATAAATGCACATTCTTACAACGGATGAATAACTGATATGTAATACAGACATGCAGCAGTTCTAAAAGCATGGAGGAAATGGGAAATAGGAAGAAAAGTATTCTGGAAGGTAGGCTAAACGAGGGGAGGGAGTATATGTTGCGGTGTCGTCAGCAGCCATCTTGGTTAATTCATAACACTTCATTTGAGGATGACCTTCCATTAACTGGTACTAATCTTTGCATATTTCCCATACAATGTTCTTCATCTTCCATTGGAATTATTGGCACAAGTTTTAATTCCCATATCCCATACAATAATGTTACATTTGTACAGCTGAACCGTTACACCTATACATACAGTTACTGGATCCTAACTTCTGTTCCATGACTGTGCTTTTTCCAACCACCCATTCTCTCTGCAGCGGGGGATCCTTTGGAGGAGAATAGTGTGTTGTTGTTGTTATCTATTACATTCTATACCGCCCCATAGCCAATGCTGTCTGGGCAATTTACAAAGATGAAAAACCATTAAAATACAATATACAAAGTTTAAAAACCATTTACATAAAAAAACCCAAACAGACAGTACATACATAGACAAGATATATCTAAAATATCTTAAGCAAGCAATCCATATTGCGTAGGGGGCTGGCAGCACGAAGGGTTCCATGTACTGCATATATATTTTCTCAGTTATCCTTGCAGCAATTATCCTTATATTGTAAATGAAGGGCTGAGCCTGTGTGAAGTTTTGCCTAAGGCTACCTAGTGACTTTATTGGGGAAGTATGATTGGAAGCAGGGATTTCCTGGTTCACAGCTCAGTCTCTTAGCTTCTAATTTTCTTCAATGATCTATCTATCTTTGTTAATATGTTGTATGATTTTAAAATCAGTCAACATTAGTTGAAATTGTGCAGCTTTGCTGCCAAGATATTAGACAGTTTTGGAATGAATTCCCTCAAGAGTTTTTTTTTTTAAATATATGGGTATGCTACATTCTGTCAAGCAGATATTAATACTTTAATTTGTTATGCATTTCATTTTCATTATATACTTTAAAATTTCAAATAGCAATTTTCTTTCTAATTTCATTTCACTTTGTCAGCAGAACTGTTTTTATGCGGGTTTCACATTGATATTCTTGGTTAAAAGAAAATATAGTGCTAAAACTGAAGGAAAACCAAAATCATATTGAATAGATATATTAACTGCAGAGAGAAAGTAATTAAAAGAAAATCTGGGAAAATACATAGTGATATAAGCTACTTTTATTTGTTTGAAAGGGAAAAAGTGCTAGTAAAATATCTAAGGAAAGTGTAATTCTACATTAATTTGTAATTTAAAGCCATTGTATTAATGCTAAACATAGGTACCAGTGATTTCAAATGGATACATTATTTTTTAATTCCTTTATGAAGAAGCATAACATGGGAATACAAGATCTTTTTGTATCAAGTTAAAAGAAAGTAGTCACCTTGAGTGGTTTGTCATAAGCATAAGGTTATGTTCGCATGCTCAGATGTTCTGTTTCTGTGTTCTTACAAGATACGTGTGCTGATCCTTCTTATTTTGTATGACAGAACAAGGGATGAGATTATTTGGTGCAACACACACCAAAGGAATGATGTGCTGTGCAGACCCCAAGTAACACAGTACTTTCATTTTTCTGGTGCCTTCTGTGCTTCCAGTTCAGTCCTAAATGATGTACTAAAAGTACAGAAACTCTTGTGTGAACAAAGGCTAAGAATGTACCTTTTAAGGGATCACAGTAAAAGCATCCACTTGCACTAAAATCTTAAGTGTAGAAGTGTGGTGTGCAGGTAGAGCAATGACACCATGACATCCTTGGGCAGCTGCCAGGGTCCCAGCAGCTTTGCAAGCCCACCACTGTTGATGCTTTCCTGGCCACCAGCCTCCTGCACACACTGGTCAGCTATGAACCACCATTTAAAATTTCCTATAAAGTCTTGGAGTGCTAAACATAGCATTGTTCTAGGGCAGGAGTGCACAGCCTATGGCCTGGAGAGCATCAAATTGGGGAAGGCTGGTCTGGGGCAAGGGTTGATGACTGAGGGAACCTACCCTGAGCAGAAGTTGAAGAATGGAAGGCCAAGTACAATTCTTCCCATGTAGCTTCTTCATACTCTCCTTTCCTCATCTTGGTTCCTCCACCCACTCCCATCTGCCTCATTGATTTACCACCTTTTCTTCCTGTCCTTGTGGTTGCTCCCTGAAAAAAGGGGTTGAGGTTGAAGACATCACTCAGCTAGTACATTTATTTTGGTGAAGAGTGCAGGAGGCTTCTCTCTTTCCTAACCTTTGTCTGCTGAGATTTGAAAAACTATCCAATTCCTCTTCACTAGAGTGTCTTTAAATCTTAATTGATGTTCAGATACTGACCACTGGGGGATGCAAGCACTGCCTATGGGATGCCTCCTGTCCTGAGTCCTGTCTTGGCCTATCAAGGCACAGAGATAAGATTATGCTCCCTTTCTGACATAAATGGGAAGGGAGAAGCAGTGGCTTAATAGTGATCTTCACTAGCTCAAATAGAAATGACTTTGCCATTGCGATCTTAGTAGTTTCTCTGTGATTGAGTGAAGTGGAACAAAGAAAGAAAAGGAGAAGGGGTTATATCAGTGTAGCTCTGAAGGTCAAATTCCTCAAATTGACTGATAGCTGCTGTTGTTTAGAGTACTATATTTAGTGAAGGTACCTGGATGCCCTTTAGACATTCACCCAGCTGCATGGGAGTTGTTTCCCTGTGAACAGATACTGTGAATCTAGGAAACATTTGAGTGACCCAAGTACATAGGCAGGAGATGATTTTATGGGTCATTCCACAAAATTGGTACCCCATTCCCAGAGCAGCTGGGAAAACATCTAAAGGGCACCATAATGTTGATGAATTGTTTATTATTTATTTTTATCTATTTCACAAATGTATATACTGCTTCCCAACAAAATTACTAAAGTGGCGAACATAACTCCCACACTAAAATATAACAATAAAATAAGATAAATTTATCTTAATTATCTTATCTCACAATAAAATGAGCATTCTACTTATCAGCAATAAAACTATAACTGCCTGGGCCACACCTCAGTGAAAGCCTGCATAAGGAGAGAGGTCTTAAGGAGTCATCTAAATGGCAAAATTCTAGATACCTGTCTGTGTCAGTTTGAAGTATGTTCCAGGGGGTGGGTGCTGCAACATTAAATGCTCTGTTATTAGTACTCCTAAGGCAAATCAAGACCGTACTGTGCATTGTGTTCTGAGAAACAGGTGTACAAATGTGTAACTATCTAATTTCCTTTCATTGACCTACAGATTGTCTAGGGTGCTCCGCATAGATTGTGTTAGTATAATTTAAAATGCTTAATTGATGATATCCTCATATGCATAGTGTTGATAAAAAATGGATATTTTTCCCTACAGCCAGATTTACAGTAGGCTAGGGAATATAACTTGCAGTTATCAAGCTACAGTTTAATAATATGCAGTATGAAATAAACATTCTTTATGTACATCCCATGATAAATGAAGGAACATAAGTGCATTTTAAAGCTCTTTTTGTTTATAACATGAAAAGAATGTGAATGAGAAGCTAGAAAGCTCTGCCTCTTTGTCATTGAAATATGACATTTGAATGTATGGTTCCTATTGCCTTTCCCTGGTGTTATAACTGATAAACAGCCATCTGTGATATGACTTTTCTGATGTGAGGAATACAAATTCTCTACTAAAAATGTGATGTGACTATGTGAGTATAGTGTAGGCATGAAATTGGTTATTTTAAGATGCATGGATGCATCTTTAGCGAGACTGAAAAGGTGAAATTTTATAAACTGGATAATAGGTATATCAGGTGTTTCTTCTGGGTGCTGTATAATATTGCTTGTATTCTAATGAATATGTCCTGAGTAAGCAAGAAACAAACAGTGTGTTCATACACACTGCCTGGTCACTCCTGCTGCAAGCGTCACATGTGAACCAGGACCTCTGGCTTGTCTCTGACTTGTCTCTCTCCTAACAAGTCAGAGAAATCACCCATGGTTTGTTGTTTGTTTTTTTCTCTGGCTTGTTGGAGGAGAGACAAGCCAGAGATCCAGATTCACACATCATGCTTTGGTCTTTGGTTTGTTTAGCCACTCATCCTTGCAGCTGGAGTGATAAAGCAGCATTGAGGAGCACACTGTTTGTAAACAGTAAGCTAGGATCCCAGAGGAACCCTGGAGGAACAAAACTGGAGGAACCATGGCTTAGTGTGAAATGAGAACCCTACCTGTATGTAATTGCAAAGGATAAGAATGACAACACTTATACAGTTGGGCTTAGATGCCTGTCTAAATCCATATGGATCTCGGCCAATAAAAATGGCATTGCATGCAGTTGTGAAAACACTGAACTTCATGTACTTAATGGTTTTTAGCATTAGTATTAACGAGGAAGAAGAACAAAATCTGATGATTGCATTCCTTGGGGCATGTACAATCTCCATGAAAGGGACAGATTAAAGTAATGAAGGCAGTTGCTTAAAAAGTTGAAGTGTTAAGTTTTGCGTTAGGGCAGTTTAATGGATTTACAATCTAGCAAAAAATTAAGGAATTATTTTGGAATAATCCCTTGTATTGCATTTGTATCCCATTGTTTATCATTCTAGTGATCTTAGAGCAGTTCCTGAACAATTTTCCATCCAGGTACTGACATCTCCAAAGTTTCAGAGGTGGAGAAATCCCTTGAGATTACACAAAGGAATTGTCTTCAAGAGCAGTAAACTCTGTTCTTCTGCTTATTTTCTTGCTTAACCCATACAGGACAGGAAAAAAAGATCAGTGTACATAACCAGACAGATTTTTAGCACCTGCTAGTCTTACTGATTTTGACTGCTAAGTTCAGCTAATGCAATGCTCAGAATTAATCTTCAGTGCATCCTGTTGCAGTCCCATATTATATGACATTTACATATTCATGCAGTAATGCTCACTCATGTATTGCTTGATTTGTTCTTTAAGCGTATCGTAAGGAATGTAAATCGATTGTTCCTGAAATATCTGTTTAGTGGCAGATTATTTGTTTGGTTATACTAAGTAAAACCTGCTTGTAGTTTACTACAACACAGATGTAAGGAATAAGACTCTTAGAATTGCCTTTCTGGGTCAGACCCAAGGTCTATCTAGTCCAGAATTCTGTCTCCAACAAAAATTATCCAGATGTCCTTGGAAGCTTATGAGCAGAACAAGATGGCAGTAGCAATCCTCCCTCTGTTTGCTCTTAGCATCTGGTAATGAAAGATTAATTGCTTTTGAATATGCAAGTTCCATTTTTGGTGTCTTTGGTAATAGTCACTCATCTGTTTCTCCATGAAGTGGCTTTTAAAAGGCCATTTGAACTAATAGTTATCACAGAATCTCATGGCAGTGAATATCATCAGTTAATCGTGTGCTTCAAATTCCAGGACTTTCTAACGTACATAGTTCAGCAAGTATTAAACTGTGAAGAATGGCCTTTGAAACTGCTGACATTATTCATGTTCTTATTTTTTTATTAACAGGAGGAGTGTTTCTTGAATCTGGAGGCTCCTATTTCAAGAGTATGTGGTTATGACACTCCATTTCCTCACATCTTTGAGCCATTCTATATCCCAGACAAATGGAAATGCTATGACACACTTCGGAAAATGATTAATTATTAATCACACAGGTGAGGAAAAGAAATCCATCTAGGTAGCTTGGAGCAAGCCTACGAAGTGTTGGGATTAAATCCTACCATCTCTTAAAACCAAAAATTGTAAGATTGCAGTCCTAAACTCACCTTCTAGGCAGTAAGTCTCATTGAATCCAACAGGATTTACTATTTAGAAAACATGCTTAGTATTAGTAATATTCCTTAACTTAACATCTGGACTAAGGAAAAAATGCAAGTAGGTAAGTGGCTATGGAAGAGATTTTGGTTCCTGAATTAGAGCCAAAATTGTAATTATTTTAATCTCAAAAATATTCTTGAGCCAGTGGAAAGGGCATCACTGTCTCACTTCTCTCTACAGAAGCTCAAGTCTTTTCCTGTACAGGAAATTAGGTCAGATTACTGTGGTAACTGATGCACTGAATTGTCTCCAACCACATCAAAACGTTTTTAGTAACTAATACATTTCCCACTTGGATTGTTACTGTTTATATATCACACAAGAAGAGCCAATCTCGATCAGACCTAGGGTCCATCTAGTCTAGCATTCTATTCACACAGTTGCCAACCAGCTGTCGACAGAAAACCCACAAGCAGGACATGAGTGCAACAGCACCCTCCTGCCCATGTTCCCCAGCAACTGGTGTACATAGGCTTTCTGCCTCTGATACTGGAGGTAGCATAGAGCCATCAGGACTAGTAGCCATTGAAAGCCTTCTCCTCCAGGAATTTATCTAACCCCTTTTTAAAGCCATCCAAATTGGTGGCCATCACTGCATCTTGTAGTAACGAATTCCATAGTTTGACTATGTGCTGTGTTTCTTTTATCTGTTCTGAATATCCCACCAATCAGCTTCATGGTATGACCTTGGGTTCTAGTATTATGTGAGAGGGGGAAAAAAGTCTCCCTATCCACATTCTCCACACCAGTCCCAATACAGATCCCTTTGGGACCCCACTATTTACATCCCTTCATTGGGACAATTTACCATTTACTCCTACTGTCTGCTTTCTGTTTTTTAACTACCCTTATATTGATACTAGTTTTCGTTTAAAAATGTTGTTGCTGCCCATTGTCAAGCCATGATGATTCATATCTGTTATTGTGTTAATTTTTACTGAATAGAAAATGCTTATAATGTATATAGTATCTTGTCATGACACTGCTATATTGTCAGCTGGATTTATCTGGGATGAATCCCTGACCAAGCTGGCAGAGGTGGTCTCAAGTGTGGTGTTGGATGAACCCAGGATGGTGATTCTGGGTGGCTTTAACTTCCATGCTTAGGCTGTGTCTGGAGCTCCAGCTCGGGGACTTTATGGCCTCCATGACAACCATGCGGCTATCTCAGTTGGTCATCGGCCCAGCATATGAAGCAGGGCATACCCTTGATTTGGTTTTTGTTCCAAGCTGATGAATAATCTGCAAATTGGGAAGGTCCAAGTAACACCATTATCATGGTCAGACCATTTCCTGGTAAGGTTTGAACTCATGGAGTTACTTCCCTCCTGCAGGGGTAAGGAGGGTCCACCCCAGGGGATAGATGGAATTCAATGGATTTCTGAAAGCTCTTGGGGAGTTTCCATTGGAGAAAGGTTGTGATCCAGCCGAGGCCCTAGTCTTGCTGTGGAACAGTGAGATGCAGGGGGCCATTGACTTGATTGCACCTGAGTGCCCTCTCTGGCACTGTGGAGCCCACTCTAGTATACTAGGGAGATACAGTCAATTAAACAGGCTGGATGTTGGCTAGAGTGCAAATAGCACAAGACTCAAAGTGGAGATGACCCAGCATGCTCTAGAGCTCAGAATCGTGCCTATTGTGTGGTGGTGTGGGCAGCAAAGAAGGCTTGCTTTGCTGCCTCCATTGTGTCCTCAAGTAGCCATCCAGCTCTTTTGGTTGGTCCAGGGGCTGTTAACACTCTCCCCAACAAATGGGGTCCTGGTCCCCTCAAGGACCTACTGTGACCTTTTTGCATCACACTTTGAGGACAATATCACTCATCTCTGTGGCGAACTTGATGCTGTTGTTAGCACAGTTGCAGTTGAGGTGTCTGATGCCACCATCTGTCCAATTTTGTGGGATCATTTTCAGTTGCTGTGGCTTGATGGCATGGACAAGGTGCTTGCAGCAATGTGACCAACCACCTGCCCTATCAATCTTTGTCCCTCCTGGCTAATAAAAGCTAGCTGAGGGGGGTACAACTGAGTGGCTCCAGGGTGTGGTGAATGCTTCTCTATGGGAAGGGGTGGTTCCTGCTGTCCTTAAGGAAGCAGTAGTACGACCACTCCTGAAGCAGCCTACTCTGGACCCAGTGATTTTAGACAACAGTTGCCCAGTTGGAAATACCCCTTTCTTAGGGAGGGTACTAGAGAAGGTCATGGAGGAACAACTGCAGGGACTCTCGGAGGATGCTGATTATTCGACCCATTCCAGTCTGGGTTTTGATACAATGGTTGATAGTATCGAAAGCTGCTGAGAGGTCCTGCAGAACCAATAGGGACACACTCCTCCTGTTCCTAGTGAGTGTTTTTTGTAGACCCACTGTAGGTTGCAGATCAAAAATGGACAATACCCAAGGAATGTCCCCTTTGTGGAGGTCCTTCAGGAAGTCCCAAGAGGAGGGTGTTGTAGGATGACCATTGAGAGTCATCTTGTGGGTAAGCCCCAGCTCTGGGGAATTTTCTTTTTAACACAATTGTTTTAAAACCTCTTATATTTTTGTACTGCGGTGGGAAGTATGTGTTTCCAGAGGGATGGATGGCGAGATCAGGGAAATAGGGGTACAGTCATTTTGTGGATTGAAGACAAAGAGAAACATGGTGGCTGGGCCGTTATGGGGAAAAGGACTCCAAATACGGTTTCCCCCTTCTGAGCCATCTCTCAGCCAGCAGGATCTGAGTTGTCTTGGTGACATTCCCCCTGGGTTGAAGGTATTGAATGTTGGGGATCAATAAAAATAGCAACCATCCAAGACTTAATCTTGGATGGGAATGCTGACCTAGCTCATATAACATAGACCTAATTGAACTAAATGGGGGTGTATGTGCCTCTTTCCCAGCTTTTCCTTTCCGGATTCTCTGTGCAGCAGCAAGCAAGAACTGGGGTGGGGGGCAGGGAGGTAAGATTGCAGCAGTCTATTGTTATTCCATCCTCCTGACTGCCCTTTCCAGCAGTCTTCCAGTTTTGTGTGTATTCCTAAAAGTTGGTTCCTGGGAGAATAGGTGTACTGGTGTACTGCCCACCTGCCATTTGGCAGATATGTTGGAGTCTTCCAGGTTTGTGGTATTGGGGGACTTTACATTTATGCCAAGACCATCCATTCAGGAGTGGCTCAGGTTTTCATGGCCTGTCCCAAGTGGTTTCTGGGCACATTCTTGATCTTGTAGAATGATGGACATCTTGGTGAGGTCGAGCTTTTGATAGTTCCTTTATCAGACAAGTCACACTACCTGGTAGGGCTTAGGCTTGTTAGACCTCTGAGCCTTTGCAGGGCTGGAGAACTGAATAGGATAATCCTTCCCAGGAGAGAGATGGATCCAGATTGTTTCCTAGCAGCAATTGCGGATTTTCCTGTTAGCTTGACAGGCAATTATATCTGAGTCCTGTTTGATCTTTGGAACAGAGAAATGTCACAGGCAGTTAACACGATCACTGAGTCCCCTCTTCTCCTTAGTAGAATCAAACAAGCTCCTTGATTCTCTGCAGAACTTGCTGTGATGAAACTCGTGGTATAATGGCTTGAGTGACTTTGGTGGAAGACTTGGACAAATCTGATTAAACACCATTTAGAGCCCATTCTAGGGCCTGTTCTGTGGCAGTGATGGGAAAGAAATATTTTCTGTCATCATTGCATCTGCAATGTCCACCAGTAGAGCAGCAGTGGAGAATTGCAAGCAATTCAACCTGCTAAGTCCAAAAGATCAGATAAATCCATAGTATAAGACAGTATCCGACAAGAGATAAAAAGTGGTTTAAAATGTCAGTGAAGAAACTGGAAAAGGAGAAGAGATGCATGACTGAGATAAGAAAAATAAATTCCAAAAGAAGAGTAAGAAGAAGAAAATGGAAGAACCAAGAGGCAGCTCCTTGTGGTACTAATGCAGTGTCCTCTTTCTGGCTCCAAGGCAGGAAGATGTTATGTAGCAGCCTTGGGCCAGAGGTGGGGCTAGACTAATTAAAGGCATTCACAGGTTTTTTCCTATGGTAGTGGTAATATATATGGTAGTCGCAATATATTCCTATACAGCAGTGTGTCCCAGTATTTTGATGCCTGCAGCACATTTTTTCTAGATTAAAATTGGAGGAACTATAAACTCATTCAAATAGTTACATATTATATTTATGATCAGCTTCCCGAACAATGAGCAGACACCAGCTGTGGGATGGTCTGGTCAATATTTTCTTTGGATTCTCTTCCTCCTCCTGTTGTCCAGTCACTCAGAAATGGGACTGTGCCTTCTGGGCAATACTGATTCTCTTTCGTTTCCCCTACATACGTCATCTGTAGTACAGGCTATGTCAGAGAATCCCAGTGCATTTTTAACACACTTTGTCAGGATGATATTGCTGCTAATGGCTTTGATCCAATAATGTCTGAGCAGAAAAGTACTTCTGTTTGTGCAAGCTATCCTGAATTCCTCTGATCTCTGTATCCCGCTGCAGCCCCCATTCCCCATTCCATGCAGTTGTACAGGGTCCGTCAACCCCTAGGAGTGTCTTTTGGGGGACATAGAGGTGTAGTGGGGAGGAGACAGGAAAGCCCTACTGTACAAGCGGATTTCTGTTCTCCCTGTGTCCAATCCTAGAGAGATTAAGATCAATGCTTCATGAGGCATCCTCGCTCTCAGGGTCTAGGGTGGTTGATGCATCCATGATGATAGCTTAGTTTTGCAGAGCATACTTCAGCCTATTTCTTTCTTTAATTTATAATATTGACTTTACTATAAAATAATCCCAAAGCAGGATTCAAAACCAATAAAACACAATAAAAGCATCAACTGGTAAAACAGGAGAACAGACACATAGATAAGTAACTTTACTAGATGCAATAGATGGAGATTCATTGCCATATAACATATGGATGTCTGCTTATAACCAGCTGGCTATATAAAAGAGCATACTGAAGCACCTATGGCAAACATATCTAACCAAGCAACATCTTAGCAGCAAGCTTGAAGGAGCAGAGTTCTTCACATGGTGTCCCTGGTTATAGAAAGGGATGTTTTAGTGAAGTTAGTGCCTCTTGTGAGACACAGACTTCCCCACAAAGGAACTTAGAACTGGAGTCACTGTTGTCTCTACGAGAACACTGGATTTAATTAAAATGCATATATAATGTTCTGTGAAGGTGAACAAGCTTTCATATGTTCATACAATGGTATATATGAAATGTGAGATACACAGCTCAATCCTATATGCATTTACTCAGATATAAGTCCTACTGTATTCAGTTGTGTTACTCCTGGGCAAGGTTACATAGGAACGCAACTTAAATGTTTATGGTCTGCATGTTAAATTATTTATATGCACATAACTTGTAACATGTTCTATTTCTGTTTCTACTAAGGTAAGAAGAACAAGAAGAAAATGCAGTTGCTATCAACGGAGCTATTAACATCAAACTGGGATTTATTTTACTTTATTTTTATAGAGAAGAACTATGTAAGATTATTTTCTCAAATTTATTATTATAGATATTCATTTTGGCTATTCATCAAAAGCTCAAAATTTCTGCCAACTAGTGGGATCAAGAATGGGCAGGTGATTACTGTAGAATATTGATTGTGATACTCCCTGCCCCCCCCCACACTTTTCACATTAAAGAACTGCTAAAATATTTTACCATATCAATTAAGTCTTGGATTGCACTCAATAAACATACTGTAATCAAGAGGCCTTTGGTCTGCGTTTTTTGCCTTCATAAATTTATGTTTACAATAATTCACAATAAACCTATTATGTGTATTAACCTAAAACTGGCTGTGATTGTACACTTTGGCATCAAGATTGCGTGATCAGTGGCCATAAACTGTCACTTTGTTTTTTAAACCCAGCACACTTAAGTTGGAATTATAAGACCACCTGTGACCCCATCCCTATCATAACAAATATTACCATTAACACAGTCTTTAAATACGTTTGCTGGCTCAAAGCTTATTTAAGTGGATGGAGGGTGGCAAAACTAATGAGGACAGTAATAAATTGCAAACGTAATAGGGATATGGCAGCAGTGGGCAACGTGGGCGGTGGGCTTGCTGCAGCCCTCCCAGAGGACATCTTGCACCCCCCCATTGGGTCCACTGCTGCTGCAGTGCAACCCCCACTACTGCTGTGTTGCCAAATTCCCAACAATTCTGCTGGGAAGCTAGGAACGTGGGGAGCACACACCTTGTTCCCAAAAGAATCGTCCTCCCCCAAGCCCCACCAAACTGCTGTTTTCTGCTGGAAAACAAGGCACATGCTCCCAGAGCACCTTGTTTTGCAGCAGAATTGCTGGGAATGCAGCTGTGTGGCCACTTAGGGCTGCAGCTGCTGTGGTACGGAAGGGGTTTGGCCCTCAGAGGGTCCAATGTGGCACCCCAACCCACTGCATTGCCCACTCCTGGTATATGGTATGCTTTGAAATAGTGGTTACACAATCCTCACCCACCCCTTTCACTATGTGTAGATAGGTTGGGGAGCCAGGGACTATTGCAGTTATTTGGTGCATGTAAATTAGGGTTATGCACTAACCAAAGATTCAGTTTAGATCCTGCTTTCATAATTCGGACAGCAGCCTAATTGGGAAACTAAACCACTTCAGAGGCCACCTGATATGACTCTGGTCCGAATCAGAACCTCAGTTCAGGAAATCCAAAGCTTTATGCCTCCCAATTGGCCATCATTGAAAAATCAACCAACAGCTATAACGTTTCTGTCTTTAGACATATTTGGACATTTTCAGGCAGAGTAGCCCCTTCTGATGTGATAAGTCCTGCCATATTCCAGACAGAGAGTTGCGGGGGTTTTGGTGCAAGGGCAGCGGTTACAGTTTCAGGGTTATCAAAAAATAATTTAAGTACCCACCTGTTTCTGTTGGGTAATTTGTACAAAAATGACATACATCAAATTCTGAAGGATGGGTTCAGGTTTTTTGTGCTAGGTATCTTTAAAATTCCCCTTCATGGATCACTGCCTTGTTGTGGCGAAGGGGCTTGCGTAACTCAATGAAGCCATAAGCTATGCCGTGAAGGGCCACCCAAGACGGACAGGTCATGGCAGAGAGTTCTGACAAAATGTGGTCCACTGGAGAAGGAAATGGCAACCCACTCCAGTATTCTTGCCAAGAAAACCCCATGGAATGTATCACAAGGCTAAACGAGATGACGCCGGAAGATGAGCCCCTCAGGTCGGAAGGTGTCCAATATGCTACTGGGGAAGAGCAGAGGGTATTTCCAAGTAGCGCCAGAAAGAGTGAAGCGGCTGGGCCAAACCCGAAAGGACACTCAGCTGTGGATGTGTCTGGTGGTGAAAAGAAAATCCGATGCTGTAAAGAACAATATTGTTTAGGAACCTGGAATGTCAGATCAATGAATCAAGGTAAGCTGGAGGTGGTCAAACATGAGATGGCAAGATTGAACATCGACATCTTGGGAATCAGCGAACTCAAATGGACAGGCATGGGCGAATTTAATTCAGGTGACTATCATATCTACTATTGTGGGCAAGAATCCCTTAGAAGAAATGGAGTAGCACTCATAGTCAACAAAAGGGTGGGAAAAGCAGTACTGGGGTACAATCTTAAAAATGATAGAATGATCTCAGTACGAATCCAAGGCAAACCATTCAACATCACAGTAATTCAAGTCTATGCCCCAACCACTGAGGCCGAAGAAGCTGAGGTTGATCGGTTCTATGAAGACCTACAACACCTTCTAGAACTAACACCAAAAAAAGATGTCCTCTTCATCATAGGGGATTGGAATGCTAAAGTAGGAAGTCAAGAAATCACCGGGATAACAGGCAAGCATGGCCTTGGTGTACAAAATGAAGCAGGACAAAAGCTAATAGAGTTTTGCCAAGAGAACATGCTGATCATAGCAAACACTCTTTTCCAACAGCACAAGAGGCGACTCTACACATGGATATCACCAGATGGTCAATATCGAAATCAGATTGATTATGTCCTTTGCAGCCAAAGATGGAGAAGCTCCATACAGTCAGTAAAAACAAGACCTGGAGCTGACTGTGGCTCAGATCATGAGCTGCTTCTTGCAAAATTTCGGCTTAAATTGAAGAACGTCGGGAAAACCACTAAACCGTTCAGGTATGACCTAAATCATATCCCTGATGAATATACAGTGGAGGTGAGGAATAGATTTCAGGGATTAGACCTGATAGACAGAGTGCCTGAGGAACTATGGACGGAGGTCCGTAACATTGTTCAGGAGGCAGCAACGAAATCCATCCCAAAGAAAAAGAAATGCAAGAAAGCAAAGTGGCTGTCTGATGAGGCTTTACAAGTAGCTCACGAAAGAAGGGAAGCGAAAAGCAAGGGAGAAAAGGGAAGATATACCCAACTGAATGCAGAGTTCCAGAGAATAGCAAGGAGAGACAAGAAGGCCTTCTTAAATGAACAATGCAAAGAAATCGAGGAAAACAACAGAATGGGAAAGACTAGAGATCTCTTCAAGAAAATTGGAGATCTCAAGGGAACGTTTTGTGCAAAGATGGGCATGATAAAGGACAAAGAAGGCAGGGACCTAACAGAAGTAGATGAGATTAAGAAGAGGTGGCAAGAATACACAGAAGAACTATACAGGAAAGATCTGAATGTCCCTGATAGCCATGATAGTGCGGTCACTGAACTTGAGCCGGACATCCTAGAGAGTGAAGTCAAGTGGGCCTTAGGAAGCATTAGTAACAACAAAGCTAGCGGAGATGACAGTATTCCAGCCGAGCTATTTAAAATCCTAAAAGATGATGCTGTTAAAGTGCTGCATTCAATATGCCAACAAATCTGGAACACTCAACAGTGGCCACAAGACTGGAAAAGGTCAGTTTACATTCCAATTCCAAAGAAGGGCAACGCCAAAGAGTGTTCAAACTACCGCACAATTGCGCTCATTTCACATGCCAGCAAGGTGATGCTCAAAATCCTACAAGCTAGGCTTCAGCAGTATGCGAACCGAGAATTACCGGAAGTACAAGCTGGGTTTAGAAGAGGCAGAGGAACTAGAGATCAAATCGCCAACATTCGCTGCATCATGGAGAAAGCAAGAGAATTCCAGAAAAATGTCTATTTCTGCTTCATTGACTACGCTAAAGCCTTTGATTGTGTGGATCACAACAAACTGTGGCAAATTCTTAAAGTGATGGGAGTACCAGAGCACCTTACCTGCCTCCTGAGAAACCTGTACGAGGGTCAAGAAGCAACAGTAAGAACCAGACATGGAACAACCGATTGGTTCAAAATTGGGAAAGGAGTACGACAAGGCTGCATATTGTCACCCTGCTTATTTAACTTATATGCAGAGTACATCATGAGAAAGGCCGGGTTGGATGAATCAGAGGTCGGAATTAAGATTGCTGGGAGAATTATCAACAACCTCCGATATGCAGACGATACCACCCTAATGGCAGAAAGCGAAGAGGATCTCAAGAGCCTCTTGTTGAGGGTGAAAGAGGAGAGTGCAAAAGCTGGTTTGAAACTCAACATTAAAAAAACGAAGATCATGGCATCTGGCCCCATCACTTCCTGGCATATGGAAGGGGAAGAAATGGAAGCAGTGACAGATTTTACTTTCTTGGGTTCCAAGATCACCGCAGACGGTGACTGTAGCCATGAAATTAAAAGACGCTTGCTCCTTGGGAGGAAAGCTATGGCCAACCTAGACAGCATAGTAAGAAGCAGAGACATCACCTTGCCGACAAAGGTCCGTCTAATCAAAGCTATGGTTTTCCCAGTAGTAATGTATGGCTGTGAGAGCTGGACTATAAGGAAGGCTGAGCGCCGAAGAATTGATGCTTTCGAACTGTGGTGCTGGAGAAGACTCTTACGAGTGCCCTGGACTGCAAGGAGGTCAAATCAGTCCATCCTAAAGGAAATCAACCCTGAGTGCTCATTGGAAGGACAGATAATGAAGCTGAAGCTCCAATATTTTGGCCACCTAATGCGAAGAGAAAACTCCCTGGAAAAGACCCTGATGCTGGGAAAGACTGAAGGCAAAAGGAGAAGGGGACAGCAGAGGATGAGATGGCTAGATAGCATCACGGATGCAATGAATATGAACTTGAGCACGCTCCGGGAGAGAGCGCAGGACAGGAAGGCCTGGCGTGCTATGGTCCATGGGGTCACGAAGAGTCGGACACGACTGAACGACTGAACAACAACAACAATCTTTAAAATTGATTGGGGCGGGGGGGGGGTTGAATAAAAAGGGATTCACTCCCTCCCACACATGGTTTTGTTGAAATGTTTTTATCAAACATAATGGAGGTGCCCCTAAGTGAGTAACTTATAAAAATTTCAGGACAGATGCAATAGCTAGACGTTATTTTATTTACTTACTTACTTACTTACTTACTTACTTATTTACTTACAATATTTATATACTGCTCCACATCAGAAGATTTTGGAGCGGTGAACAACATGATAAAATAATAAAACAACAGGTTAAAAGAGTTAAAACAAAAAAAAGACAAACCCCAACAATGTGGAATTTAACAAACCATGGCTGGTCATGCAAGGAAGGCCTCTTAAAATAACGTATTCAGGAGGTGCCAGAAGGAAGACAATGTTGGCGCCTGCCTGACCTCTGATGACCTTGGTGACCGGGCAGGTTGGTAAGGAAGGAGGCACTCTCTCAGGTATTCTGGTCCCAAGTTTTTTAGGGCTTTGTACACTAGTACTATTACCTTAAACCTGGTCCGGTAGCGAATAGGCAGCCAGTGCAGTTCCCTTAGCAAAGGAGTTACATGCTGAAAAGGGGTGGCCCCCGACGACAGCCGAGCTGCTGCGTTCTGTACTAGCTCCAACTTCCAGACCAGCCTTAAGGGCAGCCCCCATAGAGCGCATTGCAGTAATCCAGTCTTGAGGTTACTAATGCCTGTACCATCGTGGTCAAGCTGTCCAGGAAAGGCTGTAGCTGGCGAGCCAGCCGAAGCTGGTAAAAGGCACTCTGAGCAGCCGCGACCACTTGGGCCTCCAGTGACAATGATGGATCTAGGAATACCCCCAGACTATGGACCTGATCTTTCAGAGGGAGTGCAGTCCCATCCAGAACAGTCAATGAGCCTATCTCCTGGACCCGGGACCCACTCACCCCCAGGGCTTCCATCTTGCCAGGATTCAGCTTCAGTTTATTGGCCCTCATCCAGCCCATTACTGAGTCTAGGCACTGATTCAGGACATGCACAGCCTCTCCTGATTCAGTTGTCGCAGAGAGATAGAGCTGCATGTCATCAGCATACTGATGGCATTTAGCTCCAAATCCCCTAATGACCGCTCCCAGCAGCTTCATATAGATGTTAAACAACATTGGGGACAAGATGGTACCCTGCGGCACCCCATAGCTCAATTGCCAGGGGGCCGAGGAATAGTCACCCAATGTTACTCTCTGAAATCGGCCTCTTAGGTAGGACCAGAACCACTGTAGCACAGTTCCTCCAATACGCATCCCACAGAGTCAATCCAGAAGGATACCATGGTCGATGGTATCAAAAGCTGATGAAAGATGGAGCAGAATTAACAGGGTTGCACTTCCCCTGTCCCTCTCTTGATAAAGGTCATCAATCAGGGCGACCAAGCCTGATTCAGTCCCGTAACCAGGACAAAACCCAGACTGAAATGGGTCTAGATAATCAGTATCCCCCAAGAGTGCCTGCAGATGGTCCGCCACGACCCTCTCAAGTACCTTCCCTAGAAAAGGGGTATTTGCGACTGGGCGGTAGTTGTCTAATACCGTTGGGTCCAGAGTTGTCTAATACCGTTGGGTCCAGAGTGGGCTTCTTCAGGAGTGGCCGCACTACTGCCTCCTTAAGGACAGCAGGGACCAATCATTTATCACTCCCTGGACCCACCCAGTCATACCCCCTCGGGTACCCTTTATTATCCAGGAGGGACAGGGATCAAGAGGGCACGAGCATCTTGCCCACATCATCAGGCCATAGCAACTGGAACCGATCCCCCAAAATTGGGCAGATGGTGGCAGTACTCGACTGGTACTGCACCAACAACAGCATGAAGGTCACTGCGAGACAAGCGATTTTGTCCTCAAAGTGCGATGCAAAAAGGTCACAGCGGGTCCTCGACAGGGCCAGGGCCCCATTTACTGGGGAAGATGTTAACAACTGCCGGACCACCTGGAAGAGCTCCGCTGGATGGCTACACAATGGAGGCAGCAAAATAAACCTGCTTTGCTGCCCACACTGCCACACAGTAGGCACAATTATGCACTCTAGACTGTGCTCGGTCGTCTTCACTTCAAATCTTGCGCCGTTTATGCTCTAGCCAACTTCCAGCCTGTTTCATTGACTGCAGCTCCCCAGTATACCAGGGATCAGAACGGGTTCCACAGTGCTGGAGAGGCACTCGGGTGCAATCAAGTCGATGGCCCTCCGCATCTCACTGTTCCACAGTGAAGCCAGGGCCTTGGCTGGATCACCAGCTCTCTCCACTGGAAAATCCCCAAGAGCATCCAGAAATCCATTGGATTCCATCAGTCTCCTGGGGAGGACCATCCAAATAGGTCCCCCTCCCACAGGAGGAGAGTAATGCCGTAAGTTCAAATCTCACCAGGAAATGGTCTGACCATGACAATGGGGTTACTTGGAGCCCCCCAATCTTCAGACTACCCATCTCACAAGTTGGAGCAAAAACCAAATCAAGGGTGTGTGCCCTGCTTCATTTGTTGGCCGATGACATACTGAGACAGCCCCCTGGTTGTCATGGAAGCCATGAAGACCTGAGCTGGAACTCCGGAGACAGCCTCAGCATGGAAGATGAAGTCACCCAGAACCACTTTTATTTTTTATTTATTATTAAATTTATTAATCGCCCATCTGGCTGGTCACCCAACCACTCTGGGCGATGTACAGCGTATAATAAAACAGTTTAAAACAAAATTCTACAATAAAAACATTTTCTAAAATACTCTAACCCACCCCAAATGCCTGCCTGAACAATCACGTTTTTAATGCACGACGGAAGCTCATTAAAGAGGGGGCATGGCGGAGTTCCCTAGGGAGGGAGTTCCGCAGAGTGGGGGCCACCACAGAGAAGGCCCTCTCCCTCGTCCCCACCAGTCTAGCTGTCCTGGCTGATGGGACAGAGAGAAGGCCATCCGAGGCTGCTCTTGTTAAGCGGCCTGTCTGGTGTTGCTGGAGGCGCTCCTTAAGATAGGCTGGGCTGGAACCATATAGGGTTTTAAAGGTCAAAACCAACACCTTGAATTTGGCCCGGAAAACAACTGGTAACTAGTGCAATTCCTTCAGCACTGGAGTGATGTGATCTCGCCGGCGGCTGCCTTTAATCGGGCGAGCTGCCGCGTTCTGTACCAGCTGCAGCTTCCGAACTGTCTTCAAGGGTAACCCCACGTAGAGCGCATTGTTGTTGTTGTTCAGTCGTTCAGTCGTGTCCGACTCTTTGTGACCCCATTGACCATAGCACGCCAGGCATTACAGTAGTCTAAACGAGAGGAGACCAGGGCATGTATTACCGATGGGAGTAGATGGTTGGGAAGGAAGGGGCGCAGCCGCCATATCAGATGGAGTAGGTACAGCGCTGTCTGGCTCACAGCTGACACCTGAGCCTCCATGGACAGCTGGGAGTCCAAAATGACCCCCAGGCCGCAGACCTGGTCTTTCAAAGGTAGTCCTGGGTTCCTCACTGTCCTGGGTTCCTCCAACACCACACTTGCGACTGCCTCTGCCAGCTTAGCCAGGGAGGATGCTGGGCAGCAGAGTGGGCAGTCCACCAGCAGCATCCCCAATCTGTCTCTATGGCCCAACACCAGGTGCAACCCTTCAAGGCCCACTCCAAGGTGGAGTGGTCTCCTGGTGATAGAGATGAACCACATTTATGTTATCATAAATAACAAAGAGTTTGAGGCATTTGATGTGCATTTAACAATAGTTCTTATCACCACTATATACACAATAATGTGTGTATGGAACAGTCTCTCACACACCACAAGAAATACACTAGGAGAGAAAGTGATGTATTGCAGTAGTCGGAGACTAGAGACACACACAGTCAAAACCAATAACGGGTAAGGACAGTGACACTGCCTATACACAGTATCTAACAAGTAGCAAGCAACCATCAAAACAGATTCAAACAACAGCGAGAATGAATGAAAAATACTAAGAACTTGATTTTAGGCCTTTCCAATCCAGTCCTATCCTAAGACAGGATTCATATGTCAAATATGAGGATGTCCAGAGTGTAGTGAGAAATGGCTGTCCACACACTGCCCAGGTTTGCACGTAACACTAAACCAAAAATTCTGGCTTAATAAGCTAGGATATGCACAAGCAGTGTGGACTCAGCTTGGTTCCTTTGTACAAGCGAACAAACACAGCAGGGCTCATCCCCTAATCATAGTGTGCAAATCCAGAACCATGGTTAATGGTTGCAAACAAACCAGGATCCTTAAGCCAATTTTAAATGTGAGTTAAAGCTGACTTCTGATCCTGGCTTGTTTGCAAGCACTTGATTCTAGGTTTGCACATCACAGGAAGCCATGATTAAGTGCTGAATCCTTGCTTATTTTGCAGTTTGTGTGAAGGGAGAAGCAAAGTGGCAGTGTGTGGGTGTATATCACTAATGTGTATCCTAGCTTATTAAACCAGGATTTTTGGTAGGGCTGTGCATGGACTTCCAAGATGAGCTCAATTTGGTTTGCGCTGATTGGTGTGTTTGTGTGTGTGTGTGTAACTTGCCTCGGCCTACAAAGCCAAAGCAGGATTCGGACATCTGAATCCCACATTGCCCCCCCCAACACACTGCCCAGCCCCCAGCTCCTTACCTGGGCCCTTAGGCTTTTTCCATGTGGGAGGGGGCACCACTGCCGCTGGGGGAGCCGTCACTGGCACTGCCAGGGGGAGCCACTGCCGGCCGCCACCGCCACCAGCTCCTAGTCCCTCTGGAGCACGCCAGGTCGCCAGCAACTGTCTTCTTGTTCCGGGGGATGGGGGAAAGCCATTTTTAAAATAGTGACTCCCTGTATTTCTGGGTTTTAAAACGGCTCCCCCACCATTTTTAAAAAGGCTCCCCCACCCCCCCAGAACAACAAGACGGCTGCCAGCACGCATCCATAGGACCCAGGTAAGGAGCTGAGGGCTGGCCAGTGGCATGGCGGCTGGCTTCCGGGTCGCGCTAAAGTGCACTGAAGCAGTGCTTCGCACTTGGAGGCAGCCCGAAGCTCCCTGCTTCGACTCAGAACTCGGGCTTCGTGCCAAAGCAGTGCACAGCCCTCATTTTTGGCTTAGCATGTGTGAACCCAGCCACTATATGTCAAAACTGCAGTAATACACGAGTAAGTTTGGGAATAACTATTTGCCAGATGTACCAATGATTCGCATAGGGTTGGAAGTGCTCCCTCTGATTCTGCTCTCTAGGAAAAGGAGTACTTTTCTGTTTTTTTTTACTAAATAAATTGGAAAATATTTCTCCTCGTGCCTTTAGGCATAGTTATGAATGTGTATAATTAAGAACATTAGGGGGTGGTTTTACAATCTGGGAGCGTCACAGAAATACTTCTGTGATCTGGGATCTAGTTAAGAAAAATATGAATGTTTCTAAATTAGTTAATTTTAGCTATTCAAACCATTGCATTTCACTTAGTAACATATGGTTCTGAAGAAGATAACCTACATTTTGATGCATTTTAAAATAATAAGAATTAGATGCATTGCACTGATGATTGCAACTTATTTTCAATTTCAGTGCTGCTCTCAAATCCTTGTCTAGATGGCAGTGTACACCTATTCAACCTGTATTTGTGGACTAATGCCCTTAGAATGTGTTTACCACACATAAAAAGATACTTGTGGATGTGAAAAATTTACATGCTTCATGCCAAAATGCAACACATGACAATGAAACCCTCAGTAAGGAAGCCACAAGCAAAATGTATCTTAATATTGCAGTCCTAGTATCTCATACGCCTAAACATTTTGGAAGCTAAGTTTTTAATGCAAAGTTAACATAAGAATTGTTAGCTCTGTTTTAACATTCACTGTTAAAATAAAATATAAGATTATAATTAATCTTGGTAGTTTGCATGTGTTCATTTTATAAACTGTATTACAGGCATATTGTTTGGAAGATATAAAAATAATCTACACTGATTCCTGACTAGCATAAAATGACAAATGCAACTGTATGAGCACATTCTATTCCAAACTTCCCTCCTGTTATAAATACAATTTCTTCAGGCCTCTCTTGCTTTTCACATTTGTTAGAATATGAAGCTGTTCATGAAGTAATAAATTCAACATGACTAAATATCTCTCCCATTCGGCCTATATGCTAATGAGAAGTTCCATAGTCAGGCTTTTGAGAATCTGAGAACCCATCTTGTACATAGCATGATTATGTGAATCTACTCTCTAAAATCATTAAGGCCCTCTGGATCTAACTCCAGCTTCAAGAAAGGTTGAATTCCTGCCTTGGCCCAGCCTTACTCTTACAGTGCCTGTGAGAGATAGGTAGAAATAAGGTCTGATAATCACAAGAGAGGCAAGAAGTGAACAGGGGCAAGAATAGAGGAAGAGCCATGCTGGATCAGACCAAGGGTCCATCTAGTCTAGCCAGCACTCTGTTCACACAGTGGCCAACCAGCTGCCTGTGGGAAACCCAAAAATAGGACATGAGTAGCACCCTCCCACTTGTATTCCCATTTATCAAGGAATATAGCTAAAGTTTGGTGTTCTGATTTTTTTTCAGAGATATCAAGACAATCATCATTTTTTAAGGTTTGATAACCCAAAGATAGGCTTGATAACCCAAATATAAGTCTAATCTCATGCTTCTAGCTATTGCAGGCATTGATTTAGTATAATGCTGCTTGGAGAGCAATCCTATGGCCATTAGACACTGTCTAGATGGCCATAGGATTTTTTGGTTTCTGGGAACTGAGGTCATCTGGCCTCAGTTTCCAGAAACCGTGTTCCCTGCCCCTCCATTGCCCCCTTGTACCTGGCGTGGTTCTTTCCATGCTGCTGCCGTCTCCATGCTCGTAAATGGAGCGCAGAGAGGGTGAAAAGGGGATGGTCCCAGGGGCAGGGTGGGGAGGAGACCACAGAAGCCACTTCAGACAGCTTTCTATCGGGTCTCCGGGCCCCTTCCCTCTCTGAAGCCATCAAGCTATGGCTAGATGCATGTCTAGCCATAAATGCAGGGCAGCTGAAGCACAGAGGAGAGGATCCTCTCCAGGCTGTGTTCATCTTGCATTGGATAGGTATCGGCTTCCAAGTTCAGAGGCTGATGTCTATATCCATATGATGGTGCTCATAATGAGTTAGGTAGCGCTTGGCACTGTTTATGGTAATTTCAACACTTGCTTACTTCCTGTACTGTGGTTAGGTTTGCTGTTGATATTGAACACTGAGTTCCAAATAGCTTCCGTTGTGCAAAAAATATGTCCCCAACACAATGGAAGTGCCTGGAATATCATGATTTGCATTTTTAAAGGGTGCTGCCTTTCAGCTAACAGATAAGAATGATGAACTTGGATATGGAGTGGAGGGCAAAGGGGCCTTAGTAGATTTGGAAAACTAGTAATACTAAACAATGACAGTAGCTCATGAAAACAGCCAATAGCTTGTAAATTGCCTAGCTTCACCTCCCCGATTTAGAATCTAATAGCTGATAAGCTATTGTCAAAAAGAAAAATGACGCAACCAGGATTGTCTCAAAAGATTGTTGGATAGCGTTTTTGTAGTCTTGATTTCTTACAGCCAATTTCTACATATATTCTTTCTTATGCTGTCACTGGAAAAGTTCCTTTGAATTTATTGATTTGTTTTTAACAACTATCAATAAATGTTAGTCTGCTTAGTTTTTGTACTACTTTAAAATTACAGATGCTAACAGTTTCAATTATTTGCTAAATGGCATGAAAGCTTTACTGTGTTTCTTAAAATCAAGTGAAATCTTTATTTTTCTCTCCTAGGGCCCTAGAGAAAGTAAGTTTTGCAGTTAATTCCATTGTTAATGCCTTACATTTACAGCGCAAGAAAAGCAACAGTCTGCCTTGAAACAGGAAACCCTTCAGTAAACAGCTACCATAATCATGTTTTTGCATATGTGTGAGTGTGTATTCTGAATGGTTCACATTAAATGACCCACTTCTGGCACTCAGACATGAAAAATTGCTTTGAGGAAGTTTTGTGTCTTTTGCCTATGTTATGAAGTCTGGCCTGGATTTATGAATTATGCTAATGAAGATGTGTTATGCCTGATTGAGCTTCACTAATATGTCCTCTTACCTTAGAAACATTTAGTGGAAGGATTTTGCATTTTGATTATTCTGTTTGATATTGGGAAGGAATTGTCCCCCGTGTCAAAAATAATTGATGCAATTTGCAGTTTCTGCCTCCTTTGTATGCCTTGCTTTGACCAACTGGGCTTTTACTAAAGATATTGAACATATTACTTAATAATGGGTAATTCTGGTTTACTGCTTCTTGTTTTTGTTTTTCCTGTGTTAAAAAGGACAAATCTTTCAAGGAAGAACTTCTTTCAGTATATTAGACGACCTGTAGGTCCTTTGTTCGGTTTGTTTTTTTTTGGCTCAGAGATAACCATTCAGAATTGGGTTGTATCCAATGTTAGTCCTACTTAGAGTAGACCCATTGAAATGAATGGGATTAACATTGGATTCAATCCAGCGCAATTCTTGTTCAAGCTCACTGAATACTTTAGACCATTGATTATGCCAATTTAATATTGCTACAAACATGCTGTTGTTTCAGTCCAGCTTGTTATAACTGTAAGAGAACTGAAGTCAAAGAATTGTAGGAACTTGGTTTGGAGATTAGGCTTCCTATGGCATACCAGCCCTCCTAAAGTTCGGTCTTTGATGTGAATCATGAATACTTAGCACATTCCATGTAAAGACTGCCTAGCAGTGGTAAATCAACGCATGATGTTTCAGGCTATTACAGAGCTTGAAGAGGTTCACCGTTCCACAAGTAAGTCACGACAAACGTTAATTCCCATTTATTCCATTATATCTGCTCTAAGTCTGGATCTAACCCACTGATTTCAATTAAAATGTTAAGTATGTGCTTAAATATCTTTTATTTGGAAAACAATGGGACTTCAAAGTGCTTACTGTTGTTTAGATCATACCTAGTGCTAGGTATTTTAGGAACCCAGCTGATGTGTGATTGTTTTGAACTGAATATAATTAGCTATTAACAATCCCTATGTCAGATGTTGAAATTGGAATTGGGTATAAATAGTAATGATAAAAATGATCCAAGACCTGATTGGATGAATATGTGAATATGCATTGATTGCATGATTGGCTGAACAAATATAATAGATGTAAATATTTACCTTCTAAAGAAATGGTAATGTATACTGATACTAGAATCTGGGATAATCTTTGCCCATTTGTTCCTATGTATTTAAACTTGGATCAACTCATACTTGCCATCTCGAAGGACTGTGAAGGCCTGGCTCCAAGTACCCATGGGGTTTCTGTGCCTGTCTTGCCTATGGAAGCAATACCTGGAGGAAATGTAAGGAGAGCTGCCAGTAAACCCCAGCATTTCTGGACTTGCTCTCTAGATGTGTGTGTGTGGGGAAGAGGGAGTTGGTTGGTCCAGAGACTTATTGAGATCCTAAGATGCCCAAAATGGAGTCAAAATGTCCCAAAGCATCTATGCCTTTCATGAAGGCACGACTCGCAGAACAATACAAGCTTGCTGTGGTCTTGAGACTTCCATGCCTGCTTCTGTTTGCCTCCTTCATGATGAAGACAATGTCTTACCTGTCCTCCGACTTCCACAGGTAACTTTGAAGGTAGTGTGGGTGGCAGGGATGTAACAGCTCATACTAGGAAGAATAGAGGAAGGCCTTATGTGTTCCTTGTCTTGTGTGTTTTTTCCAGGGAGGCCAAGCATTATGGGAACTACAAGTGCCATGATTCCACACCACCCCCATGTTTGGAAGTATCCAGGGCCTCCCTATGTCTTCTAGCGAGAATTGGTACATCTCCTCTGCCTCTTCCATTGCTAATTAGTAGTACACTTATTAGTAAAAAGTGTGACAGTGATAGCAAGAAGGGTTCAATCCAAGCTCTGTGTGTGTGTGTGTGTGTGTGTGTGTGTGCGTGCGTGCGGAATATGCACTGGATGGCCAACAGGCCAATTGACAATCTGATAAAAATGAGGGGGTGTTTTTTTCAGATGTCCTGCAGACATCCTCTTAATTCATGGGATTTTGACAAGCGGGAATTCACCTATCCCTAAAAAACCAAGTCACTTGGTTTTTGTTTGTTGTTTATTCGGTCAGTCGCTTCTGACTCTTCGTGACTTCATGGACCAGCCCACACCAGAGCTTCCTTTTCGTCTCTTCAAGCAGACCCCTCCCTTTCTGCCCTTATTCCTGTTCTGTCTTTGAGAGTTCAAGGAGAAGGATTTGTTGTTGTTGTTTACCATTTCCTCTCCTGTTTTTCTTTTAATTTAACTCATTTAAAGTCAATTCTTGATGACTATTCTGCAGAATCTATACTGCACATGCTTTTGTTTGTAACCATTTAAATCTGCAATCCAGACCCAGGTGTGTTTGATACACAAAGGCCTGACTGTCTGGTGACTGATAGTGACTGATAGGTGTGACATATCTGAAATTATAGCACTGCACGCACTGGGGCTTTTCTACTACGATGCCTCAAACCACACCACTTTGGGGGGCTATTTTTGTTTAACATAATATACAGCCACCAAAGCTTGCTGTTTTGCAATGTCTTGATTAGTCCTAATTAGGGATGTACGGATTTTGTAAAATCAATTCCATGTGTGTTTCGTGAATTGTCAGGTGCCTCGTCCACTCATTGGTGCAATCAGATTTTTCCTGAACTTGGGAAAATGCTCAAATCCCCTCAAAATGTACATTTTCATGCTTTAGCCTCTTGGGAAAAGGCACATTTTTGCCCGTGTTTTGTTAATTGCATGTATTTTTCTACTACTAAGTTTGCATAAATTCCAAAAAGTTAAAAAAAATCTGGTCCTCAAATCTACAGAATCCATGCTACCTGGGAAAAGCCAGTCCACTGCAGAATCTATGGGTCAGATTCACAGAAATCCAAACTCATTTCATTCTGTTGCAGATTTCTCCGACATCCCTAATCCTAATAAAAGTATGATACTGTTAATGTTTTGACTTTAATGGACCAACATGGACCAAAATTTTATAAGTAGACCAATTCATTTTCAAGCTTTATTTTTCTTGCCTTTTTAATTGCAAATCATGAACTATCATTCCAAAGACAATGACTATCTTTTGAAAGCATTAAATTAGAGTGAGATGGTGCATCTGGCAGATTATCATCATCAATTGCCATAGACAGTTGATGGGGCTGTTCGCATGTCACAGTGACATTCAGTGGCAAATTGTGGGTTAATTAACCCTTGATTTGTGGGAATGCATACTGTGTGTGAGCTGCTTCTGTTTTCTATACACAACTTCTGATCAGCACTATCAGTTGTTGTCAGTGTGATGTGCAAACCTGGACTGATCGGTTGTTTAGAACAATCCAGCAGTTAACCCAGCAGAAACCATGGTTTGCATGTCACACTGACAACCTCTGATTGTGCCAATCAGAGGCTGTTTACAGAAAATTGAAGCAGCTTGCAGGTGATGCATGGCCCTGTGAATTGTGGGTTAAATAACCCACAATTTGCCACCGTGACATCAGAACCATGTCTCTATATTGAAATAATTTTCATCTTGTTTTTGTTGATATACTTCACTAATTTATATTAACTAGACAATTATTCACACATATTTTGGGCCTGTAAATCCTAACAGTAGCACTGGCTGCTATTGTCCTTGGGATCAATGTCCCTGATTATTATGGAGTGTTGTGCCTCCCTCCTGCCTACACACAAGGAACTCTAGGATTTGTAGTTTGGGAAGCACAGATTTGGAAGTGCAAATCTCTTTGTCTCTCAAACTACACAAGCATACTCTTTATTCTGGGGAAAGGCCAGCCATTCACTGTTCAGAATTTTCTGCTCTAATACTGCTTCTGATTGGCTCCAGAAAATCTTACAAGATCTGGACAATAGTTTTATAGATTCAGGGAAATATGGTTCGAAAACTATCTTCAAGCTATTTACTTATTGAAAATATTTTAGGCCATCTTTAAGTGTGTAAACCTTCTCAAGACAGGTTCCAAAATAAAGTTTACATAAACAACAAACAACCAATATTAATTAACAAAAACAGCAATAACTATAAAATAAAAGTACAGCCCCCAAATACTAAAATCCAGTAAATAAATGCAGTTAAAACCAGCAGCAGTCCAATAAAACAGAACTCAAGAGAAGGCCCAAGAAAAAAAGGGAGTTCTTAGGGCTTTCATAAAAGTTGGTAATGATGGGGCCTGACAGATCCCAGCTAGTAATGCATTCTAAAGGTGTGGGGCCACTACAAAAAGGCCCTCTTCTTTGTACCCACCAACTGAACTGCTTTCAAAGGCCAGCAAGTGGGAAGGAGCTCTGTTGATGAGCTTAAGTTGCAGGTAGGCTGATATGGGTGAAAGTGGACCTTCAAGTAACTTGGTCCCAAACCATTCAAGACTTGAAAGCTGTTTTTAACCTTTAAAATTGGGTTCAGAGATATACCAGTATTCAGGGCAACTGGTGCAATATAGGTCTTGTATGAACCGGCTACCTGGCCCCCACCAGCAATCAAGGGCACACAGTCTGCACCAGCTGAAGTTTCAGAACCATCTTTAAAAGCAGCCTGACATATAGTGCACTACATTAGTTTTGCCTGGGCATCACTGGTGCATACATAACCAAGGCAAGATCAGATATTTCCAGACGGGGCTTCAGCTGATGAAAAAGGCACTCCAGTTTAGCCGCAGTTCTTTTTCCTCATAGTAATGGAATTGCTGCCTGCCCCGCCCTGCCCCCAATTCCAGTAAGGTGGGCCCTTCCATCCACCATGCTTGGGCCCTGGGTAGAGGACAGGGATGTGGGTACCAATATTGCTTTAATGTCTGCTTAATTTATTTAATCAAGATATACATGCATTGATAGTCCTGCCTTATGTGTGCGTGTGTGTGTAATATACAAAGGCAGTGAATACGTTTTCATACATTCCATTATTTAAGCTTGTTCGACATCCTTTTCCTGGTTAAGATTGTGTACAGTAGCCCAGCCTTGCATGGTGTAGTCTGTTGCTCCGCAACAAAGGCAAAATACAGACAACTTTGTGAGTCATTTCAAAGTTCCAAATTATCAAACAGCAGTCTGATCAGTTCCATGACTTGCAGCAGACAATGTTTCATTCAGAAAAGGAAGAGAAGTTAGGCGTAACTTTAAATAACACACATTGGAGGTAACCACTCAAATTATATAGAATTTGACATAATTAAACAGTTATTTCATCGTACTACAATTTACTGCTTTGCCTTTTATGTCCACAACTTTGATGTTCATCATAGATTTGAATGGTTTATTTCAGTGAAAGTTGGCCCACAGTTTCAATGTGAAGATTGCAATTACCTTTTTTCCAGAAACCATGCAAAATGTTCTTGGTTGTCAATTTGATTACAGTTGGAGAATTATCCATGGTACTTAATCCAGATACTGGCATGGCAGAGAAGAAGCCACAATATTGCGACCTGGCTGCATCAATAAATATTTTTATGCTACCAGCATGCCCCCCGCTCCCCCAAGCAGGAAAATAAACAAAAAGCTACAATAAATTGTGGTGTAAATGAAATAAATAGCGCTGCCACAATATATAATCTTCAAAGATGTATAATCTTCAAAGAAAGAAAGCATCTTAACTCTCTACAGACCACCCATCAAATGTAAATAAGCCCAAAGCTATTTCCACTTGTGTTACTATATAAATATGTTTTATATTGCCCTGTGAGAATGATTCCAGGAGAGGAAGACAGGCAGGTGAAGAGGACCACAGTGCCTTCCCCTGCTGGACTTTCCCCTCCCCTGCTCAGTTTCCAGGGCTGAGAGGAACGTAGATGAGAATAACACCAGATACCTGCTCCTGTTCCAGTTGGACTTCCCCTGCCTCCATGGCTGTCTTCTGCCAACTGCCCTGTAGAAACAATCCTGATGATTTATTTTTTAATTTGTTTTAAATTGATTTTTAAATCATTCAATATTGCTTTTGGTGATTTATCATTTTTATGTTACCTATAAGGCACTATGGTAAGATCTAAATTCTGAATATATATTATTCCATAACCACAAGTCTGCAATTCTTACTAAAAAAAGAAGGGAAAAAAACTAGAGCAGCCCGTTGCAAGAGATTTTGACTCACTTGCACAGAGCTTCTGAGACTTCCAATTGCTTCTGATTGAACGAACAAGGGACACTGATATGCTTGACAGAAAGGAAAACTTCTGGATCTATGGGCTCAGAACTCTTAGTTCGTATGGTCTTAACCTGGAGGACGATTCCCTTTATAACACTCACACCTCCACTTTTGTCTTCTTAGGAATTTTTTCCCCAGCATTCCGAACAGCCATTCTTGGCATCCATTTAATATTGCAGCTGCTGCTGAAGATGGAAGCTGAAACATTTAGCACTAAATATATTTTGAAATGACTCTATTAGTCTATCTTTCATATAGATATAGATACAGAAAGATATGATTTTTAAAGAAGTGTTTTATAAAGTTGAAGTATGATAGGGTGAGAGGTGTGTGTGTGTACACACATACTGAAACACACACTCACATGAGAAAAAGATGCTCAAAACAGAAAAAAATTCTGTGAGGCCAGTTATTAAAACCAAACTCCCTTCAGGCTCATGCCAACACTGTCTCTTTTGTTCAGACTTAGTAGTAAACAAGGCATGGCATCAGAACTATGCTTTAGCTTTAGGTGGCAATCTGCGTTTTGAAATAGTTAAGAAAAAGATGCATCCTTGTTGATATTTCAGCACCTTCAGGATCTACTGATCCTGGAACTTCATGACACAGCAGTGGGCCAGCAATACCAATATCATGCAATACGGGTCTGTGACCTTTCTGGATTCAGATGTGGCAACTGTTGTTAATTGCCAACCTACTCTTTGTTATCTATGATTCTCCATAGATCTCCCATTGATGATTATTCATTAGCAGCAAGTAGTGTAAGACCCAGCCTACCACCTAACACAGTTGGCACCAGCTCCATATGCTTTCCAGGCATTGTCAGCACTTTATACAGCTAGGCAATTGCTTCTCTCCTTTTTTGTCACTCACATCTGTGTGTGGTGTTTTGTTTTTGTTGTGTGTGTGTGTGTGTGTGTGTGTGTGTGTGATAGCATAGAATTTTTACAGATTTATTTAAAAAATGCCAACATATAACTGTCTCTTACCATTGATCCTGGCTCTCAATGCAACAAAGAACCAAATCACCAATAGAAGCTGAAGTGTACTGAGAAATAAGAAGTAGATAATTGTCTGAAGAAGAGAGAGAGATGACACTGAAAACAACATTAAATGCAATTAAGAACAATATAATTGAAATAGAACAAACTTGGATAATCTCCCTTGGATAATAGAACAGATATAGAATAATTTATATTTATTTGATTTATAGCCCCCCCCCTCACGAAGACCCCAGGGTGATTAACAACCTATATAAAACACAGTACACCACATTAAAATCGAGACTCTGAAATAATAAATATATAATAAAATACAATAAAACCATCAATACAATCAGTCAAAACCAAGTAAAGCACCCCCAAAGCCTACACAAATGAATAGGTCTTTAACTGGAGCATAAATGACAACAGCTGGATCTCTACTGGAAGGACATTCCATAGCCACCACAAAAAGGCCCTGTGATGTGTGGTAGCCCCATGAGTAACATTTGTGAAGGGCACCACAAGCAAAGCCTCCCTGACCAATCTTAAATCCCAGGTTGGTTGCTACTGGGAAGGGTGATCCTTCAAGTACTTGGGTCTTAAGCCATTTAGGGCTTTGAACACTAGTAGTCTGGTAGCTCAGTTCAGAGATTTCAAAACTGGTGTGTTTACATGTCTGCTCAGAAGTACATCCCATCAAGTTCACTGGGACATACCATTGGATTCCAGTCTTAGTCTTTTAGTCCAAACATAAGAAATGGATTACGTGGTGACATTCACCACACAATCCCTATAATTCTATCATTACTTTGCATTATAAACTTCCCTGGAATAACTATTATGAAGTGTGCTATATAAATGCCTTAAATTAATTAAATAAATGCTTCTATGCTCCCCTGGATCCACTGTGCATGCACAGCAGCATCCATGACTTTAATCCTCAGGGATAACTAGGATTATCAGGTGCCCTCTTTTACAGAGAACAGTCTTTTATTTGAAGGTTTACAGATAATGAACAGTTCCAGTTTAACAACAATGAACAATAAGTAATAGTGTTTCTGGAGTAGATATGGGGACAAAGCTAGCATTTGGATTTGTTGCAGGGTATGGTCCCTGTCTTAGTATCCTTGTTCTATGGCCTATTGTTCCTAGTGACTAGCGAGGGGGGCGGGGAGGAGGGGCTGTCTGTAAGCAAGTAGAGGCCTACCACCCAAGGCCTGTGAGAGGGAAGTGTCATTGTCCAGGATGGGCTGTAGATCATTGATGGTAAGTTTGACTGGTTTTAGTTGGGGACTAGAGGTGACAATAAATGATGCTCTGTTTTCTCTTCTGGGTATATCCTCTAGTAGGTTGTTCCTGGCCTTGTCAGTCTGGTGTTTTTTTTTAGTTTTGGAGGTGGGTACTGTAGTTTGACGAATGCCTGATTTAAATCCTGACGTTTGAATCTCTGTCTGAGGAATCTGAACAGATACAGTTGTATCATACAGCTTGGCTGTAGACAATTAATCTTGTGGTGTGTTCTGGGTGGAAGCTGGAAGCATGTAAATACGTGTAGTGGTCATTAGGTTTCCAATATAGGTGGTGCTTATATATCCATTATGCATAGTCATATCCAGGAAGCAAACCTGTTGTGTGGACTGCTGAAGGGTTAGGTCGATTTTGGAGGTGGTGGGGATGGATAAAGTTATTGAAGTCCTGGTGGACTTTCATCAGTATCTCCTGTCCACGAATCCAGATAACAAGTATGTCTTCAATGAATCTCAAGTAGGGAAGAGGCTTTTGGGAAAAGGAGCTTAGAAAGTATTGTTCTACGTTGGGCATGGAGTACACAGGCCACACAATAGCAACTGTCCTGGGTAGCATCTCTTCTGGATCATTGCTTCTGCTGTCGCTCCAGTTCCTCTTCCACTTATAAAAATAAAACAAAACCACTCTCCTGCTTCAGGGCAGTAATTAGGTGTTGGGTTTTTAGCCTGAGTGTTTCTTTCTTTGTAAGTAAAACAGCAAGTGAAGATCTTTTTGGGAGAGTCAGGAATACTGCTGGTAGAGCTGAGCCCTTTCAGGTCACTCCTGGGCTTGGGGCCTACACAGGAGAAACAGGAACCACTGGGTTAGAGTTTTTTTTTCAAAGCATGTTCCATCTCTCCACCCCATGCCAGAATACAATAGAATTAGGCTGTAGTAGGGTTCTTATTGTCGGCTTATTGTCTGTAGGGGTCCACTGTGTGAAGGGCTCTGTCATTACAGTTTCACTAAGCTGGATTTTAGCCTGAAACACAGTGGCCATGGAGTTATTTTAAATAGCCTAATTGCCACTTCTTGGAGACTTTCCCCCCCCAAACTGAGGGATTTCTTATCTGAAGCCACACTCTAAAATAAACAGATGGATGGTCACAGGAGAGACCACCACCAAGTTTATGCAAATAGTTAAGTGCACAGACCAAGCCATGCCTGTCTGGTCTGGCAAGCGTGCATGTGCAGATATAGATGGTCCAGTGGCAGCCAACTAAGTAGACAGACACCCAGTTTGCATGATTGGTGGTATCCACCAGCCTCTGTTGTGAATATGCAAGCTGCAGCAGGTGGTCACCATGGCTATTGTGACGTACAAACCTGGGCAAGGTTGGCTTGTTGCTGTGGGTAACAAGCCGCTCAGAACCCATAGGCTGTAGTAGGGTTCTGGGTGACTTGTTAACCACAGCAACAAGCCACCTTGCCTGGTTTCACATGTCACAATAAACCACAGCGACTGGCCGCTGTGGCTTGAATATTCACAATGGCGACCGGCACGCGCTGCAACCCGCAGTGGCTTATTTAAGCCATGGTGGGTGCCAGCAGTCATGCAAACTGGCTCAGAAACTCTGATCAGGAGTGTGGAAGATGGGTCATGTCGACAAGGGCCCTAGGGCCATTGGGAGGCTATATGCTCTGCCTCCCAGAAATAACACCAAGGCAAGGGGGAGACCAACCTGGCCCATCTATTGGCCAGAGAAGGAGCAGTTGCAGGGAGCTTGCTTCCCTCTCCCTGCAAGAAAGATCACTCAGGTCCAATTGACAACTGTTGGAGTTGCCTGAGCCTGCAGAAGGAAAGGAAAAGAATGCACTGGCCCCATCCACTGGCCAAAGGAACAAGAGCCACCAATTGCTTTTCAAGCAAGAACATCAGCAAGGGAAGATCAGCCTGGCCTAAAGTGCATTTAAACACCCACTTATACCCCACCACCTTGTTCTGGCCTTGAAAAATGGATCTCCTTACTCTTCCTTTTCCCTCCACTCCCCTTCCCTTGTGTGTCTTGTCATTTTAATTTGTAAGCCTGAGGGCAGGGCCTGTCTCTTGTTTTTATTAATGTGAACCTCTTTGGGATTCAATAATTGTGTGAAAAGCAGGATAAAAATGCAGTAAACAAAATACATACATACATACATACATACATGTTGGTAAATGAATGCATACGCCAAGGCTTCTCAACTAACTGATCACTAAAAATGGCAGGCAACCTGTATGTTTTTCTGTAGCTGCGTGTAAGAGAGCGCTGGCAGCCCCTTCTATTTTGCAAAGCCCCTGTGGGCAGTGGGCATTTTGAACTGAAGAAGGACTAGAGGGGAGTATGTGCATCTTGCTTGTGGTCTTCCCACAGGCATCTGGTTGGCACTGTCAGAACACAATGCTGAACTAGACAGGCCTTTGGTCTGATCCAGCAGGGCTCTTCTTTTGTTCTTAACCTTTCCCCTGGCAACTTACCTTCCCCTGAAATCTCACGCACCCACCCTAACTGCTGTTAACCCTGGACCCTCCCTGTAAACATGACACTGGGGCCCTGAAGGGATAAAAGGTCGATGGCAGAAGCTATCAGGGAACAGAGGTTGAGAGGAGAAAGACTTAAGCACTCGTTTTCCCTCCGCACCACCTTCAAAGTCCTGTGGGTCCTTTGCAAAGGAAAACAGGCTTTCAGGGCTTTGTACACACAGGCGCAGTGTAACATATACGGGCTGTGTAGAAGAATCCCACACACCTACGTTAAGTGATGCCTCCACTGGTGACTGCTCCAGTGCGGATGTTCCCACTGGCAGTGCCCCTCTGGCGGCTTTGGACACAGTGTTAGTGTGGAAGGGCACTGCCTATGTGTAACTCCTTCTTGTGATGAGGAACTTTGAGCCCATCAGGGTTCCCATTCATGAGGAAGAACTTCGTGCACATCCAGTTGTGCATGGATAGAGCCCTTTCTCATTAATGCTGAATGTGCAGCCGGCAAAAGTGTGCGGCTAGTGAGTGTGTCAGGGTTGCAGCTAGCAGATGCCATCCTGCTCTGAACATGGGGAAGGAGCTTGGATGCGCAGGCCTAGGGCAGAATCCAACGGGATGATTGCACCCCTGCCGATTCTCTTACGCCCTGCCAATTCCGTGGTGCAAGCAGCTCCCGCTGCAATTTAGCACTTCCGGGGCAACTCAGAATGAGTGGAAATGCTCATTTCTGGAAGGAGGCAGGTCAGCGGAGTTCCCATAATGGAAGCGCTAAATCTCCCTTGCATAAGTGGTGGGTCCTGCTTGCACAGTAGAATCGGCAGGACCCACCGCTTGTGGAAAGGAATCGGTGGGGGCGTCAGTGCCCCACTGAATTCTGCCCCGAGAGTTCACACCGGAATGGTGTATTGGTTCTGATTCATGCTATGGCAAAAAAGGCAAGAAAGGCTTCTTTATAACTACAACACCAACAAAAAAGATTTTTAAATGTGGCAGACTTTCCTAATGCAACCTACACATTCGGTTTCAACTCTAAAACAATTGCTGTGTACTCTGAACCTTGGGATGGGTAATTACACATGTAGGAGGAAACGGCATAAGGCAACATATATTCATATTAGACCTAAGCTTTCAGTGTTTTGAAGTTGACTCCTATTGACTCAAATAGGAAAGCTTTAAAAAACAAACCCCATTTGGAAAACCCAGTCTAAAAGCACATGCATTTTACAACACACAAACATCTCGAGAATGGAACTCTGAGTGTGGAAGGGGCTGACTGAGCCTACTCTTTAGTTGTAGTGAATTGTATCTAAATATATTTGGTTGGCTCCAGACATATTTAGAGTAGACTCACCCATTGAAATCAATGCGGCATAAGTTAGCCATGATGAACGTGTCCCATTCAAGGGTTTGTTTATGGCAAACCCATGATTTCAATGGGGTTGTTAGTTTGTTTGTTTATGGCATTTATATATTGTTCCATTAATCAAGCCTTTAAAATCAACAAAATACAGTTAAGTAAACTAGAGAAAATCCATATATTCTAAGTCTGACTAAGTCGGATCCAATCTATTATATGTAATACGAAATATAGATCTATATACTAGTAGCAATCTTAATTCTCTGCATGACAGTTATTATGTAGCCATAATGGTACCATCCACAGACAAGAGCAAGGTGTAAGCAGGCTTGTGGGAACACAGAGAGTTCAGGAGGACAAAAACATATTTAGGAAATAAATCTCTCAGGGGAGAACCTCCCCAAAATAGACTAGTAAGGACAGAGTGCTCAGCAGGCAAGGACAATTGAGTGTTTGGGGGAGAGGAAAACTATAGGGAAACTTAGAAAGAATAATTATAATTTATATAGAAATGCAATATGTCTCACCGTAGTGGAGAAGACTGACCAGGTGACTTGTGTGCCTGCTCAGTCTGCTGTCCAGCTGCTAACTGTTGATAGGCAACTTCAAGCCTCCTGCTTTTCCTCCTTATGGTTTCTTGACTTTAAACTAGACAAGGGCTGGACACCCCTTCAAACAGAGAACACCTTCAAACAGAGGACCAGCCTCTGCCAACGCTCCAAAGCACAGAGCTGTCCTCTGTAAAGTTGGACACCTGGCCATCCTACGCTGAACAGGAGTACTCCACGCTACAACAACTACATTGTTGCTGATTCCACTTGTATATTTATGTTATATATTTTAAGAGTACCTGAACAGCAGCAATTGGATGACTTCAACCAAATATGATTTCAGTTTGATAGCTGTAGAATATAGCAGACAGTCTGTACATTTTTATTTTTTTTTACTGTCAGTCTTCATATATGAACCTCGTGTGGTGCAGAGTGGTAGGCGGCAGTATTGCAACCGAAACTCTCCCCACGACCTGAGTTCAATCCCAGCGGAAGCTGGGTCTCGGGTAGCCGGCTCAGGTTGACTCATCCTTCCATCCTTCTGAGGTCGGTAAAATGAGTACCTAGCTTGCTGGGGGAAAGGTAGTCAAGACTGGGGAAGGCAATGGCAAACCACCCCGCTAGAGTCTGCCATGAAAACGCCAGTGCAAGCGGCGTCCTTCTAGGGGTCAGTAATGACCTGGTGCTTGCACAGGAGGAACCTTTCCTTTTCCCTTCATATATGGATAGAATCATTCATTTTTAAGCTACAGCAGATAGGATGTAAAGTTGACTGCAGTGATGTTATAGGATTTAATATTTTAGTCATGTGTTGTGGTGTTTCCTCTGTTTTTGGTAAAGATATAAGTGTAACATTCTATTTTTATTTCCTTTCTGAACTGTATAATTAGGACTGGAAATGAACAGGGCATTTTGAGCAAAGGAAAATTCAGTGGAGCATCTCACATAAGAAAAACAGAGCTTTGAGGCTTTGTCTGACAAACATTTTTGAGGTGTTGATCCCAGAATGTGTAAGAAACAGGCAATCCAGAGATGGTGTGGTACATTTTGGGTGTGGTGAGCACGTTCAGGTTTCCCTACTATAGGAAAAGTCTTGATTCAGTCTGCAAACATCAACCAAAAAAGAGTGCGTGTTTACACAAATGGAGCTGAAAGCCATATATAAGGAATGATTGTGAGGTTTGTGAGATGCAAGTGGGGAATAATTGAGGCTGCAGTTTTTAGCGCCACCACCCCACTATCAAAAGACACTGTTTCCCCTTTTAACCTGGGTGGGTCGGGCAAGAGAAGGAACACTAGAATTCACCCTTGGCCTCTTTGTTTCATGGTAGAAACCCAAGGTGTATTTATTAAAAGACTAATAAGCCACATCTCGGGGCTTATTAGTCTCCCAAGGCGACATACAACAAAACTTAAAAACCACAAACCATAATAAAACAATGATAAAAAAGATCAAGATTAAAATTAACAGTTAAAACCAAAGAGCACTATATATGCAATGGCCCCCAGTAGAATCCTAACTAAATTGTAGGCCAAGGTAAAGAGGTAAAACTTTAGGTCCTGCCTGAAGGCCTATAACGATGGTATCTGGCAGACATCAATTGGAACTGAGTTCCACAAGTGGAGGGCCAATAATGAGAAATGAAGGGTGACCAGGTGCGCTCTTTTAGGAGGACTGTCCTCTATTTGAAAGTCTGTCCTGTCCTCTTTCAGTTTAAAAGTAAAGAACCATAAGAACTGTTGCCCATCAACAGGTAGCACTTGAGAAGGCAGGCACACAGATCATCTGGTCACAGCCTTCCACACCATGACAGGATGTACAGTATTTTTTATTTAAATTATAATAATTATTTCTAAATTTGCATCTATACATATAAATTAACTTATGCAAATGTTATGAAAATTGGTGTTCCCTTTTTTGACGATGCATTTCTTCTTTCTGGGCAATTCAGAAGTGGCTGCCCTAGGAGAGGGCTTTCAAAGTGGCTGCATCAGTACTGTAGAACAGTTTGCTCTCTCGGGTTTGGAAGCCCATCTCTCCAATTGTCAGTGATGTTTTTATTTTGGCAGGCTTTTAATTGGAAGACCTGTACCGAAGACTGACTTTTCTTGAAGATTTTATTGAAGTCTGTAATTTTATCTGCCATGCCTATTTCTTTTATATGTGTGTGTGTGTGTGTGTGTGTGTGTGTGTGTGTTTACTGTTGCTTTATTTTACTATTATGATTTTAATTACTGTAAGGTGCCCTTAAGTAATACATGTGTATTGGAAAGATGGGAATACAAACCTTTATAACAAATAATAAAGTTATTTACCTTGTAGTTCTTTGTGTTTTGATTTTTGGTGGAGAAAATAAGTGTTATGCACATGGGTCAAGCAGGGAAAAAAAGCCTCCAAGTGATTCTTTCAGAATTTTGTCTCTGTTCATTACCATGGAATAACAGGAAAATCATAATATAAAAAACTCAGGAAGATACTGAAACACAGCCTATAATTGTAACACAGCAGTGTGTATTCTGCTCTAAAAATAATAATAAAGCATCTGCACTGAGCTAACACAATTTCTGCAAGGGGAAAAAGCCAAATTGTAGGAGCTGTATAAATTATGCAAACTTGCATGATTTCTCTGATGTTACTAACATACATTATGGCAGCTGCATGGACCTACCTTCCCCAAAGCACTTTTCTGCAATATAGGCCTATCTCTGAATAACTGGGCTCCATGGTATTTATTACATTTTTACCCCAGCCCATCCTCTAACACAGGGATGGGGAACCTGTGGCCCTCCAGTTGTTGGACTACAATTCCTATCATCCCTTACCTTAGGCCATGGTGACTGTGGCTGGTGAGAGTTGGAGATCAACAACATCTGGAACGCCAGAAGTCCCCCCATCTCTTCTCTAAGGAAGCTGGTGCAATGTACATCACTCTCTTCTGACCCTCAATTTTATCCTCACACGAACCCTTTTACGTTAGGTTAGGCTTAGACAGAGGGTCTGACTTAAGGTTATCCATGACTGAGTGGGGATCTGAATCTGGGTTTCCCCAATCCTAGTCCATCAAGTAACCACTATGGCATGCTGGCTCTCCCAATTCTCTCCTCTTATCATGCAGATCATCAGTCAAACTATGAATGAGACACCTCCCAATCATTAGAAGGTGTCTCATTCATAGATTGACTGATGAATATAATGATTAATTTATCCTCAAATAGTCATGAGATTCTCCTAGAATAGAACATTTCATTCATTTCATTTATTACATTTCCATACCACCCAATAGCCGAAGCTCTCTGGGCGGTTTACAAAGATTAAAATCCATTAAAAATACATTATACATAGCATAAAATTCCATTTACATACAAACATATAAACAGACAGCACACACACACACAGACACACACACATCTAAACCATAGACCATCAGTGTATACTTCCACATTTTTCTAAACACAACTTTGCATGACTATTGCATGAAGAAAACCTCGTTTGAGTTATTATTACCTCTCTTAGGTGGAGGATCATAGGAATTCTTTTCCCTTTGAGCCCATATGTTTTGCTTTTAAAGAGACTTGTTCAGATCAAAGAGACTCTTCAGATTTAGGAGTTTTCTTCTTTGAAGGCAGTTTTGAGCTATTGTAAAGAAAAACTTGTGTGATGCATGCATCAAACAGCACACTGGGTATTTTAATTTCCTTTATTCAATAGTGGTTTCTTCTCTCTTTTTTAAAAAACAACAACCACAAACCCCCCAACAAATCTTACAAGTGAAGGAAAATCCACACCCTTTGAAGCTTATGCAGTCCATTTTCTTGGGCTCCAAGATCACCGCAGACAGTGACTGTAGCGTAGCCATGAAATTAAAAGACGCTTGCTCCTTGGGAGGAAAGCTATGGCAAACCTAGACAGCATAGTAAGAAGCAGAGACATCACCTTGCCAACAAAGGACTGCATAATCAAAGCTATGGTTTTCCCAGTAGCAACGTATCACTGTGAGAGCTGGACTATAAGGAAGGCTGAGCGCCGAAGAATTGATGCTTTCGAACTGTGGTGCTGGAGAAGACTCTTACGAGTCCCCTGGACTGCAAGGAGGTCAAATCAGTCCATCCTAAAGGATAGAATCATAGAATAGTAGGGTTGGAAGGGGCCTACAAGGCCATCGAGTTCAACCCCCTGCTCAATGCAGGAATCCAAGTCAGAGCATCCCTGACAGATGGCTGTCCAGCCTCGTCTTGAACGCCTCCAGTGTGGGAGAGCCCACCACCTCCCTAGGTAATTTGTTCCATTGTCATATTCCTCTAACAGTCAGGAAGTTTTTCCTGATGTTCAGCCGGAATCTGGCTTCCTGTAACTTGAGCCCATTATTCTGTGTCCTGCACTCTGGGATGATCGAGAAGAGATCCTGGCCTTCTTCTCTGTGACAACCTTTCAAATACTTGAAGAGTGCTATCATATCTCCCCTCAGTCTTCTCTTCTCAAAGCTAAACATGCCCAGTTCTTTCAGTCTCTCTTCATAGGGCTTTGTTTCCAGTCCTCTGATCATCTTTGTTGCCCTCCTCTGAACCCTCTCCAGTTTGTCTGCATCCTTCTTAAAGTGTGGTGCCCAGAACTGGACACAGTACTCCAGATGAGGCCTAACCAGTGCTGAGTAGAGGGGAACCAGTACTTCCCGGGATTTGGAAACTATTCTTCTATTAATGCAGCCCAAAAGAGCATTTGCCTTTTTTGCAGCCACATCACATTGTTGGCTCATATTCAGGAAATAAACCCTGAGTGCTCATTGGAAAGACAGATATTGAAGCTGAAGCTCAAATATTTTGGCCACCTAATGTGAAGAGAAAACTCTCTGGAAAAGACCCTGATGCTGGGAAAGACTGAAGGCAAAAGGAGAAGGGGACGGCAGAGGATGAGATGGCTAGATAGCATCACTGATGCAATGAATATGGACTTGAGCACGCTCCGGGAGAGAGCGCAGAACAGGAAGACCTGGCGTGCTATGGTCCATGGGGTCACGAAGAGTCGGACACGACCGAACGACTGAACAACAACAACAACAACAACAGTATATAAGGAAATGTATTTGGCAAGATAAGGTGACAAAGGAAATAAGGCAATGCATGTCTCAATATGGGGTCTCTGCACATAATATTCTTATTTTTATTATGCATCCAGGCTTATTTCTGCAAGCTATTAAACTTTAATGGCAGTGAATGTAAGGAATACAGGGCATAGAACAGGCATATATGGAGGTGTCAGAGCCAAAAGACATGGCTATCATGAAATCTATAATGGCATTTTTTTAGTTCTGAACCAAAAGGAACACATTTTGTGAACATTGGTTTGAATCTAGAGCTGCCCTTCTGTGAGTGCAAGGCCTTCTCTGTGAACAAAATGGTCTTTTTTTGACTTAGTCCAATATCCTTATGTGAGAAAACAGAACAGAAATCCAGAGGTACGCTTCTATTTGCACGAGGCACTGTGTGGTCTCTTACACAAGACCTTGCACACCGCCTCAAGATGCCAGGCTTTTCATGGCCATTTGTACAAGGCCGCACAGTGTCTTCTGCTAGCTGGTCATGGAACAGTGCGACTGCCGGAATTTCCTCTGCTCTGGAGCCGAGCCATTTTTAGCAGTAGCATGACCCTTACAGGTGATTGATCAGAGCCTTTCATTTCATTCATTACATTTCTTTACCACTCAATAGCCGAAGCTCTCTGGGCAGTTTACGAGGATTAAAAACCTTAAAGAAACAATATTATTGTTGTTCAGTCATTGTGTCCGACTCTTCGTGACCCCACGGACCAAAGCACACCAGGCCTTCCTGTCCTGCGCTCTCTCCTGGAGCGTGCTCAAGTCCATATTGATTGCATGGGTGATGCTATCTAGCCATCTCATCCTCTGCCGTCCCCTTCTCCTTTTGCCTTCAGTCTTTCCCAGCATCAGGGTCTTTTCCAGGGAGTATTCTCTTCGCATTAGGTGGCCAAAATATTTGAGCTTCAACTTCAGTATCTGTCCTTCCAATGAGCACTCAGGGTTGATTTCCTTTAGGATGGACTGATTTGACCTCCTTGCAGTCCAGGGGACTCGTAAGAATCTTCTCCAGCACCACAGTTCGAAAGCATCAATTCTTCGGCACTCAGCCATCCTTATAGTCCAGCTCTCACAGCCCTACGTTGCTACTGGGAAACAATATTATACATAATATAAAAACTATTTACATACAAACTTATAAACAGATAGCACACACACGCACATAAATATATCTAAGCGATTTTAAACAATTAACAGTAAGAACCTGATTAAAACCTTATCATATGCTGCCAAATGCCTGAGAGTAGATGAAGGTCTTAACCTGGCACTGAAAAGATAACCATGTTGGTGGCAGGTGAGCCTTGTCAGGGAGATTGTTCCACAACTGGGGCTACCATCGAGAAGGCCCTCTCCCTTGTTGCTGTTTTTCAAGCCTCCATCATAGGAGGCACCTGGAGGAGAGCCTTAGATGATGAGCATAGTAAATAGGTACGACCATGCCAGGAGAGGTGTTCCATCAGATATTGTGGTCCCAAGCCATGTACTTTAAGGCTTTATAAGTAAAAACCAGCACCTTGAATCAGACTTAGGTCATACAGGGCAACCAAGGCTGTTTCCAGGCCAAAATCCAGCTGGAACTCTGACTGAAATGGATCTGGATAATCAGTCTCATCCAAGAGCAGCTGGAGCTGGTTGGCAACCACCCACTCAATGACCTTGCCCAGGAAAGGGGCATTTGTAACCAGCCTAAAATTATTAAGATTTTCCATCTCCAGGGAGAATTTCTTCAAGAGTGGTCTTGCCACCACCTCTCTCAGGCAGCTTGGGATCACTCCTGCTTGCAAAGAGGAACGTTGCATGATGTGTTCTGCATACAGTTGAATAGGCAGGGTGAGAGTATACAATCCTGCTGTACTCCTTAAACCAGTCCGTTTTTCTGTGGTCTGTTCTTACTGTTGCTACTTGGTCATTATACAGATTCCTCAGGAGGCAGACAAGATGACTTGGTATCCCCATACCACCAAGAACTTGCCACAATTTGTTATGATCCACACAGTCAAAGGGTTTAGAATAGTCAATAAAACAGAAATAGATGTTTTTCTGAAACCCCCTGGCTTTCTCCATTATCCAGCGGATATTGGCAATTTGATCTCTTGTTCCTCTGCCTTTTCTAAACCCAGCTTGTACATCTGGCAATTCTCGTTCCATGAATTGCTGGAGTCTACCTTGCAAGATCTTGAGCATTACCTTACTGGCATGTGAAATAAGAGCCACTATTCGATAGTTTAAACATTCTTTAGCATTTCCCTTTTTTGGTATAGGGATATAAGTTGATGTTTTCCAATCTGATGGCCATTCTTGTGTTTTCCAAATTTGCTGGCATATGGCATGCATCACCTTGACAGCATCATCTTGCAAGATTTTCAGCTGGGATACCGTCGTCTCCTGCTGCCTTGTTATTAGCAATGCTTCTTAAGGCCCATTCAACCTCACTCTTCAGGATGTCTGGTTCTAACTCACTGACCACACTGTCAAATCTATCCCCGATATTATTATCCTTCCTGTACAGATCTTCCGTATATTCTTGCCACCTTTTCTTGATCTCTTCTGCTTCTGTTAGGTCCTTGCCATCTTTGTTTTTGATCACACCCATTTTTGCCTGGGATTTACCTCCGATGTTTCTAATTTTCTGGAAGAGATTTCTTGTCCTTCCTATTCTCTTATCTTCTTTCACTTCTGCGCATTGCTTGTTTAAAAATAATTCCTTCTCTCTTCTGGCTAACCTCTGGAATTTTGCATTTAATTGGGCATATCTCCCCCTATCACTGTTGCTTTTTGCTTTCCTTCTTTCTTGGGCTACTTCCAGTGTCTCAGCAGACAGCCATCTTGCCTCCTTGGTTTTCTTTTTGTTTGGTTCGTTTTTTGTTGCCACCTCCTGAACAATGTTGCAAAATTCTGTCCATAGTTCTTCCGGGACCCTATCTACTAAATCTAGTCCCTTAAATCTATTCTTCACCTCCACTGCATATTCATTAGGAATATTGAGTGAGCTTATATGTAACATATTAGTGAGCTCATATGTAACTGATCTATGGGTCTTCCCTATTCTCTTTAGCCTGATTCTAAATTGTGCAATAAGAAGTTTGTGATCTGATTGGCAAAATTAGGCACCCAAAATTAGGCTGCAAAAATAAAAAAATATTTGGAGGCCAAAGGGCAGTTTTTAAAACTTTATCTTACCATGTCTTCATTAAAGATGCTTGCACCAGAATGGCCATAAAATAGGTCCATCATTGTAATGCTGAGAATATATCAGATTCTCATATCCTCCAGGAACTTCTCTGAGTTTCATGCATAGCATGACACTTTTATCTGCCAGGTTTTCAGGATTGTAAAAAGCACATACCGCTGGCTAATTTCCGTGTCTATTTCTGTGCATTTGTTTTCCATATTTTCAATAGGAGTACAGCAAGGCAATGTTGGAATTAGCCATGGAGAGAAGCTCCATAGTTGGCAACCATGTGTACACCTGTGTTGCACAGACACACATCCTTAAGGTTCCATGTCCACAGTGTGAAGCTGCAGCCCAGTCAGGAGTCCTATGCATCTGTAAAATCACTAGGAATGGAAGTTGTGGATCACTGGGAATAAGCCAAAATTATACAGTGGACAAATAATGGGATGGATCCAGATGTTGTGCTTTATGAGAAGGTGTCCATCTATCCAAGGAAGCCATTGGATCCATCAGAGAGATCCTGCTGGTGGAAGGGGGGGAAAGTGTATTTTGCTGATTCACTCTCCCTCTGCAACCATTTGCGCCCTCCAAATATTTGTTCCAGAGTGTCCCCCAACCCTTCTGGAGCAGATTCTTGGAGGGCACAAATGGTTGCAAGGAGAGGGGGAAATTGGCAAATGTCGCCTCTGTCTCTCCATCAGCAGGAGCTTCCCCTGAGCAGAACTTCAGTCAGGAGATGTTCCAGCCATTGAAAGTAAAGTCTGGATCCAAGCCAGTGTTTCCACGTACATTTTCATGGGGTAGACCGAAGTATGTAGATGAGGGCTCAACTCTAAAAATTGCTGAAAGGAGGTAGAGCAATAATAGGGGCCTGATGGGTAACAAGTTGGTCAACCCATTTCAATAGATATTAATCAAACCAATTTCAAAGCAACGCTTCAGCAACCCATATAAGATATGAGAACAATGTAAGTTCTGCAGCTATCTTGAATCACTGCCTGGAATTTCACAAGATTAAAAGTTTTGTAAACCTGAGAGCCATACTGGAAAGCTTCCTCAAGGGATACTCTTCACAGTTTCACACACAGAAGTCTTACACAGCCTTGGGAGCCAATAATGCTCAGCTTTCCCAAGGGTCTAACACTTCAGCTGACATATAATCTTGACTTGTTATCTCTAGAAGTTCACTCCTTCTGTTGTTTCTTGGTACATTTGCCGTAGCCTCCTTTTCAATTGCACACAGTTTCTTAAATAACACTTGTTATTACTGCAGAAAACACTGATCTAATGCCTGAGCATCCACAGCAAACATGCTTGCAGTATAAAGTGTGGAAACATTCTAAGTCTGTATTCTACTTACACCATGTTCAATTAATTTCTACAATTTTTCATGACTTCTATAATGTAAAAGCCATTTTATTAAATGTAATATACACAAACACCCTCCAAACAAGGCAAGTTTCTGAAAAAGGATTATTTTTTATCTATTTTTAGAATCCTGTGTTCTTTGCTTCTGCAAATCCAAGGTAACACGATCCTAGAAAATGGTTATCGCTGAGACACTCCCTCTGCCTGAAGGTAGGTCAGACAATAAACAAGTTTATCTGTCCAAATATATGCCTGGCTATAAACAGGAAGGAAAAGTGAGACTCTGTATTTATGTCCTGGTCATTGTTGTCTGTAGGCTACTTTGAATGAAGAACCATAGGCAGACTGCAGTAGGAAGAAGACTGAATGGTTTATTTAGTTTCTTGATAAACCTAAGTACTGTGGAAGAAGGGTTTCTAATTACCTGTTTTTTTTTTTCTTTGCAGGTACTGCTGCTAACAAACACCATGAAAAGTAAGGAAGGAATGGCATGTAGTCAGTATTAAAATTATGGCTGAGCTAAAAGGGGAGGTATTTTCGTGAACGTTTTCAACAGCCACAAAAGTGATTCCACTTCAGTGAATTTTCAGGAATTCTGTGAAATGGGACGACCACGTCCAACTGGTTAGAATGAGATATTATTGATCTGGGAAGCACTGCCCCCACTCTCAGCTGACTTTATGACATAGTCATGTACTGGAATCTGACTGACCAGATAAATGTCATGATGTCATCACACTCACTACATGTTCCCCCTTTAGCTGTATCAGATTATCTAGGAGAAAGACAAAAATGGTGTTGAAGCAGTAGCTGACGACACAGAAGACAAGACGCAAACTAGTTGAGTAAAGCAAGATGGGTGGGGAATATCCCCTCCCTGCCAGACAAAGTAAACTTTCATTGCAGTCCTAATTAAAACACTGTGAAAACCTGAATAAATTCATCATCATCATCTTCATCATCATCCCTCCCTCCCTCCCTCCCTCCCTCCCTCCCTCCCTCCCTCCCTCTCTCTCTCTCATAAAACGATGCTGAGGTAACTTCTAGGTTGGACTAAAGTATCATGCTCTACACAGAACTGCCTTGGAAGACTGTACAGAAACAGAAACAGATTCAGAATATGGTAGCAGTGTATTGATGGGCGTTGGCAAGAGCGTAACCAGTGCTGAAATATTGTTGATGTTGTTGTTGTTATTATATTTATTTATTTATACCCCGCCTTTCCCCCAGTACTGGGATACAAGGCGGCTTACAAAAATTAAAACATATACAATTAAAACATGTGAAAATATACAAAAATAAAATATAAATTAAATAACAATACAATTAAAATTATATTAAAACATTTAAACAGCATTTTAAAACAGCATTTTAGCAGCTTACCCCCAGGTTCCAACTATGTCCCAAAGGCCTGCTGGAACAAGACTGTTTTAGCCTACCTCTGGAAACACATCAAGGAGGGTGCCACTCTCGCCTCCCTGGGAAGGGAGTTCCAGAGCCTTGGGGCAGCCACCGAGAAGGCCCTCTCCTGCGTTCCCACCAGGCGTGCCTGTGACGATGGCAGGATGGCGAGAAGGGCTTCCCCTGAAGTTTTCAGGGCATGAGTAGGCTCATAAGGGAGAATACGGTCTTTCAGATAACCTGGACCCGAGCTGTATAGGGCTTTATAGGACATAACCAGCACTTTGAATTGTGCCCGGAAACAGACTGGGAGCCAGTGAAGCTGTTTTAACAGGGGAGTTGTATGCTCCCTGTAACCAGCCCCAGTCAGCAGTCTGGCTGCAGTTCTTTGAACCAGCTGAAGTTTCCGAACACTCTTCTGAGGCAGCCCCACGTAGAGCGCGTTGCAGTAATCCAAACGGGATGTAACTAAGGCATGTGTCACCGTGGCCAGATCAGACATCTCCAGGAACGGGCGCAATTGGTGCACTAGTTTTAACTGTGCAAAAGCACTCCTGGCCCCTGCTGAAACCTGAGCATCCAGGCTTAGGGCTGAATCCAGGAGCACCCCCAAACTGCGAACCTGGGTCTTCAGGGGGAGTGTAACCCCATCCAACACAGGCTGAATCCCTATTCCCTGATCTGCCTTTTGACTGACCAGGAGCACCTCTGTCTTGTCTGGATTAAGTTTCAATTTGTTCTCGCTCATCCAGTCCATTACTGATGCCAAACACTGGTTAAGGACAGAAACAGCTTCCTTGGAATCTGGTGGAAAGGAGTAGTAGAGCTGGGCGTCATCAGCATATTGGTGGCACCAAACTCCAAAACTCCGGACAACCTCTCCCAGCGGTTTCATGTAGATATTAAATAGCATGGGGGACAGAACAGAACCCTGAGGGACCCCACAAGCTAACGGCCATGGAGTCAAACAGGCATCCCCCAACAGCACATTCTGAGTTCGCCCCACTAGGAAGGAAAACAGTACCCCCAAGTCCCATCCCAGCGAGGCGTCCCAGAAGAATATCATGGTCGATGGTATCGAATGCTGCTATGTAGAAATATCTACGTTGGCTCCCAGTTAGTTTTGAGGCACAACTAAAAGCCCTAAACAGCTTGGGTCCAGGGTATTTCAGAGCACGCCCCATCGTATAAAACTCTCCCTACATGGAGATATTTGAATAGGGCCCAGTCCTGAGGATGAACATTGTCAGATATTAAGTTGACTGACACAAATGGGCAGGACAATATTAGTGGTGGCATCTTGTTGTGCAACCCTAGAATGAGCAGACCCACACAGTTTTGATTTTTTGGTTGGTCAACTGAGGCCATATTATTCCAGCAAGGTTTGGGTGATTTTTCTTCTACACTTAAGAGAGTTTCTGTTGGAATCTGCTGCTATCAATGGACTTCTCATTGTTATTTATGCTAGGTGTTAATTGTAATGATTTTTTTTACTTGCCCTGGGGCTTTTTAAAATCATATGATGGAATATCATTCTCTTGCCTATTCACTTTCATGTTCCTGGTAAAAGAGGGCTTTTTTTTTTTTTTTTTGCAAAAGCTAATTACATTTCCTCTTAATCCCTTAGTGCTTTCTACTTCTTTACCTTCAGTGCTCTACTGTTTACAGAGAAATTGTTTGTGTCCTTTTTTTTCTGTTTCACTAGCTTCTAGGGCTTTGATGTGTTCAGGAATAAATTCTGGAGTACATTAAGTGTTACCCATGTAGAATCCTTGAAGATGAATAGTCTTGAAGTACAACAGAGGTGATCTCATTTTGCTTCAGTTTGTAACCTAACGTGTGCTCTCCACTTTTAATGGATTATCAATACTCATTCGTTCTCTGAACAGAACACAAATGCTTCAGTGTGTTTCCTGATCACATGCCTGCTTTATTTAGTTACCGCTTTTCTCACTCTGAAATGAAATAAGTATCTAATGGAGACTGCAGTTCTGCTATGATGTTGCTCAAGGAAAGATGCTTTATAGTTACTACAACACTGGCTCATGTTTTGGACCCATATCATGTACAACAGGTGAGTGCAACCTCTCACCTGTGGGCCTACTCTGGCTTGCAAGCTTACCCAGTCTGGCCCTTGGTGGGTTGGGCTTCCTTCGTGGGCCCAAGCCCTCCCCCTTTCCAAGTTCTGCCCCCTGACTTGGGGAGAGTAATCTCCAGTTTTATTTATTATTCCATGTAATTTCTGGTCAGAGATAACAAGGGGATTTCCCCGCATGTCGTGCAACCTTCTAATATGACCATGAGTGGAGCACTCAGCTGGGGCTTCCAGGACTGGCCACTCAAAGCCCTTGCCAAGTCCCTTCCCACACTGCTTATGCCCTGACTGGGACATGAGTGGCATGGGAAGGACTTGGCCAGGGTTTACAGGAGTCTGCTCCTGCATGTGCTGGCCAGATCGCTTTCTCCATGCAGAAAGAGGCATGGAGGAAAAGCAAAAACAAGCAACCAACCAACCACTGGGTGGCATGACATATGATGATCTCACAGGAGGTGGAGGGGCTTCAAGGCAGGGCCCCACCTCTGTGATGTCATCTGGCCCACTGGCTTGATCTGACGGCAGGCAACCTATTCTGGATTAGGGCCCTGATATACATCCACTACCCTCTATGAGCAACCTGTCCCTTCTAACTTCTAAGTATCTTCAGAACAGCTTACCTGTATATTTTGCATTTTGTATGTCTGCTAGAATAACAGTTGTAAGCAATGTTATATTTTTAGCTAGAACAGTGTGAAAAGAAACCAAAACCCAAGGTGGTGGTATTTTTTTTTTTATTATTATTATTATTATTCAGCAACATTTCTATACCATTCCATAGCTGAAGCTCTCTGGGTGGTTTACAGAAGTTAAAACATTAAAATACAATATACAAAGTTTAAAATACATTTACATAAAAGCACACAGACAATATACACAAACAACATATAATTAAAAACTACTTTGAACAGTCAGTCATAACTAAAGATACATCCAGGACCGATTAAAACTCATCATGTGCTGTCAAATGCCTGGGAAAAGAGATAGGTCTTAACCTGGTGTTGAAAAGATAATAACATTGACACTGGGTCAACCTCATTGGGGAAGTCGTTACACAGATGTGGGGCTACCACTGAGAAGCCTCTCTCCCTCCCTGCACTTTCCGATCTTCCCTCGGAGGAGGCACCCAGAGGAGGACCTTAGATGCTGAATGAAGAATACAGGTAGGTTCATTTTGGGAGAGGCATGCCATCAGGTACTGCAGTTCCCAACAGTGTAGGGCTTTATAGCTTAAAACCAGCACCTTGAATTGAGCTTGGAAGCATATAGGCAGCCATTGCAAGCAGGCCAGAGTCAGTCTTATATGAACAGAACTTCTAGTCCCAGTGATCAATCTGGCTGCTGCATTTTGCACAAGCTGCAGCTTCTGAACCATCTTCAAAGGTAGCCCCATGTAGAGCGCATTGCAGTAATCTAACTTGGAGGTTACCAGAGCATAGACAACTGAAGCCAGGTTATCCCTGTTCAGACAGGGGTGTAGCTGGGCCACCAATGAAAGCTGGTAGAAGGCACTTCATGCCACTGAGGCCACCTGAACCACAAGTGACAAAGATGGTTCCAGAAGGACCCCCAAGCTACAGACCTGCTCCTTCAGTGGGAGAGCAACCCCATCCCAAACAGGCTGAGAGCAACCCGATTCCTCCATCCAGTCAGCAGAACCACTCACCAACAGCATCTCAGTCTTGTCTGGATTGAGTTTCAATTTTATTAGCCCTCATCCAGTCCACTGTTGCAGCCAGGCACTGATTCAGCATATCCACAGCCTCACCTGAAGAAGATGAAAAGGAGAAATGGAGTTGTGTGTCATCAGCATACTGATGACAGTGCACTCCAAAACTCTGGATAACCACACTCAATGGTTTCATGTAAATGTTGAACAGCATGGGGAACAAAACTGACCCTGTGGAACCCTGTATTGGAGAATCCACAAGGCTGAGCAATGTTCCCCAAGCACCACCTTCTGGAGCTGACCCTCCAAGTGGGGAAAACTCACTGCAATACAGTGGCTCGCACTCCCAACTCAGACAGCCATCCCAGAAGGATACCATGATTGATGGTATCAAAAGCTGCTGAGAGATCAAGGAGAATTAACAGGGTCACATAGGGTGACCAAGGCTGTTTCTGTACCGAAACCCAGCCTGAACCCTGACTGAAATGGTTCCAGATTGGAATGTTTCGGTCTCATCCGAGAGTGTCTGGAGCTGGCTTGCAACCACCCGCTCAAGGACCTTGCAACCAGCCTAAAATTATTAAGGTTTTCCAGGTCTAGGCAGGATTTCTTCAGGAGTGGTCTCACCACCACATTTTTCATGCAGCCCGGGACCACTCTGTCTCACAAGGAGGCATTAATCATCTCCCTAGCCCAGCTGGCTGTTCCCTCCCTGCTGGTTTTTGTAAACCAAGAGGGGCAAGGTTCCAATATTTGTCCACATCCTCAAGCTGTGCCAACTGAAACTGAAACAGTTTTCATCCAAGAAAACTGGACCAGGCTGTGCTCTGGACACCTCATCTGGGTCTTATCATGTATAATGTGTTTATTTATTATAAGAAGCTCAAGGTGGAGTACATAGCTTCTCCCATCTTATCCTCACAACAACCTGGTGAGTTGGCTTAGGCTGAGAGACAGAGATTCCCCAAGGTCACTCGATAAGCTTCAGTTTGAACCTGAGTCACTTCTATGCTAGCCTGACACTCCAACCCAGTATTTTCCAACCTGGTGCCTTCTCAAGTCCAAAACACCTGGAAGCCATCAGGTTGGGGACAGCTGCTATAACCACTGTACCACACTGATTTTCATACCTTTCGCCACCCGCCAAAAAAAAATCTAGAAAGCTTCCTTCCTATTATCAAGACATCTCTCAAGGCTTGGTGTGGCCACCAAAGGGGCCTTTTCCCTTTTCCAATTGTATGCTGCTCAGTTATTAATCTTTGTTTTAACAGACCAAAGTAGAATTGTAACTGGATTGCCCCCTTTGAATCTGTTGATATTTATAGAAATAAATGTTCTTTTCTGTTTGCTTTTACTGTATAGCAGTGGTCCATAAAGCCAAGTGCCACACAGGAGATGTAGCTACATGATTGTTGCAAGCCCTGTGTTTTTGTAAGGGAAATCATTTTTGCACGAGGCATGCATGCTACACTGACTCATTGAAATTGCCATTGGACATAGACATTCTAATGAGGAGTTGCTGATGGGTCTTTCAGTTATACAATTAGCGTTTCTCTTTCAACAAAGCTCTGTAGGCAGTCAAAGGGAAATGTCTAATTACTCTGCTAAGCATTCAACAGACACCCACATCCAACATTTATAGTAATGAGCACATTCTCAACATTTATTCATTACACTGTTTGTTCCAATTAAAGGTTAAAGATCCTCCACAGTGCCGTTCGCAAAAGATAAAGTGATGAAAAACTGCTTTACTCACACTGAGATAAAATGTGAGAATTATTGCATTGCTGTATTGTACATCGGTGGAAGGGGCAGATAGAATGTTTGTTCCGGACACTCAACTTTGTAGTGGATGCTTTAATCTGCTGGGAAAAGAACATCAACATGAGTCCTGGAAGGAAGGCAGAGTGGCGCAGAGGTGGAAGAGAGATCCCCAGAATGGAAAGGAGACTGGAGAAAATCAGAGGTCTGCCTAGGGCCTCTCAGCAAATCTTACCCTGAACATAATGACCATAGCGGCCTTTATGGCATTTTTGTTCTTCCTTACTTTGGGGTTGGCCAGAAGCTGGAACTGATCTCCAGGTTTGAGGAAGCCTGTGCAGCCCCTCCTATATCAGTGCCCCCATCCTGGTAGGCTTACCTGCTGTTGGCCAGCAGAAGAAGCAGTCCTGTGATCTGCTGTCATCTGTATGGGTTATTTAGGGTGCAATCCTATGCATGTTTAGACAGAGAAAAAGCCTACAACTCCCAGCATGACCCAGCCAACCATACTGGCTGGGGCATGCTGGGAGTTGCAAGCCTTTACTCTGTCTAAACATGCATAGGATTGTGCCCTTAGATATTGAGCAGCAATGGACGAGCTCTGGCTTCTGAGCCATATGTGGCTCCCAAACAATTAAAAGAAAAACAATTATGTATGTAGTGCAGGGTGGGGAACCTGTAGCTTTTCAGATGTTATTGGATCTCCTATAATTTCTGATCATTGGCCATCCTAGCTGAGACCGATGGAAGTTGGTCCAACAACATCTGGAGGGACACAGGTTCTTCACCCTTCATGTAGTGTTTTCCCTGAATGATCAAAACACATCACATACATTAGCTCAGTAATTATAGTGACACCAGGAAGTTGTATGGATTTAGAATTTGTGTGTCCTGGGAACATGGTATCTGGTGAGGGGTGGGGTTCTAAATTATAGCAGTGGAAGCAGTGTAGAGGATAAGCAACTGTATATTAAGGAACAAAAGGAGGATAAAATGGTGATGGTAGAACTGTGTACCTCTTCATGGATCACTGCCTTGTTGTGGCGAAGGGGCTTGCGTAACTCAGTGAAGCCATAAGCTATGCTGTTCAGGGCCACCCAAGACGGACAGGTCATGGTGGAGAGTTCTGACAAAATGTGGTCCACTGGAGAAGGAAATGGCAACCCACTCCAGTATTCTTGCCAAGAAAACCCCATGGAACGTATGACAAGGCTAAAAGAGATGATGCCGGAAGATGAGCCCCTCAGGTTGGAAGGTATCCAATATACTACTGGGGAAGAGCAGAGGGAATTTCCAAGCAGTGCCAGAAAGAGTGAAGCGGCTGGGCCAAAGCCGAAAAGACACTCAGCTGTGGATGTGTCTGGTGGTGAAAAGAAAGTCCAAAGCTGTAAAGAACAATATTGTTTAGGAACCTGGAATGTAAGATCAATGAATCAAGGTAAGCTGGAGGTGGTCAAACATGAGATGGCAAGATTGAACATCGACATCTTGGGAATCAGCGAACTAAAATGGACAAGTATGGGCGAATTTAATTCAGGTGACCTATATCTTCTACTACTATGGGCAAGAATCCCTTAGAAGAAATGGAGTAGCACTCATAGTCAATAAAAGGGTGGGAAAAGCAGTACTGGGATACAATCTCAAAAACGATAGAATGATCTCAGTATGAATCCAAGGCAAACCATTCAACATCACAGTAATTCAAGTCTATGCCCCAACCACTGAGGCCGAAGAAGCTGAGATTGATCGGTTCTACGAAGACCTACAACACCTTCTAGAACTAACACCAAAAAAAGATGTCCCCTTCATCATAGGGGATTGGAATGCAAAAGTAGGAAGTCAAGAAATCACTGGGATAACAGGCAAGCATGGCCTTGGTGTACAAAATGAAGCAGGACAAAGGTGAATAGAGTTTTGCGAAGAGAACACACTGATCATAGCAAACACTCTTTTCCTATAGCACAAGAGGCAACTCTACACATGGACATCACCAGATGGTCATTATCGAAATGAGATTGATTATGTACTTTGCAGTCAAAGATGGAGTTCACTGTGGCTCAGATCATGAGCTTCTTATTGCAAAATTTCAACTTAAATTGAAGAACGTAGGGAAAACCACTAAACCATTCAGGTATGACCTAAATCATATCCCTTATGAATATACAGTGGAGGTGAGGAATAGATTTAAGGGATTAGACCTGATAGACAGAGTGCCTGAGGAACTATGGATGGAGGTCCGTAACATTGTTCAGGAGGCAGCAACTCAATCCATCCCAAAGAAAAAGAAATGCAAGAAAGCAAAGTGGCTGTCTGATGAGGCTTTACAAGTAGCTGAGGAAAGGAGGGAAGCAAAAAGGAAGAGAGAAAGGGGAAGATATATCCAACTGAATGCAGAGTTCCAGAGAACAGCAAGGAGAGACAAGAAGGCCTTCTTAAATGAACAATGCAAAGAAATCGAGGAAAACAACAGAATGGGAAAGACTAGAGATCTTTTCAAGAAAATCGGAGATCTCAAGGGAACGTTTTGTGCAAAGACGGGCATGATAAAGGACAAAGAAGGCAGGGACTGAACAGAAGCAGATGAGATTAAGAAGAGGTGGAAAGAATACACAGAAGAACTATACAGGAAAGATCTGAATGTCCCTGATAGCCATGATAGTGCGCTCACTGAACTTGAGCTGGACATCCTAGAGAGTGAAGTCAAGTGGGCCTTAGGAAGCATTACTAACAACAAAGCTAGCGGAGATGACAGTATTCCAGTGGAGCTATTTAAAATCCTAAAAGATGATGCTGTTAAAGTGCTGCACTCAATATGCCAACCAATTTGGAACACTCAGCAGTGGGCACAAGACTGGAAAAGGTCAGTTTACATTCCAATTCCAAAGAAGGGCAACGCCAAAGAGTGTTCAGACTACCGTACAGTTGCGCTCTTTTCACATGCCAGCAAGGTTATGCTCAAAATCCTACAAGCTAAGCTTCAGCAGTATGTGAACCGAGAACTACCGGAAGTTACAAGCTAGGTTTTGAAGAGGCAGAGGAACTAGAGATCAAATCGCCAACATTCACTGGATCATGGAGAAAGCGCGAGAATTCCAGAAAAACGTTTGTTTCTGCTTCATTGACTACGCTAAAGCCTTTGATTGTGTGGATCACAACAAACTGTGGCAAATTCTTAAAGAGATGGGAGTACCAGACCACTTTACCTGTCTCCTGAGAAACCTGTATGAGGGTCAAGAAGAAACAGTAAGAACCGGACATGGAACAACCAATTGGTTCAAAATTGGGAAAGGAGTACGACAAGGCTGTATACTGTCACCCTGCTTATTTAAATTATATGCAGAGTACATCATGAGAAACGCCAGGTTGGATGAATCACAGGTTGGAATTAAGATTGCCAGGAGAATTATCAACAACCCCAGATATGCAGACGATACCACCCTAATGGCAGAAAGCGAAGAGGATTTAAAGAGCCTCTTGTTGAGGGTGAAAGTGGAGAGTGCAAAAGCTGGTTTGAAACTCAACATTAAAAAAACGAAGATCATGGCATCTGGCCCCATCACTTCCTGGCATATAGAAGGGGAAGAAATGGAAGCAGTGACAGATTTTACTTTCTTGGGCTCCAAGATCACCACAGATGGTAACTGTAGCCATGAAATTAAAAGACGCTTGCTCCTTGGGAGGAAAGCTATGGCACACCTAGACAGCATAGTAAGAAGCAGAGACATCACCTTGCCGACAAAGGTTCATATAATCAAAGCTATGGTTTTCCCAGTAGTAACGTAGGCCGAGCACCGAAGAATCGATGCTTTCGAACTGTGATGCTGGAGAAGACTTTTACGAGTCCCCTGGACTGCAAGGAGGTCAGATCAGTCAATCCTAAAGGAAATCAACCCTGAGTGCTCATTGGAAGTTCAGACACTGAAGCTGAAGCTCAAATATTTTGGCCACCTAATGCGAAGAGAAAACTCCCTGGAAAAGACCCTGATGCTGGGAAAGACTGAAGGCAAATGGAGAAGGGGACGGCAGAGGATGAGATGGCTAGATAGCATCACCGATGCAATGAAGATGAACTTGAGCACACTCCGGGAGAGAGCGGAGGACAGGAAGGCCTGGCGTGCTATGGTCCATGGGGTCACGAAGAGTTGGACACAACTTAATGACTGAACAACAACAACAAAGAACTGTGTATCTTATTCATGGCAACCTGAAGATTTCCTTATTCATCCGGTAGATTTAGAAACAAACACTCCAATCTTTAGAAGAGCCTTCTCCAGCCTGGTGCCCTCCAGGTGTGTTGAACTATTTATTTGTTTAATTTGTACCCTGCCGTTCTATCAAAAATGGCACTCTAGGTGGCTTACAATCACTAATCAAACTTGATAAAAACCATGATAAACAATTACATTGAAACACAATTAAAAAGTACAACTCCCATCATCCCCACCCAGCAGGCCAATGGCCAAACTAGCTGAGGAGGATGGGGGTTGTAGTCCAACACATCTGGAGGGCATCAGGTTATGGAAGACTGCTTTAGAAGACTGCATTTCAGTGTCTGGAACTGGATGAGATTACTCACTAGTCCTAAAATGCTATTACTTTTTCCTCCTTCCCATTCGATTTCTTTTATCTGTTTAGGTTTTTACTCCCAAGGGCTCATTGTAGGTTAGACCACAGCGACTGAATAAAGATGGCCAGATCTGCTAATGATGTCCATCCAATCTACAGAGCAGCCTTGCACTGGTGACTCCACGGGGAGGGTACGGCTAGTTCTTTCCCAGTGAAGCTGTGTGTGGCAAAGCCGTTTTGCAAAGGGCCTTGCCTGGATATCATTGAGAAGTTCCTCTGGAAAATTCAGTCCTGTAGACTAGAGTGAGGAAAATCGGCCGTCTTGGCTGTTCCAGTGGGCACGCTGATGTCATCAGGAAAGAAGGTTACATTTGAAACCCTGCTCTGACAGCAGTAAAAATCCTATAAATATATTTAAGGTTTTACTGGGCTGGATGGTTTTGAAATCTTGCCTGAGGAATTAAGCAAACACTTGCAATTGTTTTATATACATTCTGCACAGTAGTTTTGGGGCCCAAGCACAAAAGTAGGCTACCGTAAAGTAACTTCACAGGCTCAGCACAAAGGAGTCTGTTTTCATGTGACCTCATAAACAGTAATCAGTGGAATGCATTTATGAGGAGAGGGATACGTAAAAGGTAATAAAGTGACTGAATGTTTATATAAAGCTGAGGAAAATGAAGCAGGTTACTATTAAATAAACCAGATGGTATCATAAAAATACATTCAGAATAATAACTGGTAAACCTTTTTTACACTAGCAAATACAAGCTAAATAATATACTGTATTTGATCATATCTACATTTAAAAGACGGTATTATATTTACCACCTTGGGAATCATTCCCACATTTTATATAAGCCATCCATGACATGTTTCACATGTCTTTTCACTGCTGTATTTAATGGAAAGCAAAGTTTGATTTAATGGAATTTCTCTACTTATCTCTCGACGTAGCAATCTGTCACAAAATGAAATTGGATGTGTTGCGAACCACATAGGAGGGATGGAAACTGCTGGGTGTGGAGGGGATTTGGAGTGGAGACGCAACAATGGTGCAGGTGGGGGGAGATTAAGTCAGCCTTCCCCATCCTGGTGCCCTCCAGGTGTGTGGGACTGCACCTCCCATGATTCCTAGCCATTGACCAGGCTGGCTGGGAATCATGGGTGTTTTAGTCCCACACATCTGGAAGCCACCAGGTTGCAGAAGTTTGGGTTAAACAATGCTCCTCTGCTGATTCCCTGCTCCAAATTTTCCTTCTCCCAAAGCTGTCTTTCTTAAAAAGAAAAGGCAGAGCTCTAATACATGTGTTCGCACATAACATATAGGTAGCCCTGTGGGATGAAATTTGTGTATTTATTTTGAAGATTTGTACCCTGCCTTTGAATCAAATCATCCTGAAGGCACCGTTCTGTTGTTTATTTGGTCAGTCGCTTCTGACTCTTTGTGACTTCATGGACCAGCCCATGCCAGAGCTTCCTGTCGGCCGTCGCCACCCCCAGCCAATACACCCCCCCCACAACTCACACACACAACCCAGCCACCCGTAGTCTTCTGGCTGATGGATGGGGCCAGAATGTTCTGCTGCCCTAGAGCAACTGGCAACTTGAGCCAAGTGTTCTTTCTGGCAGGCAGGGGGAAAAAGAAGCTCCCTGCAGCTTCTCCTGTTCTGGCCAACGGATGGGGCCTGGATGATCTTCTCCTTGCCATAACTCTTCCTGGGAAGCAGAGGATGCAGCTTGCCAGTGGCCCTTGATGCTCTGGCCACTGGCAGGTACCCGAAGTGTGCTTCCTGTCCGCTCTCCAGTTCCAGGGAAAAGATATTCTTTTCTTTCTCCCTGCTTTGATTTGGCTTCTGAAAGAAGTTGTGGCTGAGCAAGATGTAATGAAGCCATATGGAACTTCGTTTAATACTGCCTGGAAATATTCATTTACCATTTTATCCCATAACCTTCTATCCCAACCCTAGTTCACTTTGGCCCAAAGAAAGGAAGAAATAATGCTAAACTCTTCTTTTGCGTATATGTAAGATGGCCAGCTGTCCTACTTTACAGAGGGCAGTTCTCTGTTTGAAGGCCTGTCCTTAGGTCTAACCTGTATTTGAAGGTGTCCACTATTTGAAGGGCTGTCCAGTCCAGGGCTAGATCTACACCAGTGCTTTTTATCAGTATTGAAGTGCACTGATAATTGTTGGGGCACGTTATGTATTCCGTATACTGTTTTTCTAGTATTATTTCCCACTTTTTATTCCATATTATCCAAAACACCGCAACAGATGTCATTTTGCATGCTATGAGGTATAAATGCACAAGAGGGATATAGTGTCACCTGATGGGATCGTATTGATATGACACAAGGTGTAGATCTGGCCTAGGCCTGGTTTAAAGATAATCATCAGAAAGAAGACCTGGGCCATGACATTACCCATCCACAGTTAGCACCGGGGGGGGGGGGGTGTGTCTCTACCAGTGATTTACTCTGAGCTGGCTGCGTGTTGAGGTCGTTAGGGGTACATGATGTCATGGCCATACAGCATGTGTGTTGAATATTTGTATATATTATTTACTTGCAACCCACTCCTGAGGTAGGGGGACCAGGTGTCCTACTTTACAGAGGACAGTCTCCTATTTGAAGAGCTGTCCAAGGACAGTCCTCTATTTAAAGGTGTCCTCTATTTGAGGGGCTGCCCAGACCAAGTCTGGTTTAAAGCTGAAGAGTCATAAGAAGGGAGAAAAGGGGCCTTGAAGTTGCCCATCCACAGTTAGCATCTGGGCAGCAGACTGAGCAGTCACATAGGTCACCTGGTCAGTCTTCCTCACTATGGTGAGATTTATTATTGATTGATTGCATTTATATCCCGCCTTTTTTCCTCTGGCAAGGAACCCAAGGCGGCTTACATTATCCTCCTCCTCCTCCTCTCCATTTTATCCTCACAACAACAACCCTGTGAGGTGGGTTGGGCTGAGAGTCTGTGACTGGCCCAAAGTCACCCAGTGAGCTTCCATGGCCGAGCGGGGACTAGAACCCGGATCTCCCTCACCACTACACCATGCTGGAAATACAGAAATACTGTATTTCTACATAAATTATAGTTACTATTTCTAAGTTTGCATATATACATATATATTAGCATATGCAGATGTTATGCAAACTGGTATCTTCTTTTGTCCTCTTTTTTGGTGATGCATGTTCTCTTTTTTGGCAACGTGTAGGTTACCGGGTTGCTGTTTTTTTTCTTCACAATAGTATGAAGGTTTAATATTCTTAAGGGACTATGTAGAATTGTTTTAACAGGGCCTGCAGGAGAAGCCGCCACCACCACCGGGGAAGAGGCGTGCCTGCTGCTGCTGGGCCTGCTGCTGCTGCCGCGGCCGCTGCCGCAGCTGCCACCGCCACCACCACCACCAGGCCTTCCCTGTAGACTTCTGCCTGGCAGACCACCAGTCCCTGCAGGACCAGGCCCCCAGGTACCAAGCCAGCTGTGCTGCTCCACCTGCCCCTCCTTGGAGGGGCTACATAAGCTGGCTGGCTGACCTGGCCTGGGAGAGCCAGGGCCTGCAGGAGAAGCCGCCGCCACCGCCACCGCCACCACCACCACCACCACCACCACCACCACAGGGGAAGAGGTGTGCCTGCTGCTGCCGCCGCCGCCGCCGCCGCCGCCACCACCAGGCCTTCCCTCCAGACTTCTGCCTGGCAGACTGCCAGTCCCTGCAGGACCAAGCCCCCAGGTACCAAGCCAGCTGTGCTGCTCCACCTGCCCCTCCCTGGAGGGGCTACATAAGCTGGCTGGCTGGCTGACGCGGCCTGGGAGAGCCAGAGCCTGCAGGAGAAGCCACCACCACCACCACCACTGGGGAAGAGGTGGGCCTGTTGCTGCCGCCGCTGCCGCCAGGCCTTCCCTGTGGACTCCTGCCTGGCATTATTTTTAAGGGGATTTTAATTGTTTTGTTTTTTTGGGGGGGATTTTGTTGTGTTTTTAGGGGTGGGTAGCCTGCCTGATAGGCGGGAGTGAGGGGGCATGTGTCCACCTCATGGAGGCAGTTGGGGGAGGGTTGGGGGCCAGAACATATCGAGGCTGGGCAGCAGGTGCTGGTAGAGTGCTAGGGGCAGGCCATGCCATGTAAGGGGAACAAGGGAGAGATGTGTAATATCTGTCCCCTGCTCTGGGCCTGTCCAGAGCCAAAGGATGGTTGGGGGAGGCATGATCCCATCTTCTGGCCTCTGTTTGCTGCTCTGCAATGCCAGGTCTGTTACCCAGAAAACCTCCCTCATCCATGACATGATCCTGGATGAGGGTGCAGACCTGGCATGTATTACGGAGACCTGGCTGGCCGAGGCTGCTGCTCCAACCCTTGCAGCCATGTGTCCAGCTGGATTTTCGTATGCACAGCAGCCGAGGGCTGGGGATCGGGGAGGGGGAGTGGCTGTTATCTACCGAGAGTCCTTGGTCTTCACCAGACCCCCTCTCCGGGAGACCAAGGTTGCTGAGTGCATGTACTGGAGGTTGGGCCCGAAGGGCAGTCTGGGGATTCTGCTTGTGTACCATCCACCCCGCTGCACGACTGACTCCCTGGCCAAGGTGCTTGAGGTGGTCTCTGATGTGCGTGTACAGTCCCCTAACTTATTGGTGTTGGGGGACTTCAACGTACATTCGGAGGCCATCCTCACAGGAACACCTCGGGACTTCATGGAGACCATGGCCTCCTGGGAGCTGCACCATATTCTAACTGGGCCCACCCATGTAGCCGGTCATGCACTAGACCTTGTGTTTGTTTCTGGAGAAGTGGGGAGTGATCTGGAAGTTGGGGGTATATCTACCACCCCCTTGTCATGGTCAGATCACTATCTGGTGACGTTGGACTTCTCGGTTCCACAACCCCTCCGCAGGGGTGGAGGACCCATTAAAATGGTCCGCCCCAGGCGTCTTATGGATCCAAATGGATTCCTGAACGTGCTTGGGGATTCTCTGGAGCACGCCAACAGCCACTCGGTTGAGACCCTGGTGGGTGGCTGGAATGCTGCAATCACTGGGGCATTAGATCAGGTGGCTCCGAAACGCCTTCTCCCCCTGAACAGGGCTCGGACTGCACCATGGTTCAATCCGCGTTTACGAGCTCTGAAACAGGAGGTGAGACCGCTAGAGCGCCGGTGGCGGAAGTCTCACTCCAAAGATGATCAGACATGGGCTAGAGCTGTATCTTCAGCCTATCACGTGGCGGTGAAGGCAGCAAAAAAGGAATATTATGCTGCCTCCATCGCGTCTGCAGAGTGCTGTCCCAGAGGCTGTTCCAAGTGGTCCGGAGCCTGGTCGGTCCTGTGGCTCCGGAACCACTGGAGCATTCTAAGGCCTCCTGTGAGGCCTTGGCAAGGCACTTTGCAGATAAAATTGATCAGATTAGGTGTGTTACTCTGCACGCTGTGGATACAGTTAGTGAGCAAGAGGCGGCCTGTGGCAAACCGGTTTTGTGGGATCGGTTCCAGCTTCTTTCTCCTGATGAAGTGGACAAGGTGCTTTCATCTGTACAGCCGACCACCTGCTTACTTGATCCTTGCCCATCTTGGCTCATTATGGGCTGCAGAGAGAGACTGGGTGAGGGGATCAGGGCGGCGGTGAACGCCTCCCTTGAGGAGGGAGTGATGCCATCAGCCCTCAAGGAGGCAGTGATAAGACCGCTCTTAAAGAAGCCCTCCTTGGATCCTCAAATTCTGAACAACTTTCGCCCAGTCTCAAATCTGCCATTTTTGGGCAAGGTGATTGAGCGGGTGGTGGCGGTGCAGTTGAAGGCACACTTGGAAGAAACTGATTATCTAGACCCATTTCAGTCGGGCTTCAGGCTTGGGCATGGGACAGAAACGGCCTTGGTCGCCTTGGTAGATATGAGGAGGGCTCTGGATTTGGGTGAATGCTCCTTCCTTGTTCTCTTCGACCTCTCAGCAGCTTTTGATACCGTTGACCACGGTATCCTCCTGGACCGCCTGGAGGGGTTGGGCATTGGAGACACTGTATTGCGGTGGTTCCAGTCCTTCCTCTCCGGCAGGTACCAGAGGGTAGCACTGGGAGAGGAGGTTTCGGACCCATGGCCACTTACTTGTGGGGTGCCACAGGGTTCCATCCTCTCCCCAATGCTATTTAACATCTATGTGAAGCCCCTGGGGGCTATCATCAGGAGGTTTGGGGTGCAGTGTCATCAATATGCGGAAGACACGCAGCTCTACCTCTCATTCAAATCTTCACCAAGGTTGGCCGTATAATCCCTGTCCAAATGTCTGGAGACGGTGAGTGGCTGGATGGGGAGGAATAAGCTGAAGCTGAACCCTGACAAGACCGAGGTACTTTTGGTGGGAGACAAGAGGAGGCTAGGGGATGTTGACCTGGTGTTGAATGGGGTACGGTTACCCTTGAAAGACCAGGTCCGCAGCCTGGGGGTCATTTTGGACTCCCAGCTGTCCATGGAGGCTCAGGTGTCAGCTGTGAGCCGGACAGCGCTGTATCAACTCCATCTGATACGGCAGCTGTGCCCGTTCCTTCCCGACCATCTGCTCCCATTGGTGGTACATGCCCTGGTCTCCTCTTGTTTAGACTACTGTAATGCGCTCTATGTGGGGTTACCCTTGAAGACGGTTCGGAAATTGCAGCTGGTACAGAACGCGGCGGCTCGCCTGATTAAAGGCAGCTGCTGGCGAGATCACATCACTCCAGTGCTGAAGGAGTTGCACTGGTTACCAGTTGTTTTCCAGGCCAAATTCAAGGTGTTGGTTTTGACCTTTAAAACGCTATATGGTTCCGGCCCAGCCTATCTTAAGGAGCGCCTCCAGCAGCACCAGACAGGCCGCTTAACAAGATCAGCCTCGGATGGCCTTCTCTCTGTCCCATCAGCCAGGACAGCTAGACTGGTGGGAATGAGGGAGAGGGCCTTTTCTGTGGTGGCCCCCACTCTGTGGAACTCCCTCCCTAGGGAACTCCATCATGCCCCCTCTTTAATGAGCTTCCGTTGTGCATTAAAAACGTGGTTGTTCAGGCAGGCATTTGGGGTGGGTTAGGGTATTTTAGAAAATGTTTTTATGGTAGAATTTTATTGTTTTAAACTGTTTTATTGTATGTTGTACATCGCCCAGAGTGGCTGGGTAACCAGCCAGATGGGCGATTAATAAATTTAATAATAATAATAATAATAAAATAGCCTCATGTTTAAGACGACGTTTTGTAGTACATGGAACAAGGTGAGTAGCCTTGTTTCTTTCAAGTTTTTGTTATTCTTGTTGTTGTTGTTGTTGATTCCTAGCCCACTTTATGAGGTAAATCCCTCACAAAGCAGATTACATCATATTTTAAAACACAAAATAAGTAATCACACCATAAAAATAAACATTATTTAATATGCAGATTAAGAAAATAGCAAATAAGAAAGCAGCAGAGGATAAAGCTTCAGTTAAAAGTGCAGTACAGTAAAATGCAGACTCAAATAAAGAAGTCATGAAAACCTTCTCGAAGACCAGCAAAGAAGGGGCCTGAGAAAACCTGACTAGTTGTAAGAAAATGTGTTTCCCCCTTTTCTGTTCTTATTAATGTTGTATGAAGTCCAGCTGCAAGGTAGCCTGCCATAAATATCTCTCTGAAAAGCATTTTTTTATCTGTTGTGTTTATCTGTTGTGTTTTTTTATCTGTTGTGTATCCATTTAGTTCCTAATTTTAAAAAAAAGAAACAACCATATGTTTTCTATGCTCCAAGGACAATAAATCCATCTAGTTAGTTCCAGGTGTAGCTGAAATAATTCACTTTATATTACGATATGACAGAAGCCGAAAGATTTGTTTTTCTTCCCTCTCATCGATTGCCCATTGCTTGGGTTTATGGCATGCAGAGGTGCAAGCATCAAACTGAAATACGTTTGGCAATACCATAATGATGGCTAAGGGGCCTGATATACTGCACTCAAAATTCTAGACAAGTATCTTAAGTGTGTATGTATTTTTTTTTATACCTTTGTACTTCGCCAGAAGGAGTCTAGTTTTGTTAAAAAACACCGAGGAAAATATTGTGATAGAAGTGTGCATTTCTGTTTATTTTTATCTTCGTGACAACCTATGAGGTAAATTGGGATGATAGAGGCAGTATGAGCAGACAAAGACCACCCACAATGGGCTTCAGGGCTGTCAGAGATCTAAATGCACATGTTCCTAGTCCCAGACCATGCTCTCCGCACCATGTGGGCTTTCACTGCCTTTTTAGAAATGGGAAAGTCATATTGACATTACTAGATATTAATATCTAGGGTGCTTGACAAGTAGGGATGCAAATGGCAGTGTAAGTAAAACAATGCTCCTGTTGAGGTATGAAATTTATTTTACTTATCCCTTTACTCCTTCTGAATCGATCAGGGCAGCATCCATGTGGTAATCACCACATGGTTATACATCCCTATCTGGACAGAGATAGCTGAGCTCCAGTTATCCACGCTCTGGTAACATCTTGTCTTGATTACTGCAACGTGTTATATGTGGGGCTGCCTTTGAAAATGGTGCGGAAACTTCCACTGATCCAAAATAAGGTAGCAACATTATTAGCAGGGACTGGTTGATATTAATATATTTTGCCAGGGCATTGTGAACTGCACTGGCTTCCAGTCCATTTCCAGGCACAATTCAAAGTGCTGGTGTTAACTTTCAAAGCCCTAAACAACTTACAGCCAGGGTACCTGAAGAATGATCTCTTCCCATATATACCTGCCTGGACCCTATGATACTTCCTCCAGGTGCCCCTGCCAAATGAAATAAGGTGGCTGGCTACAAAGGAGAGGGCTTTTCAGTTGTGGCAGCCCAATTGTGGCAGCCTTAATTTTTGTGAACCTCCCAGCTTCGGCGATGGGTTGGTATAGAAATATAATGAATGAATGAATGAATAAATGAATGAATTGTGCAATAGCCTCCACAGAGAGGCTCACCTGGCTCCTACATTGGGGTCTTTTTGGTGCCAGGTGAAGCCCTTTTTATTCTCCCTGGCATTGTAGTTCTTCAGTTTTTATTGCTTTAAATCAGTCCTAGTATTTTTAGATCTTTACACTGCTGCTGGTGTGTACTTTGGGTTTATACTGTAGTTTTAAACTTTTAAAAGTTTTATACTGTGTTTTGTGATGTTGTTGTATTTTGTGGTTTTATGAACCACCCAGAGAGCTTTGGCTATTCGGCAGTATAGAAATATAATGAATAAATAAAATTATTGTTTCCCTTCATACTCCCAGGTAGACTGGAGTGATTTGCTGGTACCACCCAGTGACTTCCATGGCTGAATAAGAATTTGAACCCGATTTACTCTGATCCAAGTCCACTCTAATTTTCTGTGATCCAGTTCAGCAACATTCTACCCATGAAGCTGATTGGTGGGAGATTCAGGACAGCCTCTCCCAATCTGGTGCTCTCCAGATGTTTTGGGCTACAGTGTTCACCAGCCCCAGCCATCAGGCTCAACAGTTAGGAATTACAAATCTATGGTGTGGCCACACTTAGAATACTGTGTACCGTTCTGATCACCACACCTAAAAAATGGTATTGTGGAGCTGGAAAAAGTGCAGAAAAGGGCAACTAAAATGATCAAGGGGCTGGAGCAACTCTCCTGTGAGGGAAGGTTACAACAGCTGGGATTGTTACCTTGGAAAAAATGTGAGTAAGGGGAGATATAATTGAGGTGTACAGAATTATGCATGTGTAGAGGATGTGGATAGGGAGACGTTTTTCTCCCTCTCTCAAAATACTAGAACCTGGGGTCATCCTATGAAGCTGATTGGTAGGACATTCAGGAGAGAGAAAAGGAAGTGCTTCTTCACACAGCACATAGTTAAACTAGGGAATTCACTACCACAAGATGTGGTGATGATGGCCACCAATTTGGACGGCTTTAAAAGGGGGCTAGACAAATTCCTGGAGGAGAAGGCTACGAGTGGCTACTGGCCCTAATGGCCATATGCTATCTCCAGTATCAGAGGCTGTATGCCTATATACAACAGTTGCTGGGGAACATGGGTGGGAGGGTGCTCTTGCAGTCATGTCTTGCTTGTTGCTCTCCTGTTGACAGCTGGTTAGCCACTGTGTGAACAGAATGCTGGACTAGATGGACCCTCGGTCTCATCCAGCATGGCTCTTTTTATATTCATATGTTTTTAATGATGGGACTTTTGGTCCAATACATCTGGAGGGCATCAGCTTGGGGAAGGCTGCATCTATATCTGTGTCACTGTATTGGTACCGCAAACACTCCTTTTGCTGTGTAAGATGGGTGCTGAACCAGCACAAGCTCACAGAGTGACTTGCATGGTGTGAAAGCACATGGGGACAGATGTGACCTGGATCTGACATGACCCCCCCCCAAATAGCTGGTGGTGTTATGAACCTGTAATACTGTCAAGACAGTAGTCAATAGAGAACTCCACTATATTTTGATGATTACATAAAGATCTGCATTTATTTAGGCTGGACTTTAGGGAAACCTGTCATGACTCCCCTGGGGGATTCCTCATCAGAGGAAGAGCTTGAACCTTTGGAGCAAGATGTCTCCAGGGAACAGAACACCTCAGAGGACCTTGGTACTACCCAAGATGGTCCTGGGCCCTCAGGGGTGATGCCTTCAGATCTGTCTCCTTGCGAGGCAGAGAGCTCTGTTTCTGAGGCACAGGAGAATACTGCTTTAAGATTCATGCTAGGACATTGCCTAGTGAAAGAGTGCCTGCTTGCTGAAGAGGGCTCCTCATGAGTAAGGGACTCCTTGTGAGTACAGCCCACCTCTGATGTGAGTCCTTGGCTCTGGAAGCTCTAACATATAAACACCCAGTGGAGACCTAGTAGCTGCTGGAACAACATTTTTCTACCTGCTCCAGTGACTTGAATCCTTGTTTCCCTGGCCTTGCTTTGTGACAGATTCTCTGTGCTGCTGACCTTTGGACTCCTACTAGACTCTGCTCTTTGAACTGTGTTTGTATTGGTCTGCTTACCTGTATTTTGACCTTGGTCAACTCTCAGCCCCTGCTCCTGGACTTCTCTACTTGACTGTGCTCTTGACCTTTGCCTGACTTCTCCTGTTTTGTACTGCCCTCTTGCTGGACTGATAAAATTGTATTGATCTTTTGCCTGTCTGTTGACTTGCTATTGGATTTGCCCTACAGTTGGGTCTAGGGCTGAGCCTGTCTCAGCCATAACAGGACACAATCTAATCTGTGGGCATCCACACTCAAATTCCTACTTATGGATATACAAAAAGAATGATGTTTGCTCTCTCACGGTAATTAGAAGCTGGATTTCAATTTATTTAAAATGGTTTGCATTCATACTTTATAAATATATGATAATGCAAATTGGTCAATTGTTCACCATACATTCCTAGACTCTGATTTCTTGACAAGACATGAACATACAGCTTTGCCTTGAAGATTGCCTTGAATTTGAGGAGTATGGCAGAATATATTTTAGGACAAAAAAGTTTCACACAGGATGGGTTTACATATAATGCTAACTCACAGTATAGGTTGTTGAATTCTGGGTTGTTGTGTTGTGTGAACCAGCCATGCTAACAAACCATAGTTTCTTAACCAAGAGCAACCCAGAAAGAGAAATCATGGTTTGCATTGGGTTGTGAACTCTGGGTTGTTTAAACCATAGGCTTTTCATTGCTACAGAGGCAGTGGGCAAGAGAGGTAAAACAAATGGACAAACAAACAACCAGCCAGTACTACAGTGCCACAAAGGTACTGGGATACAGGGAGGGAGAAGGCAAAGGCAGAGGGAAACAAGCAATCTAGGGATTGAGGAAGCAAACCGCTGCTTGTTCTATTGTCTGCCAGACAAACTCCAGGTAGGGCAAAAAAAGGTGGGTTATATAAACCATGGGCTAGCATTATGTGTGAACCAGTTCATAGGGTCAAACTACACCTTAAATTACATGTTTTTCCTTTCTGTTTTAAAAATAGTTATGGAGCCAATAGGAACTTTCCTCCTGCAAATAGCATCTGGTGTGTATGTGTGTGTATGTGTATCACAGTGGAGGGAGAGAGGGTTAAACTCTCTTTCTGTGCATTGTGGTCCCAATCCCGATCCTTCTCCTACAGCTATTTTTTTTTTCTAAGACAGAAAGGGGACCCTCCCCCACACATATAATGTAATGTTTAGTTTTCACCATCAGCCAAGCTTCTTGGTCATATAACTTTCCAAACCTCTCTTTGCCATTTCTAGTGCTACCTTCCCCTCCTTATTTGGTACATACGAACGTCCTCAATCTTCATTTTTTCTGCCTACGCACACTAGCACTGCTGTGTGGCTATACTAATTAATCCAGTTTTCTCCTCTGTAATGAACATGTTGTTCTTTTAATCAAAAAGCTTAAAAAGAAAGTTCATGGTTTTGGACTTTGAGTGAGTGTTTGGGCTAATTTTCTTATTTCAACAGCAGATATTCCCCCATTTAATAAGAACATAGCACATAGGTCCGCTGTGTGTGCACCACACCTCTGGTTAAAGTCCCCCCCCCCACATTGGTAGTTGCATGTGTATACATACAACTTGTGTGACCATGTGAATGCGGATGTGCAGCAACATTCCATAGCATCTGTAGACATAAGAAAAAATAATCCTTCCATAATACTAACCATGATTCCAGATTTTCAGACTAAAGAAAAATCAGTCATGAGCTCTGTGCATTAATTCTTTCTAGCATTTTCAGAATATAGTTATGAGGCATTTAATTTATACTAGTTGTGTGGATAGCATCATTATACACTTGAGCCCCTAGGTGGTGCTGGGTGAAGCAAGGTGTTTCCTGTTGCATTTCTGTTCTTGTTGGAGAAAAAGACAATAAAATTCTTGTCTAGCTTCCTGACTGGTGTGTCCCCTAAGCCTTCCACGACACTAGCTGACATATACCCACATAAAAATACATGCATAGTCTTATTTTTTTTACAGCTTGTTTTTCTTAAGAGTAATGAGTTTATACTAGTTATTTTGGTGATATTTTAGACCAAAATACCACTCACATTAGCAACAAAAGTTCTTGTGGTCCATGCCACAGTGAGCGTTAAATCTTATGGAGTCACTGGTACAGTCTTCCCTTGAAAAAACAAAGTAAAATGAAGCATTTTCTAGGGTTGTTGTTTTCCCCCAAACCACCCTGGGTGTGGGCAGGGCTAAAGGAGTCTGTTCAGGCTATACTTTTATGAGTAGCTTGGAATTAAAATCCCTTATATAAACATCTACTTAACTCATAACCTTTCCATGTCATAATTACATGCCAGTACTTGTATTCATTTTATTTTGTTTCACTTTTATGAAGAACTCTAGAAGCATGGTCTAATATGAATATTAAACCCATGTGAACTTAACAAAGTGTTTTCCTAACAAGCTTATCCAGTTTAATTCTACAAAGCAGAGACTTTGGGAGGAATGGCCATTACACTTTCAGAATTGCTGCAGTAATCACTGTCTAGGGCATTACTCTACAGAGGCTGCCATTTTGAAGAACACTCAAGATAAGTCAGTTGTAGTTCATGAAATAACTGACAAAATATTTGAAATATTTTCCTAGCCTTTTCTCATATCTCAAGGCACATTCTGTGCCAATTTATAGCACCATGGTTCATCTTAGGGTATTTTCAAATGCTGGATGAAGCCCTTTACTTTGAGCCTGTTCCAGTAAAAACAGACCAAAACATTCTGGTGCTTGAGACAGATGATCTGCATGGTGCCTCCTCCACCTGGTGATTAAATCTAATAAATGAATAATAGATGCTTTGCTGCCCTTTAATTGGTACTCCCAAATCTACCACCTATAACAAGCCAGCTCATTTCATTTTTTTTTTCATTTCATTTGTTGCATATAACCTGCTTTTTCTTCCTGAGCAAATTCTGAAACAGTAACAAAATGGATCCCCCACACACACAAAAAGAAAGAAAAAGAAATACCAAAGTGATAAATCAATATAACAAAATAAAATGACTTGGATCTGGACTTGCTCTTCCTTAAACAGAAGGACTCATTCCATTCATGGAAGGGCTGTACAGTGGCGAGAAAAAGTTTGTGAACCGCTTAGGATTGTCATATATTTCCAACCTAAAATGTCATTAGATCTTAATCTAACCCCATAATCCTAGATAAAGGACAATAGATTACCCGAGTAAACAAATGACACACAAACATGATGCTTTTTCAATATGTATTTATCCACGACTGATTCAACATTCAATATTCATGTGTGAAAAGGTATGTGAACCTTTAGATTCAGTACCTGGTGGCGGCAGCAATGACTTCAAGTAAGCATTTCCTGTACTGTCGGTCAGTCTCTCATATCGGTTTTGCGGAATTTTGGCCCATTCCTCCTTACAGAACTGCTTCAACTCAGTGACAGTTGAGGGCTTCCTTGCATGAACAGCTCGCTTTAGGTCCTGCCACAACATTTCGCTGGGGTTTAGGTCTGGACTTTGACTAGACCATTCTAAAACACAGAATTTCTTCTTCCGCAGCCATTCTTTTGCATGTTTAGGATCATTGTCTTGTTCCATGACCCACTTCTGGTTCAGCTTCAGCTCATGGACAGATGGCCTGACATTCTCCTCTAGAATCTTCTGACACACTGTGGAATTCATGGTTGTGTCAATGATGGCAAGCCGTCCAGGTCCTGAGGCAGCAAAGCAGGCCCAAACCGTCACATTCCCACCACTGTGCTTGACGGTTGGGATGAGGTTCTTCTGTTCGAACTCAGCATTTGTTTTTCACCAAACATAATGTTTCTCACTTAGGCCCAAAATTCCTACCTTTAACTCATCTGTGCAGAGAACATTGTTCCAGAAGTCCGCTCAAAAAAGAGTGGCCTGACTTTCCTTCCTTGGGCTTTCCATTTTCCCACATCTGTATTTTCTGTAACCCCTTTCCCCTGATCTGTTCATATTTGTTTCCATGTACTCAGCCTACTTTTGTTCTGGTGTTTGAAACTCCCGCATCCTTTTCATCACTTCAGTCCAATATAAACAGCTCCCTTTCAGCACACACCGGAGCCTGCTATTTGTTTAAGACTGAAACAAGGCAAGGAAGTTATTGTTCCTCATCCACTTTAGAGAGTACATCAAAATCTGTGGCATGTTGAGGTTGATTGGTCATCAGTGAAAGACATTCTAGGCTGTGCTGTTAATCTCGCCAATCAAATTGGCCTAATCAGGGTGACATTTTAAGAATATGTAACAGCAGCTTTAATAAAGGAATCTCAACCACAATCACAAACAACCTAGACTATGTTACAATAAAGCATTTGTAAATGACTTTTTATTTAGCCTGAATTTACTGTTCTTGGCATGCAGCTTTTTCCCCACTCAAAGAAGAAATAAGGTCCAGTAAAAAAGAAAGTAAAGGCTGGGGTGGACAGAAATGTCAACCTTTTGCTAGAGATGATGGTGTTAAGGCCCTTGCTGATATTAGCCACTTCTTAGGTCATTCAGACCGAATTTAGTGCTGCTAGAATAAGAAGAAAGTCCTGTGGTGCAATTATGTAATTCTAGACTCTGGACTTAGTGGTCTTGTGAAGGCCCCCTCTTTTGATGGAAAAAATGTGGAAAGCCAGCCCTGCTGTGTTTAGGGAGGGATTGCTCAGTGGGGCCATAGACTTCTGCCCCTAAATCCTGGCCTGACTACACCAATGGGAACATGGAAGCTCACTGGGTGACTTTGGGCCAGTCACAGACTCTCAGCCCAACCCACCTCACAGGGTTGTTGTTGTGAGGATAAAATGGAGAGGAGGAGGATAATGTAAGCCGCCTTGTGTTCCTTGCAAGAGGAAAAAAGGTGGGGTATAAATGCAATAAATAAGTAAGTAAGTAAGTATAGCTCAGTGACCAAAGCAAATGTGTTCCATATCAAATTCCTGAAGTTTGGTCTTCAGCTTACCTACATTACAGATTGATATGGTGACATGTGTGTGTTCACAAGTGATATGAAGAATGCTTCCTGTTCCCAGCTAGTTGCTTTTGAATGGACTTAGAAATCACATTCTATATGATGTAGAAAGTCAAAGAGAGCCCCGTGTAAACAAAATTCAATCTGTGTGGCTTCTTTATTCAGTGTACAAATGCAGAAAATCCAAAAACATCCTTGTCTCCACCAGTATTTGTTCAATATTCTTCTTTTATTAGTTTTTAATCTTAGGCCAGCTTTCCACATGGTGCTCAAGGTGGCTAATAAGAATAAAAGCAAACTACTTAAAATAAGTAACAATATACAAAAAAAAGTAAGAGCAGATAAAACCAACCAGCTCAGAATAGCAGCCAGTTAACAACTTATTAAAACATAAATAGCAAAGAAATTAGATGAAGGCCACAATAACAGCCTTCCTGCCATTCCAGTGACATGCCCACAGAACAAGAGCTGGCATACCTATTTCCCTTCCAGCCACTCCTCAGCCTCCACTCTGCTGGTGTGAGCCTGGACGGACTTTCAATTTGGTGGCTCCTCCACGTCGGGTTCTCTCTCCACCCGTCACCTTTGGTCTGCTCTATACATCACTGTCAGTAAGCCAGCACCTGTCAGTAGAAGGTCATCAAAGAGTGGGCTGGGGGGAAAGTCGATCCAGTAAGAAGACCTTCTTTCGAGCCCCACCAAACGAGCGTTGGGTATGTCAGGACAAGAAGAAGAGTCTCTCTCAAAGCTCTTAAGACTTACAAAGGTTTGGATAGGAGTAGGTGATCATCTAGGTAACTTGGCCCCAAGCCATGTAGAGCTTTATAAAGCAAAACTGGCACTTGGAATTGTGCCTGGAAACTAACCAGCAGCCAATGAAATTGTTGTAACACAGCAGCCACACAGTCCCTATGATCAGCCCTGGTCAACAGACTGGCCATAGCATTCTGGGACCAGATGAAGTTTCCAAGCACTTTTCAAAAGCAGCCCCCTTGAAAAGTGCATTGCAGTCATTTGAATGATATGTAACTACAGCATTTGTCATCATGGCCGGAAATGCCCTTAGACCGGAATCTAGGACATCTGGATTAAAATCAAAATGCAGTCATAGAGGCACTGTACAACTATGGGATTGCAATGCTGATTGATTTTAGAGTGCTATGGAGTGCAGCCCATTGGAGGGGGGAATGGCCCCTGGCCCTCCCAAAGTTTATTTTATTTTATTCAATTTATTTATTTAATTTCTATACCGCCCAATAGCTGAAGTTGCCCCCTCCCCCGGCTTTAAGCCGTGCAACTGTAAACGGAGATCCACCAAAGCAATTGAGTTTGGAGTGGGCCATCTCACTCCCTCATGTGTTGTAGGACATCGCCAATGGGTTGCCCTAAGCATGCTGGCTCAATAGACTTGAGAGGAAATTTGAGTTCATTAATCTTTTAAACCCAGGCTCTACATTGTTAATGGATACATTATTCATTAAGTATCCATAATCACCGGAAGTCAGCTGAATATTTCAAAACAGGACGTTTTGTGCAAGTCCTTCTTCACATTTCATAACTTATTGTCAATCATTTCTACATTATATTAATGTATATAATGTTAATCTATATTAATTCTGGAATAGATTCTTCTTTCAGGGGTCATTATATTTAGAAGACTTTCTCAAAGTACTGGTTATTCCATCATAGCTAAACCTAGTTTTTCTGTTCATATTTCACAGCTCACAAGTAGGTAACCTATAACCAGTTGCTGCAGCTGAGAGGAGTGACATCTCCATGAATAATCTATAACTTTTCACAAATCCATTCACTGATCATCAACTGTGAGCAAGTGGAGAGCAGGGAAGGGTGCCTTTGATGGACCAATACTATTATTATTAATGGTGAGTGCATATCAAACAGCTGATCAGGCTGAGCTGCTATTCATCACAAATGCCCAGCAGGGCTTCCTGGGTTTTCATTCCTGCTCCTCAGGGTAGTGAGTACCTAGTCAATGCCAACCACTCTAATGGAACAACAAAAGTATGTGTAAGTGGTACAGCACATTAGAGATGCCATGGACATATTGGGGCCATGGTGACCAATCCACACTCTATGTATGGTCACCACGGACCACTACTGTTTACTATAATAATTTTATTTCATCACAGAATTCAATTATGTAAGTAATAGAATTACTATGTGTATCTTGACTGCCACATTCAACATCTATGTATTCCTTGTGGCTGTTGAAAAGGTGTGGAAATTCATCATGATGATTGACGTTGATACAGTAGATAATGCTATATTTGGTGTGTCATTCCTTAGGTAAAATGTCTCTCTTCCTGCTTCCTAGTAGATGGGAGCCAATAACTTAAACGCCACTGTAAGTCCTACTTAGAGTAGACCCATTGAAATGAATAGGACTTAACTTAGTCATGACTAACTTAAGTCTCATTCATGTCAATGGGTCTATTCTAAGTAGGACTTCTGTTGGATTTTACCTCTAGAGTTTTCAAGCTTCACCCACACTGTTGTCATCTCATGAGCTGTAGCCTACATTCTCTACTACTTACAAAGCTTATTTGTTTCAGGCTGGATCTAGACATTCTAGGAAAGGCATGGCTATCACTAAAACAGTGACCTCACTGTTCTTCTTTTCTTACTCTTGGTAGGATTTAGACACGTGTGACAGGAAATCGCCATGCTTCAAATTCCCCTTCTTCCATAAGCAGCAGCCAATGATGTGGAATGAGAACGGGAAAACCTATGGCACGTGGCTGCTACACATTTTTAAAATTATTATTAGAGGTCACTGGGGGAGAAAGAGGAAATGTGACGGCCCTTCATCGTCCATAACGTCTAATTCTGGCTTCTAACGCTGTCAGAAGGGGTGTGTTACTGTGCCCAATGAAGTCAATTGTGCTCTTTCTACATAAAGGGGAAAAGACTTGATTCCAGCAGAAATCTGGTTCTTTCATCTGATCTTAAGATCGCACAGATCAAACTTTTACAAAAGAATTATGACAAAGTCAGAACTGGGACTGGGTGGAATGGAACAGAAGAATCTTGAAGCATTCAAATATTTAACCCCCAATTCAGGATAAACATAGGATATTATGCTTCTGCAGCATGCTTATAGTTCTCAAAGAATACATTTAGGGAGACCATTGCTCCATCTAGCTCAGTAGTGTCTGCAACAGAATCATAGAATAGTAGGGTTGGAAGGGGCCTATAAGACCATTGAGTCCAACCCCCTGCTCAGTGCAGGAATCCAGGTCAGAGCATCCCTGACAGATGGCTGTCCAGCCTCATCTTGAATGCCTCCAGTGTGGGAGAGCCCACTACCTCCCTAGGGAATTGGTTCCATTGTTGTATTGCTCTGACAGTCAGGAAGTTTTTCCTGATGTTCAGCCGGAATCTGGCTTCCTGTCACTTGAGCCCATTATTCCATGTCCTGCACTCTGGGATGATGGAGAAGAGATCCTGGCCTTCCTCTCTGTGACAGCCTTTCAGCTACTTAAAGAGTGCTATCATATCTCCCTTCAGTCTTCTCTTCTGAAGGCTAAACATGCCCATTTCTTTCAGTCTCTCCTCATAGGGCTTTGTTTCCAGTCCCCTGATCATCTTTGTTGCCCTCCTCTGAACCCTCTCCAGTCTGTCTGCATCCTTCTTAAAGTGTGGTGCCCAGAACTGGACGCAGTACTCCAGATGAGGTCTAACCAGTGCTGAGTAGAGAGGAACTAGTACTTCACGGGATTTGGAAGTTATACTTCTATTAATGCAGCCCAAAAGAGCATTTGCCTTTTTTGCAGCCACATCACATTTTTGGCTCATCTTCAGCTTGTGATCGACAACAATTCCAAGATCCTTCTCGCTTGTTGTATGTGAATTGCAGGTGAATGTGCATGTGTGCACTCGTATGAGCATACACACACATGTGTGCCTCCTGCAACCCCAGCAGACATCCCATGGAGCCCTAGGGGCCAAAAAGGTTGTGCATCCCTGGTCTACACTAACAGGCAGTGGCTCTCCAGGGATTCAGGCAGGAGTTTTCCATGGCCTTAGCTGTAGATCATGAGGACTGAACCTGGGATCTTCTGCATGCAAAGCAGGTGCTCTACCACTGAGCTGAGGCCTTCCATTGGCAGCCCCTGATTGGTGCTGTCAAGGATCTAACTTGGAAATTCTGCATAGCTCTGTGATATGGTGGTTCTGACCCTCCTCTGTTGATTGCAGGACGCATTCCCTCCTTCCCCAACTAGTAGCGTTTGGTGGCTTTGTTGAGCAGGAGCAGGTTTTTCATGTATATGTTGCTGTTGCTGAAGTGGCAGCAAGGGTAAAAATAAGCAAAAGAGGATTGAGGAGAAAATAATGTGTTTCAGAAGAGAAATAGGAAATAAGAAAATACCAAGATTCTAATACTGAGCTGGCGTATCAAATTCAAGACGATTTTTTCAATGCAGTGATCTGTATTAGAATCTATAGCCCATCTTTCTACTGAAAAGGAATGCCCTGTTTACAAAATGGCACTGCAAGTATTCTAAAGCAGTCTCTCTTGAATAGTATATTTGATTCCGGTAGTAGTCCTATGACTTTCATGGGTTTTTATCATTAGCCTTATTAAAGCTGCAACAACCAATATCGCTATCGCGCTAGAATGTACACTTAAAAAAAAAAGAGCTGTAAAGTTCCGTCTTGTTTTGTTTTTATGGTTTGAGGTTGCTTTACCACAGATGGATGCAGGCACAATACTGTATGCAAAGTTCAATATTTCCACATCTGTTTCTGTATCAAAGTCAGATGTCTTCAAGTTGGTATAGCACCACAGAAATTTCATCCGCTGACAGCGTGATTGTGCTGTACCATCATATTAGAACCAGTCTCACTCTGACATAACATAATATCCCATTCCTCGGAGCCAGTGTTTTCAAATCTTGTTATTTACACAGCAATTTGGAACGTATTTGGGTAATGATGTCGATTTTATGAAGACCATAACATGGATGATTCATGCAAAACATAATTTTATTTTTCATTTTGGGAAAATGCATGGCAGAATTTCCAAAACTCTAGCCACTAATATAACGTAATTGACAAGGGGAAACTTTTCTATTTCTAGAGGTAACTGTATTTTAAATGGTATGTGTGTGAGGAGGGGGAACAGAACTGAGTGGAGTGGCCGAATTTTGTCTCTTTTCTTTGTGCTTTTATATATTTTTATTATTAGTTCTAGACAGCTTTGACCTTTCATGTATTTATGATAATGTACAGTGTATAAATGGCCTTCAAAAAACCCTCATATCTGTATGATAGCAGGTTCTTTGAGAAAAAGAATAGAGAAACCCACTTTTAATAGCACTCTCCAAGAGATCAGAGAGACTTGGCAAATGAAAGAAAAAGAGTAATAATCTCCTCTGCATGCCATCTAAATGTCAAATCTACATTAGTAATTGCCTTGTGTACCCCTTTCCTGGTGCACCAAAGCAAACCTTCAAACTGAATCTCATTTTTCTCAACATTCACAAATGGGCATAGTACAAATTTAAATCTGAACAGCTATGGAAAAGCTGTACTTTGCCCCCAAATATGCTTGCTCAGTCAATCATGCTTGCTCAGTCAAACATGTGGAGAGAGAGAGAGAAATAACTGACATAAATATGTGCACAACAAAAACATGAATCAGAGAGGAATAAAAGAAAAATAAGTTCAAGATAAGCAAAGATGGGGGGAGGGGGAGAGAGAGAGAGAGAGAGAGAGAGAGAAGACCCAAACAAGCTCTAAAGGACTGAGGTCACAAAGCAGCACAGAGTTAAGTATTCTTAAGATTGTTGATTTCAAGCATCTTAGACTAAGTAAAGCAAAGTATACATTAAGAATGGGAAACACAAGCTGGACCTTCAACAAAATGGAGCTGTATGTAGTGCGGCCATTCAGAATTCCAGCCAGCCAATCATGCCTCCTTCCAGGATACCCAATTGTCAGTCAGTATTCTGTGGTCACTGAGCATGCTCAGTCCTTGAGCTGCTTCAGTATTTTCCCCTTCGGAGTTTTAAACCTTTTTTTTGTACTTCTGCAAACCTTGGGGTTTCCTCGAGCATGCTGATACCTCTCTCTTGCTCATGGGTGGTACTTTCTGGCTACATAAGGATAGGCATTTGGAAGGTGAGTTTGATATCAGTATATAGGATAAACAAAACATATCAAGGAAGGAAGGAAGGAAGGAAGGAGGCGAGACAAGCCCAACTCACCAGTACTGTTATAAAGTGCTAGCACAGCAAGCTGTATTTACCTCAGATGGAGCAGTTTGCCCGATTTGTATAAAGAGAAGGGGCTTGTCAATATTTCCAACTGATTTATGTAGTTGTAAGCTGTAACACTGACAAACTGAGAAATCAGATTTGCAAATGTGAATAAGTAAAAAAAAAGGTCTATATGCAAGTGAAATGACCTTGTGAGGCAAAGTCACCAGCAAAATGTGGAAGCTTCAGGAAACTGGATGAAGGTAACAGAGGCTATTGGGACTCGGATGAAATAGGAATTACAATAATTTTCCATTGCCAGGAGCAGAGAACCTCAGGTGTTGCCACATTCGCTCCACTCTGAGGTACATATGCTCTAAAATAGAAGGCATCTGGGTGGGAGGAGAGTTTCTTACAGGAACTGTGCCAGCTCCAACAGAGAAGCCAATGCTGTGATAATCCCTCAGGTGGCACCCACGTGGCCAGCATTAGCAGCTGATCCAGGGACTTTCTTCAGCAAGACGTAGAGGAGGCTCAATGGCCAGCTTCCTGGCAGGAAGCACTATTGAAAAGGCACTGCCACCAGCCCTGGGATGCTTGCCAGGGTCACCAGGAATGCCACCAGTGTTTGCCAGTCACCAGGAATAGGGGAGAGTGATCCTTCACAGCCCCTACACCAGTTCTTCCATCCTAGCACAACTGATTCAACTGAGGAGTTGAATCCTAGCCAACATGACTTTAACGATTTTGATTTTTAAATGGTTCTAATGAATGATTGCAGAATGTTCCCCCATAATTTGTGCACAGGACAGGAAAATTCACAATGCTGGGTTTGTATATGGTTAAGAATAGCAGGTGGTGGCCTCTGTGCAATTTTCTCTCAAATAATACATGCTACCCCTTACAGTCAGAATCCCCTGCAAGAAATAATGCACCTTAATGGTAATTTTAAGAGATTTATTTATTTGCAAAGGTTTATATACTAGAGCTGTGCACAAATGGCCTCTTGAAATTCTCCATCCTATTTATGGGTAGAGAAATTGGGGGGACAACATCACCGAATTCCTCTAGTGGGAGGAGAAATTCTCCTGAGGTTTCTCATATGAAGGGTGTGCCATTGTTGTCACTGCAAGTGGCGAGAGCAGCAACTGTGTTGGCAGCCTGGCCCCCATTTTGCATCTTCCATACTAGCATCATTTCAGGGCATTGCTGTGGGGAAAGGGAAGGCAGCCACCACCCAAAAATATTGTGACGAAAATTTAGAGAAAATGTCCCCAAGATCGAATGAAGGGGTTAGGGGGCTAACGTCCTAGCCAACCCCCCCGCCCCATTTTATTTTTCTCCTTTTCTGCTCTTCTACAGCTGATACTATAGTAGCCTGAATATACAAGAGAGGCCACTAAGCAGGCACAATCCTTGCCAGGAGGCTGTGAGTGGGGATGTGAAAAAATGGGTTGCGGTCAAAATGGATTAAATAGGATATTCAAATTGAACTTGAGAGGTAAATTACTTTGAAAATTGTCAGGAATTTCTTGCCTAACCTGCTTCTTTCTTTCTGAGCATTTTCAGTGGCACCAGAGTTATAATGGAATGACAATGTTTCTCATGTTTGCTTGCCAGATTTTCTTTCCAGCCACACCAATCTTCTCTGGGCATTTTCTCATGAGAATAGCCCATATTTTGGTTATTAAGTTCTGGTATAGTTAAGGAATCAACACTTCTGTCCATACAAGTAAGTTATGTCTAAATTTGTGAAAACTTCTACAGACCGATCAGTTTTGAGTAAGATGCTGCAAAGGCTCACCTGGAGCTAGGGTGGTTGCCCTCTATTTGAAGGATGGTCCAGCCCAAGTCCGTATCCATTTTAAAGATACAGAACCATCAGAAGGAAGAGCTGGGCCTTCAGGTTTCCTGTCAAGAGTTAACACCCAGGCAATAGACTGGGCAAGGCACACAGATCCCTTGGTCACAGTCTAACACACTATGGTGCTCTAAACTGTATTTCTATTTAAATTATAGTAATAATTTCTAAACTTGCATCTAATATATATATAGATCAGCATATGCACATTTTATGCAAATATGTGTCCTCAATTATCACCTTTTTTTGGCGTCGCACAGTTCTTTGTTTTAAGCTATGTGTAAGTGGTGAGCTGCTAATGGTTTTATGTTGTCTTAGAAGGAAATTTGTGTATGCTGCATTTTTATTGTTTTTATGATATTTTGTAATTTAACAATTAATTTTATTTCTCTTGATCTGTAAGCCTCCTAGAGAATATTTGTGGATGGCCCACCATATAAATTTAATAAATCAAGTACAGTCATTTTTTTAGAAAAGGAAGCTCAAAAGACATGGATTATGGTATTTATTGGGCTTGGTGACACCATTTTCAGCTCCCTTCTCCTCCCTGTACATTGAAATTTGTACCAAATATTTCAAAGTGTATGATGGGAAGGGTAGTTTTGGCAGCATTAAATACAAATCAAGTGTTTTCATTTTGGTGCTCCCTCTCAACTTGGTCGTTCACTCAAATTCCTTTTTGTTAAAAAGCCAAGAGGTAACATATGATTTCATGTGAACAGAACTCCACTCATGCAACAGGACTTTCCCTCCCTCTCCTCCCATGTCTCTCCCACCATACACAAATCTGCTCCAGAGATTTCCCCAACCCTCGAGAGCAGATTTGGTGTATGTGCAAGGCTGCAGGGAGAGAAGGAATGTGTTTTTTCAGAGGTGTCCATTCCACTGTTAGATGGACACAATGGATACAACCCAAGGAGTGGTTCTTCAATGCTTGCATTAAGTTGATTAACACTAAAGCAGTTTAAAAAACTGAAAGGAGGAGGCCATCAAAGTGTGCAGTTACAAAATCTACAAACATTGCTCTGATTACCCTAAAATTTGTACACCCATGTCTCATTCATCATTAACTTCTTGAGCTGTGTCTAAAATGAGATTGCAAGCTCTTTGGGGCAGAAGCCATAGCTGATACTTTTACCTTGTCAGCTGAGTGCTCTGGTCATGTATTGTGAGCTGTTATTTTGATCATAATCTCCAGCAATAATGAGATATTTCTTGCCTGTAGTTTTCTGTTAAACAGAAATAGCGATAAAGGGCAAAATGGGGTATCATATTTTTATAACACAACCATTATTTTTATTAGATGGTTTATCTCTGGGAAGTCCAGGGAGTGTTGTGATATTTATGAATTTGGGCTGCATGTGTTTATGGCATTACTTACAAATCAGAGTTTGGCATCTCATGTTTATTAACATTTTTACATTCCTCTTAACTGACTTAATGGCCTTTTCATCCAAGTGCTTACAGCTGAAATGGTAAGATTAATAATTATACACAGACTAGCAACATGGCAAGCAGGACAAACAAATCTGTACCAAGAATTGGGGGGGGGGGCTTTTTTAATGACTGAGAAAAATGTAATGACTCATAGATTTTGAGTTAATGCTTTGGAAGGTGATGATTTCACTTAAATCATTAGCACTTATATAGGAATGTGGAGAAGACATAAGAGCAGAATGAACAGATTTACAGACTAAACTGTTAACATATGATACAAATAGAATGACAATAATTAGAAAACAAGCAAATCTATTCTTAGAGCTGATTCACATACACATCACATAATTATTCAACACTTAATGCCTCTCAGATTAATGTGTGAGCTGTCTCCATTGAAAACGTTGTGTTTGAGCCGACATCCAGTGATATGAAAATTCTGCCTGGGATAACTGATCTGCAATGGCTCATTCACACATGCCAAATGCTAACTTGCGGAGTAATAATTAATCAGTCAAATTAATGAGTGATACACATGCATGTGAAAACAGTCAACCTTTAACCAACATTTTTATATCCAATTGGAATTGTGCAAGAGGAGTTCCTTGCAGAATGTTCATAATGATATTTAGCATTATTAAGTATTGTTACTTAGCTTTATTAAGTATTGTTATGTGAATACTTTAGAGCATTCAAAGCACTTCACATACATTATCTTGTTTTAATCCTTAAAAGCTTTTCCTCTTTGCTACATTGCTCAGCCTTCCCCAACATGGTACCCTCAAAATGCTTTGGTCTTCAATAGGGATGTACAAAAGTCACTTACCTTTTTGAAGGGTGACTTTTGTGGTGGGGGGGGAGGTGCTCCGTCCCTCCACCCCAAATTCTCTCCGGTTGGCTCCACTCCGCAGCGATTCCGCGGAGCCACCAGCCGGGGCCGCCTGCAGCCAGACATCCGGCTGCTGGGCAGCCTGCAGGGGTGCAAATGGCGGCGGCCGTAGCCACCACCATTTGCGTCCCTGTATTTTGCCGTGATAGGCTATGTAAATATTTACGTAGCCTATCACGGCAAAAAAAAAAAAGCGAACACAAATGGCGGCGGCTATGGCGGCCACCATTTGCGTTCCCTTTTTTTTGGGCCGTGATAGGCTACGTAAATATTTACGTAGCCTATTACGGCAAAAGAGATGGACGCAAATGGCGGCCACTACACCATTTGCGCCCCTCTCCTTTCCCATAATAGCCTACGTAAATATTTATGTAGGCTATCACGGCCCCCCCAAAAAGGGAACGCAAATGGCAGCTGCCGTAGACGCCGCCACTTGTGTTCCCTTTTTTTTGCCGTGATAGGCTACGTAAATACTTACGCAGCCTATCACGGCTTCCGCAGGGACGCAGATGGCATCCCTGCGTTAGCTGTGATAGGCTACGTAAATATTTACGTAGCCTATCACAGCTATAGTGAAGAAGCGAATGGCGGCCGCGGCCGTGGCCACCATTCGCAAAGCAGCACGAATGGCAGCTGGTAGGTGTCCCGTTTCGCGTGCTTTTCGTGGGGTGGGGGGGTGGGGGGGCTTCGTTCCGCCACGGATTTCGGGGGGCGAATGCACTAGCATTCGGCCTCACCGAGATCCGTGGCGGAATTCTCTGACATCCCTAGTCTTCAACTGCCATCAGCCCTAGCCAGCATAGCCAATGGTCAGGAGTGCTGGGAGCTGTAGTCCAAAACATCTGGAGGGCTTCAGGCTGAGGCATATTTTATGTTCATATTGCAAATGAGAGACAGTGGTTTGCCTAGTGATGGAAAGCAAGGTTTACACTGGAGGCTTCCTGATTTGCAGTTCAGTCTCTTGAGCTGCAATTCTAACCACACTTACCTAGAAGCAAGCCCCATTAAACTCAGGGGACATGCATCAGGTTGGGCTTGGAGGTTACTCAAAACCACATAATAGAAGCTCAGCTAGAATGTATACTGCAGGTTAGGAAAGGTAGCACCAAGTCCAAGAGGTTACTAGCATGGTTAACAAGCAGGTTCAAGGAAGCTATTAGAGAAAAGACAGCGTCTTCAGAAAATTGAAGTCTTGCCCAAATGAGGAGAACAAAAAGGAGAACAAACTTGCACAAAGGAAATGCGAGCAGACAATGAGAGATGCAAAAGCACTTTGAGGAGCATATTGTTAATAATGTCAAGGCCAACAATAAAGAATTCTTTAAATATATCAGAAGCAGGAAACCAGCTGGGGAGGCAGCTGGACCACTGGATGACAATGGAGTTAAAGGAATACTAAAAGAGGATAAGGAGATTGCAGAAATGCTGAATGAATTCTTTTCATTTGTCTTCACAGCAGAATATGTAGGACAGATACATTTACCTGAACTGAAGTTTTCATGAAGAGAGTTTGAGAAACTGAAGCAAATAGTGGTGATGAAAGATTAAGTACATGACCTTATTGGCAAATGGAAAGCTAAAAGATCACTGGGCCCAGATGCTATTCATCCTAGAGTTCTTAAAAGATTCAAATGTGGAACTGCTGATCTTCCGACAAAAATATTTAATATGTTCCTAAGATCAGCCTCTGTACCAGAGGACTGGAGAATGCCCAACATAATGCACATTTTTCAAAAGGGATCCAGGGGGATCCAGGAAATTACAGGCTGGTTTGCTTAACATTACTTCCAAGAAAATAGGTTGAAAGTATTATAAAATTAGTACACATATTGAAGGACAAGCCCTACTGAAAAATAATCAACATGGTTTCCACAAAGGTAAGTCCTGTCTCACTAACCTTTTAGAGTTCTTTGAGTGTGTCAATAAACTTGTGGACAGGGGGAATCTAGTACTCATTGTTTACTTGGACTTCCAAAGGCCTTTGACAAAGTCCCTCACCAAAGACTCCTGAGCAAATTTAGCAGTCATGGAATAAAAGAAAAGGTCTTCTTAGGGTTAACTAACTGGTTAAAGAACAAAAGGCAGAGAGTAGGAATAGATGTTATATTCTCCCAGTGGAGGGATGTAAACAGTCTCATGGGGATCACTGCTTTTCAACTTGTTCATAAATAATCTGGAATTAGGAGTGAGCAGTGAGGTGGCCAAGTTAGCTGATGACATCAAATTATTTAGGTTGGGGCAGAGGCGTGGCTGAATGGAAAAATGTGTGAGATTTCTGTTACAACCCCATGAACTGGAATCTTTAAACAAGCTTTGTTAACTGTTTGTGTTTAGTCTACATGATCCAGGCTAGGTCAGAAGATAAATTATTATACATATATTCATTTATTCTCTTTCATCTTTCGCTTTTTCTTGCTTTTCTTTATATTTTTTATTTCAAAATAGATATGGTATGCTGTATTTAAATTTATTGTTTGAGGGTATATTGTGTACTTATATATCTAGTATAAAATATATTACTGACTGTTGAAGGTTTATATTAAGTTTTATTATTATATAACACTATATATTTTATTATTATTATTAATAATAATAATATAGGCTTCTGGGAATGAATTGTAGACCTGTTTCTTTGATATAAGATTGATGATATGATATTGAAATGTAAGGTTGTTTATTAAACTGTAAGATTGTTAAAGTTATAAATATAGTTTTTAAAATAGAATGGCATCGGAGGTCGGGGGGGTATTGGAGTTTAAACTTAATTCTTTAATGGGGAGGGACAGGGGGAGGGAAGGGGAAGGGGAAGAATCTTCTTTTTTTTCTTCACTTCCTTTCCTCCTCCCTTTTCCTTTTTTCTTTCTTTCCCTTTTTCCTTCTCTTTTTGTTATTGTAGTGTCCTCATCAGAATATTGTATTGTTGGGAAATTGTAGCATTGATCAGGTTGTTGGTAATTTTGGTATTGTTTATTTCATTTATCAAGATAAAATAAATAAAAATATATTCAAAAAAATTATTTAGGTTTGTTAACACAAAAAGGGTTTGTGAAGTGTTCCAGAAGGATCTCTCCAAACTGTAAGAATGGGCATTAAAATGGCAAATTTTAATGTAAGCAAGTGTAAAGTGACGAACATTGGGGGAAAAAATCCCAATGTTTCATATAAGTTGATGGGATCTGAGCTAGCAGTGACTGACCAGGAAAGAGATCTTGGGGTTGTAGTGGACAGCTCAATTAAAATGTAGACCCTTTGTGCGGCTGCTATGAAAAAAGCAAATCCCATGTTGAGCATAATTAGAAAATGAAAAAACTGCCAATATCATACTGCTCTTATACAAATCTATTATGCAACCACACTTAGAATATTGTGTATAGTTCTGGTCACCACACCTAAAAAAGGATATTGTAGAGTTGGAAAAACTGCAGAAAAGGGCAACTAAAATCAAGGACAGGATAAGATGGAAGGCTTTGTAGGCCCTAGGCACTCTCATAATCATAGGCACCCAAGATAGAGCTATACATAAATATTTACATTGTGTAGGTCCCATAATCATAAAGCTATACACAGTGGCGGTATGTGTGTTTCCTTGAATAGTGAGGCACAGCCCTGGGAAGATTCTAGCCTCCAAAATATTCACAGGGAACCCCAAAACAATAGTCCAAAGTCCCCAGTTTCTCCTCCAGATTCATATCTTTTCATTTAAACATACCAGGACTTTTTGGTCTTCTGCTGTTGCCACTAATTTCTCTTACATAGCAGCAGAAACATTGTTATGGCTGTCCAGAGAGGTCTCCAGAAGTGGGGGAAATTGCCAGGCTGTTTTCTTCCCCCACTCCAGCCCCACTATCAGTTTTCAAAAAGATGGCACACTGACCAGTTAGGACGAGGACATATGGCTACACCCATCTTTAACAAAATTTGGCAAGGCTAAAGCTCTGAAAGCCTTGGCTAGCCATCAGCCAATGAGAAAGCTGTTGCAAAAGAACTCACACCATCTGACTACAAGGAAAACTACTCAACACAAATTACTGGGGGTTTTATTTTTGTTTATGAAGTTGGCATGGATAATATTGAGTTGGGATTGAGTGCCAGTGACAAATTCTGTACACAGTTCTTCTATTTTATAATCGATACGACAAGGCTGCATATTGTCACCCTGCTTATTTAACTTATATGCAGAGTACATCATGAGAAATGCCGGGTTGGATGAATCAGAGGTCGGAATTAAGATTGCTGGGAGAATTATCAACAACCTCCGATATGCAGACGATACCACCCTAATGGCAGAAAGCGAAGAGGATCTCAAGAGCCTCTTGTTGAGGGTGAAAGAGGAGAGTGCAAAAGCTGGTTTGAAACTCAACATTAAAAAAACTAAGATCATGGCATCTGGCCCCATCACTTCCTGGCATATAGAAGGGGAAGAAATGGAAGCAGTGACAGATTTTACTTTTTTGGGCTCCAAGATCACTGCAGACGGTGACTGTAGCCATGAAATTAAAAGACGCTTGCTCCTTGGGAGGAAAGCTATGGCCAACCTAGACAGCATAGTAAGAAGCAGAGACATCACCTTGCCGACAAAGGTCCGTCTAATCAAAGCTATGGTTTTCCCAGTAGTAATGTATGGCTGTGAGAGCTGGACTCTAAGGAAGGCTGAGCGCCGAAGAATTGATGCTTTCGAACTGTGGTGCTGGAGAAGACTCTTACGAGTGCCCTGGACTGCAAGGAGGTCAAATCAGTCCATCCTAAAGGAAATCAACCCTGAGTGCTCATTGGAAGGACAGATACTGAAGCTGAAGCTCCAATATTTTGGCCACCTAATGCGAAGAGAAAACTCCCTGGAAAAGACCCTGATGCTGGGAAAGACTGAAGGCAAAAGGAGAAGGGGACGGCAGAGGATGAGATGGCTAGATAGCATCACGGATGCAATGAATATGAACTTGAGCACGCTCCGGGAGAGAGCGCAGGACAGGAAGGCCTGGCGTGCTATGGTCCATGGGGTCACGAAGAGTCGGACACGACTGAACGACTGAACAACAACAACAACAACAACACTTATAATTGAGATGGGCAGATGGCAAGCAGCATACATCACCCTTAATCCAACATGCATTCACAGATGAATGTCTATTATTTTCACATATGTATGTAGATAGGAAATCTGAGGCAGAAATTATCATTGCACAAATAATGGATAAATTGGGGACATGTTTTCCAAATACCAACATTCCTTTTAGAATGTATCTGGCCATTTTTGGAACAAAATGTGAAGGGGAGTATTCTTTTTCAAAGTTAAAATGTATAAAGAACTGTCTTTGCTCAACCATGGGACAGAAACAACTATCTTCACATGCCCTACTCTCAGTTGAGCATGGCCTTTTGCAAAAAATAAAATTTGAAGATGTAATCTGTAATTTTGCTAAGAAAAACAGCCACAAAGCAAATGTTTAATTTGCATTTACTTAAGACATATTATAACCACATGAGTAAACTGCTAAATCAAACAATAATTTGCTTTAATTTAAATGAATCTTTTTGTAGGCCCCATACTTTTTCATAGGCCCTTGCGAGTTTCGTAGGCCCTAGTCACTGTGCCTATTGTGCCTAATGGATAATCCAGCCCTGATCAAGGAGCTGGAGCAACCCCAATTTGAGGAAAGGTTACAACAACTTGGGCTGTTTAGCTTAGAGAAAAGGCAAGTGAGGGGAGACATGATAGAGGTGTACAAAATTATGCATGGTGCAAAGAAAGTGGATTTGTTTGTTCAGTTGTTAAGTCGTGTCCGACTCTTCGTGACCCCATAGACCATAGCACGCCAGGCCTTCCTGTCCTCTGCTGTCTCCCGAGTGTGCTCAAGTTCATATTCATTGCATCGGTGATGCTATCTAGCCATCTTATCCTCTGCTGTGCCCTTCTCCTTTTGCCTTCAATCTTTCCCAGCATCAGGGTCTTTTCCAGGGAGTTTTCTCTTCGCATTAGGTGGCCAAAATATTTGAGCTTCAGCTTCAGTATCTGTCCTTCCAATGAGCAGTCAGGGTTGATTTCCTTTAGGATGGACTGATTTGACCACCTTGCAGTCCAGGGGACTCGTAAGAGTCTTCTCCAGCACCACAGTTCAAAAGCATCAATTCTTTGGTGCTCAGCCTTCCTAATAGTCTAGCTCTCACAGGCATACGTTGCTACTGGGAAAACCATAGCTTTGATTATATGAACCTTTGTCGGCAAGGTGATGTCTCTGCTTCTTACTATGCTGTCTAGGTTTGCCATAGCTTTCCTCCCAAGGAGCAAGCGTCTTTTAATTTCATGGCTGCAGTCACCGTCTGTGGTGATCTTGGAGCAAAATAAAATAAAATATGTCACTGCTTCCATTTCTTCCCCTTCTATATGCCAGGAAGTGATGGGGCCAGATGCCATGATCTTCGTTTTTTTAATGTTGAGTTTCAAACCAGCTTTTGCACTCTCCACTTTCACCCTCAACAAGAGGCTCTTGAGATCCTCTTTGCTTTCTGCCATTAGGGTGGTATCGTCTGCGTACCTGAGGTTGTTGATAATTCTCCCGGCAATCTTAATTCCGACCTGTGATTCATCCAACCCGGCGTTTCTCATGATGTACTCTCCATATAAGTTAAATAAGCAGGGCGACAATATGCAGCCTTGTCGTACTCCTTTCCCAATTTTGAACCAATCGGTTGTTCCATGTCTGGTTCTTACTGTTGCTTCTTGATCCTCATACAGGTTTCTCAGGTGACAGGTAAGGTGGTCTGGTACTCCCATCTTTTTAAGAATTTGCCACAGTTTGTTGTGATGCACACAATCAAAGGCTTTAGCATAGTCAATGAAGCAGAAATAGGTGTTTTTCTGGAATTCTCTTGCTTTCTCCATGATCCAGCGAATGTTGGCGATTTGATCTCTAGTTCCTCTGCCTCTTCGAAACCCAGCTTGTACTTCCAGTAGTTCTCGGTTCACATACTGCTGAAGCCTAGCTTGTAGGATTTTGAGCATAGCCTTGCTGGCATGTGAAATGAGCGCAATTGTACGGTAGTTTGAATGCTGTTTGGCATTGCCCTTCTTTGGAATTGGAATGTAAACTGACCTTTTCCAGTCTTGTGGCCACTGCTGAGTGTTCCAAATTTGTTGGCATATTGAATGCAGCACTTTAACAGCATCATCTTTTAGAATTTTAAATAACTCAGCTGGAATACTGTCATCTCCTCTAGCTTTGTTGTTAGTAATGCTTCCTAAGGCCCACTTGACTTCACTCTCTAGGATGTCCGGCTCAAGTTCAGTGACCACACTATCATGGTTATCAGGGACATTCAGATCTTTCCTGTATAGTTCTTCTGTGTATTCTTGCCACCTCTTCTTAATCTCATCTGCATCTGTTAGGTCCCTGCCTTCTTTGTCCTTTATCATGCCCGTCTTTGCACAAAACATTCCCTTGAGATCTCCGATTTTCTTGAAGAGATCTCTAGTCTTTCCCATTCTGTTGTTTTCCTCTATTTCTTTGCATTGTTCATTTAAGAAGGCCTTCTTGTCTCTCCTTGCTAGTCTCTGGAACTCTGCATTCAGTTGGATATATATTCCCCTTTCTCCCTTGCTTTTCGTTTGCCTTCTTTCCTCAGCTACTTGTAAAGCCTCATTAGACAGCCACTTTGCTTTCTTGCATTTCTTTTTCTTTGGGATGGATTGAGTTGTTTTAGTTGTTACGGACCTCCATCCATAGTTCCTCAGGCATTCTGTCTATCAGGTCTAATCCCTGAAATCTATTCCTCACCTCCACTGTATATTCATCAGGGATATGATTTAGGTCATACCTGAACGGTTTAGTGGTTTTCCCTACGTTCTTCAATTTAAGCTGACATTTTGCAAGAAGCAGCTCATGATCTGAGCCACAGTCAGCTCCAGGTCTTGTTTTTACTGACTGTATAGAGCTTCTCGATCTTTGGCTGCAAAGTACATAATCAATCTGATTTCGATATTGACCATCTGGTGATGTCCATGTGTAGAGTCGCCTCTTGTGCTGTTGGAAAAGGGTGTTTGCTATGATCAGCATGTTCTCTTGGCAAAACTCTATTAGCCTTTGTCCTGCTTCATTTTGTACACCAAGGCCATGCTTGCCTGTTATCCCGGTGATTTCTTGACTTCCTACTTTAGCATTCCAATCCCCTATGATGAAAAGGACATCTTTTTTTTGGTGTTAGTTCTAGAAGGTGTTGTAGGTCTTCATAGGACTTATCAGCTTATTTGGCCTCAATGGTTGGGGCATAGACTTGAATTACTGTGATGCTGAATGGTTTGCCTTGGATTTGTACTGAGATCATTCTATCATTTTTGAGATTGTACCCCAGTACTGCTTTTCCCACCCTTTTATTGACTATGAGTGCTACTCCATTTCTTCTAAGGGATTCTTGCCCACAGTAGTAGATAGAATGGTCACCTGAATTAAATTCGCCCATGCTTGTCCATTTTAGTTTGCTGATTCCCAGGATGTCGATGTTCAATCTTGCCATCTCATGTTTGACCACCCCCAGCTTACCTTGATTCATTGATCTTACATTCCAGGTTCCTAAACAATATTGTTCTTTACAGCACTGGACTTCCTTTTCACCACCAGACACATCCACAGCTGAGTGTCTTTTCGGCTTTGGCCCAGCCGCTTCACTCTTTCTGGCGCTACTTGGAAATTCCCTCTGCTCTTCCCTAGTAGTATATTGGACACCTTCCGACCTGAGGGGCTCATCTTCCGGCGTCATCTCTTTTAGCCTTGTGATACGTTCCATGGGGTTTTCTTGGCAAGAATACTGGAGTGGGTTGCCATTTCCTTCTCCAGTGGACCACATTTTGTCAGAACTCTCTGCCATGACCTGTCCGTCTTGGGTGGCCCTGCACGGCATAGCTTATGGCTTCACTGAGTTACGCAAGCCCCTTCGCCACAACAAGGCAATGATCCATGAAGAGGCAGAAAGTGGATTGGGAGACGTTTTTCTCCCTTTCTCATAATACTAGAACCTAGGTTCATCCAATGAAGTGGAGTGGTGGGACAATCAGGACAGATAAAAGGAAGTACTTCTTCATACAGTGCATAGTTAAACGATGGAATTCACTACCACAAGATGTAGTGATGGCGGTAAAGGGGGTTTAGACAAATTCATAGAGAATAAGTCTATCAATGGCTGCTAGTCCTGATGGCCATATGCTGCCTCCAGTATCAGGGCCAGTATGCTCAGTTGCTGGGGAACATGAGCGGGGGCGGTGGTGGTGGGGTGTGTGGTTCTATTGCACTCATGTCCTGCTTGTGGGTTCCTGGTGGACAGCTGATTGGCCACTGTGTGAACAGAATGCTGGAGAGATGGACCTTTGCCTGATCCAGCATGGCTCTTCTTCTGTTCTTATGGCTGTTAGACACTATGCTAAACCAGTTTCTTTATGTGTATCGCATGTAAAAGTGAATTGTCATGAAAGTACCAAAGGTGTAATGTCTTTGGACTTCGATCCACGCAGCTCTGCTTCAGAATAAATTTGTAGTTGTTGCTGTTGCAACTGTTGCATTACATAATTATATAGTTTAATATCACTTTTTGTGTTTGTAGACAACAAAACTGTGCATTAATATTCGTTAGTAAAGAGTCCAGCTAGACTGCTGATGGAGCATAGAGATTGACTGCGATTTCTTGCTTATATAGATGCAGTTCCCGTGTTGGTTTTTTCCCTCCTCATAGAGTTAATAGCACTCCCTCCCCAGTGTACTTAACAGATCTGGAACACTCTTCAAATAAAATCTGATCATGGAACTCCAATAATATATGTAGTGTCCAATTCATTATGCCTCTGAGTCTTCAAGATTGTTCCCCGTACTTCTTCCAGACCTAATTTTCACCAGGTGTGTTAGTTTCATAATTTCTGCAGTATTTCACAATACCCACAGTATCTCCAGCTTAACTGGGGCTTCCTGCATTTTACATGTATTTGCAATTAAAATCTTGCAGGAAGGTTTTTAAGCAGAAATTAAGGACTCAATTATTCTGGCAGGCCTTCTGTTTTTAGAACTCTCGTTCCTCTTTGTTGACTCTTATGTACTGTTTTTATGCTGTGTTGTTTGTATTGTTGGATTTTTTTGTTAAATTGTTTTTAACTTTTTACACCGCCTAGAGTATTTGTATATAGGTGGGTTATAAAGTGAATATATAATATAAAAATAAACAATCTCAGTTACTTCAGTCAAAATACCCAACAGCAGTTCTAGATCAACCTAACTTCAGATATGACTTCTAGATGTGTTGGACTACAACTCTCATAATCCCACAGCCAGCATGTGTTGCAGTCCAGTGAATCTGGAGGGCACCAGGTTGGGAACACTGTTCTAGATCGTCTGCTGCCACCTTTAAGCCTCTGTTCCAGTGCATGTTCTATTGAACTTTTTGTGTGTTGTGCAGTGTTTACGGATAATTTAAATGATTTGAGCTCATCTGTTTTCCTAAATGCAAAGGGCTAACCAAAGTGATGTATAAGTTGATTGTTATGGGGTTTGACTGTGTCATCACTTAATTAACAGCCCTGGCATACCAATCAGATAGTCCAATACCACCCGCAGTCTTCTGGCATCCCACGTTCAGAATAATTTGTGTACAAATTTATGAGTGATTATACATCTACAAACTTTTCTAAAGAATCTTCCAAAAACAAGAAGATTAGAGATCCGGTTTGAGACAGAATTTTGGATGAGCACTAAGCAACTTTTCATCGGCCCAGCTCCCTGAAGAGAAATTTCAAAGCCAAAAAATTCCTTGCACAGACATTTCCAGGCACCCAAGTGACCGGATTGATGGTTTAGACCCACAGTGCATTCATAAATGAGATGATGTTTGATAAAGATACTGCAGACGTTTTTCCAAGGCAGTGATGAGTGCCATTAAAAAGGAGAGAAAAATTTCCAGAATTCTGCATGAGGCCTCTGGGGTTTTTGTCATTTCCTGGCATTGCAGCTTGCAGGGCATGGAAGCAGAGTGACTTAAGCAATGGGCTGAAAGGCTGCTGTGTGTTTATAAGCTCTGCCCTCAGTGCTATGGAAAGAACTGTTCTTCTGGGAACACTCACTGTCATATGAAATGGGCACAAGCTCACCTATCTTTAATGGAAGCCATTCCTGTTTTATTCAGGTATTTTGATCTGAGTGGGGCCATTTTGGAATATAGTGAATAACAATGGTCATTGTTAACTTTGCAGTTTCATTCTCTCTTTGGCTGCCATGAGGAGTTTGGAAGCATTGATTTATTTCATGTATTTATTATTTATTTACAACATTTATATACCGCTCCACATCTAAACAAATTCCAGAACAGTGAACAATAAAAGATAAAAAGAATAAAACACTATATTAAAAATTTTTGTTTTTAAAACAGAATACCAATAAAAACCTTGGCTGATCAATCAAGGAAGGCTTCGTGAAATAACAAAGTTTGCAGGAGGCACTGAAAACAAAATGTTGGCGCCTGCCTGACTTCCAGAGGCAGGGAGTTCCACAGAAAGGAGATGACTACACTGAAGGCCCTTCTCCAAGGTGGACTCCAATCGGGCCATAGGGCCAGGAGCATGCCCCCTGATGACCTCATTTGCCTTCATTTTTGATGAATTGAGATTGTCTTTCCAAACCTGTCAAACTGGCTGTTGTTCTATGAAAGTTTTCAAATGAGGTAATTTTAGGCTCCCTCAAATTAGTAACCCTGAATTATCAACTATATTAAAGAAGAAAATTATTCAAAAATGATTTTTTTAAAATTGCAGCAAGTTTTTCAAGACCATGGAAAAAGGAATAGGGTTGAGTTGTCCAGCTTCTTTACATTAGCTGTGAAACTAGTACACAGTAGGTTGGATCCAGATTTAAGTGTGTATAATGAGTCTGGTGGAAGCAGACCCCCCCACCCCATGCCAGAAACCCTGCTGAATTGGTTAGGCTGTGATGTGGGGGCCTGAGGGGGAGGGGATAATTGAAAATAAGGCAGATGCACCTTCCATGAGCAGAGATCAAGGGCCTCAGCCTCAGCCTGATTTTTAGGGATCCCTCTTTCTTCCCTCATGAGATGGCTAGATAGCATCACCGATGCAATGAATATGAACTTGAGCACACTCCGGGAGAGAGTGGAGGACAGGAAGGCCTGGCGTGCTATGGTCCATGGGGTCCCCAAGAGTCGGACGCGACTTAATGACTGAACAACAACAACTTTCCTCCCTCAGCCCCCTGCACCACAGCCTACCCCGTTCAGCAGGGTCCCTGTCCCTCTCTGTAACATTTTTGGTGGTCTGGAAGGGCTGCCATGGGGAGGAGGGGGCAGAGAAGTTTGATTCCAACAGGTCCATGCAGTGCACCTCTGGATCTGACTGAGAAATGAACACAAATAGAATAAAACAACAACCCCTCAGTCCAGTTGTTTTAAGGGTAAGATATGTGAGGCAAGACCAAAATAAATAAATAAATAAAATAAAATAAAAAAGATAACAGCCCTGCTTAATTAGATCAAAGACTGATCTGCTCCAGCATTCTGCTTCCAATGGTGGCCAGCCAGATTCATCCAGGAAGCTCACAAACTGTGTAAGAAGGCAGTGGTCTTCTCTCAGCATTCTGAGGTACAACAAAAAGAGGCGTGGTTTCAAAATCTTCAAAATATGTAAGGAACTCAACTATGTTCCTGTCATGACAAAATTCACACAAGACGGCTGGTCAGTTGGAGGTGCCCAGTTGTGCATGTAGTTACGTTACATAGTTTTTACGGGTCTTGCTATTTTATGGATTTTGTTTTATAGGTTGGGAGCTGCCTTGGCTAGTTAGAAAAGTGGGATAAAATATTGAAACGACATTGAAATAATTAATCTTGTGTGTTCAGATGACTGTACAATAGCCACATAAGCTCAACATCTGTCCCCAAGATCTTTGGGAAGAACAGTAGATTTGTGCCTATAGAGGCTTTAGGGGAATTTGGCAGGGGAAGGAGAGCTTGGCTAGCAGCACCTCTTCATAAGTGCTTGTTTCCCACCACCTGAGAAGCAGTGTGGTGCTGTGATTTGAGCTTAGGGCTAAAACTAGGGATGGATGAAATTGTCAGTTTCCCTTTCTCCTGCATTAGAGTTTTTAAATCTCAAATCCTCTGTCTCCTGAATATGAGCTTTGGGAATTTAGGTACATTCTTATTAAAAAATGCACTGAAATAAAATCCTCACCCATCTGCATCAGCCACATTCAATAGATACAGCTATCCCCAGCATGGAGGGGACCATGATGCACCTACCTGCCACAGAGCTGTTAAAGACGAAGAGAAGGTCAGGAAAAAGAGGTGGCAGCCCCAATTAAGCACTAACGGGGTGTTGAATACACAGGGACTGAAACCCAGACTTCTAAGAACAAAAGGCTCAAAGGTCTGGGCCTGGATGGATGATGGACCATTTTCTCCCACATGGGATTTTTTTTTTTAAATCTCAAATTCTTTTTGTCCCAAATACAGAGGACTTTGCAAACTTTGGAAAATTCTTATAAAAACTGAACTGGAACAAAATTCTCACCTAGTTAAGGCTGGAGAGATCTTGGTTCAAATCCCCACTTAGTGATTATGATTAAACTCACCAATTACTGTCTCTCGGCCTTATCTACTTTACAGGATTGTTGTGAAGATAAAATGAGATAAATCCAACACTGCACAAGTGGAATTCTGCTCACGCAGTGGGACTTCCTCCTCTGCGCTCTAGAGGCCCGCAGACCTCCAGAGCAGATTTCTTTGCACATGGGGGTTCCACTGATGGAATCAATTCTGTCAGGGGGAAGACTTAGAGAGCAATTCTGTGGCTGCTATACACTGTCTAGAGGGCCATAGGATATGCTCATTTCCAGGAGCCTGTGCTCAAAGGTTGGTTCCCGGAAAACTGACCGGCCCCCTCATCCGTGCTGCCTCTGAGGCAGTGCGGAGAAGCCCTGCTCTCCGCACTCACAAGAGGAGTGTGGAGCGACTGAAAAGGGGCTGGGCTGGGCTGCGTTCTGGGGCGGGGAGAGCAGAGCTGTGCATATGACACATCCGATGTTTTGTATGGTAGCTTCCTCTCCTGGTCAGCCCCCCTACCGCTAGACAGCCAAAAACAGCTGTCTAGCGAAAAATAGCAAGGCAGGAGAGGTGTGGAGGGAATGATCCTCCCGTGCCTCTCCAGCCTTGCTTTGGATAGGCGGTCGCCTCTGAGGTCGGAGGCGGCCGCCTATCTAGTTAGGATTGCACCCTCAATTGTATACCACCCCATGAACACTCCTTGAAGGAAGGGTGGGATAAAACAGTAATAAATATATAACATTTGCATGGCATGCACAGGCAAACCACTGTTTCAATAGTTACATGCATGATTAGTTGTGCTTTTGTGGTACGTGACACATATACTGGTCGCTGATGGTAATGGTGACAGAACTGAAGTATCTGGCATTTGTAATGGCTGTGCAACTGCAGCAAGTTTGTCGTCTGTATTATCTGGTGTATTGTTTTCTAAAGCTTCTGTCATTTTTTATAAACTTGTTGATTTTTCTCTTTGCAATTTGCATTTTCAAACAGCACCACAATATGACTGATGTGGCGCGCCTTATTTGATCAGGAGGAGGCCTATAAGTAATTGATTATGTATGCAGTGAATCTGCATGCAGGGAATTAGAAGCACACTTTTGCAGAGGATATTAATCATAGTGGTATAGAACAGAAGAACTATCTGTATTCATGTTGCTCAGGGGATGAAGCTGTATTTGACTCTTGCCAGCGTAGTAAACAAGGATCTAGCATTTTGGGCCTTTTTCATATTTTTTCAGAGAGATTTGATCTTATTTGTAATTACAGAATGTAACTTGAAGCACTCTTCAGTCAGTTTAATCTCTATATTCATTTTAATAATTTTATTATTTCAGTCTATTCACATTTAAAATGTACACATCCATGTCCTCGTGTTTTGTGATTTGTTGTTGTTGTTGTTGTTCAGTCGTATCCGACTCTTCGTGACCCCATGGACCATAGCACGCCAGGCCTACCTGTCCTACGCTCTCTCCCGGAGTGTGCTCAAGTCCATATTCATTGCATCGGTGATGCTATCTAGCCATCTCATGCTCTGCTGTCCCCTTCTCTTTTTGCCTTCAATCTTTCCCAGCATCAGTGTCTTTTCCAGTGAGTCTTCTCTTCGTATTAGGTGGCCAAAATATTTGAGCTTCAGCTTCAGTATCTGTCCTTCCAATGAGCACTCAGGGTTGATTTCCTTTAGGATGGACTGATTTGACCTCCTTGCAGTCCAGGGGACTCGTAAGAGTCTTCTCCAGCACCATAGCATCGATTCTTCGGCACTCAGCCTTCCTTATAGTCCAGCTCTCACAGCCATACGTTGCTACTGGGAAAAGCATAGCTTTGATTATACGAACCTTTGTCGGCAAGGTGATGTCTCTGCTTCTTACTATGCTGTCTAGGTTTGCCATAGCTTTCCTCCCAAGGAGCAAGCATCTTTTAATTTCATGGCTACAGTCACCATCTGTGGTGATCTTAGAGCCCAAGAAAGTAAAATCTGTCACTGCTTCCATTTCTTCCCCTTCTATATGCTAGGAAGTGATGGGGCCAGATGCCATGATCTTTGTTTTTTTAATGTTGAGTTTCAAAACAGCTTTTGCACTCTCCTCTTTCACCCTCAACAAGAGGCTCTTTAGATCCTCTTTGCTTTCTGCCATTAGGGTGGTATCATCTGCGTATATGAGGTTGTTGATAATTCTCCCGGCAATCTTAATTCTGACCTGTGATTCATCCAACCCGGCGTTTCTCATGATGTACTCTGCATATAAGTTAAATAAGCAGGGCGACAATATGCAGCCTTGTTGTACTCCTTTCCCAATTTTAAACCAATTGGTTGTTCCATGTCTGGTTCTTACTGTTGCTTCTTGACCCTCGTACAGGTTTCTCAGGAGACAGGTAAGGTGGTCTGGTACCCCCATCTCTTTCAGAATTTGCCAGAGTTTGTTGTGATGCACACAATCAAAGGCTTTAGCGTAGTCAATGAAGCAGAAATAGACGTTTTTCTGGAATTCTCTTGCTTTCTCCATGATCCAGTGAATGCTGGCGACTTGACCACTTCAAAACCCCGCTTGTACTTTTGGTAGTTCTCAGTTCACATACTGCTGAAGCCTAGCTTGTAGGATTTTGAACATAACCTTGCTAGTATGTGAAATGAGCGCAATTGTACGGTAGTTTGAACACTCTTTGGCATTGCCCTTCTTTGGAATTGGAATGTAAACTGACCTTTTCCAGTTTTGTGGCCACTGTTGAATCGTGTTTGTGATAACTATGTATAAAAGACAGCAACACTACCCAAATCACAAAAAGAGGCATTTCAGTGATGCTACATAGGCCCTAGGCAGGGGAAATCCAAATTGGCTATAATACCATTGGAGACACTTTTAAATGTACTCTTTTCAATGTAGTCAGCATATTCTAGTGCCATACACACACTTGCATTGCAGATATGGAGTATATACAATGCTTCCCTTATCAACTTCAAGGAAGAAGGAAGTTCCGCATGTTTGTGGAGCTACTTCCTCTATTGAAGTGAATGGGGAAACCACTGTGGTGGCAGGAAACCTCAGTTTCTCCCTATTCTACAGTCAAACCACCTTTGCTGAACTTGGAGGTTTATTACTTTTATTCCTGTTTTCCTACTTTTTAAAAGTGGTACCCTATTAATGTCCCTCTGCCAATGGAAGGAATCCATCAACAGAATAATGGTGGGGTGATTTTTGGTGATTCCCCCTCCCCCTGAAGCCCTCACACTTTCAACATCTGCTCTGAAGGGCCCCCCCAACACCCTGGAACACACTGGGGGTGGGGAGAGGGCAGGGCAGAAGGGGTATCATCAAAAATTGGCCCCCTGCCTATTCTGCTGGTGGATTTCTTCTCTCAGCAGAGGGACACTAGCTGGGTAGGTACCACCCTCAAAATCAGAAGAAATGAGGGAATCAGACCATTGTTTTCCATTTTACATGGCACAAGTCCATTCATCTAAGTCTCCTGATTCTGGTGGTTGGGGTGATGTGGGCAACTCAAAGAACTGGATGGAAACAACACAGCTCATCAACACAACTGAAACACATGTAACATATAATCTAGTGCTTTAAAACATCCGGATGATTTTCTGCTCGACTTATTGCTTGGACTAAACTCATACACAGTATTTTTCCCTCAGCACTGCAAAGACTACACACACAGATACACGTGCCTCAGCATGCACACACACACAAACACAATCTCCTCAGTAGTATATTCTTCATAAGTAGCCTTCTAAGAGTCAATACATTTTTTACTGTGTGATACATTCATGGTAAAACAGGTTCTGGGATGATTTATCATGGCATAACCAGTTGCGTGATCCTTTCAGCCATAGTTGCTTTGGGAACTCATTTTTAAAATGGTCAGGGAGAATAGCTATATGTTCTAAATCTAAGCCTGTAATCCTATGCATCCTCACTTGGAAGTATATATCACTGACTTCAGTGGAACTTACTTCTGAGTAAACATGCATAGGGTCAGCCTATAAATGTGTTTAAGTCCCAGTTGAGTGGCTATTGAACATCCACGGAGATGTTCTTTAGACTTCTGAAGGCAGTGAGGTTACCTGGGGGTAAGTGGCTTGATGTTTAAAACTTAAATGTGCAAAATTTGATCCTAGACAAAGTCTGCAGAAATAGTTACGTGTCCAACAGAGCTGTGATTTCAGTTGATCTTTCCAGACCAAGATGCATTAGAAGGTGAGATATTCTGTCCCTCCACCTTAACTTCATATATGAATGAATGAAGCTAATATAAATGTACTAAATTATTTTACAAGTCATGCTTTAGACCCTGCCTTATACCAAATGCTGCTGCATGAATTTGCCAGGTACTGTCAAAAGGTGACTGGTGCTCTCAACATTCAGAGAATATTCATCATCAAAACTCACAGAGAATAATATTTTGGGGCACATTTTCTTTAGCTCCTAATAATCATGATTATAGAGTATATTTTTCAAATTTCCATGTCAGTGTTATTGTTGTTGTTGTTCAGTTGTTAAGTCGTGTCCGACTCTTCGTGACCCCATGGACCATAGCACGCCAGGCCTTCCTGTAAATAGCGCTTCCATGTCTTGGATCTCAGATTAAATGGACTTCTTGCATGTTCTCCCATAGATGGTTCTCGGCCTCTGGATTCTAACACATTGGTGAGTTACTGCTGAAATCAGACAGTCCAATGGAAGCGAACTAGGCAGCTGAGGAACATTTAGTACAGGGTTTGAATAAGAGATGGAGAGTTGTAAAAGTTGGAGCCAAATGTGGAGCCAGGCCTTCTACCCATTTCATATATCATATGACATAAGCTGCTGTTTGTGAAAACTTCTGCCTCAAAGACCGAAAAGAGTTTAAGTTCTCCTGTATACTGTCACAGCACTTTTATTTTGCCTTTTTGACTAAAAGCAAACATCACTTATGAAAAATGCCCTTGGGCTGTGTAGCTTAGACATATTGGGTTAGATCCAGACTTAGTCATACTTACAGTAGACCCACTGAAATCAATGAGTCTTAAGTTAGGCATGACTAATGGATCTACTCTGAGTATGAGATCCAACCCATTATCTGAAATAAGGGTATTTGGTATCTACATTTTCCAAATTGTCTAGAGCATTGGGGCATTTGCTCTGAGTCACTTTTAAAGGGGCTTGGTTTTTTTCACAGAACAATGAACACAGCAAAAATGTCTTGAATTAAGTGCCTTCTGACTGCTTGTGACTCATCCTGCCCACAGCAGTGTAGGTTTCTGTGAATTTTATTGGAATTGACAACTGAGCTAAAGATGTGAGCATTCACAGAGAATTATGTGTTGGCTGATTTTCTGTTATTGGTAGCTTGCATTTTAACAAAATGCATTGGTGTGGATCTGCAGCTATATCAGAGACCCCAAGG